>NC_064839.1:36761377-37386377 GCF_024166365.1 Elephas maximus indicus | reverse complement strand
GATTACATGGAGAATACTAGTAGGAAACGGTTTGAAAATGATTTTACTGTTTTCTGTTACAGAAACTCACATGTGGGAAAATTACAGAGCTGTTTTGAAATTTCTTTTGCCTTCCAAATGTAAAATCACTAGACTTTGATATTTCAGCAATTCTATATTTTAAAATATCAGAGCTAACGAGACCTGGATTTGCTTTACAGACACCTAAACTGGAGACAGGCCATCAAAGTCAACTGGATGAACTATACAAAAAAACAGTAGGTTGGAATTTCCCGGCCTCTAGCATCCCCCTCCCCCCCCCCCTTTTCTTCATCAAATTTGTTGCTAGACTGGTCTCTTATTGACTAAAATTTCACCAGGCTCAGGAATTGTAACCCTAAAACAATTGCTAGCTATGCAGATTGCAATAGGAAGTGTGATTGTCAAGACATACACTTGGGCTCCCGGTAATAAAATCATCCTGAGGCTCCTCAGGCCAGCATTCAGCTGGCTGCAATGTTCTCCTGCTTGCCTTCTAAGGAGATTAAGAACGGACAACTTATTTTGCTTCTGTTGTAGTTTATTTGAAGGTTTTATGATGTCTTGGTTGAGTGGCTTGTGGGACTTCCAAATAAACACACTGCTTTTTAAAATGGCAAGTTGTTTTTATTTATTTCTTTTGAGTGCCCTGTGACCTCTGAGTATATTGGGAAGCTTTAAATTATAATTAAAATAATAACTATGGTCCTAAAAAAAAATAGATGTTGAATTATAAAATGCCAAATTAGGATATCCAGAAAATCTGTTTGAAGGAAAGCAGAGTGAGGACGGAATTTAAAAAAAAAGATATCTTTGTGGCAATGTGACTAGAACTTCTCTCTAACACCAACCTTGCTATTATTTTTTTTTTGTTCTGTTTTGTCTTCCTACAAAGCTACTCAAAATTTTTTTATTGTTTGCTGGACTTCAGGGGTGTGTGTGGGGAGGGGGGAGTGGTATCTGATTCTTTAGTTGACCTCGTTATGATTTTACAGACAGGAGAAAATAATGAAACCTGCTGGTCATCAGAGAAGATCCTTGTATTTTAGTGGTTCCTTTGAACCCCAGAGAATGAAAATTTCTTGAGTCCACAAACACAAGCAATTGAGGCTGACACTGTGCTTCCCTGGATGTTAAATCCTCAGAGTGCTTCTGAGTCCCCCTAAGACGTACATCTGCATTCCTCCATCTGTCATCTTAGTTCATCTTCCTCTCCCAACTGTTCTTAAATTAAATGACTAAACCTAGTGGGAGATTTTCTCATGAAAGCTTATAAGAATTTGTCCAAAGGCAAATTAAAACATAGCAGTGTAATCACCCAACTGGACTCACTGCTTGGCTGGCCCCAGTGCCTACTTTTACTTAAAGAACTTAATCAACTTTTGGGCCCCATATGGAGGAAATCAACCAGGAAGAAAACCCAACAGAAGACAGAATCCACTGGCTGCTGGTTAAAGGTTCAGGGATGAAGTGTGGCTCCACTGGCTGCAGAGTGAGCTGTAAAGTGTGCAATGGCTCCAAAGGCCAGGACAAGAAGGGTGGCAGGTGGAGAGTAAAAGAAAACAAGCATCTAACTCTAGTAACTCATGTCATGATGCTTAGTCCCAGGGATGTGTAGATTCACCTTCTCTCACCCCAAACTCCCCATAGTTTAAGGGGTAATGGCTCCTACAATTGTTAGAAGTCACCAGGGTTGGTGGGACTGTTCAGTTTGGCTGGTCATTGTCCTTTTATTTCCTTACTACTCCATGTGGATCTCTTAAAGCTTGGCTGAAGGGGACAACTTCACCAGCAATTTCACTTGTAAGAATTTATCTTAAGGAGACAACTGGTAAGATTCACAAAGCACAAAGATGTTTATTAGAGCACTGTTTATAATAACATTACTGCCCATTGGTAGCAGATTAGTTAAATAAATGATGGTACCACCAAACGATGGGATGCAATGAAGCCATTGAAAAAGACTATGTAAATCTACAAATTCACTGACATGGTATATCGTGGATAGCATGTTTAATATGATATCACTTACATAAAATAACACACAAATAAATAAATATATATGACATCTGATATGATATAGTTGAGGTTAAAATGTTTGTGTTGGGTGGGTGTTGAAATTTGCGGTGATTTTAATTTTCTTCACACTTTTGTAAATTGCATTTTTTGAGATATTATATATTATGTTTTTAACAAGAAAAAAGCTTAAAGTTAGGTTCATTTTTGAAAGAAAGAACAAACAGAGAAACCTTGGTTAATAGTATGTAAATAGTTGTGCTGATCTGCCCATCTCCAAACTCAAAAAAGACCCAAGGATCCGAACCTTGGGAAGAAGGGTTGGCTGGGTCATGACATGACAGTAATAAGGAATTGGTTGCCTTAGTGATGCTCCAACTCTACTACCAAGCTACTGCAGTCTACCTTGATTATCTTTTCCACTGGAACTTTACGCTTGCCACTAAATACTGAAAGCGCTTCCTAAGATCAATGCTTTTAGTCATCCTCATATCAGCTTCCATGCCTCAATCAGGCAGGGAATATGAAGAAAACTTTCTTTATCTGGGGAGCTGAGACATCAGGTGGCTATGGCATTCAAGTGAAACCATGGTGGTGTGAGACCAGTGTATTGGGCCCTGACCTTTCCAGCCAGGGCTTCTTCTGCTAAACCATACTGCTTCACTTTTAGAAATAAGGTGGAGAAGGATTGAAATCGTCTTTTTAATGGCTCAGGAAATGGAACAGAAACCCTCTGACACTTTGTGCCTTGGGTGGCTCAAGAGTTGGCTCATAATCTGGCTATGATGAAAGGGCCAGTAAAAAGAATCGTTTTTAGACTTAAGACGGCCATCAATGGTCACAATTTATGCTCATGCTGCTGAGAAGTCTACAGGTTGGGATAACAGTGTCGGTTCTACAAGTAACTGCTGAAAACAAAGGCAAGTGATAACCTAACTGGGTCTCAACCTTTTTATACAAAAAATGAACAGGGAAAGCAACATCTGCCTTTCCTGCCCCAAGGGATCATTTGCAGGATCAAGTGATATAACAGATATGAAAGCCTTTTTGACTTCTCCCTGACCTTCTGAAGAAGACTTGGTTGCTCTCATCCCATACCACATTCCTGTAATATACTACCACTTATGCTCTAAATGTTGATGTTTCTGTCTCCCTGATTCAATACAATGACATTCCCAGGCCCTAGCACATCATTCAGCACACAGTATTTTCAATAAATGTTTCTGGGTAAATGGCTAAAATGTTCGAAGTGTTCCACCAATACGAAGCATTAGAAATTGCCAATTTCTAATTACTATGAAAATTTGTAGAACTAAGTCTGACTACAACATACAATGTGCTATCCACAACATACAACGTACTATCCATCAACAAAAACAACACTTTCTAAGATTGTTAGAGCACACGAAATAGCATAATAATTGCTAACATCGGAGTGCTCACTTTGTTGCAGGCACTGTGTTACTAAGCCCTTTACATGAATTTTTTCATCTAATCCTACCAACCACTCTTCAAGGTAGGCATCTTTATCATCCCAGTTTTCCAGTGTGTTTCTAAATCTCAGCAAGTAGTTTTCCCAGGGCAAAGGGAGAGCCAACGCACTTGACCACTTTCCACATTATGTGTCTGGAGTGGATTTGAACAAAAGAATAAGCTTGTTTACTACCTGCTCATTTTCACCATAATTTGAGATTTAGACAGAGTTAACTTCTTCCAAACACTCTTTCAACCAGCTCATATTCAGAAGGTAAAATTGAACAAGGCCATAACGAAGGCACTGATACACTGCCTTCTGTCACCTGGCGCTCTGACAATATCAGTTCACCTTTGAGCATTAGCTCAAATGTGGTCCTTCCCTTTGTTCCTTAAATGTTCCCATTTTCTTTTACTTCCCTCTCAGTTTCCTCTTAACCAGCCGAGTGACAGAAACTCAATGCTGACCACTTCATTAGCCGATGACCTTGTCCCTCTGGCCTTCTGCCCTGCTAGCTCTCCTGGGCAGGTTGACTTACGTCATAAGTCCTTGTTAAAGGTCAAGACCTTTGAGCCATCAGTGCTGGGCATGTTGTTTTAATATATATCTAGAGAAATCAGGCCTGTCGGATCACATTAGGCCCTATTTATGGACTGCTTGCCAATACTCGCAGTGGAGATGAACCGTTACCTTTGAAATACAATCATGGCTAGTTACCAGTGAGTACAGAGTGGGGATTATATTCCATCAGTGAGGCCCTTGTAATCTATTTTTCCCCACATTGGCAGGGCGGACCCTCTTCCTGTACAGGGAAAATCCTCATAAACAGTAGCCTTGTAAAGAAGTGAGCTTTCTAAAACCAGTTATGTTAATGAATCCGTGAGGGTGGGTGTGTGTGTGATAAGTCAGTGCCACAAAGCCCATAGTAAATTGGAACATTGCTCTGCTGGTTGTTAGTATGGTAGTAAAATGATAAAGCTGATAGCTACCACTGGTTGAGTGATTACTCTGTGGCAGGTACAATACTAAGTATTTTTTTTTTTTTTAATGCATCGGCCTGTTTGATCCTCATAATATCCCTGTGAGGTAGATATTATCATCATACCCATTTTATGGATGGAGAAGTTAAAGGTCAGAAAGGTCCAGTAACTTGCCCAAATTCACAAATAAATTAAGTGGTGGGGGTGGGACTGACTCCAAAACTGCTCCTAACTACCAGGCCACCATGATTCTATCAAATACTATTTGGTTTCTTTTTTGGGGTGGGATTTCAGGTAGTGTTTAAAGAGAAGCATTGTAATTCGTCTTCTAGTGAGGGGCCTCAAACATCTTACTTGACACAGCAGCAGATTTGTTTAAAAACTGGGTCTGGGAATAAGCCAACCCTTTCCTTTCTTCTCCAAGATTGGTTTTAAGCTCATTTCTACATCCCGTGGGAGTCTGGCTGGACAGATCCCTTGACAGAGGTTAGAAATAGCACTCATAGCCTATTTTTAAGGAAAATGTGATGCCAGAAAATGAGGCAGGAACAGACACCGAGAAGAGAACATACCAGGCTAGAGAATAAGGCAAACTTGTAAAGAGTGCTTCACCAAGAAATGCACAGGGCAGGTAAATGCTGCTGTACTGCCGCTAACTCCCTTTTCTAAGTACGGTAATATAGCTGAAGACGCACACAGAAAAGCCCGCTTGCCTCTTCCCTGAAACCTTATGGCATAATGCAGAGGTGTCTAGTAACACTGCAATTTTCTTTGAACTGTTTGGCTTTGTTTGGCTTACTTGTCTGGCTGGTTAGTCTTTTTTGATTCCATTAACTCACCTGGTATAACATTTTCTTTCACTGAGAAACAAGAAGGCTAGGACTCACCTCTCTGATTCCGGTAAAGCTGGACACCATTCAATTGCGCTGGGCTAGACTTCTGGAGGCTGTAAGTTATAGTTTCCAAGCTAAAAAAGAGAAGAAAGGACAAAAACATCATTGAGGGGACGTTCGGGGAACCTTTAGTGGGCCAAGCGGTTAATAAGCGAGCTGACCCTTTCATTCTCTCAGATATTTTTCCTGGATAAATTTGTACCTGGGGGAAGGGTTTATTAAAGTCATTACCACATAGGCTAGTGTCACAAGCAAACAACAGACCTACCTGTGTTCATTCACATCGACAATGTTGTAGTAAAGCATATTCTCCTTTAGCTGAAAAGGGAGTCTTTCTTTAAAAATGCAACTCCGGGCAGTCAACCTCAAGATGGCAGCTGATGTTAATTAGAAATTCTAAAACTCTCTAAGCTGAACTAAAGAAATATTGGTGGAGGGATCAGGATAAGAAGGAAGAAAACTGAAAATGAAATCTTGTGCTGATTTAAAGTGACTGTGGCTCCTGCATTTCTCCCCAGCCACGGTATTTCTGCCTATCCATCCCAGGGAAAGGATTTAAATGGTGTTAACTACCGAACACTTGCCTTGCTTTCCATTCCCCTTTCCCTGGGTAGCTGCGGTGAGTTGGCTGCCGAGATGTAGCCCTGAAACTATCCATCAAGTCTGAGGAAGAGAGAGCTAGAAAGGCAAACATTATCTGGGATCAATATCTTTACAAATCCAAAGGAAACCCCAGCTCCCGAAGGGTTAAGCCAGGGAAGGAAAGCCATCAGGCTGTTTAGTGAGCTAATGTTTTTATTGATGGGGGAGGCCTGTATGTCCCTAACAGGAAAAGTGGGGAAAGTGGCAGATTGTTTGGCTGGGGAGAAAGGAGAAGGGAAAGAGCATTATACTCCATGATCTCTTCTCCTCCCTGCATTCAACCCCCTGAAACCCATCTGAGGTAGGAGACGTTCCATAATCTTGAATAATATTCAGCCCAAGGTATTTTCCTCTCTCCTATCCCCCCACCCGAAGTGCAATCCACATCTCCCCCTAACAACTTTGCTATAATGCACATCCCAGGCTAATGCCTGTACTGAAGAGCACATCTTAATTTAACAACTGTGTTATAAAGCACATCTCAAGCTAACATTCCTAGTATGATCCATATTTCAACCTAACTACCCTGGCATAACACTTCAATCTAATTCCCTCACTGTAAAGTACATTGCAATCTAACACCCTCATATAATGTACATCTCAGTCCATTATTTTGTATTTTGTAAGCCATATTTTGATATGTCTTTTCCATTAGGGAGCAGAACTGCCTGGATACAATGGGTATCCCTGTGGTGAAAGCTTCCGTAGTTCTTACATCGTCCGCTGGTGACAGGCTGCTGATGGATATGCTTCTGAACTTTCACCTTTGCCATCTTGGGTTCAACTCAGGCTTGTTTCTGTACTTCAAGCCTTAAGCCTCCTGTTGGGAACAGGGGTGGCCAGAGAGCCCTGCTCTGTCGTTCACAGAACATTTGGCCCTTATGGGCCTTCTCTCATGCTAACCAGCAGGGCATGTCACCTTAAATGATCAGAGTCTACCTCAGGAGAGGGCTGTCTGAGGTCAATGTCAGGGTCAGGGGTCAGGGTGTAGCTGCTGGCTAATAGAGTGTAAGCTAACACTGTTGTCAAATTGCTAGGCTAAAAGACAATGCCTGCCTCCTGCTGATGACCTTACCCTGGGGGAGGGGGCTATTGGCTGCATTGGAAACCTGCCAGTCTCAGAGGTGATAGAAGTGGCTGATCACAGTTAAAGACTGTTTGCTTGTTGAAAGAAAGTCTGTTCCGTGGTTGGTCACCAACGGAAAGGCCTGCAGAGCTGCTTATTGACGACTGAGTTTTCCACGTGTGATGGATTTCTCTTCCATTTCACAGGCAGCTGGGTCACTGTTCTATTGTGGAGGCTGACTACAGTGGTTCTTGGACATGGATTTTTCTGAAGCCAAGAGCCACTAAAGGCGTTGCTGTCACTGACTTGTGGGATAGCACCAACTTCCTATTTTCAGCTGAATGGGAAAGATTGGTTTGTGAAAGAAACCAACCAAGAATGAAATGAAAATAGATATAAGAGGTCCTTCTTTATGTGGCCTCAAGTCCAAGACATTTGGGTAAACATAAAAGAAGATAATGAATGCATTTTGGAAGAAAATAGTAACCTAGCCATCAACGTTCCAGACTGAGATTTTTAACCTATCCCGTGCAGGATGAAGAAATTATCTTTCTTTCTTGACTGGTGGCAGATAAGCAGACTATTGGTGCCATTAAATAAACTTGAAGCAAAAGGGGATTATTGAAGACTTGTTGTTGTTGTTAGGTGCCATCGAGTTGGTTCTGACTCATAGCGACCCTATGCACAAAAGAACGAAACACTGCCCGGTCCTGAGCCATCCTTACAGTGGTTGTTATGCTTGAGCTCGTTGTTGCAGCCACTGTGTCAGTCCACCTCGTTGAGGGTCTTCCTCTTTTCCACCGACCCTGTACTCTGCCAAGCATGATGTCCTTCTCCAGGGACTGATCCCTCCTGACAACACATCCAAAGTATGTAAAACGCAGTCTCGTCATCCTTGCTTCTAAGGAGCATTCTGGTTGTACTTCTTCTAAGACAGATTTGTTCGTTCTTTTGGCCGTCCATGGTATATTCAATATTCTTTGCCAACACCACAATGCAAAGGCGTCAATTCTTTGGTCTTCCTTATTCACTGTGCAGCTTTCACGTGGGATTGAAAATACCATGGCTTAGATCAGGTGCACCTTAGTCTTCAAGGTGACACCTTCGCTCTTCAACACTTTAAAGAGGTCCTTTGTAGCAGATTTACCCAAAGCAATGCGGCTTTTGATTTCTTGACTGCTGCTTCCATGGCTGTTGATTGTGGATCCAAGGAAAATTAAATCCTTGACAACTTCAGTCTTTTCTCCATTTATCATGATATTGCTCATTGGTCCAGTTGTGAGGATTTTTGTTTTCTTTATGTTGAGGTGCAATCCATACTGAAGGCTGTGGTCTTTGAAATCCTTGACAACTTCAGTCTTTTCTCCATTTATCATGATGTTGCTCATTGGTCCAGTTGTGAGGATTTTTGTTTTCTTTATGTTGAGGTGTAATCCATACTGAAGGCTGTGGTCTTTGATCTTCATTAGTAAGTGCTTCAAGTCCTCTTCACTTTCAGCAAGCAAGGTTGTGTCGCCTGCATAACCCAGGTTGTTACTGAGTCTTCCTCCAATCCTGATGCCCCATTCTTCTTCATATAGTCCAGCTTCTCGGATTATTTGCTCAGCATTCAGATTGAATAGGTATGGTGAAAGAATACAACCCTGACTTTAAACCAATCAGTATCTCCTTGTTCTGTCTGAACAACTGTCTCTTGATCTATGTCAAGGTTCCTCATGAGCATAATTAAGTGTTCCGGAATTCCCATTCTTTGCAATGTTATCCATAATTTGTTATGATCCCCACAGTCGGATGCCTTTGCATAGTCAATAAAACACAGGTAAACATCCTTCTGGTATTCTCTGCTTTCAGCCAGGATCCATCTGACGTCAGCAATGATAACCCTGGTTCCACGTCCTCTTCTGAAACCAGCCTGAATTTCTGGCAGTTCCCTGTTGATATACTGTTGCAGCCATTTTTGAATGATCTTCAGCAAAATTTTGCTTGCGTATGATATTAATGATATTGTTCTATAATTTCCACATTCAGCTGGATCACCTTTCTTGGGAATAGGCATAAATATGGATCTCTTCCAGTCAGTTGGCCACGTGTCTGTCAGTTTGTCATACTGTAGGGGCTTGCGTGTTGCTGTGATGCTGGAAGCTATGCCACCGGTATTCAGATACCAGCAGGGTCACCCACGGAGGACAGGTTTCAGCTGAGCTTCCAGACTAAGACAGACTAGGAAGAAGGACCCGGCAGTCTATTTCTGAAAAGCATTAGCCAGTGAAAACCTTATGAATAGCAGAAGAACATCGTCTGACATAGTGCTGGAAGATTAGCCCCCCGGGTTGGAAGGCACTCAAAAGATGTCTGGGGAAGAGCTGCCTCCTCAAAGTAGAGTAGACCCTAATGACGTGGATGGAGTAAAGCTTTCGGGACCTTCATTTGCTGATGTGGCACGACTCAAAATGAGAAGAAACAGCTGCAAACATCCATTAATAATCAGAACCTGGAATGTACGAAGTATGAATCTAGGAAAATTGGAAATCGTCAAAAATGAAATGGAATTCATAAACATTGACATCCTAGGCATTAGTGAGCTGAAATGGACTGGTATTGGCCATTTTGCATTGGACAATCATATAGTCTACTATGCTGGCAATGACAACTTGAAGAGGAATGGTGTTCCATTCATCGTCAAAAATAATGTTTCAAGATCTATCCCAAAGTACTACGCTGTCAGTGATGGGATAATATCCATATGCCTACAAGGAAGACCAGTTAATATGACTATTATTCAAATTTATGCACCAACCACTAGGGCCAAAGATGAAGAAATAGAAGATTTTTATCAGCTGCTGCAGTCTGAAATTGAACTGAAGACTTAGAATTTCCATTTCCCAATGTAGTATGAATTCAAGAGAAACAAGTACAGGAGGTGGAAAACAAGGTATAGAGTTAAGAAATGATCTTTATAAAAGACATATGGATCACGGAGGATCACCAGCTAAATACAAGCCCCCAATGCAGTCTGCTAAGAAAGACAATAAAAGACTAGAAATTGTAAATGGGAGAACAGCTTATTGAAATTCCAAGGTTATTCTCCTCTTGTCTTAAGCCTTGGGAAAACTTATACAGAAAGGATAGCACATCACCAATGACTGCCCTGACAGGGAACACAACAGAGTCCCTGATGGAGGAGAAAAGTGCAATGCGGAACTCAAATTCTAGTAAAAAGGCCAGACTTGATGGTCTGACTGAGACTGGAGGAACCCTGGAAGACATGGCCCCTGGACTCTGTTAGCCCAGAATTGAAACCATTCCCAAAGCCAACTCTTCAGACAAAGATTAGACTAGACTATAACACATAAAATGATACGCGTGAAGAGAGTGCTTCTTACCTCAAGTAGATACATGAGACTAAATGGGCAGCTTCTGTCTGGAGCATGATGACAAGGCAGAAAGGGACAGGAGCTGCTTGAATGGACACGGGAAATCCAGGGTAAAAAGGAGGAGGGTGGTGTCACATTGAAGGGAGAGCAACTAGGGTCACATAACAATGTGTATATAAATTCTTGTATGAGAAACCAACTTGAACTGTAAACTTTTACTTAAAGCACAAAAAAAAAAAAAAAGAAAAGAAACAGTAGCACTGTATCTTTAAGCCTCTAACTTAATAGAGATGGTAAAGCATCTAGGTGAGCAAAGTGAGGTTATAAAGTGAACTTGAAATTTTTCTTCTTAGAGAAGAAGGACTGAGGGTGACTTACCAGTGACCTTCTACTATATTACATGACAGGACAAGTAAAGTGGCTTTAAGTCATGCCAATACAGTGTGATGGCAAATGGTGAGTATTTGGCTTGACTCTAGTTCCTCATTATGTGATCTGGGACTTTAAGCCTCGGTTTCCTTCTCTGTTAAAAGAGATCCTGCCATTCACCTTACACTGTTACAAAAACCAAAAAACCAAATCCATTGTCACTGAGTCGCTTCTGACTCATAGCAACCCTACAGGACAGTGTAGAACTGCTCTATAGGGTTTCCAAGAAGTGCATGGTGGATTCGAACTGCCGATATTTTGGTTAGCAGCCACAGCTGCTAATCACTAGGGTTTCCTACACTGTTACGATGTGGATTAAATCAGATATAGACCTTCTAGTAGAGTACCTAGCACAGAGTTCACATTCATGCATATTAGTTTCCTTTTCTCTGAAAATGTGACAGGTAGTTGTCTTGCTTGCTCACAAAAAGAAGGTATAGCATCTGAGGTTTACTGATGCGAGACAACTACCTCTCTAGAAAGCTTACGCCAACTCCATTTGAGCACAGGGAGACGACCTAGACCAGATGGCAGAACATTAGGGCCCACAGGCCGACTCTGGCCGATAGCCTGTTCTTGTGAATGAAGTTTCATTGGAACTTAGCCATCATTCATTTACATAACCCTCATTTTGCACTACAGTAGCAGAGACTACAAGCAAAAGACTATATGGCCCACAAAGCCAGTATTTAGTATTTGGTCCTTTAAAGAAAACGTTTGTCAACCCCTGACCTATACTAATGGGACAGTCTTTCCCTGTTTTGTTTAAAAATAAAGTCTGATCTGGAAATCCAATACGCAAAGCAGGTCCCATAGTTTCCCAGAGGAACTGAACTCGTCCCTGTCAGGCACAAACACTTGATTGTTGATAGAACTTCTGAAGCAACTTCTATGGTTTCATGGTGCAGTTTGAAAACTATGGATTAGATAATCTCTGGATATCTCTTCAAGATCGAGTCTGTGTGATCTCTAGAGGATTAGAGAATGGCATAGTGAATCTGCTGATGCCTGGCAAATCCTAGGCTTTTTCACTACTGTGTGACGTTGGGCAGGTTATTCAACTTTTCTGTGGATCCATTTCCTCATTTTAAAAATGGGGATAACAGTATCTGCCTCATAATTTGTTGTAAGGATTAAATGAGATAATATATGTAATGCATTTGAAATAAGGCCTGACTCATAGTTCGGAAAAAGAAAAACTAAACCCGTTGCTGTTGAGTCGATTCCGACTTATGGCGACCCTGTAGGGTGGAGCAGAATTGCTCCATAGTTTCCAAGGAGTGCCTGGTGGATTCAAACTATTGACTCGAAGGTAACGGGTTGGTTGGACTCATAGTTAGTGTTTGGTACATGTTAGTTAATGTTGTAATTACTATTATTAATATTTTGGGCCTTCATTTGTGCTGTGAATATCATCTGCACATTGTACTAAATATTTCTAACATTTTCTGCTTAGTAGTGAATTAATTCAGTGGGTCACTCACTTAACACTTATTTGTCTGCCAAAGTAATCAGTAAATTATCTGAAGCCCGTTCAATATCACCTGCACGCCAAGTCTCTTCTTGCTCAGTCATTTTCAGCAGTTTCCTGTGGTATTTATTGCTCCACTCTTTACTTGGAGTTTCAGAGTGACACTACTGCTCAAAACAACTTTCTACTACTCCATCTCCACCTACTCCACAATTAATTTCTCAACTAGCAGCTTCGTTTCAATGCCTGTAGTAATTAGGCCTCAAAGCCTCTTTACCAGGATTTTATCTTGTCAGTGAATGTGTAAGAAACAATAATTATTATTTAATATTTATTGAGTGTCTCCACTGTGATGTGTAGATTTATGGATGTAACCTGCCACATTGTTGACAATGACAGCAGCAACACTGCCAAGTGTGTCTTAGGGAAGTAGTTGAGCCATTTTAGAGGCCCAAAATGGGGGGCCTGCATTCTCAATTGCTGCCACTTGGCATGCTGCTCTGGGGGTTAACAGTTTCCCAGGCTGTTATCCCTAAGTGCATTTTCTACAGTTTGATTCCAAAATGGTAGATTCCAAAGCAAATTCCAATGATTTCTTGTACTAAGCAGAAGCTTTTTGAGAAATTATGTTTTCCACCATTGTCAAAGGAATAATTGAGTGGACACAACAACAAATGCTACTGGATAAAGGCTTGGGGCCACTTTGACTTCATCCTTCCACCCTAGAGACTAATTCAGGTCATTCAGATCAATATGCAGGGCTGCTGGTCGGAGTGGCAGAGTACTGGAATCAGCATCACACAAAAAAGAAAAAAACAGAAACTCTTAAAAAAAATGGGCAAATACAATGGAATATTATTTGGCAATAAAAAAAGAAGTACTAATATGTGCCACAACACTGGGAACCCTGGAGGCATGGTGGTTAAGATCTACGTCTGCTAACCAAAAGGTCGGCAGTTCAAATCCACCAGGTGCTCCTGGAAACTCTATGGGGTAGTTCTACTCTGTCCTGTAGAGTTGCTATGAGTTGGAGTCGACTCGACAGCAAAAAGCTTTTTTTTTTTAAATACGTGCTACAACATGGATGAACCTTGAAAATGTTATGCTAAGAAAGAAGCCAGTCACAAAAGACCACATGGTGTATGACTCCATTTACTGGAAATGTCCAGAATAGGCAAACCTATAGAGTCAGAAAGTAGATTAGTGGTTGCTTAAGGCTAACGGGAGGGGAGAAGAGGAGTGACTGCCAGTGGGTACAGGGCTTCTTTCTGGGGCAATGAAAATGCTTTAAAATAGATTGTGGTGATGGTTGCACAACTCTGTGAATAATCTAAAACTCACTGAATTGTATGCTGTAATTGGGTGAATTGAATGATTATGTGAATTACATATCAATAATAAAAATGTAAACAAGATTGGGCAAGCACACCGGGATCTCTTTGGGATATTGGAAATGTAGGTAAATGTTCTAAGATTTTTCAACTAAATGTTTTGGGATCTTAAAGCTTATAGACAACAGAGTTTGCAGACTTTTCAAAAGAGCAAAAAATATATAACCCTTTTTTTGGTTAAAAATGCACATCAAAATTCAGATGCATTCTATATATGAAATAAAGATATACACTCAGCTTGGTTGAGGTATAATTTATATAAAAAATTATACAATCCATCCATTTTAACTGTACATGTTTTTTACAAATAAACCCCCTCCCCCGAAAAATAAGGTACATAAAAAAAGGTTGGAGGCATATACATCAAGATGTATAGCCTAATGGAATTGCATTTTATTTTAATTTTTCACTTTGTTGCATATCTGCGTTTTTTTAAAAAATAATTTCTACACTAGATTTATATTACTTTGGCAAGAAGTCAGTGTCATTGAAGTAAAATGTGTAACACGAGCAAAAAGTGGTGAGGGACATAGAGCAAGGGAAGGCAAGAAAGGGTTAATTAAGGCAGCCATCTTAGAGGGGAAAGGAAGGTATGAAACAGGAAAAAGCTTCCTGGATAGGAAGGAAAATGGCAAGTGGTTGAAGTAACAGGAAGCTCATTTGGGGCCTTAGGAGGCATGAACTTGGTGAAATGGTTAGAGGCAAGTGGGAGGAAAGACTTAAAGAACTGAGAAGAGTATGAGTTGGATATAATTAGACCCAAGTGATTAGAAAAATACCCCAGCCTCACTACATCCTGGCCTAAGTGACTGAGGAATGCTGGAAGAAAATCTCTATGGAGACAGACTTTCTGGGGTTAAGAGCAAAAATGAGATGACTCCTTCTGAGCAAAGGTTTCTAATTTGTTGAGTTAGTAATGGTGATATTGGAAGCAACATCAGCCAAAGGGACCGTGCCCTTGCATTGGTCTTTATAGTATCTGGAATTATTTCTAACGCTGTGGCCCAATATTATCAAGAACAAGAATAACAGCCAGCAACAATGTACAAGGTGCGCTGGAAGGGCATGCTGAAATTCAGGAGATCAGCCAAGAGTCTCTTGAAGTAGTGCAGGGCTTACCAAGAATACAAAGCAGCTTTCAACCTGTATCCCAAATCTGACCCACTGAAGGTGGCTTCCAGGGCATTACTTTTAGGATACAAAGGCTGGCTCTGAGCTCAGTGGGAAAAATTTTGTAATTGATTAGTGATGTCTGCCACAGGCACAGGAATGGGAAGTGGTGGCACCTATGCGCTTATTTCTCACCTCTGCTAGGGCATTTCTTGGATGCTGCATAGCTTCATTCCTAAAGTTCCATAAATCGAAACAATTTTAGGGCTGCCTCAAGTGTTGAGGTCTGATAAAGTAGTTTCAGAAATCTAATTTGAATTCCTTTAAATTCCCATGAAAATATTCCAAGCTCCATGTGTTTGTTCCTTGAGTCAAATTCAGGAAGCATTCACTTGATTACACTGGACTTGCTGGGGGGCTACGCAAAGAAATGTGAACTTCCTCTTCCAGTGTTGTACCAGTTAAAAGACTGAAGAATGCCAAAAAAGAGAGGGGTGGGGTGGGAAGGCAGGAGAGGGTTGAAACCACAGCCTCCTCTCTGCCCTGTTAGTTACTGAGCAGCCTCTGTGGGTGATGAACTCAGGCTGCTACCACTGGGAGAAAGCTTTCTCCCACTACAACAGAAGATTTTTTAGTATATCCTGGCACCAAATAACTGTTCATATGTCCCAAGTGATGATGAATTCATTCAAACGACAAGTTGAGACCTTAAATATCACTCAACTCCAGTCAGTCCTAACAGTTGACAAACATAAAATATAACATATACACCATGTTACCCTTGCTTTTCCTTTTCTTCAATATGCGTATTCACGAATCTCATTCCATTTCTAGCTGTCAGAGATGGTGACAGTTGTGGGGGTTTTTCTAGCTTTATCAAGAGAGATTATTTTTTAACCCGAATTATTTTCCATTGTAAATGTTTAAATCCATATTAAGTCCAGATTAATGCAGAAAGCAGCTTCAAAGGATATTTACTGGGGGAGAAATAATAATAAATGAAATCGGTAAGGACAGGTCCCATCTCGAGGAATATTTTCAGACTAGAAAAGCAAGATGTTTGGATTTACAGGATATCTAAAGAAAATACATTTTTCAGGGATTGTTGACCCTTTCACAAACACCCAAACTTTGCGTACTAACTAGGGCCTATAGCACTTTCCCTCCCCCACATGATTGGAATTAATAATGCAGATAAACTAAATAAATCAGGATTAGTGTTAACCGTATCTTGAGGCTTAGGATGCTATAGGAAAATGAAAAGAGGAAAAAAAAATTGATTGCTTAAAAAAAAAAAAAAATGGAGGAATGAGAAGGGGGCTAGAGGAGGGGAGAAGAGTATTATAGAGAAGGGAGGACCAGCTGAGCTGGGTAATCAAAGCCCTTCTAATCACTGCAGCTCTGGAGATGTGTTCAAAGGCTCTCTTCTGACCACAGGCTGTGCAAGGTCACAAGTGAAATGCGGGTGCAGGGACGGGGGCAGGGTGTCTAGGAGTTTGGATGGCTTCTTGATAAGGCTTTTGAGGAGGAGGTCAGCTGGACTGTCAGACGTTAGCATCTCCTCAGGAAGCAGGTTCAACTTTCAGGTTGTTAGGCAGTGATCCCGCCCCTCACCCTCATGCCCCACTTGCCAAACTAGGGAAGAAAGGGAAAATTCGAGCATGGGTGCTTGTTCCAAACTAGAAAAACTGTCACCACGACAATTTCTTCCAGAGCTGTGGACTTGGGCATAGAAATTACTTTTAGACAAATAATCGCATCTTGGGATGAATTTTAATGAAGTTATTTGAATTCTTTGATGTTTCTGCATTTGGGGGTCATTGAAAATGGCCCCAACGCATTTAACCCAGGCTCTGCTCCTTCCTCTCCCTTATGTGAGCCCTGAAGGCTGCTGAAGAGGAATACTGAGTCCTTTCTCTCTGGCTACCATTACGGTTTTCCAATACCTCTCAATTATTAATAAAGAAAGAAGTGTTCTTAACCAAAAATCACATGATCGCCGAGATTTTAGCTAGAGTTGAAGCAATCATTGGTAGAACGTAAGCCTTCTACTTCTCTCTTGACCCAAATTAACTTAGTAATTGTCTTGTGTTCTCACTTCCCTTTGGTGTGGCTGAACTCCCCCCTCACCTCCCCCCCACCATTGGACTGGCCTCCATGTGACAGGACCCCTTGCTGTGCCCACTTAACTGGCTTCTCTTTGGTAAATGCATAGATCTCACTTTTGTCCTAATCTTCAAGCAACCAGACTGGTCTGAGGTTTTTCAGAATTTTTGGAGTTTTACAAGATCATATCTCCCATCTGTTTCCTGTTCCGTTTTTCAGCACTTCCTCTTCTCTCCTGTACCACAGAATTGGGCACACAAGAGCCACTGAGCAGTCATTCCCTGTCTGCGAAATAACAAGAAGAGTCCGTACTGGCAGGTTTGTTATCTTTGTAGGTTTGCCATTCAAACTCTCCCAAAAAGCACTAAAATGGAAAGAAATTGATGACTTGGGGGTGGACGGGTCTTTCCTCAGCCCCGGATGTAGTTCTTATGTAATCTCTGTGGCCATTTGTGGTGAGTCTGGGGTCAGTTGAGTACAGAAAAAGCAGCATACATTTTAGGGACTATTGATAATTGCCATGGTAATTTGAGATTTTAGTAAATAGAGATATGTCCTGGGGAAAAGTGTAAGTCAGATACAAAATGCTCAACCTTTAGTAAACCTCGTAACACTAAAAATGGGAATTGGGAAAGGTGTCTAGTGAAGGCTACTTTTATTATTATTATTATTCAGAGCTAAGATTGTAGAAATGAAGAAGCATGAATGGAATTCCAGCATTAAAATAAAGAATTTTTTTTCAGTTGGAAACTACACTCTTAAGAACATGTCTCTCACTCCACAAAACCAGAACAGTGCACACTGAAAGGTAAACAATCCTTAGGGCTTTAGGCTTTAGTGGTCAACATAAAGGATGTTGTTCCTATGTGAAGCTGAGAGTATTTCCCAGATGCCAGGCCACTGCTTTCAAATAGGAAGCTGAATGGAAATACAGCCCTCACCCCAATCACTCAACCTTTCATATAAACCAACCAAACCAAAACAAACACATTGTCATCAAATCGATTCCAACTCATATCGAACACACAGGACAGGGTAGAATCGACCCATAGGGTTTCTAAGGAGTGGCTGGTGGATTCGAACTGCCAGCCTTCTGGTTAATAGCCAAACTCTTAACCACTGCACCACCAGGGCTCCATTCCATATAAACAGAACCAGCCAATAGTAACAAAAAGCCGCAAATTTCAAATGGATGATTGTGATATAATCAGATATACATGTGTATATGTGTATATTTAGATACACAGAGTATAGATTTAATACACGTCTTTATGTGTTTTATATATATATACGCAAACATATATATACATATTGTCGTTAGCTGCCACCAAGTCAACTCTGACTCATGGTGACCTTATGTACAACAGAACAAAACATTACCCAGTCCTGCCTCATACTGACAATAGTTAGCATATTCAAGTCCATCATTGTAGCTATTGTGCCAATCCATCTCTCCTAGGGTCTCCCATGCCTTCTTTGGCCCTCTACTTCACTAAACTTGATGTCCTTCTTTACTGATCCCTCCTGATGACATGTCCAAAGCAAGCCAGTCAGACAATGTTCTGTTGTGATCTGTAAGTTTTCATTGGCTAATGTAACTCTTTTCTGGTAACACAAAAGTCAGTCTCATTACAAGAACTACTTGATAGGCAGGTGGGTAGTTCCCATTTAAAGAAGGGATTTTGAGAACTATAAGAAAACTGGATTTTGTTTCTAAAGATGATTGTGAAAGACAATAGGATAAATTGCAAAGCACACTGAAATGAATTATCAGAGAACTACTACTCCGAATCCATTATAATTTCAAGAAGACATCTCCCAAATGTGCAGGGATCTCTTGGAACTAAGCTTTCACTCCTGGCCTGTTTTTTCAGCAACTGTGTTTCTAAAGCACTGCAGATGTGCCCAACTCTAAATTCTTGTCTTTCAGAAGGGGACAAGTCATGAGTGTGGATCAGTGGGAAGCCCCAAAGATGCTGGCCCCTCCAATTCTATCTCCTCATCCAACAAGTTACACAGAACAGCTCCAAGTTTGTTTGGGTTGACGTGGACATTTAAGTCCTGGATTTTCCATGAAGGTTCTTACTTCAAATGCCCTCTGCCATTGTCAAAGTTTGCTTCAGCCCATCTATCACATGGACTTTTGCTCTGGAAAATTCGGTCTCTGTGATCACATCAGATGTCAAGTCTCATCACAGATAAGCTTTGTTATTGGTTGATGATAACTGCAGAGAAACTGATCTGATGATTAGGGATGTTTGGTAGAGAGGTGGCCAGTCAACAATAGGAATTCTATCAGGAAGAGATAACAATTAACTTTCCTGCTCCCCCTTAAAAAAGGAGTCAATTCACCATCTCTTAGCAGCAGTTCACTGTTTCCAATTTTACATAATTGAAAATGAGAAAGTTCTTAAACTTTGAACAGTGGTAATTAAATCTGAATTGGATGGGATATTTGTAATTTTGAATGCTTGAATTCTGAAAGGAAAAAACTGTGTAATGTTGTTGGCCAAATGACCCTAGTCATTAAGATTCCTATGGCATTATTTAGTTAGTTGGCTTTTTATAACACTATGAGGTTTGCTGTGGGCCACAGAGGAAGCCATTGGCTGCACAAGGAGGAGCAGTGTGTTAGAGAAGATCTTCTGAGGGGGGAAGCAGCCCCTTACATTTCTACTAAGAGTTTGCATTACCAAAGATCAAGGCTGCTGGAAGGGTAGGAACTGAGACGAGCTGAGGGAGGAAAATGAACAGAAATAACTGTTCTTAGCGAGGCCAATGGAAACGATGTCCAGATCCAGGAAAAGAAAAATGAGACAGGAAAGGGAGGGTCACATTTTTGAAGGAAATCATGCGGTATTTTGGTAATCCTTTGTTGATGAAAAAAAAATTAACAGCGCATTAATTATGTCCTAAGAATGAGGCGTTGCTGGTTTACATCTTTGCTCTTTCCAAGGCCGAGTCAGCAGTCCAAGCATTTGCCACTTTGTGGAATGGAAACTTAGGCTTCTGTTCCCTGAAATGCTCCTGGATGTACACGGCGAAGCACCTCCACAGGGTGGATATCTGATCCATGCAGGAGATAGGAGGATATTTTACAAGACAAGTAATGACAAGCAAATAGTTTAGGATCTTTATAAGACTGGTAGTGTTCTGCCAATGCAAAGTGATAAAATTGGATATGCCAAAAAAGAAATCTTTCTCTTTTCTTCCTTCCTTCCTCTCTCCCTCTCTCCTTTTCTCCCTCATTACTTTCCTTCCTCCCTTTCTCACTCCTTCCTTTCCTCCCTCCCTGCCTTCCTTCCTTCTCTCTGTTATTATTTCTCTTTTCCAAAACTTAAAAAATAAATTACATATATTTATGAGTTCCTTTTGCAATAGTTTAAATCATTCATGTTCAAACATATACAGTGTAAGTCCAGTGTAGACCCTTCTCCTTCCCGATCCTTAAGCAGAATTAAGTAGGTAAGTGCCACTTCCTTTAAGAGTACATGATACATTAGATGTACATTACCGTGGTAGTAAAAATGGTCACAAATGCTTCCCCTCCTTCTATCCATGCCCTTGGGTAGTCCCCTCTTACACTGGTCATGTGACTTTCTTTGGCCAATGGAACAACACCAAATGTGACACAAGCAGAGACCAAAAAAGTACTAGGATTGCAGCTTGTTCCCTTGCTGCTCTTTGGAACCCTGAGACTACCACATGGAGAAGCTCGGGCTAGCCTGCTGGAGGATAAGAGAACTACTTCAGCTGGCATTAAGCCTACTGCCAGACTTGAAGGTGAGATTATTCTAGATTATCCATCTCAGTCAAGCCGACTCAGACCAGAAGAATTGTCCAGTTTTCCCACAGAATTATGAGAAATGATTTGTTTTAAGCCACTAAGTTTTAAAGTGGGTTGTTATGCAGTAAAAACAAATGATTATGAAAATTATTTTTCTCATTTAAGCTCTATTAATAGGGATAAAAATCTTTAAATATAAGGTACTGTTTGAATACTTGATTATTAGTTGTTACACAATGACAACTCTCCATTGCTGGTTAGGATTCTTTCCTATCAAGTATTCCTGAGTAGTCAGTGTGGTCATTTGCAAAGGTTGCTTCTAGCTTGTTTGTGGCCCTATTTCTTGGGAAGCAGTGCGCGGTGTGATGGATCACTTTTTGTGTGGCTTTTCTTGCCATGGTCTTTCTTGCCAAGTGATTGGGTGGGACTATGCAAATAGGGTACTTTTGGCCTATCAAGGGGATTGGTCAGTTTTGCCATCCCATAGGGCTTGAAATGCACCATCCCAGCGGCAGGAAGGAGGGGATCCCACCACCACCAAGGAAGAGGCTGGGATCCCTGCCCTGAGAAGCTCCTGGAACCCAGAAACAGAAAGAGAGAGAGAGAGCTGTAACACTGAAGACTGATGAGAAGCAGTGGCAGAGAAAAGGTGGCAGGAGAAACTGGCAGGAGACCGGACAGTGGGCTTCCTGACCCATGGAGTGAGAAAGCTCAGTGCCTTTGGGCAGGAGGCTTACTGGCTGGAGTGGGGTGCCTCAGGCCAGTTATCCTCAGAGCTAAAAGAGCTTTGTAACACTTGTGCATCAGAGAGAGACATGCCTGTGAGAATGGCTGGGAAGAGCCTGCCCTGACGGAAGAACTGTATCCTGAGTGTTCCTGAACCTGAATTGTAACCTGTTACTTCCCTAATAAACCCTATAATTGTGAGTATTGTCTGTGAGTTCTGTGTGGCCACTGCAATGAATTATTGAACCAAGCAGGGTAGAGTGTGCCGTGGGAGGGAGAGTTGGTGTCAGAATGGGTAAAGATGGTGGAAAGAGGAGGCATGTCTCATCTCTGCCTCATAGGAATCAGCCTTGGGCTATCGATCTTGATTCTCCTTCACCTTTGTGAAGTTAGAGGAGGTCAGACACCGCCCCCCTTGCCGTTTTTACACAGTGCTTCTCCCTCTCTTGGAAACTCTATGGGGCAGTTCTACTCTGTCCTATAGGGTCGCTATGAGTCAGAATCGACTCGATGGCACTGAGGTTTTTTTTAATCTCCCTCTAGCTACTATGAGCAAGGTCTTAAGGACGAGAACTCCAAACAAGTGGTTGGCAGATGCAGTTTTCCAGTCCCTTCTCCTTCCCACACCACAGTCACTTTTTCTATTGTTTGAGCCTGGTTAGATTCTTCTATTTCTACGTTACTGCTATCATAATTTCACTTCCTAATTGCTTAATTCAAATGAACATCCCTCTTATCATGAGTAGAAGAAAGGATATTAGTATTCTTTTCCCTTTTAAATAAAATCAGCATCTGTACTGGCATGCTTATTCTTTTGGGGGGAAGGTTGTTGTGGGGGAGTCCTAGACTCCCAAAAGTTCTTATCTCTGGTCATCCTTTTTTTCCAATCCATTATGGATTCTACATCCATCACATTATTGCTCCCTTAGTTATGTGTCATCTCATTTCAAAAATGGTCACAGTGACTTAAAGATTAAATCATGCCACTCTCCTGGTCAAAAGCACTCAGTGGTTCCCCACACTCTCCAGGTAAACTCCCAACTCCATGGCCAGGCATTTAGGACCTTCCACAACTTGACCTCACTGGGCTTTAGCTGCAAGGCCTCTTTTTAGTTAGTCCTCATGTAAACACACTATAGCCAACTGCTCTGAGACAAATCCCCTTCATTTTCTGCTCCATATTCTTCAATTTTCCTCTCCACAATCGTAGTCACCTTGTAAGGCTTGATCTAAGTGCCTCTGAAATGTCCTCTGTAAAGTCTTCTCCAACCACTTCAGCTCATGGTGATTTCTTGCTCCTCTGAACTCTTACAGCTCTTGGGGGATCTCATCATTCATTTTATATTTATCATACCCCACAGATACGGTCAGTTCGCATTTTTGGGTCTTTCAAGTCTTCCAGCTTTGATTATACACTCCTTGAGGGAGAGACTATATATCTTTGTAGCTCCCAAATGGACTTATAAACTTATCTCACCACTAATCTGTTTTAAAATATGTTAGTACATAACACATTTTTAAACTATAGTAAAACCTGTGAAAGCTGGAAGCTGTATAAGGTGGAAACCTGTCAGAAAAGGAAAACTCAATATTTTCCACTAATAGGGAGCGACAGAATAAGTGGTTTAAGACTGCACCCTGTCAAAGGCAGAAAACTTGGGAGACCCGTAAAAACAAGACAGTACTATTGAGTTCTGGCTCTCACAAGTCTCACTGTATAAACTTCCTGCTTAGATCAAGAAATAAGGGTATATATTATAGGTTAATTTTAGATCAGGATATCTGAATTGTTTATTTTTTTAAGGAATTTTTTTTTTCTAATAGCTTTTGGAGATGTAATTTACATGCCACAAAATTTACCCTTGTAAAGTTTACAATTTGGCAGCTTTTAGTATTTTCAGGGAGTTAGATAACCATAATGACTATCTATTTTTAGAATGTTTTAATCATTCCAGAAAGAAACATCATACCAATTAACAGTCACTCCTCACTCCCTCTCTCTTATCCTCTGGCAACCACTAATCTACTATCTCTATGGATTTGCCTATTCTGGGCATCTCATATAAATGGACTCATACAATATGTGGCTTCTTTCACTTAGCATAATGTTTTCAAGGTTCATCCATGTTGTAACATGTATCAGGATTTAGTTTGTTTTTACGGCTGAATAATATTCCATTGTATGGATGTACCACATTTCGCTTATTCATTCATCAGTTGATTAACATTTGGATTGTTTCCACTTTTTTGATTGCTATGAATAATGCTGCTATGAATGTTAATGTAAAAGTTTTTGTGTAGACATAGGTTTTCATATTTCTTGGGTATATACCTTGAAGAAGCACAGTGGTCAAAGCCCTGGCCTACTAAACGGAAGGTTGGTGGTTCGAACCCACCAGTGGCTCTGTGGGAGAGAGATGTGGCAGTCTGCTTCTGTAAAGATTTATGGCTTTGGAAACCCTATGAGGAAGTTCTACTCTGTTCTACAGGGTCGCTATGAATTGGAATCAACTTGACGGCAGTAGGTTTTTTGTACCTAGGAGTGGAATTGCTGGGTCATGCGGCAACTCTGTGTTTAACTTAGGAAATGTCTTTTTACCTCTGTGATTTTGATTACTATTACTACTGCTGCTACTGGATGCTAATATTATTGAGGGCCCTGTCCTGAGCCCTAAACTGCATTCTTCATATACCCAATCTCGTTGAATCCTCACAAGATCCCCATTACACAAAAGGGAAGATTGGGGCTTAGAAAGGTTAAGTGACTTAGTCAAAGGTTTACAGATTTAAATTTAGGTTTGGCTCCAGGCCCTGCTCTTAACTGCTGTTCTACTTGTACCTGGAGAATCATAGTTCAACAAATTAAAAAACAACAACAACAACAACAACAACAAATTTTTAGGTATATCTAAATGGGAAACAATAGAGATATTCTTCTAAATTCAAGGCTAATGATAATAATAATTTCTCCTAAAGAATGGGGGCTGTCTGTGAGTTCAGAGTTATGACTATGTCCTTAGGAAAGAGTCGGGCTACTCGTGTTCCTGCACTTACATGCACAGAGCTCAGATTCCAGGAACATGTGGTCTTCAGGTGTTTTCCATAGCTGTTCCCTCAGGATTTGACAGTGATCTGTGGGCAACGTTTCTCCTACACTCATGTCTCTCATTCTGTGGGGACAACATTTTTCTTTTTCCAGATTTAACTCTTCAGGTCACTCTGTGTCTTGGTTGCCTTGGCTGCCTAGGTTCATCTATTCAAAATAAACACAACTTTCTCACGAGATAGTTTAATCCAATAGGCATGCACTAAACCAAGTGCTGGGCTCAGGAGGAAGGGAGGGATACGGCATTACAAATACCTAATAATGGTTCTTGTCCTTGAGGTTCTGAGAATCCAACTGAGTAGACAAAAAAGGACTCAATAAGAAAACCAGGCTATAGATCATGGCTTGGCAAAGTATGGCTCCCAGGCCCAATCTAGGCCATTGCCACTGTTTTTAAATAAAGTTTTATTGGAACAAATCCATATCCATTCGTTTACATATTGTTTACGGGTGCTTTTGAGCTTTTCAGCAAATTTGAGTCACCGCGACAGAGACCATATGATTTGCAAAGTCTAAAATATTTAGTATCTGGACCTTTACATAATAAGTTTACCAACTCATAGAATAGGCCATTAAATGCCAAAGCAAGTGGAAAGGATAGCAGTAAGTGTGCTAACAGTTTAGAAGAGTGAGAGTTTACTACAGCGTTTGTGTGTATATGTTGAGGTGGCTTTTTAGCGGAAGGGAGGCTTAATTTGGATATCAGAAAAAAGGTAGAGCTTGGACTAGTTGATGAGAGAGATGGAATATTCCAAGGGTATTTAGAAATATTCTGTGTAAATGCAAAGCACTATTATTAATTTCTAAGATAGATTACTTAAAGCAAGTTGTATGTTTAATAACAACTATGATTATATTTTCAAACAGTTTTATTCTCTTTCTTGCTTGTAACAGTCTGGTGAGTAGGCATGACAGTTAATTATCCCAATTTGGGAAGACGAAGTTCTAGAGGTTGGTTGAAAGTCTTGTCCTAGGTGGCAGAGCTGCTAAGCCCACTCTATACCTCTAGCAAGGTTCTGGCTTTTATAGGAAGCCCATGTAAGCATTCTGAAATTTGTATCTATGTGCAGGAGAGGAAACAATAAGAATTTCAAAATTAAATCATTTTATTAATTTTTACACCAGTTTTCCCATTTTCTCTACCTCCACGTCCTTAAATAATACTAGGCTGTGGGATGTTGAGTCATGGGTTGACTGTTAGTTTTGATGTAAGGTTGTGTTTCAATACTGCCAAATAAAGTGCAGCCTGAAGGCTCGGTTTTGCTTATCACTAATCCCCTTGAGAACCTTAGGTCTTTGAAAGACCAGTTCACTTCAAATAAAAAACCATACAGTGGATGATTCTCCTTAGAATCCATACCATCTATTTGGCTATTGCTGTTTTTAGCTGCCAACAAGTCAGCCTCCAACTCATGGACTCATGGTGACCTCATGTACGAGGGAATGAGACACTGCCTGCTTCTGCTCCATCCCCATGACTGGTTGTGGCTTGGACTATTGCGATTCATAAGGTTTTCATTGGCTGGTGTTCAGAAGTAGTTACCAGGCTTTTCTTCCTAGTCTGTCTTAGTTTGGAAGCTCTACTGAAGCCTGTCAGCATCATAGCAACACACAAGCTTCTGCTGATAGACAGGCGGTGGCTGCACATGAAGTGTACTGGCTAGTAATGAAATCTGGATGTCCCACACGAAGGTGAAAATTCTACCACTGAACCTCCAGTGCTATAGCCAACACTTATTGAGGTCTTGTCAAGAGCTAAGCACTCTTATTAATCTTCATGTGTTTAATCCTTACAACAACTGCAAGAGATAAATAGGTACTAGTACATTCCCATTATACAGATGAAGCAAATGAATCACAGACGGTTAAGCTAACATGCTTCAGGTTAGACAGCTAATAAATGTCAGAGCTGGGATTTGAACCCAGGTGGTCAAGTTTTGGAGATTGCATTCTTACTTGCTCCACTATTCCATATTGTCACTCACTGACACGCATGGGGTGTGTAATTTTGAGTCATGCTCAAAAAGACTGGAACCAAAGAACACTATGCATAAACTGCAGGAATAATTACTATGCTCTTTGATATGGCTACAGTCAGATTTAGAAAGCTGTGAGCACACATCTGAAAAGTTCCTAACAGGTTCTCAGCCCTGCAGACATCTCAGAGGGGAGATAGGAATTACAGGAGGAATGCAAGGTCCATGCTGAAATTACCCCAACCTGGAGGGAAAATGAGACAGCATCTGAGAAGAAAAATGGAGATAGGCTCTTATATGAGGACACAGGTGGGGAAGACTCAAGTGCAAGAGGGTTTAAACAGACCTCCAGAGAGGACTGCGCGCACCTGCACTTGAGCTATTGCACTCTGTTCCACTTCAGTCAGCTACACGTAACCCCAGCCACACTCCATCCAGTGTCTAACCTGTGGTGACCTGTGTCCTTGCTTTAGCTTTTGCTTATTTCTGGAGTTGTCATAAAGGGACTGGCCATTGACAGACAAAAATGGCAGACTCGGGTCCATGATAAATACAGCCAGACACAGTTAGGAAGGGAAATTAGCTTCTTTTCTCAGAGAGGACTTAGTCACTCCCATTAATTTTAAGTCACTAAACTAGACTCAGGGAGTGGCAAACCACTGGGTTCCTTTCACCCCACCCCTCGTGGCCACCATCAGAGTCCAGCTATGGGGCAGGAGTCTTCATTTCACTGTCCCTCTTGGGTAAGTCTTATGGGCTGGTCTTTCTGGAGAATAAAGCTTAGGGATAAAAAAGAACTACATGAAATATCAAAGAAAAACAAGTTGCTGGTAAGTGAAAGCCATTTAAGAGAAACAGACAATCCCAAACAATGACATGGATAGTAGAGCCAAAGGTAATTATATTTTGTACCAAATTGGGGGATAATACAGGAGAGCAAGTACAATTCAGAATGCCTGGAATACATTAAGACTGTAGGCCAAAAACAGGCTTATGTAATTTAATGAGCAGAAATATAAGTTATAAAACTAGGAAGATAAACTAAGACATGAGAATATTCCTGGAGGGTTTGGGATGGGTTTTTGAAAGACATGGCAGATAGTCCTCCAAATTATGGGAATACAGAGCGCTGTACTGAGCCTAAGTAAATTATTCTCACTCCTGTGTAGCAAATTTCCAAGGCTTTATCTCAAGACTGTGCTCAGTTCGAGCCACCTATTTTGAAATAAAAATGGATATGCTAAAATGGTTGGAAGCCCACACCAGAAGTCATCATGACATGCAGATTTATTGGGTTTCCTGAGCCAATGTTATGAGCAGTCAAGCCTGTGCCCTCCAAAAGGCAGAGGCTCAGAGTCGAGTTCAGTGAACCAGAGACAAATCAGAAGGCAGCTGGGGAGAGATGCAATGAGATTTGTCAGGATGATGGCTAAGTATACAGAGCTCCAGCTTTGGCAGGGCAGGTCTTGGCAGGGATTTGGATAATGTTTCTTGGTGCTTTAAGGAAGTTATGGCAGGATGGAGCCACCAAGAAAACATCCACTCAGTTAAACCAATAAGAAAAGAAGAGTAGCATTGAGCTGGGCTTGGGCAGGAGCACAGGAGCAACTCACCGGGAGGGAAGAAAGGAGGTGGCCTGCTGCTTAACTTGCTCTTAAGGGTTAATTTCCTATGTCCTCCCTCTGATTTGGGGGAAACTCAAGGAGGATGTTTTCTATTTCCAACATTTGAAAAGCTATTTTCAGCTGTTTTTTAGGAAGGGAGGAACAAGAGCATTCCTCTCTCAAACCACAAGAAACCTTCATGAACATGATCAGAAATTGAAAGTAAATTTGTTATTATGATGCTTAAATGATTCACCCTTTTCAAAGTCACCTGAGGACCCTTCAGATCTGGAAAACCTTGATAAGAGTCACATGAGAACGAAATGCTTTGGAATGATACCTACCTTAATGTAATTCACAAAACAGTGCAATGGATAGCATCCTCGTCATGGTTTCAGTGTTTAAAAGACCCCCTGAATTAAGCCAGACTTATTTTTATTTTTATTTTTACAAATTAGCTCCAAATTACAACCACAGTCACTTGCCTATCGGCAGAGTTTCTAAAAGCTGTTTTGTTCTCTTTGTTATAAAGACTATACTATCACTGTCCTGGGCTGTTTTGTGTTTTGTTGTTCTTATTGCTAAATCAGGGAAAAGAAACTGGCTTTTTAACTATACTGGCCTTCAGAGTTACCTGATAAACAACACTGCCTAATAAGATTGGAAATTCTCTTTAAAAATTTTACACATTATTTGGTTACAGTCTCCATATGGCAAGAAGGCGAAGGGAAAAACCTTCCATTCCCGTTCCCTGCCCTCCCCCCCAACCACATATTTAATCCATGCGCTTATGTCAAACTTAATTACAGGACTTTTGGCATAAAATAACAGTCCACATCCTCAGAGAGAAGAACTTAAGCAGTTAATATGTGCGATTGAGTGAAATTGCTTTGCTGAATGTTTCTGAGTAACCCAAGACCAGTGAAATGTGCTGATATCTTAACCATTTCAGTGCTAAACTTGGGCCAAGATACTGGGAAAAAGGAAAAAAATTATGATTTCTCCCGGTCTGCTGTGTATCATATTTTCTGAAACCAAGAGCGTTGGGTAAGACAATTTTATGGCACTATCACAAATAGGTTCGTGGAGGACAAAATAAAGATAGAACAGTTATGGAACTTGTCACCATCTCAGGGAAATGCAAAGACTCAACCAAAGAGCAACAGCTTTAAAATTGAAGTCCGTTTTCTGCAGAAAATTCTCTTGAACAACAGAGATTGCTAACAGGAACAATGATTTTTGCCTTGGGATTTTCTCCTACCCCTTTGAACTCTTTCAGACAGTTCCCTTTTCCATCCTCCTCATTTTAATGTGAATGGTTTTCAAACTGTAGAGATTTCCCATATAGCCTTCCCATTGCTGTCTTTGATGAGATAAATTCTTACCTCTGTGTAAACTTTCTTTTGTCTAAATCATTCACAGTAACAATTGCCTCTTTTAGACTAGAGGAACCTCTTAAAATATAAAATCATCTGCTTAGTTTCCTTCCTTATTCAATGTCCTTTTTTAAGCCTGCAAGATGTGGAGCTACTTCTAGTTCACACTTCCTTTCATTACCTTTGTTTCGGAAAACTTCCCTGTTATCACCTGCCCCATAAATGCCAGCCTTTTAACATTCCCGTTGCTGAAGCTTCTCTGCACTTAAATATTTCACTGAGCCCAAATTCCCCCTCCCTTTTCTCTCCAAACCCAACCCCCTCTGACTTTTGGAGGTGTTTCCAGCTCTTGTCCCTAGGACAATAGAATCTAATTGCACCATCTGGAATTGACTCCACGGCACTGGGTTTTGGTTTCTGTCCACAAGGCATTGGTTTCAGGATCTCAGACTGCTCTTGGGTTTAGTGATGTTGCCCATCCATCTCACCTACTGCCTCCTCTCCCTTTCAAGCTTCTTTTCCTATTTCTTAGGATTCTTTGGAACACACCTTTCCCCTTCACTGGCTTGAATCTTCCCTTGCTATTTTAAAATGCTCCTGAAAACGTGTTTTCTCTATTATTTGCTTCCCCAAACTTCATTAGGGTTATATTTTATAATTATTTTCAGAGCCATTATTTAGTCTAACACCTTAGAATACCATCCTTAAGAAAGGTAGTGCTATGGTGTTAAAATGAGAGGCACTGGTCCATGGAAGGCATCCTGTAAAAGTTTATTCACTGGTTCATGAATTCCTTCATTCATTCAATGTATATTGAACGCTTACTACCTAAAATGACTACATGGGATCAACCTGTTGAATCAAGCTAGGTGCTGGGGATTCAGATATGAGACATCCTGCACTTGCCAAAATAGTCCCAGAGAGATGAATGACATGCTCGGAGGACTTTCTACGAAGACACTGCTACAAGCTTCACACATAACTAACAAACTAGAAATTACATATATTACCCCCTTGTATTATTTTTGATGTGGATTATAAATATGTAGGTTTGAAAGTCCTATCCCTCAAACTTTTCTGACCTCAAAGTGAAAATATTTTGGTAAAGCATAAAGGTCATGTTCAATACCGTGCAGACTCTCAGATGACTCTTCATATGAAGGGACAATAGACATTCTTTGCCTAACTCTTGCTCAGCATTCAGGTCCTAGATTAATGTTGCTTATCCTGGGGGAGGGTTCCCCTAACCCACTCAAATCTAAATAAGGTCCCCCTTATACATTCTCCTAGTATTCTGTATTTTGTAGCCTTTGTCACAATTGGCAATTACATATTTATTGTGGGATTATCTCTTTTTTTTTTTTTTTTTTTACTGTCTGTCTCCCTCAGGATACTGTAAGCTCTGTGAAGCCAAGGACCATGCCCATTTGTTCCAACACTATACCTATTGTCTAGCACAATGCTTGGCACATAGTAGGTGCCCAAGAACATTTGTTGTATGATTGTTAATGCTGTAATACTAATTGCAAAAGTGCAGGCAGTCCATAAATTGTTTATGTTTTACTTTGGAGTCAGCTGCATAATATTTTGAAGCATCTTTACCTCACTAGTTACTTCTAGGTAGGTTATTATTGAAATATTTTGGGGGTTCCACTGGCCAGCTGGGAAGATAGTAGAGAAGCAGTTAGTTGTTTGCTGATGGGAATGGGAGAAGAAATGCTATGCTAAACAAGGCCAAATAGGAGACAAGTCTGGGAGGTGGGGAAAGCTGGACATGGGAAGAGTGTGACCTTGGTATCTTCCTGTCCTTACTTCCTGTCTCCCCAGGAAGTGTCAGTCAGAGGTTTTCAGGAAAGGGTGTTGCCATGGTAACCTGAGTTGGCTCTGCCCCTCGGGGCTGTGCGAGGACAAGTGCCCTCATGTGCCCTAGCCATTCCCATGCTTGGTGGTAGAGGGCAGTCAGTTTGAGGTTTCAGATGTATCATGGATAATCCAGAGCAGACAATATCTCTGAGTACAGAAGCCAACAGTCATTCCTTCAGCATGTGCCAAGGACTTGAGACCAGAATGCAGTGCTCCCGCTCCTGAACTAATTAAAATTTAATCTGCTAAAGTCATTTTCTTGATAATTTGGGAACTCTCTCTTGACTTTTTTAAGTTCGAAAGAGCCTCTAAAACAGAGGGGATATTTTTGAACTTTTCTGTGTATTAGATTTCATACCAAAAAAAGCGCTCTTAAAAAAGAGACTCTAGATAGAATAAGCATATAATTTATCATCCAAACTGGGACACTTTTGAGAGTCAGAAGAAGCACTATTAATAATTACACCAGGACAGCAGATATAAACTGGGGCTGTCCTGGTCGTACTGGGCTGCACTGTCACCGGAAACTTCAGGGTCAGGGACAGGTCACATTCATCTCCCAGGATGAAAGCCTCAGGGGGTCACGGTTGTGTCTGCTGTAACCCCTGGGCCTCAGTGGTGCCTGGTATACAGTAGGTGCTCAAAGTTGTTAACAGAATGAGTAAATCCAAAGTTCTCCTGCCTGTGCTTTCTGATCGGAAATTGGTATGGGGCTCAGGAAAACTGGGAAAGCAGAACAAATCCAGCAGTCCTTCCAAGTTTCCCAGACAGCAGGGAGACCGATTCTGTGTTCTTAAAATGTCGGCAGGTACATGCTCACATATTCTGTGTTTACTCATTGGGAGCTGTTAGCATTTAATTGCAATCTGCTGACATGCCCCAAGGGAAAATGTTAAGCAGTTCTTGATATTTGCATATGTGTTCTCTGCCTACAAAGTTTGGTAACTCTTGCACCTGGGCCTCAATTTTCTAAAATCCATGCTGCTATACCCTTAATTTCATAATTTGTATGGTCTGGCTGTCACACTTAGGGGCCTGACTGGCAAAAATGGCCTCGTTAAGTTTCCTTCTGGGTTAGCCAGAGATCCCCACTGCAGCCGGCCCGCCCAGCCTGGCTAGGCCGTCCTGGTTCCCACCCCTCCTCCACTAGTCTGCTCAGTCCTTCAGGAAGAGTGAAATGGTCCATTGACCCCTGAGGAGCAAAAGGGCATGTTCAGCTTTTTTAGAGGTTAGGGACACTCTGAGTGACATCAGACCCCAAGCCTCCGACAGCTGGGAGCCCCAGACGGAGAGCAGGGGTGAGGCCCGGCTGTGTCTCCCCGGCCAACTTTAACCTCGCCTTAAAATTGACCAGATCCAGTGGCCGCCTTCCTCCTGCCCGCTGAGCGCTTCGCGTCTTCTTCCCATGTCTCCGGAGAAATCCGTCTCTTCTGACAGACTTGAGATTCCAGGCCGAACTTTCCCATGCCACCGTCCCTCAAAATAGCCCAAGTCGAGCTGTATTTATAGCTGTGTGAGACTCTAATGGGCCAATTTGTTTGAATTTCCACTGCTTTTGTGTTGAACTTACCCCTCACCCGTGGGCAGTCTCTTCAGACCTTTATTGATGGGGAGTGTTCGGGTGGAGGGGACCGTGTTCAAGATGGTAGCTGTATAGAGTGCGGGGGCTGTTTTGCATATTTACTGTTCTTTAAAGCCGGTTTTTTGAGAGAGAGAAAGAGACAGAGAAAGAGGTTTCTGTAAGTAGCCGGGACAATGAGAACAAGGCCGGCTGTATGCCAAGCACGGGATCCCGGCCAAAACACATATCATTAGCTTGGACCAGCTATAAGCAAGGAAATGAGAAACATATGTTGGAGAGCAAGGTTAGGAGTGAGGGACTATGGGTCAGTGACAGTCGCCCTAAAACTTTTTCCTTGTTCTTCAGCTGTGGCCTGGCGGTGTCAAATGTCATTTCAACTGCCTTGATTTCTCATGGTGGGGCTGCCTGTGGTGTTTTTTTTTTTTTATCCCCCTGCTGTTTCCTGATGGGAGTTTTTTGGGAGAGGAAAAGAGAACAGGCAGGGAAGGGTTTGTGTGATAGTATTTCTCAGTTCTGGGAAAATAACAACTTTGTTTCCCGTGATGCTCTCTAAATTCCTCACTTTCCCTGAAATAACGGTTGTGTCTTTTAGATTTGGGATTCGGATAGTTTGTGAGGCAAGAAATGGGGAAGGCTTTTAATGTCCTTCTTACTGCTTCTTTCTTAAATATAATTAGATGCGCCTCATTACCTCACACTGAAGGACTTTTGTACTCTTTCGAGCTGTGTTTCCTGAGATCGTTTATGTGCCACGGCTTGTCGGATCCACTCACATCTTATCATATCAGCAGTTATTTTTTCCCCAACACTTTTGTCCTCTCTTCTTACTCTCCCGAGATAATCTGGAGTTGATTTTGCTAGTCTGAAGGCCACACCCAGGGAGTTGGTTTGGGCCTAGTACTGGATGATGGGCCTCTATTCCTTTGGCCCTTCCCATTTCCCATTCGTTTTCCTTAAAGTTTTCCCTGGACAGTTGCTAACAAGGCTCTGCTGTCTCCCACTGCAGGGTCAAGACTCCTGTTCTCTATAAACCCAGATGAGGAACGGTATCACATGAAGCTCAGAGGCGTCCCTGGAGAGCATGACGTGGCTACTGTTGTGAAGCCGACCACAGCTCCAGATGGCCGTCGGGAAAACTCATCAGGCTCGGATGCCCGGGTTTGGCCAAAATAACGAAATGGCCATGAGTATACTCAGCCATTCCCGTTAAGAAAATGTAGTGGAAGTGGGAGAGCCGGGCTGTTGCAGGCCTAGGTGGCAGAGGGTTGAAGGAAAATGCTCTCACATAAATCCTCTTCAACTTTCGTTCTTTTATTATTTGAGGAACAGCGTTGGGGTGGAAACCAGTTAAAAATAATTAAAACATATAGTCCCTGTTTCTCCTTTTCTCCCTTCTTCAGACCTTTTTCTGAAAATAAACTGTGTTCTTAGTTTCCGGGCTCCTAAAATTCCCAAGTGTGTGAGTGTCCTGAAGGCCTTGGGCAGAGTTAATGATTGGCTTGAGGTTAGCTGGACCTGTTTCCCCCAGGTGAGCCATCTTCACTTTTTATTTTTCATTTTTTTTTCAAAGTGCAGTTTCTGGATAGCGAGTCTCCTCTGCATCGAGACTTTTCTAGTCACAGGAGGAAGTTTACTTGCAGGTTTCAGGACATGTGTGTCTGTGTGTGTGTGAGTCCATTTAACTAAAAACACGGGGGGAGTAAGGGCAGCCAAACCACAACATGCAAGGAATGGGTATATAAGTCTTATACTCATGGTGTGGCAGGATCCTGGTTAGGTGCCTGAAAAACTTCCAAATTCAAGGAATCTATTTCCCAACTCTTTCTCCCTTCTGGCTCTTTAGTGGTAGAAGGCACTGGTATTAGGTTTGTGTCCATGTTTTTTTTCTGCTTTCTCACTGTTTGGCAGCCTCTCAAATCTCAATCCAGCCAAAACCTGCCTCTAATTCCACTGTTTCTTACCATCTCCTATACCACCTTCCTGGTCCAGTCACATCCACTCTTGCCTGGAACCCAGAGAGCCTTCTAAATGATCCCTCCACTTCCTCTCTTGCCCCATTTCAGTCCTTTCAGAAGTTAGAGGGATCCTCTAAAAACCCAAGTTAGACTAATGCCATTGCCCTGCTGAAAACCCCTTTGGACCCTGCCAACTTCTCCAACTTGATCGTGAGCCATCTCTTCTTTGTTCTGTATGTTCTAGCCGAAGGGCCTCATTTTCTCTACCAGTAAACTGGGGATAATAATAATACCTACTGGGCCTCTGGTGGAGCCCTGGTGGCGTACTGGTTAAGAACTTGGCTACTAACCAAAAGGTCGGCATTTTGTATCTAACAACCACTTTTTGGAAACTATGGGGCAGTTCTACTCTGTACGATAGGGATGCCATGAGTTGGAATCGGCTTGACGGTAACGAGTTAGTTAGGAGGTCTGGTGGTGCAGTAGTTAAATGCTCAGCTGTTAACCGAAAGGTTGGTGGTTCAAACACAGCAGCTGCTCCTCGGGAGAAAGATGTGGAAGGCTGCTCCCATGAAGAATATAGCCTTGGAAACCCTATGGGGCACTTCTACTCTGAGTCAGAATCCACTCAATGGTAATGGGCTTGGTTTTGGTTTTAACACCTAGCATTAGGAGAAATAAATGCATTAATACATATATAGCACCTAGACCAGGGTCTGGCCATGACTTTCCTGCTTCAAGGCCTTCATATTCATTCTCTTAGTCTCTGTCCCTTGCCTTTTGCTCTTTTTATGCCTGGTTCTTGCTTATCCTTCAGGTTGAAGTTTACATGTTGACTCCTTAGAGGTTGTCTCTGACCAGTCTATTCAAACACATTCCCAGTCCTTTAGCACCCATTCCCACTATTTCCTCCGAAAACACGCTATTTGTTTTCTTCATATTACTTTTTTTCAACTTGTAATTACATATGATTTGGTTATTTGAGAGCAGGACTCTCTCTGTATATCCTTACCTAGCTCAAGAAGTATTTGTTGAATGAATGCATAAATGTGCTGGTTCAGTCCTACTCTGAAATCTAATGCAATATGAAGGCATAATGAATGAATTATAAGTCCTTACCTTTCCTCTTCTAGTATCAGAGCCATTCTCAATGCACCTTGTCTCCTGTGCCACTCTCTTTTCTCCCAATCCTTTTTTTACCTTTATTTATTCTCTCCTTTTTTTTTTTGTCATTATTGACTCTGGTCTCTTGGCAATGGTAACATCCTAAAATCATCCAGGTGCTGCCCCTACCACCCCATCCTTGCCCTACCCTGTTCTGTTGCTTGTAGGCCAGTTTCTCCTTTGAGAGGCTCACACTTTCATTTATATGTAAATGATAAATAATAGAAATATATAATGCTTAGAGGGAGTGCAGTGACTAATAACTGCTCATCTGCTAAGTTAAAAGGGTTTGGAAATAAATTAACTCATCATCTACCATTAAGAGATCAATGTCTATGCAATTTTCCATGAATATCCAGATCAGGTATCTTACAGCCCTACCTGAAAGCCTGAAGTAGTGATAGGAAATCAGGTGGAGGTGAAATCATGGTTCCCATTTGTGATCCTTATCAGGGCTCATTATGTGTCTACACTGTATTATATTGAAGCTGGGTGACATGAGCTAAGAAGGGGTAACTTGACCTGTCCTCATGAATCTCTCTCTCATAGCCGAAACCACCAAAATGGGAAATGCCTCTACTGAATTTTTTTACTATTTATTGATTGATAGCTTTTTTTTTTTTTTTCTTTTTAAATCCTCCATGCACTTTGTTAATTCTCTGGAAATCAGTTCACTTTACCATTCACCGGAATGCTGCCACCTTTGGGAAGGCATGTGGCAGCATGATGAAATGTTGGCTAGAGGAGAGCTAAGCTTCAACAAGGGCCTTCTCATGGAAGTGCTGGTCCAGTCCTATCCTGCAAGCTAATGTGATACGAAGCCAATGATGTAATAATGAGAAATAGCATAAGGCTTGCATCAGAGCAATTCTCTCTACCCAGCCTTCGTCATTTCATCCTTGGCTTCATTGGATTTGCCCCATCATTGTGACTAAGCCATGGAACCAAGTCTGTCTCATCAGCACATTTGAGGCACCCCATTACTTCCTTTAAGAAGAAGAAAATAAAATATCTTCTATTGTATGCAAAAGAAACTCCACCGGTTTGTAGATGTTTGGATGGGTAGCAGATAAATGGGTTTTCATAGTGGGGACTTGGAGAATAAAACAGACTAAAGATGTTAAAGGGGACAGAGAAAATGTTTCCTTAATGTGATATAGATATATATAAAGTCAGAATCCCTAGGTGGTGTAAATGGTTAAGTGCTTGACTACTAACTGAAAGGTTGGTGGTTTGAACTCACTCAGAGACTCCTTGAAAGAGCATCCTGGCGATCTGCTTTTGAAAGGTCACAGCCTTGAAAACACCGTAGACCATGGTTCTACTCTGCAATATACTAGGTCACCATGAGTTTAAATCAACTTGACAGTAGATGGTTTGGTGTTTTGGTTTTCACACACACACACATACACACAGACACACATACCCCATGTCATAACAGAACCTTAAATTTAGAGATTACCTTTATTTGAATGAATATGAAACTTTACATTACAACCTCAGTAATACAGGTGTCCTCGGATGTGATCCTCCCCAAAATACACAGAACATTGGGGTGAAGCCAGCGCTGCTATATTGCCATGCCAGAGTCCTTGTGTTTCCACAGATCTCAGACTAGACCAAACTAATTTTTTTTTTTTTTTGGTATTAGACTCGAATCAAAGAGACAGTCAAGCTCTATTTAACTCAACAAATAAAGTAAATGTTGATTGAGTGTCTACTATGTATAAAGAATAAGAAAGACATGGGTCTTGTTCTTAAGGAATTTGTAACTTAGTAGAGGAGACAGACATATAAACTTACTTTAATGTAAAGCACTACTAAATAAAGCACTGAGGGAAGAGTGTTGGCAATTAGCTGTGGGGGCATCATAGAGGAAAGGCTGTCATGGGTGGGGGTTGCCTATGACAGTCAGCCTTACATGAGAAAAGAAACCTCCACCAGTAGAATCAGACCACTTCTCCGTAGACAACAGAGAACCCTTCTAAGTGGTGTGAATGTCTTCTTTGTCCTGTGTTAAAATCTACCTCACTGTAACTTCTACCATGTGGTTCTACTTTCATCTTCTGAAGCAATATAAATTAGTTTAATCCCTCCCACACATACCAGCCCTGCCAAATTCTAGATCTAAATGACATTTCTCCCCCCTTTCCCAATACTTCTTCAAAGACTCCTTTGCCTTCTCCTGTTTCAGATTAAATATACAAATTTCTTCAACTCTTTCGCCTACAGCATGATCCCCAAACCCTTCACTATCTGGGAATTCTTCTTTTGACACATTCTACTTTATCTCTCCCCATCGTTAAATATGACACTGAAAACGGAACACAATATTTTAGATATGTGTTCATTGGTGGGCCACTTTCTTCCCTTGTCATCCACCCATCCATCCAACCATCTGTTCATCCAAATGACACTTAAATAAGGTTCAGTGATATGGGCACTGTTCTAGTTACTACCCGGGACAAAAAGATGAAGAGCTTCAATAAACCTCAAGTCTAGTAAGATAATGGTTGGAGGCAATCATACTTTTACCAATAGAACCTTAGATTTCATTCACATTTCTGGCAGCCATGGGCCATATAGTTAGCATCTACTGAGCTGGTGGACACCCAGAGTTCTAAAGTATTATTCCAAAACTTCTGCTTAAACAGATTGGCCTTTTTTTGGTATTTTGACATTTGGTTTTTGGAACTGAAGTTTAGAATGTTACACTGATTTTATATTTTAATTTCAGTCCATCACTTTAACTCTTCAAGAACTCTTGAGAATCTAGACCCTGTCCTCAAACATCAAGCTATTCCTTTAGTTCTGGACCATCTATAAACACAAGTAGCTTAGCAAAGCGTCTTGGAGCATACCAAGCCAGCTTTGAATCCACCTAATCATACGACTGTGAAGTCCTCATCTCTTTATCTTGACTATTAAGATCATGAATATTTTTTGTCAAATGTGATATTGAAATCATGCTATTCTGTGCCCAAAGAATTTTGCCAATTTAACAGTGTAAATACTAAATAAATAAACACATTAATAAAAGCTAGAATTGAGTACTAGGCCTTTACCCAACTTTATGTTTGCAGAAGGATCAATCTATTAAAGTGGAATTTGGCAGCTCTAGAAGTCTTGGGAAGGAGGATCTCCCTGCTCAACTCAGAGATACTAAATCAGTGGATTAAGTCTCCAAACTGTCTCTGGGGCTAGAGAGAATTACAGTGTCCTTTACAAGCATCTTGAATTTCTACTTTTTAAATGAAATCCACTGGGTCCTATCAGTCTTTGGTTTGTCTGCTCTGGTTTTCGCAAATTTGACATGAGGTCGCCGTCGCGATTGGTTAGAGCATTCTGCTTTTCGGAAGAGGGAACCCGCTGACCCCTGACCACAGCCATGTCATATAGTGAGTGTCAGAGGCAGGCCAATTACCTAAGAGGACTGAGAGAAATCAAACAGAGGCAGGGCACAATGAGGGGAAAAAACACACAGCAGGTCCAGCTTCCAGTTCCACTGCTTGAATTACCACTATGTCAATAGAAGGTGATAAATCAAGGGAGATATTTACTGATTAAAATTACAGACTCCTACGGGAAACTGTATAAACAGATTTAGAACAAAGCCTGCAGGGACGGAGCCCAACCAAATTCATCCACGCTTTGGCCGGTTGTTTCTGCTTCCAGCCAAATCTTGGACTCAAGGGTCACCAAGAGAGCAAGTTGCTCCATGAAACTCAGACTGGCTATACACAGATCCAAATATTTGTAGGGAAAATTTAAAGGCATGTTGAGAAGAGATTCAGGCCTCAGATTCATTCACAAGGGATTCTCCTATTTCATTCTCACTTTTATTTATTATTGTTATTATTTTGCTTTTACTCTTAAGTTTCGTCTAGACTCACTAGAAGGACCCAGAACGCCTGGTCTGTACACCCTGCCTGTCAGCTGGAATTCTGAGGTCACAGATGCTGAAGGGAGGACACAGAAGACATGAGTGGGCATGCAGCCCACTCCCATAAGGAGGTTGGGGGCTCTTAGCTGTTACTAATGGGCTTTTAATGCCAACACACTTTGTCCCCCTTTTCTGGTGTGTCTGTGTCAGCATTTCCAAAGGAACCGAAACTTTGCTCTGCCACCCTGGTCCCTCAAGGTGCTGGTATCACATGACTACTGTCATTCTGTTTCTTTATATGGCCTTCTTGTGAGAGAAATGCCTTTGGGGAATGTCTGGGAGTAATTTATACAAGCAGGGCTTTAGACGCAGGTTTTCAGGGCCCTGTAACTTTCCTTTTGCTAGCTCTGCCTGTGGGAATGAGACCGTCACCCCAAACCACTGATAAGGAGCAGCATAGGTTTATGTCTGGAGGATGGGGGAAGCCCACAAGGGGCTATTTAACTTTACCACTGGCTCCATTATCTATGAATGGTCTTCGGGTTAAATTCTGCCCTCATGACCCAAGTTCCATTCCTTTCCTTTTATGCCCTTGACTGTGAATGTGCAATCATCACTCAAAGGGAAATGGGCAAAAACGTTCAAGGACAGACAGGCTTTGAAGACTGGGAGGAGGGAGAGGACCATCCATGTAATGTCAGTAAAAAACAGAGTATGTTGGAGTATAGTTCTTGTTAGAGTCACTGGGCATGATTTTGGGGGACTGTGTAAAGGTGTCTTCCTGAGGGGCCCAAGTGTGGGCTAAAACCAGCTCACATTCCTCTTCCAAGCTGCCACAGTATCTCAGCTGTGACTCAGAGTGGTGTCCACCAGGAGAGACGACTTTTTCTTCATACAATGGAGAATGTGGTTATCCAAGTATTTAGCTCTTGGGCTTCTGCCTATGCAGTGGGGACACCTTTTTATAATTGTCTCTCCAGAGGGGGCATCTTTTTCTAAATGGCACAAAGGTGCAGAACAGGCTAGACAAGGCCCTGAGTCTTCTGACCTTTTCCTTGGAGCTTGGAGGAAGAGAAGGTGGAGAAGATCCTAACAAGAGCACGTAGAAGTTCATACTTTGGCTTTTAAAAGGCAGCAGTGGATAATAAAATGCCTGTGTAATTATCCTGGCTCTCTCTCCTGTTCTTTCGCAACTGGGTTACTGTAAATTGAGGTGAGTGTTCCTTTGTTTGGCTTTTCCTCCCCGAAGGGATTCGTCAAGTGTTCCCTGCCAGAGTGAACTCCTTGTCTGGGGATGTCACTGAGCCCATCTCTTTCCACCAGCCTCCGGAGATGGCTGATGTTACAGTTCAGACGTCACACGCTGTCTTAAGTTCTGGAAAACTCTGAGATAGCCTTTTATTTTTTTTTAATTAAAGGAAGTTATGCTTATAGCTGTCGCGCTTGACTGCTCTGCCCCTCTGAGCTTCCTCTGAATAGTTTCCAGCATGTGCACTTATCTTCAAATGAAAGTACATTCTGGAGATGGGGAGAAATTAATTATGATTTTGCAAATTGAGAAGCTGAAGTTGGTCATTGCAAACCATGGGGGCGCTCCGATTTCGTTCTTCTGCCTGGCTTGCTGAAAAAAATCTCTCTTTGCCCTGGAATATCATGGCCTGGAGCCCTTTAAATTGAAAACACTTGTGAAACTGGCAGCAATTTAGAACTTCTGCCAGCACATGAATCCGTAAAGAGCAGGGCCTCAGGGATGCAGGCCATGTGTCTATAAAGAGGGCTGTTTTGTATCCTTGGCTTTCACCAAGGCAAGCCTTTGGCTTACCATGTCTTTTCTCTAGTAGGGGACTACAGGCTCTTTTAGGTTGTTTGCTATCCTCTCTTCCGACTTGACCTCCCTGCTTGGTTCCCCCCTGGGGTTGCCACTTGCACAGTGGTGCCACCATGGCCTCGGTGTCCTCAGTGTTCTTGGCTCAGTTTTGGAAGAGCTGGCCCAGGCATCTTCTTTTTCAGATTTACAACAAGACAGGATAACTAAGAGAAAGCCTCCATCTGTGAGAGGAGACAACAGAAAAGCTACATGCGAGGCCTTTGAAGACAATGTGAATATCAGCCTGGAAAACGAAACACAGGTTTTATAGAAGACATTTTTGTCAGTTTCAGAAAGTAGTAGAAATGCCAGACAAAATAAGGAGTTGAGGATGGCCCAGCAAAATTTCTCCTTTGTGTTTATGGCCTGGCTTTTGGGTTAAGTGGCTGAATTCTCACCCCCCATGTGAGAGACAAGGGTTTGATTCCTGGCCCATGCACCTCGTGTGCAGCCACCACCCGTCTGTCAGGGGAGACTTGCATGTTGCTATGATGCTAACAGGTTTCGGTGGCGCTCCCAGACTAAAATGGGCTAGGAAGAAAGGCCTGGTGACCTACTTCTGAAAACCAGCCAGTGAAAACCCTGTGGACCACAATGGTCTGATCTGTAACCGATCGCGGGGATGATGCAGGATTAGGCACCATTTCGTTCCATTGCATATGAGGTTGCCATGAGTTGAGGGCTGACTTAACGGCAGCTGGCAACAACAACAACAAATTTCTAAGGCAGGACGCATACTACTCCCCAAGTGGGGATTTACCTAAGAAGGGCATGGTCAGAGGGAGGGTGGATGGCTAGCTATGGGTGGTGGCAGCGGAGAGTTGTTAAACCCTGAACTCTTTTCCTAATCAAAGCCTTCCTACTGACACTTGCTCTAGTATTGCAGACACTCCCTGCAGTATTCTTGCTTGTAGGGTTCTAAAACATACTAAGTTACCTGGCATTTTAAGTACAAGATGAATTCCACCTAAGATGAGGAGGCCCAAGGATTCACTATCAAACCTATTGCCATCGAGTCAATTCCAACTCATAGCAACCCTATAGGAAAGAGTAGAACGCCCCATAGAGTTTCCAAGGAGCGGCTGATGGATTTGAACTGCTGACCATTTGGTAGCAGCCATAGCTCTTAACCACTACTCCACCAGAGCTCCATATTTGGGAGAAACAGAATTCAAACTTAAATCTGGAAAAAGAAAATGGTAACTCTTGGAAATGTCAAATAATTGTTTCCTAATCAAATTTAGAGTTATATTCAACAAGTTATCTGACAAACATTTATTGACTATCTCCTATATGTGGTAGGAGGAAATAGGGCTGGAAAGTTAGGCACGACCAGTACATAGAAGACATCATTTACAAAAGTAAAGGATGTGCACTGTCTCTTATAGCAGTGAATGGTTTAAAGCAAAGGAATGGACTGAGAAGATCTATGCTTTAAAAGGACCACATTAAAATGATTTTGAGGGCATACATAGTAGCACATATTTCTTGAACACTTACTATGTGCCAGTAATTGGGTTACATGTTAACATTACATGGGTTCTCTTTCTTTATCTCCACTATGCTTGTGCTCATTTTACGGACTGGCAACCCTAGGCTCAGAGAAGTTGAGAAACTTGTCCAAGGTCACACAACACACAAGTGGAATTTGTACCCAAGTCTAACTGACTTAAGAGTTCGTGCTCCTAAATTCTATAGATAGAACTTAATGTATACCTTGTTTGTTTCATCGAGGAGTAAGCAAATGTCCAGAATAAGCCATTCCTTTTGTGTGGAAGAAGGGGTAAACTTCTGGATTTGGGATCATGAAACTATAGAATAAAAATACAGAATACCAAATTAAATTTGAAAATTGCTGTAATGAATTTTTGTCATTTCTTGGAAAGATATTTAAGGAGTCCTGACAAAGCAAATGAGGACTCAGGACAAGATCATTAAATACAGGACATATCCTGTACCTACAGGATGCTTAGCCACCCCACCAGGTGTACATGCTGGGTATGTCGCCATATGGCTGGGTGACTTTGGGGAAGGCCCAGCCTCTTTTAGCCTCACTCTCCTTAACTGCATTTTTTTTTTTTCTCCTTAACCGCAAAAGTAGATAATAATATATACCTCATTAAGTTTTTGTAAGGATTAAATGGGATGATTTAAAATGCCCAGCAGAGTCCAGGCACACAGTAAGTGCTCAATAAAGGTTTTACTAGTAACGTAGAGCAATTCCTTGGTTTCGAGAAAAAAAATTTTTTTTCACTCAGAAGAGCACTTAACTCTTATTGAGTTCTATTCATCAAAGAACCTGGCCTATTCTTCATGAAAAATATCTTTTAATGAGGGTCACTTCTTGATGTTTCATGTAGCTGTATTTAAAAACACCAGGCGTTTCCTCTAATAATAAACTTGCAACATATGTAAAAAAAAGAAATAAATAAGCTAACAGAAACAATGCCCATTATTATCTTCAAGTCCTTATTATGTAGGTATTAAATTTGAACTCAGAGGTCGTCACACTCGGAAAGTGTTTCCATCTGTTGCTCTCCATTCTCTTTCTGTCAATTCAATTAAGCCTGAGAATTTAAATTATCTCTCTAACTCTAAAAATATGTATAGATACTTCTGAAAGTGGAAACTATTTCAGGGTTTAGAAGAAATTCTGTGGGAGTGAATGAGCTCACAGCTTTCAGGCCAAGAAGGTTGACCCTTCCAGATCTTTAAAAGGTTGTGGAAAGACCGTACAAATCAAATCAAATCAAATCAAATCAAAATAGACAGGCTTTCTCTTAATAAGAGTGTTTGGAAAAGAGGTGGAGGAATGGAAAAGTTGTGTGTGAAAAATACATACACATTCAGCAGGAAACATTTATTTGTCTAAAAACGTTAAATTAAAAACTTCTTAGAGTGACAGCATTTCTTCCTTTCTTTCTCTCATTTCCAGTTCATTCTTATCAGAATTCTGTCAGCTCTCAAACTGACATTTTCCTGTTCTGATCTTTTCTCAGATGGTAAAGAGGGATTTCTCCCCCCTTTTTATTGGGCTGATGCAAAGAGATCAGCCTACAGAGAAACGTCAAGGACAGTTTGGAGTCCTAATCCCTGACCCTCCTGCCCTCTCCTAACTAGCTATTGACATTGAACTTAAAAAAAGCTGCAATGCTGAGATGAGATAATGTTTTAGAGTGAAAGAGAAAAGGACTATGGTGAAGATGGTGGGGGCTGGGGAGATTTCAGAAGTGAATGTATCGCTGGCCTGTGAGTTAAACTTTGGGCTTTTAAAAGTTTAGTTTTACTTATTTGGCCAAAAAAAAAAAAGCCCTGATTCTTTAGCGCAGAAAGGGGGGTGGGAGAATCTCTTTGAAGGATAGTTATTCCCATTCCTGGAAATGTGAAGGGGTAACGTTTTCCTGATTCTTGGTGGAGAAACCTTGTTGTATAGTTTCTGCACTGGACTGGTTGACTTGGTTTTTACATCATCCGTGTCGTGTAACAGAGTTGGACATTACAGTGCACAGAATTGGAATTTATCACATGAATATCTAAAAGGACTTTCTTCATCATTTCACAACCAGGGAAGTAAAGAGGACATTGCTTGCATTCTTCTGTGATCCCTTTGTTCTCTGTGTTCTATTAGCTTTAGTTGCTATTTGTCCTCATTGAAAACCTCTCCCACCTGAAATTGTGAATTTGACTTGCTTCCTCTCTTGCTGGGAACTAAGATAAAAAGAGAAATGGTTTTCTCAGAAAACCTTGCTCGTACTACTATGAAGCCATTTGTCCTTATTTTCATATCAGTTGGCCCTGCACGTTCTGGAATAAAGTCCTGGTGTCTCTGAAAATGTTTCCTCCATTTTGCCACTAGTTGGAAGCAAGGTTTAGTTGACTGCTGACCAACCCAGAATAAAGCTTGAGGGAGGAAAGGTTGGATTCCCTGGGGTAGGGCTTATTTAGTTTTAAAATGAATCCTGGAACACCTGGTGTTTCCTCTCTTCCCTTAAGGCTATTTATTTACAGAAAGGCTAGTGCCTGGATGCTTTATAAAGGCAGCACGTTACTCTGCTTAACACACAGAGGTGAAGACATTCTCTAATGTCTCCCTCTCTAGAAGCTGCTGGCTTCTTCTGGGCCAAGCCCTGGGGAATCCAAACCCTTTCCAGGCATGCCAAAGGCCAGTGAGAAGCCAGAATTCTAATCCCATGATCACTGTTCACTGTGGTGGGCACACACCAAGGTCTCTGGTTCCTTTATGTTCATTGCCCGAGACACTTAAAATTAGGCCTGACAGTGCACTAACAAATGTACTACAGGGAACAAGCAGGCACTGGGCTCTGGGGAATGATCTAGAAGACTTTAATAGGTCTTTTCCATCTTTAATTTCCATGATTCTAAATATGCTAGCTGCTTATAAAGTGGCAGATTGATTTTCAGGCTGACTTGTTAGTTTCGAAAGCACTTAGTGGAGAGGATTTGGCTTTATGGTGCCATACTCTTTGATCCTCATTTTAGTAGGTAGGGGGCAGCCCTCTCACCTCCCTTTGGCAGAAAGCAAATGAATAAGGGGTAGTCTGGGGCTTCCCCCTTGAGCTCACTAACCAGGCACCATCATTCATGCACTGGGGACTATTTCTAGTCTATCTGAGAATAAGAACAAGGCAAACGAGGAATGGCAGTGATGTTAGCTTGGCTCACCACCGTCTTAACGTCCACTCTGAAATAAGCCAAGTGTTCAAATTCGGTGGTGAGCTTTCCTAGGAAGAAGTCTTTGTGTTCTAAAGATGTCATTAGCATCACGATCATTCCTTATGTGAGGTGACTGAGGTCAGGGGAATATGAGATTCACCTTAAAGAGTGCACCTTTGAAAGCAGGAATTTACTGAACTGTTGCATGATGGTGTGATTTCATATTACACAGCTGGTGAACTCATTTTGGGAATGGCTGTTTGGGGAAACATTTGCTCTTTTTCTTTTGGTAATTGTTCCCATTGGTTTCCCCAACCCCAACCATGATGCAAGGAAACAATTATAGGCAATAAAATAGACACAGCTATGTTTATGGAAAGGGGAAGGGCTCTAGGAGTGTCCAAGTTTTCTTTGAGCTCACACATAGATTGCCTTTTTTTGGACATAAGAAATACGAACTATCTCAGTTTTTCCATCCATAAAACAGGGATCCTAATTATTGCTTGCATCATGGAAAATGTTGTAAGGACTAATTAGCTAATGTTTTTACACCCATCTGGAGACAAACTATATTATATAAGTGCGAAGACTCTTGTATGATGGTTAAAGATACACCTAAGAAGGTGTCTCAGGTATCTGCTTATTTTGCATTCTCTGTAAAAGCTACTTGGAGCTGATGAAATGCCAGGGCTGGTTTCATGTTCTGAGCTATTTTGTCCAGATCTAGGGAGCAGTTCCCAATTAATCAAACTTCAAGGTCACTCACAGAGCCTGTACTCCAGGTAGTGGAGGAATATGTGTGGCTGAGAGGGGAGAGGAGGTGTGGGGGACCACAAGGCAAAGGAAGAGAAGCAATAAAGGCCAGAGGAGTGAAAGAGCAGTTGGGTTATTTTTCTTGTAAATTTTCTGAATGTGAAATAATCATTGGTCAGCCTTGATCATGTGAAAACGTGCCAACTTACTAGACCTCCCCCACTCCCCTGTTTTTTTTTTTTTTTTTTTAGTTTGTCACTCCCTAAAGAAAGGAGACATCCATGGCTGGAAAGGATCTTGCCTTCCTATGCCTGCTTGGTGGCTCTGCTCAGCCTGAATGTTGTATTCAGAGGTGTGGGAGAGACAGCAGCTCTCCTCCCAGAGCTGTTTCATCAGGAGTCTGTAAGCTTCATCTGAAACCCCTCTTAAAAATCTGAAAATGAAACAAGACATATTTCTGAGGTTGTCAGCAGGTAGATCTACTGGTCTGTGGTAAGTACTCTCTCTGGGAGGAAGTCTTGGCTCTGATGTCTGTGTTGAATGTTCTGCGGCTCTCCCGGCCGCCCCAGCACAGGTCTGTTCGTTGGGAGAGGAGGCGGTGATGATATTGCTTCTAACAACCAGACTGAAGTGTAGCCTCAGGCTGTCTTGCAAAGCCCCCTCCAAACAGCCTCTAATTAATTTTTATCCTGCCATCCCAATGAGTCCCGGGAGTGCGGCAACCCAACAACAAAAAACTCTCATCAAGTCATTTGGAGAAAGCTTTGACGTAACACTTGCAGATTTTAGATCTCCAAATGAGAAAATGCTGCAGAAAAAGCCCCCCTCCCATGCCCCCACCACTTGCTTTTCTTCCCAGTTTCTCTCTTTTTCTTTTACACCGGCCACAAGTCAGACATTTCTCTGGCTTCCTGCTACCCATGGCTCTAGTGGAGAGAATCCTTGACATACATATATATTATTACTATTATTATTTTTTACCCACAGGAGGGGAAACCCAAATTCTCTGGGGGCTGGAGCAGGTACCTGCACTGCCTGCCCCTGGGACCACAGCAGCCTTTGAAGGGGAGGAAGGAGAGAAGCCTTATCGTCTCTCTGGCTTGGAGCCGTGGAGGGGCCAGGCCTCCTCGGCTCTGTGCAAACACTCTTTAGGAGACATAATGTTGGAACCAGAGGGAAGCTTCCACAAAGAGGAATTTTACCATCAAAGCTGTGGCCTTCTGGGCCTCACCCTTTGGAAGTGCTGCTGGCAGAAGTTCAGTCGCACTGGTTGGCTGTCAGCGGCAGGGGTCCATGCAAAACTGCTAAAGGCCCCTGTTCAGGTTGTTCTCTTTTTTTTATTCTGAGGGGAGAGGAGACAGAGGGCCTGCTTCTGCCCTGGCACCGGCGTGGCCGCACTGGCACTCGAGGTGTATTTGTTGCTTTTCCTGCACTTCCTGGAGTCTTGCTCCCCGGGCTCAGATCTCCCTTTATCTCCTCCCCAAACACCTTATTCTACCGCCATTTCAGAGCCCTCCTCACCTCTCTGTTTTTATTCAGGATGCTTCTCTGAGGACCTTGGAATGAATTAAAATGTAGGAAGAGCAACTGTTTGAAATGGTGCAGGCAGTCAGAGGGGCTGAAACCTGAACCACCCGCTGCCCCGGCTTCCTGGGTTTCCAGAACACAAAGGTTGAGTGACTGTTCCCTTCCTGAGGACTCAATGGAGGACAGTGATCCAGTGCCAGCTGCTCCGGTGTGAATTTCATCATCAGTGGGTGCCAAAGAAATTTCCTTGGGACCCACATGACTCGACAGCCCCTGAGAAATGAGGCCATTGTTTCTAATGAGCTCGGGCAGCCCACTCCTTTAAAACAGTTAATCACAGAATCGCAGGCCTAGAAAAGACTTCTTTGATAGCTCCTCTGTGCCAGGTCCAGGCGAGCGAGATCTGATCCTATTTTTGAAGACGCCCATGTGAGCCCCACTCCAGTGACTAATCGCTTGTAATTGTCTGCTTTAATTTTAACCTCATGTGAGAGTGCTTTAAACAGATTTCCCGTTTGCGTCCTCCTCAGACAAGGTAGAAAGCATTGCTCATCATAGAACAGGGCCATTCATTTCCTCCTCTGCTTTTTCCTGTCTCTTGGCCCAGTGAGGGAGAGCAAATGTTGGAGAGTCAGACACATCTGGGTCTGAAGTCTATATTTTGTTACTTACTAGATATGCTATTAAGCCTCGGTTTCCTTGTTGGTGCAATTGGAGAAAAAGCTACCTCACTGCGTGGTTTGAGGATTAAATGAGATAAGGAAACTAAAGTGCTTTGTATTGCTCCAGGGTGTTGCCTATTACATGCCTGCAAATAAAAAGGTGCCCAGGGCAGCTTAGAGTTGATGCATGCAGAATTCTTGTCTTTTCAGGTGTTGCTTTCTTTAATGTTAAATGATATTCATGGGTGAGGCAGCAAAGAGCAGTGGGAAAAGAATTGTGCTGGGAGGTCCGGATGCTTGGGTCCTAGACAGCTCTGCTATAACCTACTCCTTTGACTCTAGGGAGGTGCAAACTCTCTGGGCAGTTTTCTAGTCTGTAAAATAATCTCCACCTTGTCTTCTTTGCAGGGTGTGGGAAGCATCAAATGAAAGGAGAGATGAGAGTAAGGACTGGCAATTGGAAAATGGTATTCAGATGTACTCTGTTATTGGTCCTAAAGTTTGATGATCAATGAAGCCACCTGGCCTTGGCATCCTCGCCTGCACCACAGAACACCTTGGCATTTTGGTGGTATTCTCCTGAATTGACAACATCCTGGGAATGAGGACTGGGATGAGGCAAGTTAAGGTTCACTTTCTAGCTCACATTTTAGTGTTGACATTTTCGTAGTCTTTCGGTTCTGGCTGGAGTACCCTTCAGTCAAGAAGCAGTAAAGCATAATGGTTAAGTACTTGATTAAGCACCATGGACTTTGGGGCCAGACTCTATTCATGTCCTAACTTGCCACTTCCCAACCTTGCATCTTGGGCAAGTTGCCTACTTCTCTGGACTTCAGCATCCTCATCTATAAAATGGGAACAATAATAGCTTCCATTTCATTAGGATTAAATGAACGCATATAATGTGGTTAGCACAGTGTTCTGGCACATAGTAAACACTCAATAATTATTAACGGTATTTTTTTACATAATTTTTCTGAAGCCCAGCCAAGAGATTCCTGACTCAGCTATGAAAGACCTTACTAAGTCCAGACCCTCTGGCTCAGTAGTTCTTAAGCTTTTGGAAGGCATAGACTTGTTTGAGAAAATGATAAATATTATGGCCTCTCTCACCACATAAAAGTTAACATATATCCAAAATTCATATATATTTTTGGGGGATTTCAGCCCATCCATGGAATGAAGTCCATAGATCCTTTCTTTAAGAACTCCTGTTTGATTGCCTTCTCTTTCACTGGGCCATCAGAACCATCCAAGTACGGCCACGGATGTAGTATGGATAAGCATCTGATTAGAAAACTTTGTTGTTGTTACTATCAACCGGAGGTCAAAAAAGAAAATAAAGTGTATAATATAATTAAGCCCAAACTAGACTTCATACAGTCTCTATCTTGAGTAGTATACCATCAGTGCACATCATTACCAATTTTTGTCCAAGCATAATGCACACTGCTCTGAGAGAGCCTTGGAGAAATTCTCTCTGTGTCTGTATTTCCATGGCAGCTGCAAACAGCCAAAGATCACTTTGTTAAGAATTTCAAATTCTGGAAAAATGGAAGGTCAAAATCATGAGCCTCTTAGTAGACAATGAAAGTTACCTTATTTCAAGTTGGAAAAGAAATCTCTTATGTACAGTGTTTATAGGTTAGCATTTGGAATACTTAATTTAAAAACAAATAATGGCAAATATACTCTTCGATGTGATTATACTCTGGACAACTTCATTGTAATTTGGTAGGAATTAAGGTTTGAACCCACAAGAGTTTAATTTGGGGGTTAGACAGAAGCATATTTCAATTCTTTCCAAATACCTAGTTAACAAATACCAACCTTTTGCGTGTTCTTGATTTATTTCTTTACCTCTCTACCATTGCTTTTGCAAAATTAGTTATGTAAAAATATCCCAAATCACTTTTTTTTTTTTTTATCCAAACTGTGGCTATTCTAGAGGACAAAGGGGGGGAGGTTATTTTTTTCTTTCTATTAAAGGCGGATAAACCACGGGGCGGGGAAAAAAATTGGGTGAAGGCTACACACAAAAATCAATGTAATATCAGCATTTTCTTCTTTTAGAGAAAGAAACGCCTACTTTAAAAATTAAGTACAGGGAACAAATACTGCAAAATATATTTCAGTTTGTTTTGTTATGTCCAGTTAAAGGGGCTTGAGAGAGAAAGAGGATGGGTGACTGATGATAAGTGATGAGGAGTCCAGAGCAGGAAGAAACGTGGGAGAAAGAGATCGTGATTAGCAGGGTTAGAAAGACGTGGTGACAACACACAATATAGGGGAAGTCAGCACAGCTGGACTGAAGCAAAAGCTAAGAAATTTCCTGAACACAACCAAATACTTTGAGGGACAGAGTAGCTGGGGGTGCGGTCTGAAGACCATGGTTTCGGGGGGACATCTAGGTTAATTGGCAAGAAAAAAAAAAACCAAAAAAACAAAGTTTATTAAGAAAATGTTCTGCATCCCACTTTGGTGAGTGGCATCTGGGATCTTAAAAGCTTGCGAGTGGCCATCTAAGATGCCTCAATTTGTCCCAACCCACCTGGAGCAAAGGAGAATGAAGAACATCAAAGACACAAGCAAAATATCAGCCCAAGAGACAAAAGGTCCACATAAACCAGAGACTCCATTGGCCTGAGACCAGAAGAACTAGATGATGCCTGGCTACCACCAATGACCACCCCGACAAGAAACACAACAGAGTGAGTCCCTGATGGAGCAGGAGAAAAGTGTGGAGCAGAACTCAAATTCACCTAAAAAGACCAGACTTAATGGTGTGACTGAGACTGAAGGAACCCCCAAAGCCATGCCCCCTGGATGATCTGTTAACCCAGAACTAAAACCATTCCTGAAGACCACTCGTCAGACAACGATTAGACTGGACAATAAAATATAAAATAATACTTATGAAGAGCGTACTTCTTAGTTCAAGCAGATACACGAGACCAAATGGGAGGCTCTTGTCTGGAGGAACTGGTTGAATGGACACAAGAAATCCGGGATGGAAAGAGGGAGTGTGCTGTCACATTATAGGGATTGCAACTAATGTCGCATAACCATACGTGTATAAATTTTTGTGGGAGAAATTAACTTGAGCTATAAACTTTCACCTAAAGCACATTAAAAAAAAAAAAAGTGGTGAAGATGGGATGGGTTTGGGGAAAGCAGTTGCACAAGTGAAGAGGAGAGGGAAGAAAAAACATTAATGGCTAGTTACCTTCTTTGTACATGTGTATCTTTGTAGCTTCCTCATTGCCTAGCCTATGCCTTGCATATATTAGGTACTCAATAAACAAATGAAACAAAAACACGGAAACTATGTAAAAAACCAGAAGCTTTGAAATGAATTTTGTCTTAGAAGCATACTTTTTCTAGGCTACGATCTTAACAATATTATCAATTGCCATCTGTTTTCCTTGAAATACTGTTTTTTTTTTTATTTTTAAGGCGGGGGGGTTAAATGCTGTTCACACATCTTCAACTATTTTAATCCCAACCTTCAGAAGCTCTACCCCAAACTAGAGCTTCCTGCTCAGGGTGGTGGAGTGAGCAGGATTTTCCTCAAGACTGCAATAGGAATGAGCAGAGTCTTATCACTATGAGGTTGGGGCCTCCTATGGACATGGGCCAGCACTTTCCCATCCTGATGTTACAGACTGTGAGACCTTGATGATAACACATCTATGGGCTATAGACAACTGCTCAAATTTCTTCTTAGGAAAGTCATTTCTGAATTGGGTACTGAAAACATAAAAAGGTGAGAAACAAAAGAAAAGACACTATTTTTTCAGTAACACTCAACAGGAGTCTCAGTCCTGGCAAGTAGAGAAGTGTTACCCTGGTTTGAAAGAATCAGCCCTTAGTAGAACATCTGAATGGGGATACTGTGTTGCTTTTGAATGAAAGTGTTCCATATTTGGTTAACTGGGCTGCACATCCCTTGTAATTATGTCTAACCCAAAATAATGGATTGATCAACTCAGGTGGCTCTTAAAAATATCATTCACCAGAAACGTGTTTAGAGAGGGCTCTACCCCACTATTTCGGTGGTGACAAATGGTCACACCTCATGAAAAATAGGCACTGAGTAACATTCCCTGAATAAACCAGGAGCCAAGAATTCTGTGATGGTGGGCGTTCTGGAGGCCAATGGAGCCAGGGCACTGATATTAATATGGCGACCCCTAGTGTTTTGTGGTGGTAGCATGACTTGGAATCACACCAGCATCCTGGCTTAAGTAGACCCTCTCTACAATATACTGATTGAAGGAATTATTGCCCATCATAATTGTTTATGTCTTTAAAACCATCACGTTAAACAAAACCCTTTAATGCATTTTCCTTCACAATATCCATTTCCAACCCCTGGCAAATAGAGTTGAGTCTTGACATTGTTTCTTCTTATAATGTGTGGCCTCCTGTCTAAGCATTTCAAAGATCAAGACATATCAATTCATTACTGTGGTTGCAATGTCATAAACAACGGATAATGGCATCAGCAGATGAATTGCTGGAGGAGGTGGGTATTGTTATGTCCATGGTATGGGAGCAGAACTAGCAGGGGATTTATTATGGACACATCAAGTAGAGGGTAAACAAGAGACCTGGACACGGTGAATGGCACAAGTGCTTGTCTGTTGGATTTTTTTTATCTTAGTGCCCTTGTCCAGACATTATAGCATACAATGGTTACAAACAAATCAACTTGATGCTATATGTTTAATGCAAGGAGAAAAGTATAATCAACCAGATAATCCCAGCCACCTAAACCACATCTCCATTATCTAGCTGGACATATCAGAGGAAAAAAAAAAAAAAACAACTTTTTTTCTGGCACAAATAGTTAAGCTCTGGACTACTAATGGAAAAATTGGCAGTTCAAACCCTGGTGATTTGCTTCTGAAAAGTCACAGGCTTGAAAACCCAATGAAGCAGTTCTACTCTGCACAGTTGGGGTCACTGTGAGTAGGAACTGACCGGATGACAACTAACAACAACACCACCACCACGTATTTCACACATATTTCTGTTAAATGTCATACATGACTTCATCTCCAATGTTACATAGTATAGGTAGACAAAGGGTGAGAGTTAAATAATTAAAACTTGTTCATTAATTATCAGGCAACATATATGACATATTGTAAATTGGCTGGGAATGGGCTGGCAGTTGGTTCAAATCCCAATACTTTATGGTTATTGCCCTGTTTTATCAGATAAAAAAGATTTTTCTTGTCAGTGTTCCAAATGTACTTGGATGACATTAAAGGGAAAGGAGGTAAGTAGAGTATCTTATTTGGTGTTTTAAGACTAAAGTTACAATATCACCAAGACTAGAAGTCTTTTAATTGTACAGATACCTGTGGTTATTTTCTTCTTTTCCATGCCAGTACCATTTTTTTTTCCCTAAAGTTTTGAACCCATTGCTGAACATGGCACCAATTGACCTCAAAAAGAGCTTGGCGGTATTCTTCAGTGTTCATTGCTCTATTGAGAAACAAACAAGGCCAGAGGCTCTGTATTTAAAAAGAGAGAGAGAGATGCAAAAAGCAAATACAATCCTATCATTTCAATCCATTCTTAGGTGACATCTTTACGGTTCGCTTTTCCTAGCTCGGCTGCTAACCAAAAGGTCAGCAGTTCGGATTGACCATCCGCTTCTTGGAAACACTATGGGGCAGTTCTACTCTGTCCTATAGTGTTGCTATGAGTCGGAATCGATTCGATGGCAAGGGCTTTTTTTTTTTTTCCTGATCTAGACCTCCAGATTCAGTTGATGGCTCATCCTTCATTACAGATACCTTCATTTGTACACCAGGTGGACATATAAGTAGTGAAGGTCATCTATCATTACTGGAAAGGGGAGAGAAAAAAGGGGAACTTCACTCAGAAGCAGGTTCTCCTAAGCAAAGCACACTAAACTGAATTCCTTTTCCCCACCTACTTCTTTGTTATATTCAAATATAACTCCATAATCTTCTTTTTATAATATCGTTATACTATCTTAAGACAAATTGTCAATATCAAGAACTTGGATAGGATGTATTTTCAAAAAAAGAAAAGAAACCACCAGATTTAAGTATCAGCTCAAGGACTCTCAATCTTACGAATGTTCCTTTCAAAACAAAGCCCTTTGGGCTATTAGGCTTGGTGCAGAGAGTTTCAGTGTCTGCAGCTGTGACTCAGTGGGTCCCCTTGGTAACTGACACTTAGTTTCAACCATACCATCACATTCTTGGGGGAACATTGCCAATGCATGATCAGAAAGGATGGAGACAGTTTGGAAGGCTGTATGGATGGTCTTTTGTAGAATGGAGGAAATGGAGTACAGTTGGGAATCCAGGGTACAGGACACCTGCTGAAGGGCTGAGACCTAAACTGGTGAAGGACATACATATTTATTGCTTTGCTGGAATAAAATGTATGGTTGCTTAACATGAAACTATAATACCAAGAAGTCCAAAGTCTATAGCATTCTTCTAAAATACTGGAGTGATTCCACTTCCACCTATACCAAAAGCCTCCCGTTTCCAAGGAGAAACACAACAGAACATCTTCTACCTTTTGACAAAATGAAACCACATCCTTGGGAGTTTCCCACCCGTTGCTCTCTTGGCTACTTCACTCCAGTACTATTTCATTACTTATTGATTTTTCAGCCCCTCTCTGCATGGTTGTAATTTACACAAGTCCTTACAGCCCTTAGCGATTCTTAACACCTCAAGGTAAGATCACTGAGTCCACTAGAGAGAAAGAGTAAAAAAGTAGGCTACTGTTTTTCCTGAAATGATGAAAAAGTGGTGAATCTTATCACTAAAACATGTACCTTTGGGAGGCCATGGTGGATGAAAAAGGTAACATCACAATAGTTTAGACGCTATAAGGTACAGATGAACAATGCTAACTCAAAACTGCTGTTGCCTTCTTCGTGTGCTGCTGAATTCCATGTAACTTTTATTTCAGAAATGAGACTTAAGTGTGTTCTGGTACTTAGTTAAAAAAACAGTCTATGAAATAATGCTAACTCTTCACTTATCGTGATCTTTCAAAAAATTAATCACCACTCTAGTCTATTCGTGAAGTATATGTTTTCCTTTTTTGTAATCAAGGTTCCACATGGAAAAAATGGAAGTAAAGGAAAAGGAGAAGTATCTTCTGGACAGTTTTTGTTTGGGTAAAACACACTAGTGTTAAAAAGAGCAATAACTAAAAAATTTGTATTTTCCAGCAAAGTATAACTTAGATCATAGTAGTAAATCAAAAAAAGACATCATTTCTAGTCTCATTCACATTTTATTATTAATAAGGCTTATGATTGAAAATTATTCAGCTATTTTATTATACATTCCTAGGAGATACTTTTTGTTCTACCCAGAGAATGTCTTCATGAACTTTTATATATTTCGAGTGATGGTAAGAGTGTGATTATAAATTTGCAGAAAAAATTTAATATTATTCAATAATTATGTAAAAATTGATGAGATGTATCTTCATCTAAATATAGTGTTGAATTTTCTTTTTGCTTCTTTACAAAATGATATTAAATAAAAGATCCCCTAAAGGACTGTATATTAGATTGGCCTTGTGGGGAAATTACAGTCTGAAAAAAAACTCGATAAATGTCAGACTGTTTACATAGTAACATGTAGCTTACCTAACTCTATGATCTGAAAGCCATTTCTAGACAGTTCCCAAACAGTGAACTAATCAACCTGTCCAGTTCAGAAAATTACAGAATTTTTTTAGTTCAAAGAGAGTTTAAGAATCATCTGGGCCAATTATAGTTTAGCTTGTTAAAATTAGAGAAAATAAATAAATCAAGGGAGCTATCTGGCATTTGAAGAGTATTAAAAAAAAAGATAACTTTTTTTTTAAAAGATAACTTTTTAATGACATATTTTCTTTTAAAATTCTCTATTATCTACTACATTATTAATTTTTTTGGTTATACTTTCTTCACCTGGCTTGTACCACCCAATTTTTATCAATAAATTATGATTTACTGAGGTAATTATAATGGATAGTGGTTATTGGTTGCTCTGTATCTCTTCCCTTTCTTTTGGAACATGCATTCTAAATTTCTTTAGGGGAGGTAGACACCATACTTTGGTCACAGTCCATTTGATTTGGCTGGGGCTGACCCTACACTCTGGATCTAGGTTGACCCAAGCCTGGACAGTTGGAAAACCACATCACTCTGTTCACAGATAGACCCAAGCTGAGACAATGAAACCAAAACCAAAGCTTTTGCTGGAACCATTGGCAGTGGGCTGTTCTCTCCCTGTGAGGTGGTTCTATTGATAGGATATGAGCCTGGAATCCCTGGGCTACCACATGCAAATAGCCTGCTCGGGAATGAGGCAAACACAGAGGAAAACAGGACCAACCTGAGAGTGGGAGGGGTAGCGGAGTGAGTTGAATGTTATTGTTTGTGCCCTTGAACCAGCTGAGTCTGAAACCACTTCTGCCAGGCATTTTAGTACATGAACTAAAAATATATTTCCATTTTTTTTTTTTACTTAAGATAATGTGAGTTTAGTTCCAGCCATTTTCAACCAAAAAGACACTGATTAATTAGGGCAATTTGGTCTGTGAAGTATATGCATGTTTCAATGGATTTTCTTTTGTTCTGAAGTAACTCTGGAATGTTTAGGCATGTTCACTGAATTCAAAGGGTTTTAAGGATTCTGTTGTCCATCCAAGAAGAAAAGGTTGCTCAAGCAACTCAGACTTGACCCTGCAACTGTTTTACAAGAAAACCAAAACCAAACCCAAAGAAAAGAGATACTGAAAAATCTTTACAAAATAATAATGAGGAGGAAGATTTACTATTTTTGCTTTGTTTTAGGTAGTACTGAATTACACAGAACCTCCTTAAGGAAAGAGTTTGTATTTTATTAGAATCTGCAATGTAAAAGGGCTGGGTGTACAGTAGGCATTTATTTGACTAAACTTATTAGAAAAAAACTCCTGTAGGCGTTAATGCTTACCATATATTCAAGAGCAAAAGGCACTTACAGCATGCCAATGTTTCTGAGGAATTTAATGCAATCTTAAAAGTGATCAGACTCTTCTTTGAAGGCTGACAAAATTTCCAGAAAACATCAAGAACATAATCCAGTGGGAAGGACCTTCTTTTTTCCGTGGCTCACATGATCATCTTTTAATAGAAGACGTTTAGATGCAAAGATTTAGTCACTATTATTCACTATAAGGCTGCTGCAGCCACCTACTTACTCCTCACCTTAGGACGGTGTGTAAAAATATGAACTTTATTAGCACTCACAGATGTGGTCAAATTCTGGGCTAGACCTAATATTTCTGAGCCCTTGAAAATGTCCTGAATGAAGACAGTTAAAAGAATGCCTTCATTTTGCACCAACTATCTCTTGCTAACCATCTTTTTCTGACTCTAGAGGTTGTCTGAAACATGAGGCCAATCAAAAGCCACATGGAAGAGAAATCTGACGCCTGAGAAGAAAATATGAACATTACCCAGGGCAAATGGCTCAAAGAGTTTCTGTACTAAGGCAGCCCAGCCATATGGTCAGTTTGGCCCAGAATCAAAATCATAAACCCATCGCTATGGCAGGGGAAGATGTTACAGTTGCTGGAGTCAGAATGACTATACTGTACCAACCAGATGGTACTGAAAGAGCCAGACAGAAATTCCACAGGAGGAAGACGGACTTCTGCGCCAGTTTACCTTTACAGATTCATCTCTTTTCGATCCTCTGCTCCAGCCACACTAGACCACTTGTTTGTTGTCTTTCACATCATGCTTTTTTTTTTTTTTTTTAAACATCTGTGCCTTTGATTATGCTGGTCCGTCTGTCTGGAATGGCTACTTTCTTGGTTCCTCTCTACCCTCATCAAAGTCCTAACCATCCCACCCACCTTACCATACTTTTACCCCCAGTCTCTTCCGCAAGTTCTGAACTACCTGGAGGCACAGTAAGGCTCCATCCTCTTTCTTGCCTCCATGCCTTGACATACCTTTTTTTTTTTCTTTCCCATCTTCTACCCTCTTCTTGATTTCCCCAACCCATTCTTCTAAACTTAATTCAAGCATCACTTCCTGCTGGAAGCCATCTTGATATCTCATTCCAGTTTAGAAAACTCTCCTCTGGGCTTCAATAGCCCCTCTGTATCCACTTGATCTGCAATGACCCCACAGGACAGAAGTCATAGATGCATATGTGTATATCTCCCATATGTCTGGAATGGCCTCGAGGGCCAAGACCATGTATCTCCTGACTTTGTATTCCCATCACTTAGTGCCTGGTGTTCTGGAGGAACGGCAATCAGGGAGATAAATGGCTGAAGGAACAAAGATAGAATGTCTTAATCCTTCAAGGCCCTGCTCACATGCCACTTCTTCTGGGAAGTTCCATGAAATTGCCAGTCCTGTCACACTTTACATATACACAAAGGAAAAAAAAAAAAAAAGAAGAACACAGCAGACAGGGTGCTATGTGAGTTCTGGACCCAACCATTAAGAGGACTGGCAGCTGATTCTCTTGGAGTGCTGACCCGTCATGTAAGGAGTCTGACTCCTCTGCTGGAGAGACCACGTGGAGAAGTCCTGAGACCATATGGAAAGAGAGAGTGGTCCATGTGAACCTGGCCTTCCAGACAAACCACTAATACATACCAGATATGTGAGTAAAACCATCTTGGACCCTTCAGACCAGCTCAGTTGCCAGCTGAATAGCACCTAGTGACTCCAGTAGATGCAATATGGAGCAAAAGAATAATGCAGCCAAGTCTTGTCCAAATTCCTGACCCCAAAAATCATGTGGTATAATAAAAACATTTTTTTTTCCCTTAATGCCTACAGTTTGACTTGCATTATGGACAGGCCCCTCTCCTTCAACAGAGTATAAGCTATTTGAGGGCTGGATTCAAGTCTTCTTCATTTTTATGCCTCTAAAAATGTCATGTCCATAGTGAGCAAGCAATTTTTTCTGTTCCCTAAAAATATGTGGAAAGTTATACGGTATCATTAGGCCAGAAAAATGGGAAAGCCATTGAACCAAATCCTGAACTAGATTGGTTTTAGATATCCTGATTTTAGCTACTAACAAAGCTTATCCACAAAACACAACCAGTGGGATTGGTTGGGTGGAGGTAGGGGTATGCGCATAGTAACACTTACTGAGTGCTTACTGTAAAATACATGCTCTTCTAGAGCCTTACGTGTATAAATCCACCACTTAATATCACTCAGTGGTATGTGACCTTGACTCCTGTGTATGTCAGCAACAACTGTGTATCTCTAACTCAGGGGAGAGAGTTGGATCTGGTAAGATTCATATTTGTATATCCCTTTCACGACTTGTGGTTACAAATCCTCAGGGAGGGATTTTCTCTCTCTTCTATTTGTTGTCCTGGTAGCGTAGTGGTTAAGTGCTACGGCTGCTAACCAAAAGGTCAACAGTTTGAATGCACCAGGTCCTCCTTGGAAAACCTATGGGGCAATTCTACTCTGTCCTATATGGTTCCTATTAGTTGGAATCTACTTGACGGCAACAGGTTTGGTTTTGGCAACAGGACCTACAAAACATTCAAAAATATTCAATGATTCGGGATGCTTCCGTTAAGGAAAACACGTGTTATCAACAAAAAATTCAAATAATAAAATAATTGGGTCTTGAAAGGGTTAGGAAAGTTGAGATATGGATTTGTTCTGAGAGCAGAGAGCTCCATCAACTGCTTTCTGCCCAGACTAGAGTATTTTAAGCCTAAAATATTTTAAATTCTATTAACCTGTGATTTTGCAACTTGAATTGAAAAGATTTCTCTCTGAATTCCAAAACGTTTTAGTAAATAAACAGCATGTGTTTAGAAAGGTGAGAAAAACAACCGAAGTGGTATTCTCTACCATATGGTATCCTAATAACAATGGCTACCGTTTTCTGAAGGACAAGTGTGGACCCTGTACAAGGAGCTCCATACCTGTGGCATCACAGACCCCACCTTGCAGAGCTCTGTTGTTGTTGTTAGCTGCTGTCAAGTTAGCCCCCAGCTCAAGGTGACCCCACGCACAATGGAATGAGACGCTGCCTGGTCCTGTGGGATCCCCGTGATTGGTTGTGGATTGGGCAACCGTGATCCTTAGGGTTTTCAGTGGCTGGACTTCAGAATTAAATCATCAGGCCTTACTTCATAGTCCATCTCAGTCTGGAAGCTCCACTGGAACCTGTTTAGCATCAAAACAACATGAAAGCCTCCACTGACAGATGGGCGGTGGAAGTGCGTTGTTCGGGTATTGAATTCGGGTCTCCCATATGGAAGGTGAGAGCTCTACCGCTGAACCACCACTGACCCCTCTGCAGAGCTCTAGTGTGGATTAAGCATAGCAAGGAGTGTAAGTAGCCTAGCCCAAAAAGCACTTGGACAGGATGGAGTGGAGGGGGGATTTATTAGTTCAATCCTCACAATTGATCATTGAGGTAGGCATCGTTATTCTCATTTTCAAGATGACGACACTGGTGCAAGAGAAGTTATAATGGCAACTTGCCTGAAGTTGTGCAATTAATAAATGGCCAAGTTGGGATTTGAATCTAGGTTTGTCTGCTTCTACATTGCCTGTTAACTTACAAAACAGCCTAATTTTACTAAACCAAACCTATTGCCTACGAGTCGATTCCAACTGCTGATGACTCTATAGGACAGAGTAGATCTGCCCCATAGGGTTGCCAAGGCTGTAAATCTTTACAGAAGCAGACTGCCACATCCTTCTTTTGTGGAGCAGACTGGTGAGTTCAAACTGCCGAGCTTCCAGTTAGCAGCAGAGTGCTTCAACCACTGTGTTACCGGAGCTCCCTAATTTTACTAAAAACCAAAACCAAATCAGTTGCCATTGAATCGATTCCAACTCATAGCCACCATACAGGACAAAGTAGAACTGCCCCATAGAGTTTCCAAGTAGCAGCAGGTAGATGTGAACTGCCGACTTTTTGGTTAGCAGCTATAGCTCTTAACCACTGTGCCACCAGGGCTCTCTTAAATGTACTACCTAATCGTTTTATGAAACTAGGAAAGTGATTTCTTCTCTGCAATGCAGTGTTTGTTGAAGGGGAAGAAATTAACAAGCAGAGTCACAAATTTGGGCCTAGCAGAGATTCTGAGTCCCAACACTAGAGGTGAGCCCGAGATATGGTCTGGACCATACCCCAGAATTCAGGGCTGAGTTCAGAAATGTAGGCATATAATACAATTTTAGAGGCCTCTAGAGATAGGGCGTATCTGACCCACCTTGTGATCTCACAGGGTTGTTACCAGGAATAACTAATAAAAAAGCCCAGGACGTGTCCAAGTGCCACAGTGACAGATGTGACTATACATAAATTAGTCTTGCAGAAAGCTACTTGCCCGGGGTCATCATAAATTTCTGATGGTGCAACACAAGACTGATTGTATTTACTTTTGCTCTCTGTCGGGTAGCAGAGTGTGATAGGCCAGTAAAATGATTTAGTTGGCTGGTAAATTATCTGCAAGATTGATTAAAAAAAGGAAACAAGCAATTGGCACATTGTCAATGCACAGAAAAGAATACCCAATAACTGGATGCAGAGATTAAATTAATTTAACACAGGGGCACCATTTGAGTAGGATGTTTCATTGAACTCTTGTGATATTATTCAGCTTGAAATTACTCTGTGCGTGTGTGTGTGTGTGTGTGTGTATGTGTGTGTGTGTGAATGAAGCAGGCATGTGTAGCATGGTACTCATCTTGGCTCTCGATTCAAGATTAGGAAAGCAGTAAGATAATACACAAGGGACAGCAGTCCTTAGTGCTCATCATTCTAAAAGAGATCATTTGGTGGAAATTAGAAAGAAAACATCAGCCATGTAATAAATTACCCTGAGTATCTCAAGAATTGGAAGCTGGCTGCTATTGTTCCCTCTTCTCATAAATGATGGGCCTAGATTATACCATCACTCTAACATAATTATGTATGCAAATGATGCAGACAGTTATACAATTTACAATTTGGCTGAAATTGTTAAAGAACTGGCAAATGGACGTTGACAAATTGCAATTTGAGGTTTTAAAAATGAACTTTTATCACAGAGCAAGAAAACATCTGATATTCAGCTGTGCTTATGTAAATTCCATGAGCAACATACAATAGAGATGCAATTGATGCGTGCTCAACTATATTTTAAAAACTACCATCAACTCTTCAATGTGATTGGGAAATGGATTACTCAGATATTGCTCTGGTTGAATCAAATATTGGATTAATAGAGAATTATCATATATACTACACATGGATTACCAATTTTAAAAGAATTAGACCAGAGTAAAATACATGTAATTTAATATTTCTTTGATGAGTCAGAGGGCACTTCAAGATCTTGCTGTGCCCCCAGGTCATCATTATGAACCACCATGGATGCTGGTGAGGCAGGGGAGAGAGTTAATAAAGAGATCTGGTCAACAGAACACAGGAAAACAGGGGAGTTTGCTGTTTTGAGACATTTATGTCCGTGTGTTTCCCATTCACTCGTGATCTCTTAATATCTCTGGGGAAGCTTATGGTTCGCTATTGCCTTTCTTATTCAGAACATAGTTGGGTTACATAATAGCAGATTTTTAATTCAAATATTCTTAGAGACATTTAAAGTACTTTATTATCAATTATTCAGTATTTTTCGTATTGAATATATTTACAGCAATTTTTCTTCCCATCCTCCTTTTTCTCCCCTACACATGGCTGCTATCTTAATATACAATCGAATAGAACATTTAGAAAGTTCTGTTTGTGTGGAAGTATAAAAAGAGAATTTGACATGGCCCCTGTATTCCAAGGTTTACTATCTCAAATATGTTTAGGGAAAGGTGAGATCATTGAAGAAACTTAAACTCAAAGGAAAGAGACAGCAAGGTACTAGACGGTGTGTACAGAGGGCTAGGAGTTCCTAACCACTCGTTTCCCAGTGAAATAAGACCAGTTTCAAGTCTACTCTTCTCTTACTGCTCTTTTGTGAAGTATAAGTTACTCAGTTTCCTCTTAAATTATAGGGCACAAAATTAGACTGTAGTGGAGTGTTTACCAGAGTAGGGTACAATGAAAAGTTTACTTGTGGTTTCAACATTTTATATTTCTAGCCAGAAATATTCCTAACAGTGGTCAGTTAGTTCATCTGGTTAACAAACAAGTACTAATGAAGCCAAAAGAATGAGTTCAATACCCATGTGGGCCAGTTGGCTTTGCTCATTTCATGACTACAGGCTAGATATTAAGATTTGACTCAGGCACTAGTCAGCCATCTTGAAAATAAAAGTTACTCACCAGATAGGCAAAATCAGTGGCTAGCAAATATGTCTGGGAAAACAATTTCTATATTACTAAAAATCAAAGTCGTGCAAATAAAATAAGGTAATATTTTGCCCATCAAGTTAGTTTGGAAAACAGAAGATAGGAAAGAATGAGTTAGAGATAAAGAGAGAAATCCCAGCACTGGCAAGGATAAGCGACAGCCACCCTAACCCGGCAGCTGAGAATGTAAATTGGGGTATCTTTTTGGAAAGTAATTTGGCAATAAAATACTCAAAAGTATGTCCATGTCCTTTGGCTCAGTAGTTCTAATTCTAAAAAATCTATCCTACAGAATTGAGGAAGCTGCCTCTTCCCTCTAGAACATTCTGTCTACCATCTCCTGTGTTTTAACATCATCAGCAACATGATTGTGTGATAGGAGTCTCTGAGTTGAAACTAGATGACTATATTTTTGAGAAACAAGGTTAAAAAAAACTTCCAGTAGAGAAAAAGATTTATGTCTGCCCAAAGATGTTCATAGCAGTATTATTCATGTTTGTGAAAAAGTGAAAACAATAAACAATGAAACAGTTCATAATGTTATATCTATATAATGAAATATTCCATAAATAAACTAGTGTTTATGACAAATTTTTCACTGACACTAAAATGTTTATCATATCAAAAACAGAATATAAAACCAAGTAACCGATATGATATCAACTGTGTAAAGTACTATGTGCAGAAGGGGAAAAATACATCAAAATCATAAACATAATTATTCTGGATGGTGACACTAAGAGTAATTTAGTTCTTCACAGTTTTTCTTCATTTTCAAAAATTAAAAAAATGAACATGTTAATAAAAAAAATTTTTTTTAATTGTACTTCAGATGAAGGTTTACAGAACAAACTAGCTTTTCATTAAACAGTTAGTACACATATTGTTTTATGACATTGGTTAACAACCACACTATATGTCAACACTCTCCCTTCTTGACCCTGGGCTCCCTATTACCAGCTTTCCTGTCCCCTCCTGTTGTCTCATCCTCGCCCCTGGGCTGGTGTGCCCCTTTAGTCTCGTTTTATTTTATGAGCCTGTCTAATCTTTGGCTAAAGGGTGAATCTCAGGAGTGCCTTCATTAGTGAGCTAAAAGGGTGTACGGGGTCATACTCTCGAGGTTTCTCCAGTCTCTGTCAGGCCATTAAGTCTGGTCATTTTTTGTGAATTAGAATTTTGTTCTACATTTTTTTCCAGCTCTGTCTGGGACCCTCTATTGTGATCCTTGTCAGAGCAGTTAGTGGTGGTAGCTGGGCACCATCTAGTTGTACTGGACTCAGTCTGGTGGAAGCCGTGGTAGTTGTGGTCCACTAGTCCTTTGGACTAATCTTTCCCTCGTGTCTTTGGTTTTCTTCATTCTCCCTTGCTCCCAAAGGGGTGAGAACAGTGGAGTATCTTAGATGGCCTGAGCATGTTAATTTTTATAATCAGAAAAAATATATATATATGCTTTTTAAACAAAGAGATTTAAATGCAATGGGAAATGATTACATAATAGTGGTAAGTGACAGAAGTAGGATTCAAAACAGGAAGATACAGTATGCTCTTACCTAGGTCAAATGTGTGTAAAAACTGACTAGAAGTACTATACTATTAAGAATGGTTACACAGACAGCTGTCTACGGGTGCTGGGTTATGGATGCCTAGACCAGGGCTTTTCTGTACTCCCCCAATATAAGACAACGAAGATATATTACTTTTATAATCAGGATTCATAAATAAAATAATTAGAAGAGAAAATGTTATTTTAAAACAGGAACCTAGAGTGTGCTGAGTAATGCGGTGAAACTCCTTTGTCAACACTGACCAAACAACTTTAAAATGGCAAAGTGCAAAGTAACAGTGACCCATCTGGTGGATCAATAATATGTATCATCTTTTTAGTGGGGTGTACCACTTGAAATTACCATTATTGAAAGCACGTAACGGTCAAATATTGGCAATTTCATACAGTTAAACCCACTACATGAGGGACAACGCAAAATGTCTGCTTGTAAAATTAATTATCATTCTTTCTGTTCTTATTTTTGCCTCTTAGTGTTGCTCATAAAAAGCCCAAATCTTCTAGGGCAGTTCTCAGACTTTCTTGTCCCTGGACTGTTTACACTTTTAAAATTTATTATGGTCCCTGGGTGGCACAAATGGTTTGTACTTTATTACTAACCTAAAGGCTGGCAGTTCAAATTCACCCAGTGGTGCCACAGAAGAAAGGCCTGGGGATCTTTGCTTCCATAAAGATTATAGCTAAGAAAACCCTATGGAGAAGTTGTATTCTGTCCCACACGGGTTGCCGTGAGCCAGAACCAACTCAACAGCAACAGATTTGGTTCTGGATTTTAAAAGAGGTTTCATTTGTCTGGGTCCTATAGATACATTAGAGATTGAAACGGAGAAAAGATGTAAAAATACTAATTCATTAAAAAGTAAAATAATAAATCCATTACATGTTAGAATAAATATTTTTATAAAAAATTTATATTTCCCCAATCAAAATAATTTAATGAGAGGAGTGGCATCATCCCACATTTTTTAAATCTCAAATGACTGGCTTCATAGAAGACAGCTGGATTCTCAGATCTGCTTCCGTACTCCTTCAATGGCAATATAACATGTCATGTGGCCTCTGGAAAACTCCACTGCATACCAGCAAGAGAATGGAGAGTGAAAAAAGCAAATGATGTCCTGGTATTAATATGACAAGATTTTGACCTCAGGGACCCCAGCAACTCCAGTGACCTCAGGGGTTCCAGACCACACTTCAAGAACTGCTGCTCTAGAGCAATAATTCATGGCCATTTTGAGGTCACAGTTCCTCCAGGAACCATGCATGTTCTGCTTTTTTCAAGAAGTGAGAACGCACACATATGATTACACATGCAATATTTTGTAATTAATATTGAGGATTAACTGACACCCTAAGGCTAGGGACACCTCAGATAAGAATGCTTGGCCTGAAAGCTAAGAGTTTTTCTGGATACATTTGCTTTTCAAGGTGCCCAGGTTGGGACCAGGCACAGTTAAGATGCTTAATAAACATTGTTAGATGAGGAGAAAGAAAAATCTCTCAGTAAAATTAGAAATATCTAAAGTCACCAAAAGACTCAGTGAAGTGAAATGGTAAATAGCTGTTTGATCTGGCTAGCTGTGCTCCAATAGAGTCAGCCATATGCCTCTTCATACCGATAGCAATGAATAAACGCCAACTCTTATCTTTCACTTCTTCCTCAAACTTACCTTTCTCAAAGAACCTAATTGGCTGCAATTCAAAGGCATTTTTAAAAATACATAAATTTGTTTAAAATACGGGGTAAAATTAATTTTTTTATTTAAATTTTTTTTAAATATCGGGTAAAATTAATTTTTTTTTATTGCACTGAGTTTCTTATCAAGGGTGTGTGAATAATGCCAGGAAAAGATACTTTTCTAAAAATCAGTAAGTTGAAAGTGCTGTTTTAGGATCGCTGTGGTTGTTGGTTGTGTTTAGTTATTCTTACTGACCTGAATTCAAAACCAAGCTACTGATTTATACAGTACCTTCAGTACATAAATGCACATTCTTCCAGCTAACCCTAATAACCTGTAGCATACAGAACGAGGCTTCAACTCGGCTCAGTCTAGCTGAGCTTATAGTGTCACGGTTAATCCTTTCTATGAGTCATAAGGCTGCTCTGTTGTGGGGAATAACAGATGGTAAATAAGAAAGCCATGGAAAGAGGTAGGGACATCTCAGCTTTTTCCCAGAAAGATTTTTTTCAAATGCCATTTTGATGTCCTGAGCAGTGGGAGGCATAGATAACATAGCATTCAATAATTGACTGATGACTCACTGAATTCTTATAGATTATGGGTCCACTCAACCTTACCCTTGGGAATGAATGAGAAATAGAAGCTGAAACGTAACCCTTTGGCTGACTATTGGGTTCATTCTTGAGAAACAGAAGATTAGGCCTATGGCCCCTGACTCAAAGTTCACATCAGGGCAATGATGAGGATAGGTTCTGGCCTTTTTCACTCTGCCATTATTTATCAGCCACAAATGTTTGTTGATAATGACCATACTGCACTCAAAAACCACCAGTTTTCTTTAAAATCGCTTTCTATCAGTTGCAACTGGCTTGCCTCTTTAAGAGGTAGGTAAACCTCACAAAAGCAAATGTTGAAAAGTGGAGGTGGATACGGTTTCTGGGCACTGGGCTTCTTCCCGGACTCTTCTGAGGTCTATGCCCAATTACACCTAGGAGTGGTTAGTGTCAGTATATATGCCGATCATCCAATTGATCAACTAGGAGGAATTTACCCATTTTTCTTCAAAGACAGAGGCAGGGTAATATAGAAATGAGCAGAAATCAAACAGTGGAAGTAAAAACACAAAGTGGGGGAAGTTTACCTGCATGAGGTATCACGCTAGGTAGCCAGGAGGCTGCCACATGGAGAAAGCCATCAGGTGGCTCCTTTTTAGTATCCACAGAGCAGGATCTGGCAAATGTCTACAAATTTAAATTGAAATCCCAAAGGATCTTTTTCTTTAGCAATCAAACTTTCTTTTATTTCTCTTGGTTATTATTATTTTGATTATTTAAATAGTTTTTTTTTCCCCCTTCAAAACACGTTTTTTGAGCTAGTGTAATTCTCTTACAGAGGTCCAGGGTAGCATCTTGTGAATCACTGTGTGAAGCGGGAGCCTTGGGCGTAGGGTGGCGGAAGGGAGCATAAGTAGATGGTGGTGTCTGGGCTCACACCTGGCTTCCATCAGAACAGTTCGATTTGATCTTTTTTTTTTTTTTTTTAAATATACTGAGGCTATGTCAGTAATATTTTATTAGAAAAAGAATTCTGCTGCCAAAAAACAATGATGATGAAAGGTTGAAAGTCACTGGCTGAGGGCACTACATTTAGACTGAAATGGAATCTGAACATTAATAATTCTTCTGTAAGAATTAAGCAGGTGGCTTTTCTTTTTTAAAAATTGTCAAGTTATCCATGTTTATGACAGAAAAAATGTAGAGAAAACAGAGAAGCAAAAAGAAAGAGAAAAGAGCATCTGTAAGCCCATCACCCTGAGACCATGGCTGTTGACATTTAGTGACTATTTTACAAGGTTTTTTTTCCTATGTATACATGCATATCTTTAAAAAAAATAAACATAAAATCAAATGTACATACTGTTTTATCACCTGCTTCTTTTGTACATAATATGTTATGAACATCTTTGTATGCCAATGAATATACCTCTACATCATACTTTACAAAGGCTATTATGCTAGGGTACGAGCTTTACCTCTATTCATCTCTACCATGTATGTGATTTATGGAAGGCATCTGTTCTGCTGCTACAAACAGCCCTGCTATGAACATCCTAGATGGCTATATAAAGCAGAACTTCCTACCTGGTGTGCCATGGCATACTGATATAGGGCAAACAGGTTACAGGTGTGTGGAGATACAGAGCCACTTAGCCTGGTTGCTGTCCCACCCTCACTACCTATGCCTGTCTCCTTGGGCTGTGAGCTGCCTCTAGGGTTTACCTCAATGTACTCTACAAATGTGCTTTTCTGCACAGACTGTGACTCTAAGATTTTTGGGAAGTACTGATACAGAGTAGGAGTTACAAATAGGGATTCTGCAGCCAGACCACATGGTTTTGAACCTTAGTGCAATCATTTACCAGTTGGGGGATCTTGGGTAGGTGACTTTCTGTGTGTCCTTTAATCTTCTCATTTCTTAAAAGGAGGTAATGATAATATCTGCCTAATGATAATATCTGCCTCATGGTTACAGTGTGGTTTAAATAAGTAAATACACGTAAACACTTAGAGCAATGTCTGATACATGGAAAGCAATAAAAATGTTAATTACAGGTAGTCTCTGATTTAGGACATATGACTGTTTTGTACATCTTATCGACAGTAATTCATACAACATACAATGCTGAAATACATCTGTACGTGTATATGTAATGTTTCCAACCCCCAAAGACAAATAAAGATCAGATTTATAAAGATAAAAAAAAATATAAAGATACTTGGTAATAAAAGACAATAATAATGAAAACTGAAAAAAAAAATGAGGTACTCGACTTATATCAGAACCTACGTACATGGAAATTATCGGTATAGAACCCTGTTGTAAGTTGGGGACTACCACGTTTTTACGCAAATAATGCGCACCTTCTGCATTTGTTTGCTAACTGCGCCCTGCTCCCAGAGGTATTTTCATAAGCACTGCTATGCCAATTTTTTTCACAAGTTGCTGTAAAAAAAAAAAAAAAAGCACAGCACTTATGAAAATACCTGGGTGGGGCGGGGGGAGGAGGCGTGGTGGGCAAACAAACATAGGTGTGTGTCATTTGTGTAAAAATATGGTACCTGTATTTCAAAGTTGGGATGGTTGCTGATCTAAAAGTGAAAATGTTACTTTTGAGCCCCTGAAGCTCTGAGTCTCTCTGTGGTGCATAGGACATAAAAAAAAAAAATAGCTTCCCAAAATGTATGCTGAGATAGTGTTTTCTTTGCCCTCTTTGGATTGGGAAGGACTTGAAGATCAGAACCCTGGGTGTCTAGCATCCAACACTGAACAGCCTTGATTGATCATCCCTGAATACTGAACAAACAGAATGATTTTTCTTGTGTCCCATGACTTGAAAAAGGTTTGGAAGCATGATCATGAGCTTTGTGTTCATTTCAGAAATTACTTTAAGACATTCTACCCTTGCAAATTTTGCTTTTCCCCTCTTTTTCTCAACTCTAAGCACCAATTATTCAGCCAACAATCATGCATAATCGGACTTTTAACTCGATCTGTATGTCCAAGGAGAAATATTGGTTTTCAGTAGTAGTTTTCTGATGTAACTTCAATAGCATATTGCAATATAATATGATAATTACCACTTTTTAGAGAAAGAAAAACAAGTTAATAATCCTTTACCTACATATCACGTGACGCTTTTGTTTTCTAATACTTGGCTAGTCTCTGCTGTTTGGGGACACTTGAGGGGTAAATGTAGGATATACAGAATCGAGTACTGCAGAAACTGCAAGGAATATTTAAAACTTTGGTAACATTTTTGTAAGCATTTTTCCATCTTTAATTTTAATCACTATTTCTCCTAGTCTTTAGGTTTCTAAGTTTATAGTCTTTTCTTTTATGGGCTTGGGTCCCAGTTTTGCTCTAGTTGAGTGCAGATACATGTATCAAATTCTGGCTGAAAATCAGCTGTCTTCTCAGCTTTCAGAAGATGGCTCTCCTATTCCTTCCATATAAGCTTCTTTAGTCTTTGTTCTTTGGTCCAATCTGTAAGCCATCTGCACCCTTTATTATTAAGAACATATTTACTGAGATTTCACAACTGTTTAATAGATATGTATCTTATTACATGTTTGATACACCTCATTAAACATACGATTCAATTGGTATTTATTTAACATTCAGTAAACACTGAGACCCCTCAGCCTAGATGGGAGGAAGGGAAAGAGGCAGACCTTAGCTCAGCATCAATGCTCCCCTTTGTCCTGCAGGAGCTGCTCTTGAGGCAGTCTCATGCTTCATCTTTAACCCTTCAACACTCCAGCTCAAATGTGCTTGGGCAAAGGATCAAAGTTGGGATTCAAGCCTAAACTGTAGCTTACAGCCTGAGCAGCCAGTAGGGCTACCAGTCTAGACGCAATTCACTTTCTTCTGGTGCCGTCTTGTCAACAGTGCTAAGTGTTAGAAATGGGGTATCTTGTCTTTCCAGACCTACAAGTATGACTGTGATTTTTCAGTGACTTATTATGTGGCCATCAATACAACTCAACACAAAGGAGGAGTATTCGCTAAACCTCCCAGCCACTATTCCAATTCAGACCAGATGCACTGGAGTCCTGTTATATGAACTGGATGTATCTCAAGACCCTTTCTGAGCCTATCAGTTTTCTTACTCTCTCACTTGCATAATCTCTAAGACCCTTGGTTCATGGTAAAGACCTCTTTCCAGATATCTTATTTCCTTCAGTGCACATCTCGTATATCAAATGTTCCTCAGTGCTACAAAAAATGATGCTACACCTGAGCACTGAATATGGGGTGACCAAAGATAGAAAGGAGCCCTGGTGGCAAAATGGTTAAGACCTCAGGCTGCTTACCACCAGCTGCTCCTTGGAAATCCTATGGGGCAGGTCTACTCTGTCCTATAGAGCTGCTATGAGTCGGAATCGACTCGACAGCACACAGCAACCAACAACAAAGATAGAAAATGCAACCAAACACAAGAGTCTTTCTTTAAATGGAAATTTCTGGCATGCGTTTCTCATCAACGCCAGCTTCACTTTCTCCTAAAGCAGAGCTTTAGAGAAACATTACTCCATCTGAACGTTCGAGGCTCTTTTGTCTCGGTGCAGCATCTCCAGGATTCAAGAAGAAAGAAATCAAAGAAGTTGCAGCAACTCCTCTGTGAGGAAAGTTTTCTTTTAAGAAAGCCACAAGGTTTAGCCAAACAACTGATTACAAACTATGGAACTGAAACGCTTTCTGTGAGGGACAGGGGGCAATTGAGTTCTTAGTTCTTTGCCATAAATAACGGATTAAAAAGCTTAGCTGATGCTATAAGTTAAAAATGTGAAAGTAATTATACCAGCCCTATAAAAGCAAAACAATCAATTCAAAACCCAAGTATGTGATGTGACAGGATCTACAGGGTATGACAGCTCAAGAGAAGCAGGGGGAACCTAGTAATCCTACAAGAATCTGTCTTCCAGCCCAGAACCACAGGCCCACTCATGTTGTGAAGCAAAACAGTAGTAGCTCTGTTGTTCTCTCTACCCGTTTTTCATGACAACAGTTTCATCCTTCTCTTCCCTTTCTCCACCCCTTCCATTCAGGCCCATTACTCAAAAGAAAGGCTCACCCATACCAACAAGCACAACTGCTGCTTTGCCAATTCAAACCATATGGGTCTGGAAGGCAGCTGCTACCAACACGATAATGCAACTGGGAATTCCTGAATGTTTCAACTAGCCATTTAATAATGTTCTAGCTGGAATTTTCTTCCTGTTCTAAATATATGAGTGAGGCCAACTTGTTGGGCTCTGTGTTGCTCAATGGATTGATTCCTTCTGTTTTATATGGACCTATACTCAACATATGATAACCTGCTATGGTTTCTCTCCTTCTGGCGTGTCCTCTCTCTAGTGCTGTAAATTGAATCATTGTTCACAATTCTTCATGCCCTCCATGTATTTACACCTACGTCCCTTGCCATGTAATTTTGTAGGTTCTTCCACTAGAGATGGAGTATACGTCCTCACTGCGTTGGTCTGTGGCTCATGGATTTGACTAACGGAATGTGGACTAGGGGGCCGTTGGAGTGCGCTAATTCTAGATTGAGATTGTAAGAGGTACTATATGTTTCTGCTCATAGTCTTATGCTTTGTTGATCTGCCATGAGAATAATATGCCCTGGATATTGACTGGTCCAAGGAGAAAGAGAAAACACCTAGAGCAGACCTGAACCCAACTCACAACTTGGAGCCAAGCCTGGATGACTCCAGCCAAGCACAGCAGAACCAAAGCCAGCCTGCAGACACCTAAGGGAAAAATAAATGTACACTATTTTGTGAACATTTTTGGGAATGCTTTTTTTAAAAAATAATTTTTATTGTGCTTTAAGTGAAAGTTTACAAATCAAGTCAGTCTGTCACATATAAGCTTATATACACCTTATTCCATACTCCCACTTACTCTCCCCCTAATGAGTCAGTCCGCTCTCTCCTTGAGAATGCTTTTTACACAGCATTATTGTGGCAACAGCTGATACCCTTGCACCTGAATTATCTTTTAAAAAACTGCCATCTGATTATGTAAGTCCCTTACTTTATGGCTCCTTGATTCTTACAGGGCAAGCCCACACTCTTTACCGTGGCATTCAAGGCCTTCCCAATCCAGGTCTAGCCTAAGTGTCATTTTCTTTGTAAAACTTTGCCCAACTAATTGGTTCCCCTCCTCTGAGTTTCCAGAACATCCAGTGATCTGCTGCAACAGTACTTGTCATACCTAACATCACCAGTACTGCATCTGTCTCCCTCGAAGACTGTGAGCTCCAAATCAAGAGTTGGAATATTCATCTTTGTAGACCCAGCACTAGCCTATAGTAAACAAACTGAATGCACTTAGTAATAATTACTCCCTGTCTGATTGTGATAGGGAACACTGATAGACCATTTACCACAACAGAGTCAAGTATCATCTGAACATTTTCAAAAAATAACTTAGACTCCCCAATTTACTAGTTCAGGAGACTTGTTTTACACAATGATCTAGGTTTCAGCAGGAGATAGCTAGTGGTGCAAATTTCATTGAAGGTCATAAAGACAGGTTCCAAAACAAGGCCATGGCCCACTCAAGTTCTCCCTTAGGACTCCAGCATAATCCTTACTCTAATGTTGACCCGTGGCCATTGCCCAACTAGAGAGACTCCAAAGCAGGCTGAGTTTGATTTTCCCAGTTGATCTGATTGCAGTTTCGCCCATAATAATGTTGCTGTTCTCCCTGGGCTCTGACTGTTGCAGATGAGTCAGATGGAATAGGGCTGTAGCCCCGGGATAGATCGATGTTATCGATCTTCAAGACTCCATGTCATTTCCAGGGGATTTGCTAAAGAAGCTACTTATATTCCTTTTTCATTTTCACCAACTCATTACCAGCTGCTGCTGCCTTCCTGTATCTCAGCAACACCTGGAGGAGTGGAACAGAGCCATCAGATTTGGGTTCAGACACCTTCCCTCAAAATTAAACACAGGACAACGTGCAACCCACCAAAATCTGAGCCAAATGAGGAAGTCGGGTCACACTGGCCCACAGGGGTTTGGTATTTTTTGTGTTGTTGTGCTTTGTTTTAAAAAGGGCAGCCTGGCCCTACACTAAGCAATTGATCCCCTGGCTTAACTTTTAAATTAAGACCATTGTAAATTTGGGAACTTGAGAAGACATAGAGAGGACACCCATAATACTTGGCAAATGTCAAGTGCCTCTCGATGTTGGTTACTTTTCAAAGGTAGCTAGGTTACAATGTACTGAGGTAATGAAAAACCCCGTCAGGCCCACTCCATGGGGTTTCAGTCAATATACATAATGTTATTGGGCTTTGCCAGGATTAAAGGTTGTTTCTCTCACAGCCTCACAATAGGGTTATTTTTTTATTTTTTTTTTTCTGCTGAAGGTACAAAAGGAGCTTCCCTGTTTACTGAGGAATCCAGGACATTTTGGGGTCCAAAGGCGGTCCAGGCATCTCTTTGTATACTTCCCCCTGCTGGTGACTCTGTAGTTAACCTAAAAAAAGTCTAATTTCTTTTAACCTATACATGCCAGGGTGGAAACCCTGATGGCATAATGGTTAAGTGCTACGGCTGCTAACCAAAGATTGGCAGTTCAAATCCATCAGGTGCTCCTTGGAAACTCTGTGGGGCAGTTCTACTCTGTCCTATAGGGTCACTGTGAGTTGGAATTGACCCGACGGCACTGGGTTTGGTTTTTGGTTTTTGTTATACGTGCCAGGACTTAAAAATAAGATTTATTAGTGATTTTATATTGTCCATGAGTCATTTCTAGAGTCCAGAAGTGATGGTTTCCTCCAGTTTTATTTTAAGCATAAAAGCTTTTCTATAATTCCATCCTCCATCGCCAAGCCTTACATTCCTTCAATCATTCCATATTTAGTGTAGTTTGGAGCCACTCATCCCTGAAGAATGAGGTACCCAGAATGTAGCATAATGCAAGGTGTGGCTTTACTCATGTTCATACACATTAGGAGGCTAGAGATAGCAAACCAAAAAATTCCGTACTGTGTTATAACATGCCCAAATACAACAAGGAAAACTACTCAGGATGCTTTGGTCTGCACAATTAAAAGGAATTTGAGCCTTCAATTCTCATGACAGAGTTGCAGTGATCAACCTGCCTCATGAAATATCTTGGATGAGGAAATTCAGGACTATGGAAAATAATCCTGAGCTGGCTCCGGGGCATGACCCAACTAATTCCTTTAATTATCCATGCAGTGCCCAGAGCTTTCTCAGATGTGTTTTGTTTTCTTAAAATAGTTACAATGATAAATGTAATAAAATAGACATTTCATTACATTTATCATTGTAACTATTTTAAGATATACAATTCAGTGGCATCAAGCACATTCATAATGTTTGCAACCATCACCACTATCTAGTTTCAGAATTTTTTCATCACCCCAAATGGAAACGCTGTACCCATTAGGTGGTCACTCTCTATTCCTCCCTCCCTTCAGCCTCTGGCAACTAAGAATCTATGTTCTATTTCTATAGATTTGCCTATTCTGAACATGTCATATAAATGGAATCATACAGAATTGTGCTGTTTTGTGTCTGGCTTCTTTCACTTAGGATAAGGTTTTGAAAGATGATCTGCATTATAGCTTGTATGAATAGTTCATTCCTTTTAATGACTGAATAATATTCCATTGTATTGGATATGCCACAGTTTATCCATTCATCTGTTGCTAGACATTTGGATTTTTAGATCTGGTTTTGATTCTCTTCATGGTAACTGAAATTCCTATAAACAATATATAGGTTTAAAAACCTCATGTTGTGGTTGTTAACAAGTCGTATTATTAACATATTATACTCTCAGTATTCCATCAGCATGTACCAGCACGAGGCACTCAATACTGCTTAATGAATCCATGCCTTTGCCTCCAAGGGCTCTTGATGGGTGGACTAGAAATGATGAAATCATTAGATAAAATAATTTAGGGATGTTACAGGCAGTACATGGATATGTCATGCTGAGGTAGGAGTTGAAACTTCGAGTTAGATCTTCTTCCTGGGGCAGGAGAGGCACTAGGGACAGGCCACTTGACAAACAAGGCTCTGTTGGGCCTGTGAAGCCCTGCTGTTTGGGAGCTGTTACAAGTTTCTATCATTGTTTTGACAAATGGTTGGTGATAAGAGAGGGATTATGAAATTCCTTCTGAGTCAACTCAAGATGATTTAAATTACTTTTGATACTGCCGAAGTTTTGTGTATTTATATTCAAATTCTCTGAAACCTCGTATTTCATGTGGAATAGTTCTAAGAGGAAGATTTGACTAATCACAACAATCCATGACCATGATCATAATGGAAAACATAGTTTACAAGATAAACATACTTCTAGGATTACAAAAATTGGTGGCATTAAAACCAAATGGCTCATAACTACAAGAAATTCTGCATGTCAGGCTGCTGTGTTGGTTATATCTTGTGTGTATATATATATACATATATACACATACATATGTGTATATGTGTAATATTTATTAGAAGGTATGTATTAAAGATATGTACACATACGTACATATATATTCATATATGACACTTTTTGGTTTTTCCTGCTTACAAAAGACATATGGGTCCATTGTAGCAAATTTAGGAAATAAACAGAATACAAAGAAGAAAATAAAAAAACCTGTAATACCTTTCTTCACAGTAACAATTTTGGTGTATATATTTTATACACTTTTAGCCAACTGGAAGAGATCCTTATTTGTGCCCGTTCCAACGAAAGGTGATGGAACAGAATACGGAAATTGTCAAAACAGTTATCATTAATATCACTTACAAGTAAAATTTTGCTGAAGATCATTCAAAAACAGTTATAGCAGTACGCTGACAGGGAAGTGTCAAGCCGAACTCAGAAGAGGATGTGGAACGAGGGATATCACTGCTGTTAACAGATAGATCTTGGCTGAAAGCAGTGAATACCAGAAAGATGTTTACTCGTGTTTTATTGACTACACAAAGACATTTGACTGTGTGGATCAAAACAAATTACAGATAATGTTGTGAAGATGGGAATTCGAGAACAGTTAATTGTGCTCATGAGAAACCTGTACATAGACCAAGAGGCAGTCATTCATACAGAACAAGGGGCTATGGTGTGGTTTAAAATCAAGAAAGGTGTGCATCACGGTTGTGTCCTTTTACCATACTTATTCAATCTGTATGTTGAGCAAATAATCTGAGAATTTAGACTGTATGAAGAAGAACATAGCACTTGAGTTGGAGGAAGACTGATTAACAATCTGCGATATGCAGATGACACAACCTTGTGCTGAAAGTGAAGAGGAATTGAAATACTTACTGATGAAGATTAAAGACCACAGCCTTCAGTATGGATTACACCTCAACATAAAGAAAACAAAAATCCTCACAACTGGACCAATAAGCAACATCATGATAAATGGTGAAAAGGTTATAGGTGTCAAGGATTTCATTTTACTTGGATCCACAATCAACACCCATGGAAGCAGCAGTCAAGAAATCAAACAACATATTGCATTGGGCAAATCTGCTGCAAAAGAACTCTTTAAAGTATAAAAAGCAAAGATATCACTTTGAGGACTAGGGTGCAGCTGACCCAAGCTATGGTATATTCAACTGCTTCACATGTATGCAAAAGCTGGGCAATGAATAAGGAAAATCGAAAAAGAATTGACACCTTTGAATTACGATATTGGAGAAGAACAGTGAATGTATCTTGGACTGCTAGAAGAATGAACAAATCTGTCTTGGAAGAAGTACAGCCAGAATGCCCCTTAGAGGTGATGATGGCAAGACTTCATCTTACATACTTTGGACATGTTATTAGAAGGGACCTGTCCCCGGAGAAGGACTTTATGCTTGCAAAGCAGAGGGTCAGCAAAAAAGAGGAAGAACTCTCAAAGAGATGGATTGACACTGGCTACAACAATGGGCTCAAACATAGCAAAGATTATAAGGATGGTGCAGGATCAGGCGGTGTTTCTTTTTGTTGTATGTAGGGTTGCTATAAGTCCAAACTCACTTGACAGCACCTAACAGCAACTATAAGTGTGTATATATATATATATATGTAAACATATATAAATAATATACAAATATATGCTGTTGTTGTGTGCTGTTGAGTCAATTCTGACTCATAGTAACCCTATATGACAGAGTGGAACTGCCCCATAGGGTTTCCTAGGCTGTAATCTTTATGGGAGCTGATTGCCAGGTCATTTCTCTCACGGAATAGTTGGTGATTCAAATTGCCAACCTTTCAGTTAAATATATTTGTGTATTTCTCTATATAAGTATATTTTATTTGTGTACATTATTGATATGAGCAGATATTTTACTTTTAAAAGAATATCTTTGTGTAGATTTAAAAATAAAGGTTCCTATATATCCTACCCAGTAACTTGTTTTTTCACTTAACAATATGCTGTATACATTTTCTATGTCTTTAAGTATTATTGCACATCATGGCTGCACATTGCATCATTGTATAGACATCATGTACTTTATTTAATATATTCCCTGTTGGTGGATATTTAAACTATTTTAAATTTTTCTCTAGTATACACAATCTCAGTGATAAACTTTTTTTTTTTTTTGCACATCTCCGATTGTTTCCCAGAAGCCTCTCCTATCTTTTTCTTATTCTTCTACAACACCAAAAACCCTAAAGTATTCACTGCTGGTTATAGTTATTTCCCAGAGATGAACAAGATACTTACCAGGTCTGAATAATTTCTCCTCATATGTGTGTCATACACTAAGATCAACAACGCAAAGCAGTATATTTAAAGTACTTGGCTTTAAAGAATTATTATTTTACCCTTACATCATAAGAAAATGTAAAATAAAAAGTGAATTTGGCAGGGAATTTTTCTTGTTCAAACCAGCCATATACTGAGTCTTTGGACTGCTTCTTTGTAGTTGTATCTGCTTGTTTGACATGGAACTTCCCAAGGACAGACTCATAGAGAACAGAAGGTGCTCACCTAACCAAGACGAGCTAAGTCAAACAAACAAATATTTCTCAAGAGCTTTTTTTCTAAGTGCCTGGCACCGTATCTCTAGTTGTAGTCTGTGAAGAAAGAAGAGATTTTGCAGAAAGTGGCCAACAGAGCCTTATTTATAGAAAGAAGGATCCAGGTTGCCAGACTGAAGAAAGGTCACACCCCACCTAGAACTGTTTGCTAAAACAAGGTCTCTCAGGTGTGTTTTTAAATGCAGGCCTAAATGGAAGCCTAATGTTTCAACCCAATGGGCAAGGACAATTAAGGGCATAACAGATACTGGGACAAAATCAAGAAAGTACATTGCTTCTCATGAACACGGACTATTTATGGTTTGCAGGATCTTCTGCTTAAAAAGTCTGAATGATTGGAAGTAGATGAATTGTAGAATACTCTAACTTAGAGATATGTCTTAAAACTTAAGCTGGTTCCAATCATTTAATTACCATCTTCATGACTTTTGCCCTATTCTTGTATTATTACCTTTATTGTTAATATTTTTTTCCAGTGGATTCGTAATTTTTAGATTTAGCCCCATCCTAAGAGATAATATCCATGAGTCATGAGATTATGTCTTATTTATATTTTTATAAAAAAATTTTTATATGTATACATAAATGCTAAAATTAAAAAAAATAAAAGATTAGTCTACCGCCAAACATTCTCTTGCACATCACCAGGGATATGCATATAGCTCTTGAGGAAATACAGGCTTAAAGAATGTTTTAGGACAAATATAGACAGTATGAGCTTCAACAATAGAGAGTAAACATTTGGGGCTTATTATTCTGAAAAGCTTTATCGTCTGTAAATGAAGCTAAGTTTAAAAAGATTTGAATAAATGTCTGAAGGTCAGATCCATAACAAGTCATTCAGTGAAGAATATTCAAGACACTAACTTGACTTCTTGATGTCAGATGGACCAGTTAACACTGTGTTCTATATAGTGTAATCCTAGCACAGACTGAATAGCGACTGGCTCATGTGGATCCTTGTTCTGACTCAATATTGCATTCTTTTTCTCTGGGCTTCTATACCTCTTTACTTAGACAGTAGAATCTCTTTAACCTGTACTCTAACTACTTAACTGACAGTCACTCTCCACTCCCTTTGGAAGCCCTATGGGCATCCACAGCACTCCCTTTAGTCCCTGATACTAACCTATGCCCCCAAGCACCTGAGCAGTCCTAGCTCCACCGGCTAAATTGTATACTTGCCAAGAGTCAGTTGTGTTTGTTCCTAAACTTCTTCATGGAAATTACTCTTATTAATAAAATTCATAAGGTAGTTAAATAAAATACGATCTGTGGATACAAAGGTTCAAAAAAGAGTTGCTTCTATGACAACTAAACTAACTTTTTGAAAACACTCAGGCAAGTAGCTAAAAACTGCCGATGTGGGTAGGACAAGTATAACCTAAGGATTCTGTACTTTGATGGCCTCTCTGCTGTATTTAAATTCTCCCTTCACTTCAAAATAAAACTAGAAATCGTAGACAAGCTATATGGTGGTGGTTGATGAAAAAAGACTGCGGAGAACCCTAAGCAGGGCACTCAAAGAAATGGCTTCTCCCTACATCAAATGAGTGGTGGGTGAATGCACATACATTGTTTTCAGTTAAAATGTTTAACTTAAGTGCTGTTTTTTTTTTTTTTTTAATATGCCCATGCTTGAGCTATGTTTTAAAATTAACTGACCAACTACTGGCCCATTAGAAGCTTCCTATGGGCATACATAATGGCTGTTCTCCCTGCTAGGCCTGAAATATTGGTTCTCTGTAGCTCAGCCTTGATGTCTGTCATGAAATTGTCAGTCCTCCAAGGACAAGGCTCATAATTTAGCCATCTCTGCTGATCATATGGAACACAAGGCCTTGTACAACTGATCAGTGTTCTTAGAATTGAGCTGCAATGCCTTTGTTCTCATTAATTGGAACTCTTCCAGGTTGATTCTATTTCCCACCCTGATCCTGAGACATTTTCCCCTATCTTCAAATAACTCAGTGTGCTTGGGATGAAGAAATGCATTTCACTGAACTGTTCATTCTTCTGGGATTGGCTGGTAAGGGGGAAGTAGAGGAGGGGACTTTTGACAGCTTGAGCATGACTGAGGTATGGCTCAACCAATTAAGTACTTCACATTAAAATATTCTACAAATGCTATAGGATGGAGAAGTAATTCATCGCATATATTTAAAGTTGAATTTACTGATATTTTATGGTATTGGATATGATTTCTATTAACATTTTATGCTGAAATTACAGAATGATTCGTGAGTACTGAATTTTTGATTGCTTTTATACTTGCTGGGACAGTATTAAACTTGATTTACGTTAATAGCACTGTAAGAAGATATTAACAATGAAATTTCCAAAAGCACTTAGCATCTCATAATTGGAGTTAAATGACAAAAAAAAAGGGGGGGGGGAGGTGAGGGATAATGAAGGAAAGAGAGAAAAAGGAAGAGAAAGTTTTGACAATATCCTTTTTAACCTGTGGTTCTTAATAAGATTTTTGCAGGATTGTTTTAGGTTAAACCAAACTAAAACCAAACCCAGTGCCGTCGAGTCGATTCCGACTCATAGCGACCCTATAGGACAGAGCAGAACTGCCCCATAGAGTTTCCAAGGAGCACCTGGCGGATTTGAACTGCTGACCCTTTGGTTAGCAGCCGTAGCACTTAACCACTATGCCACCAGGGTTTCCTGTTTTAGGTTAGGAAAGAATAAAATCTCCGATCAGGAGAGATGATGCTGATTTATTAGAAGAGTTTTATAATACTGAATAAAGACCTACCTCCAGGTAGAGAGTACAGAATTTACTACAGAAAAATCTTGTGATTTCAAGAATAAGGAAGAAATTTCAATTACCACCTTTTCCTTCCTTCCATGGTGACTAGAAGATAAGTTTTAGATAATTTTTAGATAAGAAAATTGATTTAGTCAGAGCTGCTGGATTACAGAGAGGCAGGCATTTAAAGCAAAGATGCCAAAGCTAAAACAATAACAATTATTATAACAATTTTTTGAAGTCCTCATTGTGTGTAGCTCTATGCTAAGCAATTTATATGTACAATCTCATTTCATGTTCACAACATCTCTATACACTAGGTATTGTTATCACCCCCATTTTACAGTTAAGGAAAGTGAGATTCAGAGAAGTTAAACAATTTTACCAAGCGGCACCAGGACTCAAGACCAGAGAGACTGACTTCTGAGCCTGGATCCTTAGCCATCATGCCCCTTTGAGCACAACTACCAAATTGTAAGTAATCTGGTTAACATCAGAGCATCAGAGCCATATTATGTATGACTTTTGTAGGCCCTGGGCACTTTTGCCTTCATGGAATTCTTCCTTTATAAAAAATATTAAAATATATTTTATGACTGTGTTGGTATGAAGATGAATATATTAATATTGTATACTAAAAGATTTCTTTGACCTAAAAGTTCTTCCCCCCTGCCCCCATTTTAAAAGAAATTAAAACACCCTGGTGGACCCTTCACAGTATGTGGGCCCTGGGCACTGCATCTACGGTACCTAATGGTTAAGTCAGCCCTGTTTAACACAACAAAACCAAGACCAGAACAGCATCTCATTCCTGATTTCAACCCATTCCAGATAAACTATGCTGATAAAATGAATGGAGAGAACATAAGAAACGGGATGAGATGGTTTCCCTCCATCTTGGTGTTGGAGGACACCATGCTTGGATCCTTGCCTGTTTTTTTAGGACTGTAACTCCGGAACTGATGTGGTCTCTCTAGGCATCGCCTTAATCAGTGTACTTCTATTCAGTTAAAAACTCAAACTTGGATCATTAACTGATAATAATACCTACGCTCTAACAGAATATTAGAGATGAGTAGTTTTTTTTTTTTTTTTTTTTAGTGTTGTTAGAGGCAACACGATAGACTGATCAATTAGGATGCTGACCTGGGCTACGGTTTGGGAAGTGATTCCCTGGAAGCAGAGGAAACTCAGCCAAGCCTCACAGTCCTCCTAGTTCATATCAACACACTGTGTTTTCTGTCCAAAACAGAAATGAGATTCATCCATTAAAATTTTTCCTTAACCCTGCTATGCTTCACTTGACCCATTTTCTTTGGAGCTAAAAAACAATGGGTCACTCTAAGAATCTCAATTTCTGGCCTGGTCTTGAATTTATTCCAACTAAAAGTAATGAGGAAAAAATATATTTTGGTACCCAAATTGCTACCCAACCCCTGATCTGGACATAGGATAAATCCAAACACGTGTAACCACATTACTATCTTAGGGTTTAATATCTGTTTTGCTTTATGATAATAATAATTGCAAGTTAGCTCCGGTTGAATCAGATCACTTGCATAACAGTCTCTCAGTGGTAGATATAACAGCCTGAATGAGATTTGTGTGCAGATGTTATCTGAAATCCCCCTCTTTAAGACTCAAGTTTAAAAATGGAGTAGAAATGCATACTTTTATTAAGCAAAGAAAAAGTGCCATAAAGCCAGGAAAAAATATTTTCGTTGGGGTTTTTAACCCATTTAAAATCATGTGATTTTACTGACTTCTTTAGTTCACAAGACTCTTTTAAACCAGAGAACAGATAACCAAGTTTACAGCATTCATAGACTTCACTTAGAAATTGGGCATTATTTGCTTTAAAAATGATTGAGAATGTGAACCGGGGATCCTGTTAAGATCACAGCTAACAAAAGGTGCAGAGAAAAAATGGATTGGTAACTGATACGCAAATGATAGATGATTGAATGGATACATGAATAGATTAATTAATAGACAGAAAAACAGATAGATGGATAATATAGATGAATGAATTAATAGAGACACAAATGGATAGACAAGTAGATGACAGATAATAGAAAGATATTCATAGATCAATACATGGTTAGAAAATGGATAGCTAGATGCACAAGGATGAATAGATGACTGGGAAGCAGAAAAAATATTTGATATATAAATGAATAGAGCTAGATGAATAGATAGATGCTAGAGATTGATGAATGTAAGGCTAAATTTGGAATGAAATTGTAGATAGATGCAAGAGTACAACAATGCCATGATTGTACCCAACTGGAATGGAATATCAATGAAGATAATGACATTTCTCTTTATGGAGCTATTTTTAATAGTTTAACTATAGACTAGAGGCAGGAAGTGAGTCTCAAAGAGTTCTGAAGTTTCACAATAAATGTCTCAATGATATGCAAAAATAGATGGGTGTGCCATGATTTAGCCACTTCTGAATCCTCCATAATGCTCAAGTCTGGTCCATCTGGCCCTTTTGATATACTCTAGAAAAATGTGCAGATACATGGAGTGAAGGATGAAAGTGACTTCACTGGGCAGCCTTCATGAGACACAAAAGTCATTCCTTTTTGCCTCTTCTTTAATTCTGATATGCATATATATCTTCACTGGTAGACCTACTCAGGAAGGCCTAGTGCGGTAATTGATACATGCCACAGGAAGATGTAGTATCAGCAGAATTTATAAGTGGGTTTGAGCTGTTGTGATGAGTAGGGGCACCTCAGCCTGTGTAATATAAATACCTCTGCTAATTGGATTGCAGAGCTAATCAGAAGCCAGAAAGGGAATAAGAAAAATCAGTGTTCCTGCTGCTGCTGCTGACTGATAAAGCAGAGAGCTCCTTTCATGAGGAGGGGTCCTGGAATTGAATCCTCATGTGGAGATCTTCCTCTAGATGGCTATCTCAAAGGTTAGGCATACCTATGCCAATAGGCCTGCAGGAGGTAGGGCAATGGGAGAAAAAGGTAGAATGATCCCAAAGAGGTTACTGTAAATACAGAGTGGGAGAGAGATACAAGGATAGGAAATCAAAGGGGGAGGGGGATGGTTCAGTGGCCAGAAAGAACTGGAAGCTTTTCTGAAATGAGGTGCCACTCCTTGGGATGTGAGAGTATGGCCAACATCCACTTTGGATCATAACTTTGGGAATCTGAGACCTCATCTCCACAGCCAAGAGGAGCATGCAGGAGAAAGTCATCATAGTTTTTCATGTAGTTTAAGACCCTTTTGTACCCACTTTCCGGAAGATGAAAGAACCAAGAAGAAGATGCAAATTCTATTCAATACTAGGGCAAGTACAAACCAGGAAGGTCAGGAAAAAGACCCAGGTCAGAAACCATTCACCTACTTAAAAACCGTCAGTGTGTAACAGCTGAGAGGGAACCTTCCATCTGCTCCCACTGTTCCTAATTTTAGGATGAGGGAGATAAAGTAAGTTCATGTGCATTGTCTTACATACTTTTTTCACCAAGGATAAGTAGTTTATTCCAGCTGAAAGAGTGAAATGTATACCTAACAGGACACTGGCTAGATCCTGGTGGTCAATATCCTCTCTTTGCTTGTCTAAAGATCTACCACTTCTCCACAGAGGAAATTACACCTATATTGGTTACATCAAGCCAAGTGCCCTGCAGTTATCTTTAAACCTCTCTCTCTGCCTCCCCTGTATTCTTGTCTCTCTGTGATTATCCCTTCTTTGCCCACATTTCTTCTGGAGCACCTGACTTACATACTCTGAAGACCTGCGTTGGAGGTAAATCCTAAGCCACAGTGAGTAGGCAGCAAGCCCCTTTTGCACACAACAAAAGACTTCTACTTTTCCCCCCCCTATCTTTGGGGCGACACGATAAAAAATAACCCTGTATTTATGCAAATTGCAAAGTAGTGTGTGATAATGAAAACAAAACAGTGCTGGCCCGCAGCCAAGACATGGCACTGGCAGGGGCTCCCGGCCATTTGGCTCTTGATTCTTCAGGGAAAGCAGCTGTAGAGAAATGAGAATGCAGAACACCCTCCTCACACGCGCACTCACACGTGCACACCCGCGTTCGCACGCATTCTGGTACCCGTAACCTCGGAGCCAGCAAGACTTGGGATCCAAACGAGGTTCTGCTTCCTACCGCCCTGAGCATTGCAGTGTCGTCCCCCACGAGCCTCCCTGCCCCCTGCTCCTGATTCCTTTTCAGGAATTTACAAACATTTTCCACAGATCAATATCTGTATTGATTATTCATTGTGAGTGAGTCGTGTGTCTTTGGTGATCCAGCTTGCAGAGGTAGCAGCCAAAGGCTGCTGCAGGGAAAAAAAAAAAAAAAAAAACACACACAGAAGGCGAGAGGGACCCAGCTCTTGTTGGGTCTGCGGCTGTCGGCGACACAGAAAGGAAGAGGAAACAGAAACAAGCGCTTAGAAATAAAGGAATGGATAAGGGTGCAAGAGAAAGAGGGAGCAATAGCAAGAAAAACGCAGCGATGACTGGACGTCTGGTTCCAGGGATATTGGTGGCTTGGAGGAAACCCCCATCTTGGGTTTGCTGTTACGTGCAAGACACAGTGGACTTACTCTGCTCTGGGAGTGGAAAGTGACTCACAGTTTTGGTATCTCCTACGTAAGAGCTTTGGGGGGACTCCTTGGCTTGCTGACAGGGAAGGAAGAAAGCGGCAGCAGTGAGGTAAAACACGATTGCTTCCAACTGCCTTGCGGAGGAGATGCAGTCGCTTGGTTTGACTTGAACAGCTTGCTGCTCTCTGATGGCACGCGGAGGGAGAATAATTAAAAAGGCCAGCATCACTTACTAAGTGAGTAAACACAAAGCCGTTCCAAACGTGCTCTCCAGCTAATGAGAAGCTGTAATTTCTTATACTTCAAGGCAAAACAAGACAGTGATGGGGCTCAGTGGAGTGTGTGTTTGCGTGGATATATGGATGGGTGGGGGGTGCTGGTGGAGATAAATCGACTAATTGTTGGCAATGTTTAAAAAAGGGATTACTGGAAAAAGACAGTGAAATGATGACAGGAAAACATCTTGGACCAGAGCCAAAAAAAAAAAAATCGAGGAAAATCAAGTCTGCTGCTCGGAGAAAACATCCCTCGCCCCTGTCGGAGACTCGGATAGGAATTACCGGTGTTCCTCAGCCGAACATGGAATATTGTGTGGGCACAGAGGACAGTACCAGGGACCATCAGAGCTTCTAGGGGAAGGACGAATCACAGCATGCCAGCTTGCCCAGTTATGTTGTACCTTGAGCAAAAAAAAAAAAAACACCAAAAAATACCAAAAAAAAAAAAAAAGAAAGAAAGAAAAAGAAAAAACCCAAACCAATAAAAAACCAACCTTCCCTGTCCTTTTAATTGGAGCTTCCTGCTTGCTTGAAATTGCTTCAATGTAATAAAAGCAACCCCAAATCTGCCTTCTTATAGTAGGAGCTGCTGATTCTGTCTCCAAGGAGCTGCTGCAATGTTACAGAAACATGCTAGAAAAAGGAGGTTGAGGAAATTCCGTTTTCCATTGGCTGGGCTTCTGGCAAACGCGCCAGGCGATCGTCTTTGCCATTTGGACTACCATGTGGGAGCTAGTTTGGGATTCCTCTTCTGTTGTCACCCAGCTGTGGCTTGGTGAGTCCAAAACCAACCATGAATAAGGCTCTTAATACAGTGTTCCAAACACACATGACAAAGTGGGAACCCCAAGGATAAAATGAGCTGGATTTTCCTTCTTTCTGGGCATTCTGTTTCCTGAGCTCTCTGGTTCTCTTTCACATGAGTGGATTTTGGGCTTTTTTTTTTTTTTTTTTTTTTAGTATTTCTGGTACTGGAAGGTCAATAGACAAGATGTCTTCCTTCTGGCTGGGGTTTTAATCTTCATGTTGCTTCCTTATTTCAGAGTCCTCAATGGAGTCCAAGTTCCCCAAGCAGGAGAATTGTTATTTCCTGCAGGAGCGAGGCTTGGAGACCTAAAGGAGGAAATAAGCTGGTCGTGGATGGCTGGGGACCTTACACTGCCTTCCTTCAGCATTTGCAGAGACCTGTGTCTGTGGTGTTTGTGTACGTGGCATGCATTACGTGGAGTGTGTGTTTGTATGTGCGTGGCTCTGGGTCTGTGTGTCTCCCTGAGAGGGAGGAAAAGACAGCAAAGTCAGGGCAGGCGGAGTGTTTGGGTATTTATGCAATTCATGCAGAGAATATTCAATGCTGCAAGCAGACAGCCACCCATCTCTGGACTCTGCAGCTCTAGAGAGCCTGTACAGACCTGATCTGAATGTTAAATGTAGGAGATGAAATTAGCATACTAACCAAGGATGTCAACCCCTCCTCGCAATCAGTAAATGGCCGTCTCCTCTCTCTAAAGCCGGCACAGCCATGCGCGCCAGCCACTTAACCATGTCCTTTGTCAGGTCCTTTCTCGTGTTTGTTTTATTGTTTTTGTTTTTTGATGAAAGGTTGGAAATTCATTAATGAGGAGGGAAGGAAGGGCTTCAAGGGGCTGTAATGAAAACAAATGATCCTCTTTAAACCTCATAACGGTCAAAGCTGGGGTGGGGGTTGCTTTCTGCTCTGGGGCTGGGGAATAGGAAATTCCACAGACAACAGACCACTTGACGAGAGCCAAAGAATGCATTGCTTGGAAATATTTCTTCTACGTGGCAAAACCCAGCCATGATCAGTATGTTTGTGTTAATAAAACCTAGAAGGAACTTTATCTCCCTAATTCTAAAGGCGAAGTGTGGTCTACCAGATGTCTTTCCATTCAGTCATAGATTATCAGTTTCTTGACCTTATGAGAGAAAGAAGAGCCTTCTGGACTCTTTTGGCCCATTGCCTCAGCTTTTGAAGTATTACCAATTTTTCTTTTGGGCTATGCGTTAGGCCTTCCCCAAAGGAAGCAGTTACTTTTATTTTAATCTCTACCATACAAAGAAACACACAAAGCAAACAATTTGACTTCTATATCTGTGGAGTCCCACTCTGAAGTAGATAGAATGTCTACTAGCTGAGAATCAGGCGCTCCCTCCCAAGTATCTAGGCTGGGAAAAGTTTGCTTCCTTTTTCTTTATTTTAGCCACTCTATTTTTTATGCTCAGAAATAAACATCTTCCCCTTCCATTGAATTGTACCGGGTTGGCTTTAAACCAGGAGTCAAAAATTCCAAAATCTCCAGGGATCTGGTGCTGCCAGCCCAAGGGCAGGAATAGGGCTTGGGATAAACTGGAGAGCAGAGCCACTCAGCTCTGCTGCCTGGCACTCTGGGAAAATAAAAGGCCAGCCTCATTTTGCCTAATTTTCCAATGTCAAGAAAAGATAGAAATTGGGATGTTTAAAGACAAAATGTATCAATGTTTAAATATTAGCTCAAAGTTTTTAACACTCTATGGGCCAAATCAAACATGTGTACAAGGACAGCTTTGGTCTACAGCATGCCAGTTTGCAACGGTTTTTTCTTTTTTTTTTAGTCTAAAATACCTAGCAGAGGTTTTTTTATTTCCCTTTAATTAAAAAAAAATAATAAAGATATTAGCAACTGTATGGCAAACACATGGGAGTGTGTTTGGTTACACCAGGAGGGAAGTGCTAATTAGAAACAGTAGAGAAGGGAAGGGAACCACAAATCATATTCTCCTAAATGTAGGTGTCATGTAGGTGCACATGGCCTGTTCAGTCTGGCCACTGGCATCTTCATCTTGGCAGATATGATGCAATGTCATCTCACCTAAGGTAATGTTCTCTACTAAGATTGTCCCAAAGACCATAACTGGAAAGATGAAATATCTAGAAAGAAATGTTTTTGCATTTTTTTCATGTGCATCTCTATCAATTTTTGAAACAATTAGTGCTCTTTTAACTTCTTGTTTGATTTTCAATTTTCTTCTTATCCATCCACAGAACTCCACATCTCAAGTGGGTAGGAAAAAAAAAAAAGATAAAACTTCTTAAAAGAAAGAGATACTGTCTATAGTCGGGAAGAAAGTTTTTCTGTGGAGCCTGAAATACCTTTCAAAGAAACAGGCACTTCAGTAAGTGGGGAAGGGCAGCAAGAAGGTGCCTCTTCTCGCACAATGTACACAGAGCTTTCCAATTTCCAAGGTTCTCTTCACACATTATCCTGCTTAATTCTCATTACAACTAGTCATATAGGCAAGATAGATATTATTTTGCTTATTTTACGGATGAGAATACTCAGGCTTACAAACGTGGCGAACCTGCCTAAGGTATGAGGCATTCACAGGTCTTCTGAATCTTAATATAATGATCTTTTCTTATCCTTCAAAGGTTCTCATCAACAATATCTTTTTCGGAGCACCTGATCAAGGCTTCCTCTAGCCTTGATTCTCTTTTAGATTCCCACCTCGCTTGAGATTTTCATCTCGTGGCTCTGTGTAATTTGTAGTCATGTGTAATTTGAAAATGCTCCCTGTATTCTGCCTGCAATTAAGAACCATTGCTCAGCACCAACCAGCAGTGACAGAAACCCTCCTTTAACCTTCTATTCCTCTGTATTTGCCCCCATCTCCTTCCTTCCCTTGAAAGTCAAGTTTACCTATGGGCTGGCCTACATTTGTACTGTCTTTACTTTCTCCCCCTTTTGCTTCTCTACCCAAGGCAATCTGCATTCATTCTTACCTTCCCATTAAAAGGGCTCCGGGTCCTCAACTGATCAATTAAATTGTGCTTTCCTTCTCTGCATCACTGAATTACAATGACACTGTCTCCTCCATGAAACTCTTCTCCTCTCTAATATCTGACATTACTCCACACTAGATTTTGTCCTTCATCTCTGGCTGCTTCATTGAAGGCTTTGTCTCAAATATATCTTTCTTTTTTGATCACTTAAATACTTGTGTTCCTAATAGTGCCCTGGTGGCGCAGTGGTTAAGTGCTTGGCTGCTAACCAAATGGTCTGTGGTTCAAACCCACCAGCCACTCCGTGGGAGAAAGATGTGGCAGTCTGCTTCCTTAAAGATTTACATCCTTAGAAACCCTATGGGACAGTTCTACTCTGTCCTATAGGTTGCTATGAGTAGGAATAGACTCGATGGCAAAAGATTTGGTTTTCTGGAACATAGATTTCAAGGCTCCTCATGATCTGGGTCTTACCTTTTCCCAGCTTTCTCTCTTGAAATTCTTCTGTATCTGTATAACCAAAAAACCAAAACCACTGCCATTGAGTCAATTCCAGCTCATAGTGACCCTATAGGACAGAGTAGAACTGCCCCATAGGGTTTCCCAGGAGTCCCTGGTGGATTCGAACTGCCAACCTTTGGTTAGCAGCTGTAGCTCTTAACCACTATGCCACCAGGGTTTCCATATTTATATACTCTAGGTCATAGAAAGCCCCACACCCCTTCACGCCTCTACAGTTTCAATAGAATATTCCTGCTTCCTGTAATGTTCAACTCTACTTTCTTCATTTGACCGATTCCTCCTCCACCTTCAAGACTTAGTTCAAGCAAGTTCTCCTCTCTGTCAAGACTCCCACTTTGGGTTATGTGCTAACACAGTGCTCCCCACCCCAACCCATGTTTCCTCTCTCACAGTACCTACCCTTTTTTACAATTATCTGACTTTTCTATTGGATTATGAGAGACTTACAGGCAGAGACTGTGTCTTTTATCCCTGTGTTCCTAGCTCCCAGCACAGGTCCTGGAATATATTGGGAGCTTAATAAATTAATGTAACTATTCTTATTCTGTGTATCACAAATACTGTTTTTTTCTTTCAGCTGCAGTATTACAGGCCCAAATGAAAATCAAGCTGAAGGAAATACAGCAACCATTTCCCACAGTGAAAAAAGGATTTTCTACAGTGCAATTCTCACCTACATCAGTTTTTGACTTCTGTCAGGGAAGAGATATGCACTGGGGTGGTCTTTAGGTGTTTGCTGATGTGGTAGAAACTTTGGAGTTAATTAGAAGCTCTGGTTAAAGCTGAACTTCCTTTTCAGAGCTCCTGGGAGGAAACACTAAATTAAAGGTTCAAGGTTACCATTAGAAAAATGGCCTGTTTCCCTTAGGTTGTACCTCAGGGAAGTTGTTCTTCTCTCTGCCACTTCTACGATGTTCCCACTTTCCTTCTGACCTGGGTACATCTGCCACCCTCAGCTCTGGACTTTCTTACTCTGTCTCACCAGAGGTGAGTTCGGAGTCAGTTTCCCCTGGACTAGGATCTCTGCTCTGTTATTTGTTAGTGCTGTGGTTCTAGCCCACTTGGGTAACATCTTTGAGAACTGGTCCCTAATCTGTGAAATGTGGACTCTAATAATACCAGCCTTTTAAAATAACTGTGAGGATTAAATGAGATAAAGTATGTAAAGTGCTGAGCTCTCGTACTCCAGAAACTACTATGAAAACAGCAGCTGGCGATGGTTATTTTTGTTGTAATTATTTGTATTCCTGATCAGCCATCTCCCCTGAATTCTGGGTAATGCATATTCACGGAAACACAGAAGACTGGAGTTGAACAGACCTGTTCCAGGTCTACTTCCTCATTTTATAGAAAGAAAAGGAGGCTGAGGGATTAAACCAGTGCAGCAGCATCACACAGCTGGTTAGGGCAGAGTCAAAACTAGAACCCAGCTCTCTTAAACCAAGCTCACAACAGTACAGTAAAGTCCCGTGTGCCCAGAGTTCTTTCCAGATCCTCCACCCACAGTTATTAACTGCCTATCCTCTCCCTCAAAAGAGCCTGGTAACCACTGCTCTGTGGGTTACTATCCTCTTTGGCAGAAAGACTCGTTGAAAATAGCATTAGTCAAGTAGACTTTTTTAGAGTAGAAATCATTGAGCATGATTTCTTCATAATTTTTTACTATAAGTAGCTATGAACAGATAATATGCACAGCATATTAATGTAAGACAAAGCAAAAAGGATCACAGAAGCCACAGAAGGAATGCACTTTTAAAAAGGGATCAATTATTTCTGCAGTTCTGTGTAGTAATTATTTGCAAGCTGCTCCCTTGGAAAAGCCACAGGGAAATGCCTCTGGATATATAAACCCCAATGCTTATAAATGAGCGTACAATAACCGAACCAGAGAGCTGTGCTTGGCAAACTGGATGAGACTGGTTAATTCTCATCAAGACTGTCTTACTGAGTCTTACAAGTTTCAAGTCGGCTATTCCAGGAGTCAGAGACCTTTCCATCCACGTGAAGGTGTGTGGTAGGTGGTGGGACAGGGCAGTCCTGGGGCAGTCCTTGCCAGGAATTGGCCAGTTCCATGGAATGATGGATTATGTGGCACTTGGGCAACAGTAATGTTAAGATGAGGCATGTGCACAGTGAGTCCTGAAGGTGAAGTCGAGGTCAGAGTCTAGAGTATGTGATCAAACAAGAGAAGTTCAGCTAAGGGAGCCTGGTGCCCTACCTGGCTGTAGAAGCACCAAGGTTGGAGCCAGAGTCACAGCTGAGGTTAGGGCTGGGCCCACCCCTGCCCAGCTGAGTTGGGTTATACACAAGCAGGTATCAAGATTCCAAGGCCTTGTGGGATTTGCTGACCTCCACCTATTTCATCATATAAGAGATACACCTTCTTTGCTGCAAACTGCTTGTGTTTTTCCTTGAGCACATAACAATATTTCTTAGTGAGTATTTGGAGGTTTGGGAGGCAGTTCTTCCTATTTCTCCATGGCCATGTCCTACTCACTCCATATCCCTCATCCATTTTTGTCCTCATTCTACTCATATCCAACTGAACTGATGATCCACAAAAGCTGATGTGAGTTGTAACTTCATCAGAATATCCTCCTTGCGAAAGATCTGTAACTGTATTTAATCTGCCAAGGTAATAGGTTTAAGTGAAACACAGCTGACATATCCAACCCACAAAGCTATTATATTTGCATTTTATATTGAACATGCCTATAATATTCTCTTTGGTAGATGGAACTGACATTTCCATATGATGGTAAGTGCTAAATTGTGAATAGCTTTCATCAGGGTTTTGCTTCAGTGATTTCATCATTCTATAGGCATAGAAAAATATCCCAATGAATACACATGAGCATGCAACACAGTGTGCTTTTTGGTACAGTCTGTTCAGTGGCTTAATTTGGATTCACGTGACATCTCACTTATCCAGAATCCAACTATTCAGCAACCGCTTATCTGGAAGTAGTTTAAAACAAAAACACCCTCTAAGAAGCCAGAAAAATTATCATTAAGGTTCACTAAAGTTCAAGGACTTAGAGAGTCCCTCAAGCCGTTCAGTCTCAGTTGGATGCAAGGCCCCCTCTAAATGCCAGGATAGAATGGTGCGCCGATGGCCGGGAACTCTTGGGGGTAACTGTACCGTGCAAGGATGTTACTCCCTTGAAACAAAGGGTTGTGAAAGCAGGATATGAGCTCTTAGATACTTTTAGAACAAAATACTCATGAAGGCCACATTGAGTGTGTCGGCCCCTGTGAGGAATGGGAAATGGTACCACTGGCCCAATGAAAGTTGGTGCTTCTGGATCTGAAACTCTTCTTGGTTTCTTGAGATGCCCCTATTCAGTTGCCACTTCTTGAGAGGGTACATAAAAACATCTGAGTTGAGCAGTGCAGGACAAAGTGCTAAAAGAATCCAAAGGATTCCAGGAAACGTTGCCTATCATGCTGGCAGAGAGCTAAATTTTAATAGCATCCTCCTCAGGGATTCCCATACCCTGGGCAGAACTGGAGGGCTGGGAGTATTTTGAATGGTGGACCAATAAGTCTTCTGGGAAAGATTTTGTCCTCAGGGAAGATTCAGGCACATAAGCTTGACTCAAGAAGAATGACATAGTGATTAAAGGGGTGGGCATATCTGGGGCACAGGATGCCTTCTACTATGAAGATGATATTCTATCCCTTTCTCCTCCTTCTTGCAGGCCAAGTCAATGTTCTGGTAGAAGTGAAAGGTTTGACAAATACATTCACACAAAAATTTTTTGACATGGGGGCCAGGAGGGCTTTGGGACCAAGGCACCTGAGTAAGGAACAAAAGTCAGGGAAAGATTCTCCCCCAGCAGTGAAGCAGTTTCAAGGTGGTGGCAATGGCAAAGAGTGAAAATGGCAAAGTAGAATCATGAGAATTTTAACCTGAAGTAAGTAAATACCAGTGCTCATGGCCACATCAGTCCCAGCTGCAGCAGAATGCCCTTAGTTGACAGGCACAGTAACACCCTGACATCATCGGTTTTGGCAGCAGGCTGGCAGGCAGGAATGCCACCAGCTTTGGGAATGATATGAGGCAGTGCTTTGCCCTCACCACAGCTGTGACAGTGGCAGGATGAGACATCTCACAAGGATTTACATGGGGCATAGGCCAATGGAGGCTGACATAGCCCTACTCCCCAGGTTACTCCCCTGAATATCTGGGGGAGGCGGGAGATTTTGAGTGAAACTGGAGGTCTTAAAATTGTAGATGGAGGTAGAGCCTACCCCATTAACATGACCCTAGTTCCATACTGGTATGGGCTGGAGGGACTGGTTATCTCAGCAGCCTGTGTCTGGAAAACCTGTGAAAAAAGGATAGGTTGTAGGAATATGACACCCAGGGTAGTCAAACCCTACTCACATGGAGAAGTTAACTGACTTGGAAGTTTCCTCTTCCATTTCCCCCCAGCCTAACAGGAGTTACCACACTGTGGTGTAATTGTCAATTTATTCATGTGTCTTCTCTTAAGCTGTAAGCTCCTTGAAGAAAAGGACTATATTTTACTCATCTTTATATACTCATTCTTCAACACTGTGTCAGGCAAACAGCAGACACTTAATAAATGTTTATTGGAATAATAGATAAACGTATGAATAAATCAATAGATGTCGCAAAGGAGATGGCCATCTGAAAGGAGATTATATAAATAAATGAAAATTCTGTCCAAGGACACTATCCAGAAAGCATTGAAGACCCAATTCAGAACTCTTTGAAACACTGGGGCTATACCAAGGCTATGGGGAGGTAGGAGGGATTGCTACAGTCCAAAGCTGGCCCTTCATGGGCTCTTCAGAACCTCCTGAGACCCGAACAGATTGATGCACATAGCGATGATGTAGGTGTTCCATTACAGGTCCCCGTGACTCTGAGATTACAGAGTGCAGTCTCGTGCCTCAACTACTTTAAGGTCTCAGTAACTGAAAAAGTGGGAGGGTAAAAAATAACCACTACCCATCTATTAGTCTATCATACTGTGGGGGCTTGCATGTTGCTGTGATGCTGGTAGCTATGTTACCAGTATTTCAAATACCAGTACAGTCACCCATGGTGGACAGGTTTTAGTGGAGGTTCCAGACTAAGATGGATAGGAAGAAAGGCCTGCTGACTGACTTATGAAAATTAGACAATGAAAATCCTATGGTCTGATATAGTGCTAGAAGATGAGCCCCCTAGGCTGGAAGGTACTCAAAACACACAGCAGTCACAATAATGGACTCAAGCATACCAGTGAGGGAAATATATATATTTGCTTCAAGTTTTTCAGGCACAAAGTGTGTCCATCCATGTGTATATGCACATGTGTATATGTGCATGTATATATATGTGATATGAGCCCTGGTGGTGCAGTGGTTAAGCACTCGGCTGCTAACCAAAAGGTCAGCGGTTTGAACCCACTAGCAGATCCACAAGAGAAAGATGTGGCAGTATGCCCCCGTAAAGACTATAGCTCTGAAAACCCTATGGGGCAGTGCTACTCGATCCTGTAGCATCGGAATCGACTCCACGGCAATGGGTATATATGTGTGTACACGCATGCATGTGCATATATGTGCATGTGGGTAACTTCATGTGTATGTAAGTACACTCATGTGCACATATGTGTGCGCACATGTTGGGGTTGAGGGAGGCTATAATAGATGTCTTTACTATACAATAAACACACACTAAAATTAAGTATCTGCTTTCTTGGATCACATGAGGTCAAAGATGTTTCATTCATTCCATCTTTATGGCGAAATGAAATTATTTTTAATTGAAAAACATATATTTATTCCAAAAGACTCAGTAGGATGTTACTTTAAAAATAATTCTAGCCATTTAAATTTAAGGCCCTGAAAAATATCCAATCTGTGGTCCAAATCTATTCTCTGGCCCTGAGCCCAAACTGTTTTCATTAGGTTGAGAATTGGATACAATTTCATTCACTTTGAGCTTTTGCTGCTCAGTATTTTGTTCTTCAGAGACAAGCTAACAAGTGTCAATGGCCATGTTGGCCTCAATTACACATCTCCTATCCTTGAATGATCTATTTCAGTTGCATTATTGCCATTTAAAAATGGCCTTGTGCTTGCAGACACATTTTCAGTGACTGTATGAGGAAGGCTGAAATTTCCCCTACATGGTTTTCCTTCTGCAGTGAGTAGCTTGTTTGGAAAAAAAGAGTTCTGAACCTATTTTCTTTGAGGCCATTGTCAAAATAGAGATTGCTTAAAGAATTTCTAACCTTGGTTTTTGCTATTACTAAAGGAGATTTTGTGAGACTATACTAAGATTTCCTTAGGTTTTAAAAATAATTGACATTTTATTGTGGTCTTTCCAATAAAAAGAATGGACAAATCAGTAGGGAAAGATAGATAGCCACAAAAATATGCAAATGACTTGAACAGGCATGTCACACAAAAAAGAAATCCAAATGGTTGATCAATACTCAAACTCATTAGGATTAGGAAAATGCAAATTAAAGCCATGATTAGAAAATACTTCAGGCCTACCAGATTGGCAAAAACTGAAGTCTGACATTAAGTGTTGGCGTGGATCTAATAGAACTACAGGAACACTCATACACTGCTGGTAGGAGTGTAAAGATACTACTCTGGGAAATGGTTTTGCACTACCTACAAACACTGAAGAGATATATATCCCTTGATCCAGCAAATTCCTTCCTATAACTGAGAGCAGTGGTTCTCCCCCACCTCCAGCAAGCAGCGTCAGCATCACCTGGGAATGTGTTACACATGCAAATTCCCAGGCCCCACCCCAGTCCCACTGAGTCAGACACTCTGGGGGTAGGGCCCTGCTATCTAGATATAGTGTACCTTAACAAGCCCTCCCAGTGTTTCTGATACACACTCTAGCTGGAGATGCATTGCCTGAGAGATATCTGTGAACACGTGCATCAAGATACACGGCTAAGAATGTTCACCACAGGTACCCACATATCCACCAACAAGAATACTTTGTATTTTATTTGAACAAGGGAATATTACACTGCAATCAAAATGAATGAATTCTAGTTACACACATGGATGAATCTTATAATCATAATATTGAGGAAGAGAAGCAAGACACAAATGGAAACAAACAAACTGAAGAAAAGCAAGGAAATGATACCAGTATAATTGTTAACTCAGACAGGGACTGAAGGAGGTTGTGATCAAGAAGAGACTCCAAGTGAGGGCTTGGGGTTTCTTGGGGGCTGGCAATGTTCCATACTTTGACCTGGGTGGTAATGACATACTTGTTTGCTTTATGATTATACATTAAATGGAACTGTATATATATATATACTCTTCTAAATATATAGTTCATTTCCCAGTTCTAAAAACCTGTGATGCCTACCAGACCTTTACAATCCCGCTTCCCAAATCAATTTTATCCAAGTTATAACCTACTACCTTCTCAAGTCTGCTCCATTTTTCTTTCTGCTATATGATGTCTGTTGTGTTACATCACTAATTTTATTTTTACTCTTTCTTTCTCTTTTTTTTTTCTCTCCCAACAGGGTAAAGATGATTAAGGACAGACTCTAAGAGGATCATTTACATCAGCCAAAGTCATTGTCCCTTCCTTTCCTTAGATATGCAGAGGGGTTCAAAAGTAACCAGGCAGTTGTGCAAATTCCCACTGAACAAACTTGAGGCAGCCTTTGTGACCCAAAGTTCTGCAGCAGCTTATGACTTGTTTATTTTCCAAGCTTCTTTAGTTATTGTTGTCAGACTGAATTAATGCAGGGTTGAATGGGGGAAAAATACTACATTGGTTGTTATAAGCATAATAGTGACAATACAGGAGCTAGCTGGCTCATGCTTTGGTGTTGTCTCTTTTTAAAGCAGAAGGTTCTTTTCAAACAAATTGGATATAGGAGATCTTGAACCAGGTCCTTCTTCTTGTCTTTCAATTTATAAAGGTGTACTTTCTCAACAAGTCTATGATATGATCATGTCTAAGCTGTTTACCATCAACAGAAATGTAACACTTAACTACTAATGCCTTAAAAAATATAGCTACATATCGTGATACAACGTGCCAAACATAGTGCTTGTACACAGTATTTGCTCAATAAACACTGTGTTTCATATAATGAATCATTACTAAAAGAAAATATTATATAAATTGCTATACATTCTAGCTGCCTGGTTTTAATGCTTATTTTCATGTCTTTATTTGTTGGAATCAATATTTATCTCTCAACTTGTTTTTTTTCTTAACCCCTCATGCATCCTACATTTGGTCACTTATTGTCTTTCCCAGCTCCCTGGTCTTATTCGTAATCTTAAGTCATGTGTGGGGGACCAGAGATTTTGGGGTCAAAAGGATTCTCTTTCCTTCTTCAGTTCAGCCTATAGCTGTCCAGTAGTGGAAGCTGTTACATTAAACTATGGACAATTAAAACTTTCTTAGAGGGAATAATGTAAACTCTTGATTTCAGGATCCTCTGGGACCCATCACAAGTAATCTAAAGTATCAAAGATTATTAGCCTAATGTCTTAGAGGAAGTACTCAGGATACTAATTCACAAGTTGTGTCTGATTGCCAAGTTAGTCTCTCTTGCCAAACGGTGAATAATTGAGCTGTGGATAATATCATGCTGGAAGTGTGATAAATAACAATGATGATGGTAACAATAGCTAACGCTAGGTGGTAGAGCCAAGTACAACTCTAAGCCTGCTATGTGCATTACCTTACTTAATTATTATAACAATCCTATGGCATATATACAATTATTAGCCTATTTTATAGGTGAGGAAGTCGAAGCTCAGAGGGGTAAATTACATGTCCAAGTTTACAGAATCCATACCCAGGCAGGATGATTCCAAAGCCTTGCTCTTAATCACCACACTACGAACTCTACTTAAGAGTAGAACAGAATGTTCTGATTCACATCCCTTTCGGGAGGCTGATTACTTCAAGCAAAAACATACAGAAGTAGGCTAGGAATAAGTAATACACACACACACACACACACACACACACACACACGCACGCAACAGTTATTTCTTTGGGGCCAGTGATGGGTGGGAAGCGAGTTGGAAGAATGAAGCAGTTAATAATAAGTGCTAAGAGAAAGAAACTTAGAAAAAATATCAGGCAATTTAGTTGGGAGGAGATTATTTTTAGCTGCTGGGCAGAAAGGAGTTGAGTACACAGTGAAAGCCATCAAAGGTTTTTAAGCACAAAAGGGACATAATGAAAGCTCTGCTTTTAGGAAAATAAATTTACCATCAGTGAATATTATGGCCTGGAAGGGAGAAAGACTCAAAGTGGAGAGGCCAATTTGGAGGTGTCTATACGAACACACGAGGAGCCCTGGTGGTGCAATGGTCAAGCGTTTGGCTGCTAACTACAAGGTTGAGGATTCGAATCGATCAGCTGCTCTGCAGGAGAAAGATGTGGCAGTCTGCTTCCATAAGGATTAAACAAAACAAACAAACAAACAAAAAACAAAACTCGAAACCAGTTGGTGCTGAGTCGATTCCAACTCATAGCGACCCCACAGAACAAAGTAGAATTGCCCCATAGGGATTCCGAGGAGTGGTTGGGGGATTTGAACTGCTGACCCTTTGGTTAGCAGCCAAGCTCTTTACCACTAAGCCACCAGAGCCTTGGAAACCCTATGGAAGAGTTCTACTCTGTTCTATAGGGTCGCTATAGTTGGAATCAACTTAATGGCAAAGAAACAGGCTATATGAACCTACAGGGCAGGGAATGAGGGCTGGAGCCAGGGAGTGGCAGTGGGAATTGATAGGCTGGGAGAGTCCCTGTAGAGGAACGATGGACAAGGCATTGGATATAAAGAGTCAAATTTGTTCCAAGATTCCAACACGAATGACTGAGATTGGAGGTGACTTATTAAGAGAAATAGGAAATGTGGGAGAAAAAAGTGTGGGATTGTCCGAGGATTAAAGTTTAAGAGGGAAGTTGGGAACCTAGATCCTCTGTGGAGCATGGAGGGTTAAAATAACGGAAATAGGAAGAGTCTGAAGGGAGAGACTGTAAACTCAAGAGTGATGAAGACAGAATCTTGGGGAACATTTATATTTAGAGGCAATAAGAAGAAAAGTCAGAAAAGAAAAGGGCAGAAAGATAGGAAGAGAGCTAAGAACAGCACAGATTAGAAGCCAAGGGAAGAGAAAATTTGAAGGATGAGGAGAGTGACAGAAAAGACCAAAAGCTACACAAAAGTCATGGATGAGACCCAAGATGAGGCTTTGGAGCTGGGCTGCTGCAGCCCATGACTGAGCATGGTGGGGGCACTAGAACTGGGTCCTTCCTGTCCAACACCAGACTCCTCTAATGGGCAACATCTGCTTGGAGACCCCTCAGTGGCTTGGCTGAGATTTTCTCTGGGCTGCATTATAGTCTGAAGGTCTTCCTACCCAATCTTTCCTTACTTTTCTCCTTTTGTAGGTGTCAGAACAGCATCACAGTTTGAAGAGTATCCCCTCCTACTCCTTCTTCCTTCTCCCTTTATATGCATTCCCTCGATAAATCTCTTGCATGTCTAATTCTATTTTGGCTTCTGCTTTATACAGACCTTGAACTGAAACCCCTGGAATATTTTTAGTGGAGGGCCTACTGCCTGGAGGGTATAGGCAGTGAGGTGTGACTATAAAGATGTGAGACTGAGGTTCATAAGATTTGTTTTTGGAAATAATTATAGACTCACAGAAAGTTGCAAACATAGTACAGAGTTTGATGTACCGTTCATCCAACTTCCCCCATTGGTAGCATCTTATATAGTTGTAGTATGATGATATTAAACCAAGAAATTGACATTGATATAATATTGTTAACAAGTTCATATAATTTTGTTCTATCAATTTCTTATTAAGGTACTGTCTACTTCATAGGTATATTGACCTCATCTTCATTACAAAAAGCCATGTAAGTAATAGTTCTCTTCCAAGTCAGCTAACTAAAAGGCTTGTGAAATGTATAAAGAAAGCTGTGGGTGGAGGGATAAACAGAAAATCAGAGATGTCTGTGGAGGATACAGCTCTCCATCCACCCATCCACCCATCCACCCATCCGCACATCCACCCATCCACCCATCCACCCATCCATCCATGTTTGTTAAGTATTTCTTAAGTGTGAAGAACTATGCACTGAGTCTACTGCATTAGAGTAGTGCCATACTGGCATACACTTCTCTCTAGGCTCAGATGAGATGAGGAACCAGGATATATAGTTAGTTTCGAGGCCAAAAGTTATCCAGATCTGTCTTTTGATCAATTCCGCATAAGCAGTAATTCAACCCATAGCAACCTATGCTCAACAGCCAGGATCATGGCTTTTTATGAGTCATTGTGAAGTGCCAAGTACATTGACATATACTTCATAAATGCTAAATAATAACAAGTCAGTGAACCTAGAAGTATTGGATTCAGTATTCGAGATATTAAATCCAAATTATGCTGTTCTAGAAGCAGAGCAAACAAATAAATCAACCCCAAATCAAATCAACCCCACATCCATGCCTGGCCAGCAGTGGGTGTTGTCTGGAATGCTCTTTATGGGCGAGTAGTTCTCTCATTAAGGGGCACTTGTTAGTACTTTACCTGACAGATCACACACAATGCCTTGCCCGTGATTTGGAGGAGAGTTTTATATCTTACCCAAAGCAGACAACAGCGACACTATGTTCTTAAGGCTCCAATTCGCTTTATTTGATGCCAGAAAATAATATCTGCTGAAGCTCTGGAGAAGAGCAGCAGTAACACCACTGAGCAATTAGACTGATCCTGGTGGGAAGTCTCTGTAGGCAGTACTGGGAGACCCTGTTTGTGTACTTCAAAGCCAGGATTTAGTTTTCCTTTAAGATATAAGTCTCTTTAGGGATCCCTGTGATTCCTTGAGGGTTTAGGCACACAACCTAGGAAGCCGGAAATGCCACATAATCCCGTATTGCCAGCTGAAAAGGAATGCAGCGTGGTCTGAGTGATTTTCTGTTTCACAGTCCAGAGCTCTGAGCAAAGCCTGACGTTCTCTGATTTGTGATCTCTAGGCACAGCCCCTTCTGTCTATGAGCCTGCCATCTTGGTTCCACATACATACATGATTTAACTCAGCCCTTAGTCATTGAATCGTGATGACACCCTTGGGAGCAATGTTGAACTCTCCATCACAAAAGACTGACAGGTAAGCCTACTGCAACACAGACTGAAAAGATCACACTTTGCCAAATGCCAAAGCGCTGTGCCACCAGGGCTTCCTGAAGTTAATACTAGGAGGAGATTTTATCCTTCAATGGCCATTTCAGAAAGGATTTTACTCTCCTTCAAGTGCAGCCAAAGACAAGAGAGCCTAGGAGCCTACATACACAAGACACCTGGGGTCTGGCAAATGAAGTGTTGAGTGGAGGACTATGCCAAGCACTAAGTAGAGAGCCAAGAATCAAAAGGTAAAACAGCCATTAGATGCTGACCTTGTTAATTCTACAAATACAATTCCAGCCAGGTGCTGCTTGGCCCAGATCTAGCTCTTCACATCTCACAGAATTGAATGTACATGTAGCTAGAATGACGGCTTCAGTGCTTAGGGCAGTGGTTCTCAAACTTCACTATGCTTCCAATTCACCTGGGGAGTTTGTTAAAAAGGCACATCTCTGGTTCTCGCCTCAGATATTCCGATTCCGTAGATCTGGGATGGGGCTTGGGAAGTTACGTTTTTATCAAGCACTCCAGTGACAGAAGCAGAGGGACTGTCAGTCGTATTTTGGAAATCATTGCTCTAAATCAGTGTTTTTCAGTCTTCACAGATGGGCACAATCAAAAGGTTTAGGGGAATACCGTCAAAATAATCTAGTCCAAATTTCCCACTATGCAGATGAGGAAATTGAGGGGTTAAGTAACATTCTCAAGGTCACACAACCAGTTACAACCAGAAAGTTAGGACTAGAAGCATGGTCTAGTCATAAAAAAAAAAAAAGTCTTTTGGTTTGGTGAATCTTCTTTCCTTCAAGCCCTACTGGAAATATATGCACATAAGCAGAAATTGGAATACATTTGGATTAAATATTTTGGTAATTTTTACATCCCTTGAAACAGCTGGTGAGAGCTTCAATGTTGTTGAAACAAAGAGTAGAAAACATGAGTTCAGAGAAAGGCTGCACCTACCTTGTCCAAAGTCTGTAGTGAAGAAGATGATAGCAGGTACTCAAGTGTTGTCCTCTGAGCAAGCACAATGTCTGAGTTCCTCCAATCAGAGTCTACAATAAGGCAAAAAGTAAACAGTTGCAAGAAATTCTTTCAGGACCTTGATATTTTTAAAGCATATAGGTCAGTTATTTTGCAGCATATTCCTCATTCTGGGTTTGTCTGATGCTTCCTCATGGTTTGATTACATGTTTTTTTGGCAAACATACCCTAGAAGTAATATTGCATTCTTCTCAGTGTATCATATAAGGGTACACACGATGCTGGTTTGTTTCATTACTTGTGGTATTATTTTGATCACTTGTTTATTGTTGTTTCTGTCATGTTGCTCCTTTCCCTTTTGTAATTAATAAGCATCCTTTGGGGAGATATTTTGAGACTATGAACATATCATATTTACATCAGTATGGCCTCATGGATTTATTAGGTTATGTTGTTTTACTATCATTTTTTACTTTGATGCTCACTTGTCTGAGACTTGACCACTGGAAGCCCCTTTGAGCTGTCTTGTGGGCCTTACTGACATTTCCCCACTATCCTTTGAGCATTTCCTTACTTTCTAGCACATCTTGTGCATTGTTAGCTCCTGCCCTGAAATTGGCCATTTTTCCGAAGGATTATGGTTCTTTTAAGTGAAGAATGGACGTTAGAAACCAAGATCTGGGTGACAGGTGTGTTCTTTATACTACTGGTGCATCTAGCTTTTAACCTAGCAACTGCTCTTGGAGGAATTCCTCCTGAAATACACTCACATATTTGTTAAAAGATCTATGCACAAGGTTATTAAATCAGCATTATATAGGATAGCAAGAGTGACATAACCTAAAGGTCCATTGATAGGGGACTGGCTAAGTAAATTTATATTCATACATTGGAATACTATGCATCCATAAAAGATTGAGAAATTATTTCTAAAATATATTGCTAAGTTAAAAAAAATCAAAATCTATAACTATGTGTCTGATACTTTACCATTTATGTACTAAGAGACAAATATATGGTCTAAAACACCATATACATATAATCAACTTGACAGGGACGGGTCTGGTTTTTTGGTTTATATGCACATCAACATATATACATATATACAGGCAGTCCCCAACTTATGCCATATTCGAGTCACGATGAACTACACTTACAACTGTGTTTCTTTTTTGTGCACCTTATTGTCAGAAATATTTATTACATACAAGTATTTGCAGCACGTACTTTGCTGATGTTATTAGCATTTTTGGATGTGCACTTGCAGATGCTCAAAGATCAGATTTATCAAGATATTGATAATAAAAGGTGATAATAATGAAAACAAAACAACAAAAAAAAGATATTTGACTTACCTCAGAACTGACTTACAACAGTCATCAAAACGGAACCAGCTGTAAGTCAGGGACTATCTGTATGTGCGTGTGTGTGTGTGTGTATCAGGAAATAAGGCAGAAACCTGTCACAGAAGGAAAATGCAAGTATTTTCCAATAAAAGTAGTGATAGAAAAGTGGTATGACTGCACCCCGTCAAAGGTGGAAAACTTGCGAGACCAGGAAAAACAAGCCTGTCGCGTCGAGTTCTTTCACTGTATAAATACTTACTGATAAGTGCATAAAATATTCCTGGGAAAGTGCACAAGAAACCAACAACATTAATTGTTGGTGGGTCGATAATTGGGAGGCTTGGGAAGCAGAGGGAAGACGTTTAAATTTTGTTTTATGACTTAAATTTGGAAGTATTAAAATGGAATATTAAATAATAAATTACCATAAAACATAAAATAAATGTAATGCATCAATTTTTGGTATATTTATTTTTAAATGATGTATAATCTACCTACAATAAAATGCAGATATTGAGTGTAATTTTTTTCTTATTGTGCTTTAAGTGAAGGTTTACAAATCAAGTCAGTCTCTCACACAAAAATTTATATATACCTGGCTGTGTACTCCTAGGTGCTCTCCCCCTAATAAGACAGTACACTCCTTCTCTCCACTCTGTATTCCCCGTGTCCTTTCAGCCAGCTTCTGTACTCCCCTTCCTTCTCATCTCCCCTTCAGACAGGAGTTGCCCATATGGTTTCATGTGTCTACTTGAGCCAAGAAGCTCACTCCTCACCACTTATCATTTTCTATCTTATAATCTAGTCCAATTCCTGTCTGAAGAGTTGGCTTTCGGAATGGTACCAGTCTTGGGCTAACAGAAGGTCTGGGGACCATGACCTCTGGGGTTCTTCTAGTCTCAGTCAGACCATTAAGTCTGGTCTTTCTATGAGAATTTGACATCTGCCTCCCACTGCTCTCCTGCTCCATCAGGGATTCTCTGTTGTGTTCCCTGTCATGGCAGTCATCAGTTGTAGCCAGATACCATCTAGTTCTTCTGGTCTCAGGCTGATGTAATCTCTGATTTATGTGGCCCTTTCTGTCTCTTATGGTCATAATTACCTTGTGTCTTTGATATTCTTCCTTCTCCTTTGTTCCAGGAGGGTTGAGACAAAGTGATGCATCTTAGATGGCTGCTTGTTAGCATTTAAGACCCCAGACATGACTCACCAAAGTGGGATGTTTAATGCATCGTTTTAATGTATGTTATTAATTGCTTACTGAAATACCATGAGAGGAGATTTGTTTTCCAGAACACTAGGTTAGCTAAAAGTATAAATGCAATTTGATTACTACCCCTTAGTATAAATAGTCTTATGACCCTTTTATGATTTAAGTTTTCCACCTGTAAAGTGGGTATAATAATATTAGCCAGTAAAGGAAATGAAATTGAAGCAGGAGCAGTAAGAAGCAGTGCCAGGCTACTGTGACTGTTAATAATGACCACTCGCATTTTCAACATTCTGAAAATTTAATAAATATTTGTGAATGAAAAAAATGGATACATGGATGAACAAAGTTCTGGGAGAAGGGAAGTGGGAGGGGGATTAAGTATAACCAATTGAATTTCAGAAAAAAAAATTAAAGGCACAGAAAAAAATTTAAGGAGTAGTATTAAAGCAGGCAGATTATATTTAATGCATTGTTTTCACTCACTAGTTCATGTAAGAACTGTGATGCTCCAAGGAGGCAACATAGCTCAGCAGTTCAGAGCATGAGCTTTGGAGTCAGGGGACTTGTATTTGTATTCTGGCTCTGCCACCCTAGCTGTATGACCTGGGGCAAGTGATTTAACCTCTTTGTGCCTCAGTTTCCTTGCCTGTAAAATGTGACTTACAGGGTTGTTACGAAGATGAGTCATTACATGCAAAGCACTTAAGAACAGTGCTGACACATGGTAGTTGCTCAATAAGTATAAGCTATAACTATCATCATCATCATCAAATTTTAGAGCTAGAAGGGTCCTCAAAGATTATCTAATCCATGTCTCTTATTTTGCAGATGATGGGGGGGGGAAGGCTTTAGGAAACAAAGAAGTTGCCAAGATAGCAGAGCCAACCAGAAGCAGATTCAGCCCTTGAGCACAGCTGTCTGGATTGCTAGCTGTGGTAGATTATAAATAGCCACAAATTTCTTGCAGCATCTCCTATCAAGAGGGTGTCTGTTTCTCCATCTCTTGAATGTAGTGGAAGTGAAGTTGTGTGAGTTCTGAGCCTAGGCCTCAAGGTATCTTACAGCTTCTGCTCTCACTGTCTTGGAATGTTGCTGTTTTGTGAAAAAGCTTGGGCTAGCCTGTGGGAGGTTGAGAGACCACAGGGAGTGGAGATGAACAGTCCCAGCAGAGGCCTTCCCAATCTAACCAACAAGCCAACTCTGAACATTTGAGTGGTGCCACCCTAGATCATACAGGTCCAGCAAAGTCAATAGCAGACCACAGAGATCTATTGAGTTGGTCCAGACCAGAAGAGCTGCCCTAGCTGTTCATCCACCCTAGCCATCCCAGCCAACCCACAGAATCATGAGCTAAATAATAAACATTTGCTATTTGAGCCACTAAATTTTGGAGCGGTTTGTTATACAGCTAAAACTGTAACGAACCCAGTGATGGCCTCTCTTCAAAAAGACCATATTTACAATTCATCTCCAAGAAGCTCTGGGTAACCAACTCCTCATCCAGATTGACTGTTTCTCACCAACCATGTGTTGTCTGGTCCATGTCCTTCTGTCCCCAGGAACACCCTGCCTCTGCCTGGGATCCTATCAAGGGAGGGGCAGACCCATGGTTTCCATAGTCACTGACCACAGTTCTTCTGCAGCAGTAGCAAGAGAGACTGGAGCAGGGTCCAGGGAGCACTGGCTGCAGGAGCCCCTCCTGTGCCACCTCTTCACAGACTCTAGATCCCTGTTACTGGCTATACAAATTACATGGTGGTTAAATTATTCCCATAAGACGAAAACAGAAGGGACTTACCCAGCACTGCCTGGCAAGTGTTGGGCGAGAGGTAAACATCTCACAAAAATGAGAGCCAGGTCGTGGTTCTCTTGAGTCAAATGATCCCTAGTCTTCACTTAACAGCCTTTTTTCCCCCTCATTCCCCATTTACTTGACTTTCATTAGTTTTTTTTTTTTTTTACCCTGTCCCCTCAAGGGGTCTATTTCCATTTCCAGAAATAAATTAGGGTTTCTTGGTTCTCATTAAATTTCACTCCTGTATCCTCCATTCATTCCCCTTCCCCCCTAAGTTTAGGTATCTCTTCATTTTTCTTTTACAAGTTTCCTCCTCAGTGCCCTCATACAGGTGGTTCTAGAAATGCCAGGCTCCTGATAAAGGTCCTGAGATTCTCCAAATCAGTCTTAGGAAGTTGTGGCACCTCTTTCTTTATTACTAGGAAGCCAAATGTGCATGAGCAAAGGCACAACCTGACTTTGGAGACAAGGGCAGAATTGGCTGGGAATCAGGAAATCCCAGGGTGGGAGTGGCAGCCATGAGGTGAGGAGAGGCGGGTGGGAGGAAGTGAGCTGGGGTCATCTTTGTTGCTGTTTCCTTCCCATCACAGTGAGTTCCTGTGTTACCTAGCTTAGTGCTGGACACAGTATTCAGAATTCCATCATCCTTGAAACCCAAGATGGTTTTCTGGGAATGGCGAGTTTCTTTACAAGACTGTTGGTATACATTTAGGTGATTTGACTGAGTGAGTTGGAGGAAAGATAGTTTCAACTACCACATCAACCTGTGGAGTATTTGGTACTTTTGAGAGGTACTTTAGAAGAGGGATGAGGAAATCTCTGTGTCATCACCTGGAAAATCTGGTCTGTGACCTCATCAGCCCTTCTGGAATTTCCCTGGTCAGTTTTCTGTCATAAGTGAAGATAATCTACTTTAAATGAAGATTCTGGGTATTTGGCCACAGTGATTTTAGCACTTCGGCTGGCAACAGGGGAAGGTAGCTCAGGTTCTAGTCTATAGGGGAGTTGATGTTTGCTAGCCAAAGCCCAAAAGGATCTGACGGGAAAAGCAGAAGTTGCCAGCCTCCCTCCAGGTGTGGGTGTCACATGAACGACTTCATCTTCCAGCAGAAACTCACCAAACCTGACTGCTTTCTCAATTGCTAACGCAGAGTGGAGGAAACATCCGCAACCTAACAGTCAATTTTGAAAACAAACTGCTTCCTCTTTACAGCAAAGGGACTGAAATTCTTAAAGAGAAAGATACAGCTGCTCTCCAATTTATCAAAATGTGACAGGGCAGTGATTACAAATGCAAATGTAACCTTTAGGTCCTATAGGCAAAGAGAGTACCAACAGCTAAACTTGTTTGTGTTTCCTGTTGCCTGACTACACACAGTAGCCTGTTCAGGCTTAGATCTTTTCTGAACTCCAGTGTTTTTATAAAACTGTAGTCACAAATTCTACAGATTTTTGTTTCGTTTTGTTTGGGGGAATGTAATCTGTACAAATTTGAAAGGCTGACTATATATTTCCCTTTCTGAAGCAAACTTACATGCAAGATAAAACCTATATCTCTCCTTTGAGGTTCAAGAAACATAGGAACAGCTATGAGGTTCCAGGCATCATGCTGAATATTATCATCTAGAGTTTTCAGGCTTCTGTGAAGGAGGAATATTCATCGTGTACCCGTTTCATACATGTGAAGACAGATGCCAAGAACTTAAGTGGCCTGGCCACGATTAGTTGAGACAAAAAGGAGATTTGAACCCAGGTATCTTGACTCTGGAAACCCTGGTGGCGTAGTGGTTAAGTGCTACAGCTGCTAACTAAAAAGTCAGCAGTTCAAATCCACCAGGTGCTCCTTGGAAACTCTATGGGGCAGTTCTACTCTGCCCTATAGGGTCGCTATGAGTCAGAGTCGACTCTTCGGCAATGGTTTTTTTTTTTTTTTTTTTAATTTATGTTGACTAATTCTAGTACACCTTCCAGTATACCCAGCAGCTGAGTGCATGGTAAGGAAAATGCAGAAACATGATCTGTGGTTTGATGGATATTTGTGAGAGCTTTAGGAACACAGTGTTGTTGAAGGCTGAAAAATATCTATGACAGAAGAACTTGATTGGGAATAGGGAAAGGGGAGTGCAATGAGTTGAACAGTGGCCTCCCCAAAAAATACGTCCACCTAGAACCTCAGAATGTGATCCTATTTGAAATAAGAGTCTTTGTAGATATAATTAAAGTGAGGATCTTAAGATGAGATTATCCTGAATTGGGGTGGGTTCTAAATCCAATTACTGATGTTTTTATAAGACAGAAGTAGAAGACAGACAGACACAGGGCAGGAGACCATGCAAAGATGGAGGCAGAGAGTGGAGCTATGCTGCCATAAGCTAAAGAACATCAGGAGCCAACCAAACCTGAAAGAGGCAAGGACAGATTCTTCCCTAGAGCATTTGGAACAAGTGTGGTGTTGCTGACACCTTGATTTAGGATTTCTGGACTCCAGAACTGTGAGAGAATACATTTCTGTTGTTTTAAGCCACCAAGATGTGATAATTTATTGTGGTAGCCCTAGGAAACTAATACAGGAAGAATGAAGGAAAAGGGGGTTCAGATCCATCTTTCTACCATATCAGGCAAATACTATTTAATCACCACCTCTACCTTCTGCTTCTATTGTGACTCTATCCATTCTTTGCTTGTAGTTGGGGAATGCCATCTTGGGTCCAGGGTCATGGGAATGAGGCCTGACCCAGGGGAGTTCTGCTAGATTTGAAATGCATTTCTCCTTATACCTTTCCTGGGGGTTGTCCTGCTTAATCAGGAAGTTCACGGCTTAAACATGACCACCCCAAACTGAGATGGGACAGCTAAGGGTCAGCTGGGAGGATAATTCTGACTAGATGTCTTAGTTACCTAGTGCTGCCATAAAAGAAATACCACAAGTGGGTGGCTTTAAAGAACAGAAATTTATTTTCTCAAAGTTCAGAAGACTGGAAGCCAAAATTTGGGATGCAGATCTAGGGAGGTGTCCTTCCTTATCATTAGCTCCTGGAGCTCCTTAGCATTTCTTGGTGTTCCTTGACATTTCTTGGTGTTCCTTGACATTTCTTGGTCTCTTTCTTCCCCTGTATATATTTGTGTCTATACTGCTCCTTAAGGAGCCCTGGTGGTAGAGTGGTTAAGAGCTCAGCTGATAACCAAAAGTTGGCAGTGTGAATGCACCAGCTGCTCCATGGGAGAAAGATGTGGCACTCTGCTTCTGAAAAGATTTATAGCCTTGGAAGCCCTGTGAGGCAGTTCTACTTAGTTCTATAGGGTCACTACAAGTTAAAATTGACCTGAAGGCAATGGATTTGGTTTTGGTTTTGATACTGCTCCTTCTGTAACTCAGAAGTGATTAGGTTTAGAAACTACACTGTTATGAGATCATTAACTTATCACAAGAAAGCCCCCTATTTCCAATCAGTGTCATATTTATGGATACAGGAGTTAGGATTCAACACATAGTTTGGGGGTTCACAATTCAAAGCATACCACTAGGCTTGGGAGGAGTGGAATTTGGGCATAATTAATAGTTACTGGTGATGTTTTTGGTGATGAGGAACCAGGCTCAGATCTGTAATTATCTAGCACACCAGCCTTGAAAATGGAACATTCATTAAAACATGGGGCGTTCTCATACAAAGGCACAACCCCAGGTGGTATCACCTGATGGCTTCACTGATACAGCACGCTTTTCCCCTTCTGAGCTCTGCCTGCCTGCCATGAAAACACTGCATCCCAGCATCCCCACTGTGGTCCAAAGCCCTCCATCAGTAGGCTCAATCCAGGCTCTGGTAGCCTTGAGTAGCAGCTAGGCTAGACTCTGAGGAGCACGCCCACTCTACCTCAGTAGATTCTGAAAGACTCAGCACAACTGTTTTGATTTATTTTTAAGGTGATAAGCAAATTTTCATTACGTGAACTTTTCCCTCATTTTATTTTTTTCCAAAGGTCTTTTTTTTAAAAAAAAAAAAAAACTAAAGGAGAAGAAGTAATTAAGAACCACAATGATTTATTTTTTCAGTTTAAGAAATACCCTTATTACCCCCTCTGGGTATATCCGATGAAAATGGAGAGTGAAAACATTTAGCTCTATTACTGACCCTTATTATTATATGTGGAAGGTTTCAGAAGATCTGGCTTACTAGATATTTCCATCTCCATATGGCCATAGTGGTGGTTGGGAAGATGAGAAGAAATAGGAAGACGTAGAATGTGGATAAGTTTTTTTGCCATGGTAAATGGCACTGAAATCATGTTCTTTTTCCTAGGCTTGTATATTTGAAGAGGACCGGTGTTAGAAGTTCAACTTGGCTTACAAATGGCTTTGCTGGAGCCCTGTTCCCTAATGGAGGAAGAATTTCTATATAATGTGGGGCTCTGGGGAGAGACGCTTTAGAATGTGGCACATTATTTCCCTGTCTAATTCTACTTCAGTATAAAGAACAGCACCGAATACAAGCAGATTGTACTGCGGGAGAGAAAGACGGTGTTTGGTTGCCCAGTTACCCAGCTAGCATCATGCTGGATTCCAAGCTCACTTCCTTATATCCTACCCACAGGAGACTGACATTTAGACAAGCCCGTTCTCAGCTGCCGGCGCAGCGCCTGGTGCAGGGCATGGCTCTGAATGGTTTTGGCGTCTGTTTTGTCTTGCCTCATGCCCACATACTGGGGCTGCTTGTTTTCATCCCATTGCAATTAGCACCGTGGTAAATGCCTTGTGCCCTGCACTAATTTGGAAGAATAAGCATGTCGCACTCTGCCAAGAATTACAGCTAGTCACAGAGGGCTCTGGGCACACCTGCCCTTTCAGTAGGCTTTTGTTTTAAAATGAAGAGTTGGCGCAACCCGAAACATTGCATTCTCCACTTGGTTAGGGATAACCATGGAGACTCAAGGGAGGCCTGGAGTTTTGGCCCTGAAGACACACTTCTACAAATGAGGACAGAGAGCAGCAGGGAGCCTAAACAGATACTTACAGTGGGGCAACTGCAAGCAGGGTGGGCCCAGAGGGTACTCTAGGAATGTGTGGAAGCCCAGCTTTCCGCGCTGCCTGCCGCAGGAGGTAGTTTGCAAATCACCGCAGATACAACCTAAGGGAATAGACCTGGCTGACTCTACTTTTTGGGTGAAAAACTCTTTGGTTATCATTTCCTTTTAGCATCCTAATCTCTAATCTCACCTGGCACTTGTTCTTATTCTAAGAATGCACCCTTTGTCCTAATTTGGTATTTGTCATTTGTTTATTTTACTCTATCAAAGTCAGGCTTGCTGAGGCATAATTTACATATAGCAAAATCCACCCCTTCTAAGTGTACACTTCTAAGAGTTTTTGAAAAATGTTACATAACCAATACCACAATCAATATACAGAAGAGTTTCATTGCACCCTAAAAGTTCCCTCTTGCCCTTTTGTTGTCAATTCCTCTTCTCTGTCCCCAGCCAGGGCAAACATGGCACTGATTTTTATTCGGAGTGTCATATAAATGGAATCATTAAGTAGATTTCTGTTACTGGCTTCTTTCACTGAGCTTGATGCTTTTGAGATTCATTGATATTGCTGCAGGTATCAGTAGTTTGTTCCTTTTTATTCCATAGTATGGCTATATCACAGTTTACCTATTCACCAGCTTGAGGACATTTGAGTTGTTTCCACTTTTTGGCCGTTACGTGTAATGCTGCTATGAACATCCATGTACAACTCTTTGTGTGGCCATATGTTCTTATTTCTCTTGGGTAAATACCTGCAACTGACATTGCTTGACCATACATTTAACTTTACAAGAAACTGCCAAAAAGGAAAAATTTTCCAAAATAAAAGGGGGAAAATTCCACTACACAGCATACAATCTCTCTGCTCTGTAGTGGTCCATCAGCTCATGACAAAGCTAAACTGATAAGGGTGTTTCTAAAGCTGACTTGTAATATTCTTGGGGTTCACGCACTAGGAGAATGTAGTACATAGAGATATAGGATTTCTAACCTCAAAAAAAACATAGATATAAAGATTATTTATTGTTGCTGGGTGCTGACAAGTCTAGTGGCTCACCAGGGTTGGTGTCAGCCAGTGTGGGTTAACTCATGGTATCATCCCCTCCCCCTCCACGGACCTCCTCCCGTACCAGACCATACTGAATTCTTGGTAATGTTTTTTATACTAATGTTACTTGTAAATAGTAATTCCCATATATCACTCCTTTTCCTCTAATTACTACTTCATTCTCAAAAAAGTTATTGATCGAGGTTAACAAATATTAATTTCCGCAACATTGTTAGATAAAACACCAGAAAATTTGACAAAATCAGCAACTATAAAAACACCAGCAGCAATGAAAACAACATTGCATGCTTGCAGTATGTGCAGAGGAAACTACGTGATGGAAACCATCGTTGTAATTGGGAAATAACGATAACTCTGGCAGGAGTGCATCAGAAGGTTCAAAAAGTAAATTAGCATGGAGTCTCAGCCTTGTGAGTATATTGATACATGTAAGCTGGGCTTACGAAAACGTTTCTGTTGTTACAACCCACTACAAGGATATTTTAATAAAAAAACAATAAATTTTTGCTGAAACACTGCACAAAAAATTTACGGTCATTTTGGTGTCACTTCCTTGAACAGCATCACCTGGTTCGGTCTGCAACTCCTGCAACTCCCTCGTGACACCACTGGTGGAGTCAGCTCTGACCCATAGTGACTGTACATATAACAGAACGAAACATCAAAACATCGCCTGGTCCTGCACCATCCTCACAGTTGCTGTTATGCTTGAGCCCATTGTTGGACCCACTGTGTCAATCCATCTCTTGAGGGTCTTCCTCTTTTTCTCTGACTCTCTACTTTACCAAGCATGATGTCTGTTATGGATTGAATTGTGTCCGCCAAAAATGTGTGTCAACTTGGCTAGGCCATGATTCCCAGTATTGTGTGATTGTCCATCATTTCATCATCTGATATAATTTTCCTCTGTGTTGTAAATCCTACTTCTATGATGTTAATGAGGTGGGATTAGCATCAGTTATGTTAATGAGGCAGGACTCAATCTACAAGACCAGACTGTGTCTTAAGTCAATCTCTCTTGAGATATGAAAGAGAGAAGTGAGCAAAGAAAGCAGAGCTGAGAGCAGAGTGCATCCTTTGGACTTGTCGTCCCTACGCTTAGATGCTCCTAGACCAGGTGAAGATTGATGACAAGGACCTTCTCCGGAGCCAACAGAGAGAGAAAGCCTTCCCCTGGAGCTGGCACCCTGAATTTGGACTTCTAGCCTCCTAGGCTGTGAAAGAAAGAATTTCTCTTGTTAAAGTCATATGCTTGTGGTGTTTCTGTTATAGCAGCACTAGATGATCAAGACAATGTCCTTCTCTAGAAACTGGTCCCCCCGACAACATGTCCAAAGAACATAAAGCCAGAATGTTCCTTAGAAGGGATTTGTTTGTTCTTTTGGCAGTCCATGGTATATCCAACATTCTTTGCCAACACCATAATTTAAAGGCATCAGTTCTTCAATCTTTCTTATTCATTGTCCAGCTTTTGCATGCATATGAGGCAATTGAAAAGACCGAGGCTTGGGTCAGGCACACCTTAGTCCACAAGGTGATATCTTTGCTTTTTAACACTTTAAAGACGTCTTTTGCAGCAGATTTGCCCAGTGCAATACCCAGTAACCCAGTGCCGTTGAGGCGATTCCAACTCATAGCGACCCTGTAGGACAGAGTAGAACTGCCCCATAGGGTTTCCAAGGAGCGCCTGGCGGATTCAAACTGCCGAACCTTTGGTTAGCAGCCGTAGCACTTAACTACTACGCCACCAGGGTTTCCTGTGCCCAGTGCAATACAATGTTTGATTTCTTGATGCTGCTTTCATGGGTGTTGATTGCAGATCCAAGTAAAATGAAATCCTTGACAACTTCAGTATTTTCTCTGTTTATCATGATGTTGCCTATTGGTCCAGCTGTGAGTATTTTTGTTTTCTTTATGCTAATGTGTAATTCATACTGAAGGCTGCAGTCTTTGATCTTATAATATTATACAATATTATACATGATCTTACAATATTATACAGTAATATATATATGCCTTCCTTTGTACTCTTAACATATATATGCCTCCCATTCTTAATCTTTACAAATTAGGATTCTGGTAATTTTATTTTATAGATTTTTTTCACACCTAAGAGTTAATTCATTTCACACAGATACTAAGGTAGAACAGATGCTGTGACCCCAAAGAACCCCCAAAAAGATTAGTTTTTCCCTTCAATGTGTTTTCAGAGGACTGAGTCCCAGACAGCAATCAGGGTCTTGTTACCAGACATGAAAAAGGCAGATACTCATTAGGTATTTCATCCTACTTGGGATCAGCAGTACACAATGTATTTATAGCTTATTACACGTTAGTGATCTGAAAGTGATATACTCTGTCATGGTTGTAAGGAAGAAAAGAACTCATACTCAATTCTTTTACATTGAGAAAATAATTTTATAATAAGGAAATGAAGAGCCCAAAGGAAATTGTTACTGAACTGCCTGAAGTATCAGTACTGAATAAATTCCTTTGCTGCTGTCTCTCTCATGGTCATATACAGCACAGATCTTTTCATTCACGTAGTTCAGGGTCTTCTCAATAATGTCATTATTCCTTGTAGTTACAAGCTTGGCAGGCACTGGAAACCATCTCTCAAACAGAGAAGGCCCAAGACATGAGGTCATATAGCTGTATCTTGAAGGAGGCTGCATGAAATATTAACCCTGCTCCTTTCAGAAAAGAGTCCTGCAGCTGAGCCAAAGGAGCAATCACCAGCTTCACAAGTGAAATACTGCAACTAATTAAAAAGTACCTAAGATGCTCCTATAATCTGCTGATAACAACTATTGTATACACCTTTGGAAATGCTTGTGGAACGTACTAATCAGAGAATATGAATAGCAGGGCATGAGAGAGATGGAAAGGCAGCCTACCTGATTATCTGGCTTGATTTGGGGGCAAGATTTGGAGATGCCAATTTCAGAGGTAGCTAAATGAGAATACACTGGACTCCTAATACAATGATGCCTCAAAGAAATCCAGCAGATATGCCAAAATGAAATACAACATGAAAAAGAAAAAAAAAAACCCCATTACAATTCTAAAGAAAATTTCTTTAGACTGTGTGTGTGTGTAGTATCTCCAAGAAAGCAATGATTTCCTTCAAGTCGGTGGAGGTCAATGAATAAAGCACACAGTGGGAAGCTTGTGCTCCCCTGGGGTACAGTTAAATCGTGGGAGTTAGGGCAAATCTCCCAACTGCTCTGAGCCCCTGAGAATAACCATGTTGACTGGGTCACTGAAGTAGAAAAACCATTGGTTTTAGAGTCGGAGACTTGGGTGTGAAACATGACTCTTTAGCAAAATTAGTTGTTTAACTATGTGTAACTATGGGGAAGTTGCCTCACCTGTTTGAGTCTCAGTTTCCATATTTGTAAAAGTGGACAAATATCTAAGACATTGGGAAAATCTAAGGATTAAATGAGAAAAGGTATATAAAGTAACCAGCACATTTATCTCTCATTCTCCACTTACAAGAAGACAGGAGAATTAATATAGCCATTTGTGTAAAATGCTCAAGTCTCTGTGACCCCCCCCCTTCACCTTCAAATGGCCAGCAAGAGCTGAGTTTAGCCACCAATCCATTTGCTTTTCAGCCTTCTCTGTCACTATCCTGGTTCAAGCCACTACCAACTTTTCCCTGGACCACATCAATAGTTTTCTAATTGTTCTCTCCATATCCATTTTTGACTCAGAACAGCCAGAGTAATCTTTTAAAAACTATTGACTGTTTTCTACTAATGACACATTTTTAACTCAGCACATTTTATTGTAACCCTAAGGTATGCATAGAAAACATGAAACCAGTAAAAGGAGAGGCTTCCTGCCCACCCAGATTCTGATAGCCCAATTTACCCTTGTAGATGCAACCACTGTTACCAGTTTTTAGTACGTGTGTTCAGAACAATTCTACGTACATCATGAGTGTGTGTGCATGTCTTTTTTTCCCCTACGTAAATACTTGTAAACTAGACAAACTTACACCCTTCTAGTCTTTCCAATCCCAGAGTCACACTTCCCTCCCCCAAGCACTGAGTAGACATTACTCATGTGTCTTCTGTCAATGAATGCTTCTTTGGCAAAGCCAAAAAGCTGACTGATTTTTACCCCATTCCTTTGCTGGCAACTTGCATTTTTTTTTTTTGGTCAGAAACCTAAATATTTTATCTTTGTCCTCGAGGTTAAAAATTTTAACCAGAATTTAACTCAGGGTTACTATTTCTCAGTCTATAATTAATTTCCTTTTTATCCCCAGGTGCTGTTATTTCTGTATTGTAGGCAAATCTTTCAGCTACTCTATCTGAAAAATTCACCATCCGTAGGTTCTCTACTTTAGGGATATCAATTTTCTTTGTGTTGGATCACTTTTACTGTCCTTCACAGTTTGGCTGCTAACCAAAAGATTGGCAGTTTGAGTACACCAGGCGCTCCTTGGAAACCCTATGGGCAGTTCTACTCTGTCCTATAGGGTCACTAGGAGTTGGAATCAACTTGGAGGCAATGGGTTTGTTTTGTTTTGTTTTGTTTTTTTGGTTCACATTGATTACATGTCTCTTATTGCTTTGTCTTTTTCCCTTTGTACTCACCTTGATTAATTTAAGCCTTTGCTTTATGTCAGAATTTTATTTTAGCTTATTATATTTTAGTCTTTGTTATTTTATCTATTACTTCTGTAATGGGGAGGAGGAGGCAGTTCTTCCCCAGTCATCTTTTGAGTGCCTTCCAACCTGGGGGCTCATCTTCCAGCACTATATCAGACAATGTTCTGCTGCCTCCTCAAAGCAGAGTCGACCTTAACGACGTGGATGGAGTTAAGGTTTCGGGACCTTCATTTGCTGATGTGACATGACTCAAAATGAGAAGAAACAGCTGCAAACATCCATTAATAATCAGAACCTGGAATGTACAAAGTACAAATCTAGGAAAATTGGACATTGTCAAAAATGAAATGGAATGCATAAACATCGATATCCTAGGCATTAGTGAGCTGAAATGGACTGGTTTTGGCCATTTTGAATCAGACAATCATACAGTCTACTATGCTGGGGATGACAACTTGAAGAGGAATGCTGTTGCATTCATCATCAAAAAGAACGTTTCAAGATCTATCCTGAAGTACAATGCTGTCAGTGATAGGATAATATCCCTACGGCTACCAGGAAGACCAGTTAATAAGAATATTATTCAAATTTATGCACCAACCACTAGGGCCAAAGATGAAGAAATAGATTTTTATCAGCTGCTGCAGTCTGAAATTGATCGAACATGCAATCAAGATGCATTAATAATTACTGGTGATTGGAATGCGAAAGTTGGAAACAAAGAAGGATCAGTAGTTGGAAAATATGGCCTTGGTGATAGAAACAATGCTGGAGATCAAATGATAGAATTTTGCAAGACTAACGACTTCTTCATTGCAAATACCTTCTTTCACCAACATAAATGGCGACTATACACATGGACCTCACCAGATGGAATGCACAGAAATCAAAATGACTACATCTGTAGAAAGAGATGAAGGAAAAGCTCAATATCATCAGTCAGAACAAGGCCAGGGGCCGACTGTGGAACAGACCATCAATTGCTCATATGCAAGTTCAGGCTGAAACTGAAGAAAATCAGAGCAAGTCCATGAGAGTCAAAATATGATCTTGAGTATACCCCACCTGAATTTAGAGACCACCTGAAGAATAGATTTGACGCACGGAACACTAGTGTCCGAAGACCAGGTGAGTTGTGGAATGACATCAAGGACATCATCCATGAAGAAAGCAAGAGGTCATTGAAAAAACCCAAAAGAAAGAAAAGACCAAGATGGATGTCAGCAGAGACTCTGAAACTTGCTCTTGAACATTGAGCAGCTAAAGCAAAAGGAAGAATTGAGGAAGTAAAAGAACTGAACAGAAGATTTCAAAGGGCCTCTCGAGAAGACAAAGTAAAGTATTATAATGACATGTGCAAAGAGCTGGAGATGGAAAACCAAAAGGGAAGAACACGCTCGACGTTTCTCAAGCTGAAAGAACTGAAGAAAAAATTCAAGCCTCGAGATGGGGAAAATATTAAACGATGCAGGAAGCATCAAAAGAAGATGGAAGGAATACACAGAGTCATTGTACCAAAAAGAATTAGTTGATGTTCAACCATTTCAAAAGGTGGCATATGATCAGGAACCGATGGTACTGAAGGAAGAAGTCCAAGCTGCTCTGAAGGCATTGGTGAAAAACAAGGCTCCAGGAATTGACAGAGTATCAGTTGAGATGTTTCAACAAACAGATGCAGCGCTGGAGGTGCTCACTCGTCAATGCCAAGAAATATGGAAGACAGCTTCCTGGCCAACTGACTGGAAGAGATCCATATTTATGCCTATTCCCAAGGAAGGTGGTCCAACCGAATGTGGAAATTATAGAACAATATCATTAATATCACACGCAAGCAAAATTCTGCTGAAGATCATTCAAAAACGGCTGCAGCAGTATATTGACAGGGAACTGCCAGAAATTCAGGCCAGTTTCAGAAGAGGACGTGGAACCAGGGATATCATTACTGATGCCAGATGGATCCTGGCTGAAAGCAGAGAATACCAGAAGGATGTTTACCTGTGTTTTATTGACTATGCAAAGGCATTCGACTGTGTGGATCATAACAAACTGGATAACACTGCGAAGAATGGGGATTCCAGAACACTTAATTGTGCTCATGAGGAACCTTTACATAGATCAAGAGGTGGTTGTTCGTACAGAACAAGAGGATACTGATTGGTTTAAAGTCAGGAAAGGTGTGTGTCGGGATTGTATTCTTTCACCCATACCTATTCAATCTGTATGCTGAGCAAATAATCCAAGAAGCTGGACTACATGAAGAAGAACGGGGAATGAGGATTGCAGGAAGACTCATTAACAACCTGTGTTATGCAGATGACACAACCCTGCTTGCTGAAAGTGAAGAGGATTTGAAGCACTTACTAATGAAGATCAAAGACCACAGCTTTCAGTTTGGATTACACCTCAACATAAAGAAAACAAAAATCCTCTGGACCAATGAGCAACATCATGATAAATGGAGAAAAGATTGAAGTTGTTGAGGATTTCAGTTTCCTTGGATCCACAATCAACAGCCATGGAAGCAGCAGTCAAGAAATCAAAAGACGCATTGCATTGGGTAAATATGCTGCAAAGGACCTCTTTAAAGTGTTGAAGAGCAAAGATGTTACCTTGAAGGCTAAGGGGCACCTGACCCAAGCCATGGTATTTCCAATCACATCATATGCATGTGGAAGCTGAACAATGAATAAGGAAGGCTGAAGAAGAATTGACGCCTTTGAATTGTGGTGTTGGCAAAGAATATTGAATATACCACGGACAGCCAAAAGAACGAACAAATCTGTCTTAGAAGAAGTACAACCACAATGCTCCTTAGAGGCAAGGATGGCAAGACTGCATCTTACATACTTTGGACATGTTGTCAGAAGGGATCAGTCCCTGGAGAAGGACATCATGCTTGGCAGAGTACAGGGTCAGTGGAAACGAGGGAGACCCTCAACGAGGTGGATTGACACAGTGGCTGCAACAATGAGCTCAAGCATAACAACGATTGTAAATATGGCTCAGGACTGGGCAGTTTTTCGTTCTGTTGTGCATAGGGTTGCTATGAGTCCGAACCAATTTGATGGCACCTAACAACAACTTTTGTAATAGTGTTGTTTTAGTACTCAATTTCTTTAATTTTGCAGTCTCTCTTTCTTTATTTTAGGATCTTTGATCTTTTTAAAAGTGTATTTTTTTTTTTTACTTTCTTCAACAATATGGTACAGTAGCATAAGGTTGTCTTCTTTTGTTGGCTTATGTTTTTCTCCAGATTAATATCTTCGTGTGTCTTTTTATGCTCAGTTTCATTCATTTAATACTATTTACTCAGCATCTGCTATGTTTTGGGCACTATTCTCGATGTTAGGGAAAGACCCAAGTTCCTACCCTCATCATTATGTTCCAGAACAAAGAAGTGAGACAACAAACAAATAAATACATAATAAAACATCAAGTAACTTTTTCTGTATAGGGTCATATAGTAAATATTTTGGGTTTTGTGGACTATAGGACCTCTGTCACAACCACTCAACTCTGCTATTATAGTGCAAAAGCAGCCACAGACAATCTGTAACTAATAAATATTGCTATGTTCCAATAAAACTTTATTTACAAAACAGGTGGTGGGCTGGATTTGACCCCTGGGCAATAAATAGTTTGCTGACTCCTGGTTTAGGGCAACCATTTATCAACGCTATTCTCATCCTGTTTTTGATATTGCTTGTTTGGGAACATTCTACCTATTTATGCTATAACAATGAGGTATAAAATCTTGGGTGGGGTGAGTAAAGAGACAAGAGGCTGATGACTGGTGAGCAAGGAGAGCTGGAACAAAAAACAACTATGAGTGATTCTGCATGTGCTGAGCCCCTTCTCCTTCACTTACAATTATTCAAGACCAAGGGGAAGAGCTCATTTTGGTCACTTCTGGCCACGACCCACTTCCAGTTGCCAGTGTGAAACGATTTAAAGGTTGGAATCTGATAGTGGTTTACCCCCATAACTCTCCAGGCCTGATACTGAGCTGACCACCAAATAAAAGGAGGCGTAGAGAATAACCAATGAAAATTCCCTAAATGATTTAGAAGGCAAAGGCTGTTGTAATGACACCTGCTGACTAAGTATTTGTTCTACTGCCTGGTTTCTTTTATACAAATTCTAGGCTTTAAGCATATAACCACAGATTTATTTTCTTAAGCCAGCAAAACACTTCTTGAATATATATTTTGTTCTTATTAAAATGCATTTTATATTCCTTCCAGAAACAAATGCACATAGGTAAAGAGGAGAAAATGAAAATGACCACAATCCTCACTCTGGACATAACCAGTGTTAACATTTTGAGATATATTCTTCCAGATACTTTTCTAGGAATATAAATCTATATTATATTATTAGTATATAGTAAATAAATGCTATATATTATATATTATTATAAAAGGTGTGCACCAGGAGTGTATCCTTTTGCCATACTTATTCAATCCGTATGCTGAGTAAATAATCCAACAAGCTGGGCTATATGAAGAACGCAGCAGCATCAGGATTGGAGGAACACTCATTAACAACCTATGATATGCAGGTGACACAATCTTGCTTGTTGAAAGCAAAGAGGACTTGAAGCACTTACTGATGAAGATCGAAGTATGGATTACACTTCAACATAAAGAAAAAAATCCTCACAACTGGATCAATAGGCAACATCACGATAAATGGAGAAAAGATTGAAGTTGTCAAGGATTTCATTTTACTTGGATCCACAATCAACACCCATGGAAACAGCAGTCAAGAAATCAAATGATGTATTGTATTGGGCAAATCTGCTGCAAAAGACCTCTTTAGTGTTAAAAAGATGTCACTTTGAATACTAAGGTGTACCTGATGCAAGCCACGGTGTTTTCAATCACCTCATATGCGTGTGAAAGCTGGACAATGAATAAGAAAGACAGAAAATGAATTGATGCCTTTGAATTATGGTGTTGTGAAGAATATTGGATAAGCCATGGACTGCCAGAAGAACAAAAAAAATCTGTTTTGGAAGAAACAAAGCCAGAATGCTCCTTGGAAGGGAGATGACAAGACTTCATCTTACGTACTTTGGACATGTTATCAGGAGGAAGCAGTCCCTGGGGAAGGACACTTGTCTCATTTTAGTGTTGAAAGTTTGGCTGCAACAACTTGAGAAATTCATGCTCCTTTTGCTGGTTTTTGTTGGGTGGTTGGAGAGGTAGCCAGTGGAGAAACATGTGAGGTTCACTGTTTTCCTGTCCACCCCAGATTAGGATTAGGATATTGATGGCCCATGAGGCAGTGCCCACAGGAGATAAGACCTACATAGCTACTTGAGGAGATTAAGGGGTCCAGTGCAGGTGATTGTGAGAGCCTGAAGTCCCAATGTAACCGTTACTACCTAACACCAGGAGAGCTCCATCAAACCATTAAATACTGAAAGTGGGCCTGAAAAAAATCCAAAGAGTGTCGCCAGCTGACAAAGGGCACAAAATTCATAGTCTGGGTTGACATTTAGCTCTTAACACACCATGACAGCGAAAGGCTCCATGAGGTGTGTCAGAACGGGGAGTCTGACGGAACTCTCTCCTCTTGCCTTCTGTGACTCTGCCTCATGTAATAACATCACAGAAATCTTTGCATGGCAGACCATAAAATGCATATTTTTTTGACATATGAAGCCTGGGTTGGTCAAGTCCATCAGGGAAATATATACTGAGGCAGGTGAAGCTTTCACATCTTATTCATATTTATACTTTTTATTTAAGCCCTTTGTTATTTCCCTGAGAGTCTAGGATACAGCAGGCTCTTGGGAAATAAGTATTGTAAAGTTGGCAGGTAGAAGCGGTTTTTGGCTGTTGTTTTTCAAACATATTACACATATTTTTACATTATTAAAAACACACGCACACACACAACACCATTTCCCCAGAAGCCTCTTCGGCTGACTAGTGTCAAGCCTAGTGATTTATCAGACTGTTTGCATATATTATATTTTAAAACACATACTGCTTTTGTAAAATGCATATTTATTATACATTTTGGAATTCATAATATGTGCCGGAAAAGCTGCGTCCGCCTCACTGGATCTGAGACAGTCTGTCAGGCACACATGTTTCTGGAAGGGACTATCACACAGATGCTTTAGATCGAGCAACTAATCCTTCCCTTTGCCGCTCCCATGGTCACACACGCACATACACCACTCCCCCTTCTCTGGTCACACCCATACAAATAGTAAAAACAATTAACAGCAACCCCAGAGGAATGCTCTGTTAGAAATAAATCTGATTTTCAAAACCTTGCAAGATCATCAGGTGGAGTAATCTCCTGAAAGGCACCAATTTAGAACTCTTCAGATTGGGTGGAAAAAAATTAGGGAAATGGTTCCACGAGTCCTTGTGAAGTGTGATCCTCAAATCTGCCATGTTGCAACCACAGTACCAAAGCCAAATCTGAAATCAAATTGTGTGATTGGTCTGTGGGGGAAGTGTTCCAAATATGGATCACCTTGACAAGTCTGTGTGCTGTGTATGTGGGTGTGTGGGTGTGAGACAGCAGCAGCCTCACTCAAATCCCCAGAAAACACATACACCCTCATGATGGCCCTCATTCTGGGTCATCTTGCTGTTCTTCCCATTTCCTCACTTTTACATGTAGGACCCAGAACATTCCACTGAGCACTGGGCCAGACAGAGGTGGACAGCCTATGCCCCCATTAGTGCTCTGACTTCCACATTTGCACTCGGACTTGCAATCTCAGTGCGAGCCAATGAGCAGGATGGGTGTCTGGTTCTTTATCAGTGTTGCTGCCAGCATTTTCTGCCTGCCTCTCCACGGGGAGGGGGGTAGGGGAGAAGGGTAACCATGGGGGGCTGGTGGTGGAGAGAAAGGGGGGCCTCTGAGAGCATCCACAATCATTTCTGAAACGTGCATCTGGCCAGTAGAAGCCAGGGCTCCCTGTCCCAGACAGAAGCTGGGCTCTGTATCCTTCAGGGTGACTCTGTCCCTCTATCCTCCCTTATAAGCAAAAAAACCCAAAAATGAGCCCAGGTGCTGAGACCTCCTTGCCACCCCATTCTGATACACATGGCCAGCTCTTTAATGGCAAAACAGAAGGATAGAATCCCTCAGATCCACACCTTCATTGGGAGCTGAAGATGCTTTTCTTCACCTATGGGAAATGGGAACCAGCTTGAAAAACAAAAGGGCGCCAGTTCAGAGGCTGGGTTCTCTTTAAAGCTGCTAGCCAGATGTGCCTACTTGGCTACTCCTGTCTGCTGTCCACAGCAGAGATGGATTTCTTTAGCATGCATGTTATCAATCCCCCATACTTTGTCACCCACTAACTCAGTTTCCCCACAGATGTCTTGGACTCCTTCATCTAAGGCTTCTGCAGCTGCTGCTGCCGCCGCCGCCATATACAAAAGGCAGCTTCAGGAGCCAAGATTATGTCTTCAGTGCGTTACAGGCACATGTAGTGTATATATCTTCAGTAAATAACCGTCCATTTTCACCTGGATTATTTAGAATTTCTGATGAAACGGCAGGAATGTCAATGCAGGGTGGAAGCCACCAATCAGGACGCAGCACTGTGACCCCTCTCTTCTCCAGCCTGACTGCTATTATCTTCAAGGGGAAAAAAAAAATCCTCCTTGTCTCTTGTTATACCTTTTTTATGATCTAGAATGCTGTTAATAATGACTTTGTGTTACATAAAACAGATACACTAATTTCACCAAGTCCCAAAAGTACTGAATCAACCCTACTCCTTCAGAAAGGGCACAGGAATGGATGGACCGAGGCAAGGGCTGGATGAGGGCTGCTGTCTTAATGCTGGGAGAGGCCGCCTCAAATGCTGCCCCATTCCTGTTTGAAATGGAGTATTTAAAGGGCCATGTGGCTGAGAAAGCTGCCTGCCTGCGTCTGGCTGAACACCCCTCAAAAGGGAACAAATCAAGCGTGTGGTTTTAGTTGGTGATTTAAAGCTCATCTAACCCTATTATACGTGTGTGTTCCTGTTCCAGCTATTCACAGCAAAGGGTAGGGGGAAGGGGGCATGTGGCTACCTCATCAGCAATTACCCCACCCTTTGGTGGGCATGTAAGTGGTGATTCAAAACATCTTCAGGGGAACCCAGCTGTTTGTTTTCAATATGGAGCAAAAAAAACACCCAGCTTCACACCCTGTGTGACCATGCCCCAGATATTCGTTCCTAACAAGGCAGGGATGGGGCAATTAAAGCATTTCTCAGCAGCTCAGAGGCAGTGTTTTCTAATCCACAGCTGAGGTCCCGGGCTGACCGGCCAGGTCCTGTGACCCTAAGCGCCACCCCCAGGCTGCTGGCTGTATACGCAGAGGCCAGATATGTCCTTCCCCACACCCTCTAGGACTGCCTTGCAAAGCTAGGGCAGCATCCCAGTCCGGCTGGCCGATGTGAGTTAAAGAAACAACCAGCCACTCACTCGCTATTCTGGGAATGTCAGAGACAGCAAAAGAACATACTAGGTGAGTCAAGACGTGGCCATAAGCCAGGAATAAAGGAGGCAGTATGATCCAGTTTCAGTTGCCATTGAGTCAATTTATACTCACAGTGACCCCATGTGTGTCAAAGTAGAACTGAACTCCATAGGGTTTTCCATGACTGATTTTTTGCACCACCCAGGGACTGACAGGAAGGGGCTTTACAGAAAACCTTGCCAGGTGGGAAATCCTCACCAGGCCCCCTCTGCATAACTACCCAGGATGCTTTGTGATGCCCTCCTTTGGTTCAGGAGTGCTGAGAAGAGGTAGTTTTTGATAACTGATTGCAGTATGAAGGCTGTAATGTAGAAGTTATAGGTATTAGAGTATAAATACACATATGTGCATACATGCATAGCTTTATTTATTTATCAACTAAGAATATAAGCTATTCTATAAAGCTTAATTTTTTCAAGGATGTTCATTCATTCATTCAAAAAGTATAACAAAAATACCTAGTGCCTACTATAAGCCAGTTGCTGTGCTAGGCACAGTGGAATCAAGGATGAGTTCAAACAGACTCTGCTGTTGCCCTCATGGAGAGTACAGTGTGGAGAAGGACATTGGATTACACTCTAGGGAAAGGATACATGTCAACTAAATGATGAATTGAATATAAAATTGCAGATAGTTAGTGCCACCAGAGCCTCATAGGGAAAGTGGACCTTGTCTGAGCAGTCAGGAAAGGCGTCTCTGAAGAAACATGGTAAAGCTGAGATATGAAGGATAAGTTGGCATAAACCATGAGGAAACGGGTTCCAGGCAGAGGAAAGATCCTGTGCAAAGGCCCAGAGGTGGGCAGGAGCCTGATGAATACATGCAATGAGAATGCCATGTGGTTCCACATCAGCTAAAAATGTTCCAAACCTGGAAAATAAGTTGAGAGTTGCCATAGTACTAAGAAAGTTGCACACAGTACTAAATAAAAACCACCTGTCAAGGAAGGTTCCAAGAAGGAATACAGGTCCACAGGCAAGAAGAGGTAGAAAGGAGGCTGAGGCTCAGAATGTGGGACTAAGGGCGAGTCCAGGCTTCTGCTATCATGTTACACTTCACGAGGATGCCTACTAAGAGGGCTTTCACCATAGTCCTACCCTATTACTCTAGGGCATTGGCCTATTCCCTTCCTTTGTGCTTTTCAGGTCTTGGGTTGAGGTAAAGAGGGAAAAGCCACAAAGGGACTTCCCAGAGGCACTAGCCTCTTGGGCTCTGCTTTCCCAAATTTCCCAATGTTTTTGGGGCTCAGCTTATGCTTCGGAAGAAAGCTAACAAACCTTTGTAGATAGAATTAAATCATATTCAAAGCAAACCCAGGAGGATCATTTAAGAGCAAATGGAAAACCAGAATGTGGAAAGCGAAAAGAGAAAACATGACATTGGAAAACGGCCCCATGAGAACATCCTGACCAGTGCTGAGGGATTTTCACAGTAGACCAGGAGACTTCAGAAGATGTAAAACCACTAGGCAGACCTTCTGGGCTATCAGGCTCCCTTCTGCTGGAACAACAAACCAAATCAAACCAACCCCAAAGTGTAAAAGTGCAGATGATTAAGCGGACACTCAACTGTTCCTTAGGGCCCTATCAGGTCATTTCATTCTACTTCTGACAGCACCCAAGGTTTAGACTCCAAACATTCAGACCTTCATAACACTGTGAAGTAAGTGAAAAATGCCTTTAACAGGCTCATCAGTAGACTGGACATGGCCCAGGAAAGAATAAGGGAGCTCGAAGACATGTTAAGCTCTGGGTACGTCTACCTAGATGTGGACTCTACCCATTTTCATCCCCACTAATTATGCGCACTGCCTGGTGTATGGTTTGACTCATAACAGCCATCTCAGAGTAGACAAGAGACCACAGGCTGGACTAAGGGAGACACACACCTGAAAAGGGGAACAGGCTCCCTGATATGGACAGAGGGGTTTGGGCAGCTACCAGTAGAAGAAAGCTTTCTGAGTTTCCTGGGACTTGAATTTTCTCTTGAACGAAAGTTTATTAGCTTCTTGCTGTTTGTGAGATTATATCCCAGTCCTTCAGAGATAAACACGTGGGATCATGCAAATCCTGCATTCTGGCATCAGGAGAAAAATACTAATTTTTACATTAGTGACAACTCAACATGGAGCTATTCAGGAAAGCATCTGCTTGCCCCTAATTAGAAAGCCTGAAATATGGACTGCATATGTTCATCTCACCTTTTCCTTTCTCTCTAATGGACAGCCACCCTCAGAGTTCTGAGCACCTGGTAAACAGGTGTGTTAACCCTGAAGGAATAGGCAGTTGCCTTTAACCATTTGCATTCTGGAACCAGGACTCATCAGGAACCATCATGGTCATTTTAAGAAAGCTTGATATGCTTTTGTGAAAATGCTTTTGATCATTCCACATAATAGATCTATAAGACTCTGCCCAGGTTAAGAGGGCCTGGCTGGGAGATGGTTCCGAGGATTCCAAATATTCTGGGTAGAACTTTAAGGTGCTAGTCATTTGTCAAGCATCTTATTTTTAGGTTTGCATTATAATGTTTTATGCATATTTGCAGAAAGGTCTTCATAGGGTCCTCTGAGCTTCCTCTCCTTGTAAGTATAGGGCATGTCCAAAGCTCAAGTTATTAAATAAAGGAAGTCCTGAGATGGTCTTTAAGACACATGCTTAAGTTCAGCATGTTACTTATACACAGCTGTACAGATTGGGGGAAAAAAACTAAAAACGAGTACAAATATTGTCAATTGCCACTGGTAAAGCTAGAAGTGTAAGGAAATCTATTACCAAGAGCAAACAGAAGCAGAATCAGGGCAGGGCAGTAACCTTAGCTATGATCGGTATACATTATTAAATACAACACAAGGTGTTACCCTTGGGTAGAGATATTCTCCAGGGGTGTGTCTAAGATGACTACAACCCTCAGTGATGGGATTCAGAGCCTGCAAAGACACTCCAGCCTTCCTTACTCCAGGGTGACTGGGCAGTGCTGTGTCTGCAATAAGCAGGGTGGACTTCTGCTGTAATTTCCGGCCCAAATCTAGAATGCTCTGACATCTGTGAGCTACAGATATACCATTTTGATAGAATACTTTGGGAGGCTAAAATAAAAACACAAAATAGTTTAATTCCAGAGGGAACAGGCCAATAATTAAAAACAAATTTTCTTATACGCCCATTAGTTCTTTACAAGTTTTAAGGGAAAACATCTTCCTGAAGCCAAGAGGAATTATCTATCTCTTCCCTTGGTGCTAATCTTCTATTGTCTACTTGTGTGTGTCCAGGTGGGGTGCAAATGAGAAGGGGATGGGGCACCTGATGGGTCACTAGGGACAGCTTGGGGCCATGGGTGGAGCTGGCAACCTGACCCAGGTAGGTTTGAGCCCATGGTACCTCAGTTATCTGTGTTTTGTGCATGGGTTAAAAATGGAAGATATACCTCAGGTAGAAGCAGAGACTTTTGAGTACTTTCAAAAGGAAATCTGAATTTTGAAAAAGGTAGATAAAGTACTCTCCTGAGAGTTATGGAAGGAGCCAAGGCAATACAGCCAGGGTCCAAGGATGCTGCCTAACACAGAAGTGTGTGACCTCCAGAAAGAGCCTGCCCTAACTACCTTGGAACAAAAAGGGAGAGACACCAAACCGTGCCTAAAGGCAAAATGAGCTTTAAATACCAGCTGGTGTGTGTGTTGTAAGCAAACCTACAGAAAGGAAGAAAGAGCACAGGTTTGGGGTGGGAACATGGCAGGATGCAACTGGAGTCACAGGTAGGTGTGAGAAACCATTGCAAAGTTAGACTCTGTGAGGCAGTACCAGGAGCTGCCCTTGGTGAGAAATTTAGGAAACAGTCTGTCAAAGGGACTTTGAATGCCAGCCCACCTGGAGCCAATTCTCAGAGACCTAAAGTAAGTATCCAGTGTCAACAGGGCAAGAATGAACTGGTTTTTAGGATAAGCTTCCACAGAAATTTCTAGGAAGGGGACTATGAATTTAAAAGAAAGCCAAGAATGACTAAAAATAGTACTTTGAAGATTTCAGTGCCTGTAATGTCCCTGTAGTTTAATTAACTATATTATACTCTATTTTCTGCTATTGGTGCATGAAGGCAATAGTGAGAAGGCCTTCCAAGGATTTGGGAACGAGAGAAAAACAATCAAAGGAGTGTTGATTTAAAAAGTTTACCTTTCTGTGGGCATAGTCACATTAAAAAATGAATAGCTCATAGGCCAGCAAGACCATGTCTACTGGATGTGACAACATACCTAATAAAAGAACATGCTCTTCGGAAGCATGTTGTTCAGCCACAGAAGCACACAGCGAGGAGACTCACGGAGGCGAATGTTGGCAGTGCCTACTGAAGCCGTTTGTGAGGCGTTGGAGCTTTAGCTACAAGGTTTCCAGTATTCAAGTCTTACCGGCAAAGCCAATGCGGAGATGGACTTACCAAACGCCGGCCAAGAGCCTTCGAGTATCTGAGCTCATTGGCAAGACTATCCATTATACATTTGTTTAATCTGTTTTTATCAAATTCAGGGCTTACTAGAAAACCCGTGAATTATTCCTTGGCTTTCTAAGTAGGTCTGTCTAGGAGAACAACACTCAGCATTAAAATTCTCCAAATTCCATTCTCTGGGACAGTTATTACTCACTGTAAATGAATACATTTACATTTTGATTATGATTTGGGTTCCCATGTACACTTACTATAGCGACAGAAGAAGACAGTTATGTTGGGATATTTATTACAACTCTGCGGGTTATAGCTTTCATTGGAAATTTGTAAACTGTCCTTATTTTATTTCACAAACTTGTTTAAGGGAGTTTGTCCCTGAGAGATGGGCTCATGCCTGGAATGTGGGTATCATAAGCTTCTAAGCTATAAGACTGAGAACCCTATCCTGGAAGGTGGTAAAATCAGCCCTGTGATGGAGGCCACAATGTGAGCCTCAAAGCTTCTCCCCAGATAAGCAGTCCCCTTCTCCGAGTGTTGATCTATTTCTCCTACTTACGTTTTCTACAAACAAGAGCAAAGTTTCTTATAAACAAAAAGATGGGGGGCGGGGGGGACTTGGCGATGTGCTCATTTTGAAGACAGTAGAATACAGGGAGAAGCTAAGTAAACTGCAGGCCTTTTTTTTTTTTTTTTTTAAAGTCTTTTTCTTTTTTATTGTGATAAAATGTATATAACAAAACATTTGCCATTTAAACAATTTTTATGTGTACAATTCAGCGACATTATGTTTATCATGTTGTACAGCCATCACCACTACTGGTTGCCAAATATTTCCAAAACCCTTAACAGAAACTTAGTGCCCCTGAAGCAATGCCTTCCCTTCTTCTCCTCTGACCTGCCCCCTGGTAACCACTAATAAACTTTAGTCTCTATGCATTTGGAACATGTTGTTTTGTGAGGGGCCTAGGAGCAAGGAATCCGAATAGAGGAGCTCCTATTAGCCGTGAAAGAGGCAAGAGGGAGGAGTTGGGAATGTGGTCTCCTACGATTTTCCTTTGCAGATATTAGTTTTAATGGCCACAGACTCTTCCAGAATGGCCACATGGCTAACTCCTGATTGTCAAGGGATTAAGCCAGGTGGGGGGTTGCTCAAAATCTGCTTCTCCCTCTCCCCTTTGTCCAACTTCCTTGCTCTTTAGCACTTACACTAAAAAGTGGTTGAAGAAATGACACAAAATTCTGGGTGTTCATTGGCAACTGGTGGGAGAAACTTGACAAAAGTATCTAAAGAAAAGTGTGACCCCCCCCAAAAAAAAGTGAAGATTTTTTTAAAAGTTTCATTTGTGTACTTACTAAACCTTTCTCATTGGCTCTGAGAATTACTCTCTGATGATGCAACTGGGTTTCAGCAAATTTTCTGGATTTCTACAACTTTTGCACAGTGTTCGAAATTCTGAGTAATCTGCTACATTCTTAAGACTGCCCAGTTTCCATTTCTAGAATGAGGTAACAGCACTGAGGATATCAGCAAATCCATTTGCTTTTCACTTAATGGAACTGATAGGAGGCTGCTGTGAAGTGGTCAATGGGCACTTACTGAGGGACAGTGAGGAGGCTGGGCCTGGATTAGACAGGGAACTGGACAACAAGGCAACGGCTGCCCTTTCACACCTTGCCAAGGGACCAAGAGGGCAAGGGGTTGTTAGGAGGCAAGAAGGTGGAGACACAGAGATGCAAATGCCCTGGTTGGATTTTATACAACAGAGATGTCCTCGGCAGGAAGTAGCTTTCCCCAGACATGAAGTGGGATCGCTGCCTACAGCTCCATCCATGTTTCCAGTTGTACCAGCAGCAGGAATGGCACCTCAGCCACTATCGTTACTCCCAGAATGGGTTCCTATTGTCTGGTCACAGTTCATACATCATCTTCAGAGAGGTTCCCAGTTCTCACCCTTTCATTACAATCTCTCCCCTCTCTCTCAACCCGTGTGTGTGTTTTTCAAACCATAGTATCTTGACCTTTGTACATTCTGTTTGGAAATAACTCAGGCAATTGGTTCACATTACTAGCTAAATGCTTATAAAATTTCATTTTAAGAGACATAACTGAAAAAGCATAAAAATGTCCAAACTCCCTAATTTAAAAACATCACTACAAGCCAAGACCTTGTATGATAATGTATAAGTACAATGTTACAACTGAATTATGAACACCTCAGACATAAAGTCCGGGAAGGAAGTATGAGAGAACTTTAATGGGTCTTCCAGGCTCACAATGTGGGAAATTAACACGGAACAGCCACATTTCTAGGCTTCACTATGAAAATACACCTGAGGACAGATCTGCCTAATGTGAAGATAATATATATGAGCACAATTACAAAAGTACTCTCTTTGAGCATGTCTAAGATTGACTTGTACTTTAGAATGTCTAACAAATTTACCAGACAACAATTCTGTTCATGGTTTTCGTCTTGCTTCCTACTCCTCTATTCCTCAGTCTCTTATCAGAGCAATGTGTAAACAGAATCTATCTATACTCTTAATCAGTTGCCCAAGATAAATTGTTATATATTGGTTCTTGGTTATGGGTAGATTCTTTGCATTGATTTGCCTAGGAGAAAACAATAATAATAATGATATTGATAATGATAAAAATCTGTTTAGCATCTACTTTTTTTTATGAGCCATGCAGTATCATTTCATTTAATCTTTATAACAGTCATGTGAAGCAAGTAGGATTATTATGCATTTCTTAGGTATGGAAACTGAGATTTTAAAGGGTTACTTAGCTGCCCAAGGTCACCACTAGGAAGAGATGAAGTCAGACTGCAAACCCAGGTCTCAAAGCCACAATGTTTAGTGAAGAGTGTCCTGCCATGTCCCTGGTGATGTAGATGCAGATTCTAGCACAAACCTCCTTGAGTGTCGAGAGGCACTGTCATTCCCGAGATCACTGGTAACCTGGTTTTCTTACACAGACAGAGTGAGTTTGCCACAAATATGTACACCTACAACAAACATCCCAGGCCCAGTGCCTGCGAGTCGATTCTGACTCATAGCGACCCTATAGGACAGAGTAGAACTGCCCCATACAACAAACATACAACTCCTATTTTTGGCCTTATTTTATAATAGGACTTGAGACAGTTAAAACACAAACAAACAAAAAACCCCCATTGCCTTCAAGTCAATTCGGACTCCTAGTGACCCTATAGAACAGAATAGAACTGCCCCATAAGGTTTCCAAGGAGTGGCTGGTGGGTTCAAACTGTCAAACTTTTTGGTTAGCAGCCAAACTCTTAACCACTGAGCCACCAGTCCTCAGGTAAATATAAAATAAATTATAAAATGTGGAAGAAAGCCAAATTCTGGTATCTGCGAACTGCTCACTTTAACATGTAGGAGTCAAATAGGCCAGGTGTGACTGATACCTAATGGAATTTTCATTTTAAGAGAGAAGAGAGAGGCAGTACAGGGAGAATGTGTGTGGGCTTTGGGGACAGGCAGGCCAGGTTCAAATCTTGCTGTTCTTTTATTATGTGACCTTGGCAAGTGACAGCACCTCTGAGCCTCTCTTCCTTCCCCCCGAAAAGCATCTGCATAATAATAACCTTATTTTGTAGGGTCCTTCTGCAGAATAAATGAGAAAGCCTTCCACACAATCTTTGGCACATAAAAAAAAAAAAAATCTGCTGCCTTCGAGTTGATTCCGACTCATAGCGACTCTATATGAGAGCTCAATAAATATGAGCCTTTATTTTATTTATGTTGTTTTTTCCTCTTTCAGTCAACAATTTTAAAACAGACTGTTGTTGATAGTTTTAGATGGCAATTAGGTAGAAAGCTCACAGGGTACATTTTGGACTTCTGGGCCTTACCATGGGATTGAAATGGCCAACTGGGATGCCATTACCTGTCAAGGCCAACAGATAGAAGTTGGACTAAGCAATATCAGCAGACAAGTGTTTACTGAGGGTCAGCACTCCGATCGGCATGGGAGGCAGGGTAAGGGAGATGCAGTAAGTGGAAAAGAAACAAACATTCAGTGACTACCTATCATAAAAATGCCAGTTATATAGTGAAAATGTATTTCATTACATTAGAATGATGCCTGAAATAAGATAACGTCCCTGCTTTCCAGAGCTCCCAATATTGCCAGAACAATTTCACTTCAGTTTATAAACCAAAAACCAAACCTATTACTGATGAGTTGATTCTGACTCACAGCCACCTTACAGAACAGAGTAGAACTGCTCCGTAGGGTTTCCGAGGAGTGGCTGGTAGATTTGAACTGTTGACCTTTTGGTTAGCAGTCAAACGCTTAACCACTGTGCAACCAGGGCTCCACAGTTTATAAATGCATACAAATTAAAACTATGTGTATTTTATATATTTCAAACCATACCATTTTATACCATTATCTGTGCACATGGGAAGAACAACAAGGAGATAAAAACCCAGAAAAGGGTGCTATTTCTTTTTAATGTCAAAAAGTCTCTGAAGCTACTAATTTCCTCTCTAAATATAAGTTATTATTATTATTTTACAGGCTGGGGTCCCTTAGTCCTTAGGGTCACATACAGCATCTGGGCCCACATACTAGAGTCCTGACAACCTGGTATGATCTATACATTTGAAATATATGTTCCTTAATTTATTATGCCAACCAGAAAAATGAAATAAGTTACAGTATCAGAATGTTGCAGTTCAATCCCTTGAAGAAAAAATGTGTTTTCCAGGGACGTTTTGCTTGCAGTTCGTAAGAAGGAGAGGTACCGTAACAATAGAATTTCCACCACCAGCCACCTCCTGACTAGGCAGTTCTACCTCAAACATCAAAGCTGCTGCATTAAAATTTAATTTGAATTTAAAATCTCTGACAGGGACCAATTCTGGGGAAGCAGGGGTTAACCACAGAGATAATGAGGCCGCTGCTGCCACTGCTGATTCTGTTGACAGTATTGTATCACCTAATGAATGTGGCAATATAAATCTTGATGAGGGGCAGCTAGAGTCTCCTGAAAGGTAATGATGATGAGGAGGGGAAGAGCCCAAGCTGCAGGCTGAAGAGGAAAACCCATAAAATACCACAGCCCAGAAGGAGAAGGCCAAGACCTGGTCCAGGAATGGACCGGCCATTTGGCTTCATTTATGAAGAATGCCACATTCATTATAGAGACTGCCATGTCTGTAGGATTCAAAGGAGGCAAAGGAAAGGTGAAGGGAGGCATTATATACTTCTAGGTCAGATCTCCACAGGCTCAGTAAAGTTTTACTCCTAACAATTACCAGAAACAATGGCTCACTATCACCCTCTGTCTCTCTCTTACTTGGGTTGAGGAAGAAAACAGATTTTACGTATCTTAATTGTTCACATCACCTGAAGTCTCTGCCTTATTTTGACTGACTTATACTTCCATGAATTGCCCTGCCTTTTTTCAGTTAGCAAGTTTGATGTGATTTTTTGGCCACAGTCCCTTCCCAAATATGTTCCAAGGGCCCCTTGGTAAGACAAAAGACTCTTCAGAGAGCCTCACAGTACAAAACAGACTCCACGTGGCCCTTCTGGAGGTGAAGTTTGAAGTGTGTTCGAAATAGCACAGGAACATTTGAGCAGCCCCCTCTGGAGCCCACGTGGAGGAGGAACAATGGTAATCTTGCTGTGGCCTGCAGGTGGCTCTGGGCCCCAGGAGACAGGGAGCTCTAGAGCCAAGAGTTCTCCTAGAGTTCACAGACCAATGGGCCCAGGCTTTACCAGTTCAGCAAGGTGTGTTGTTGGAAGAGTTCAACACGTTCGTGCTGGAGAATAACACGAATCTCAGGTGGAGAAGTGAGCCAGGTTGCTAGAGAGTCTGGTGAGACAGAACTTATGGCCCTGGGCTGGACTGGACTTGTGGACCTCCCTCCAATTCTAGAACTCAAAATTGAGATTTCAGATTGAAGAAAAATCTGCCTATACGCTTTAGCACGCAACAACATTTTGAAGGGGCCACCTATCTTTCTCTGGGGGTCTCAAATCTGGTTGCATATCAGAATCACCTGGATAACTTTTCAAACTAGAGATTCTTTGGCCCCATCCTCAGAGAATTTAATTCAGGGGGACTTGGGTGGATGTGGCCTGGGCATAAGCGTCTTTTTCATTCCTTTTTGTCTTTAATGTCTTAGAAGTGACTCTGTTATATACTTCTGGCTGAGGAAATGAGAGTTTTAGGTAAAAGCAGGAAGGAAATCAGACAAAAAATATGGGGAACTCAGACACTTTCATGGCTTAGAGCAGGGTTTCTCAATGTTGGTAATACTGACATATATACACATACAAAAAAAGACAAAAAACCAAATCTGTTGCTGTCAAGTCAATTCCAACTCATAGCAACCCTATAGCACAGAGTAGAACTGCTTCATAGGTTTCCAACGAGCGCCTGGTGGATTCGAACTGCTGACCTTTTGGTGAGCAATTGTAGCTCTTAACCAGTACACCACCAGGGTTTCCACTGACATATAGGACTGGATAATTCTTTGCTGTCGAAGCGCCGTGTCGACACAGTAGATGCCAGTGGCACACACCGTCATCAATCATGACCATCAAAAATGTCTGCAGACATTGACAAATGTCTTTTGGACGGGGGAAGAGGGACAAAATCGCCCCAGTTGAGAACCACTGGCCTAGAAAGACCCAGAGGCCTTGTAGCATGGGCATCTTGAAGTACCAATTTTTAAAAGATACTGAGGGACGGAGAACAATCATTGACAAATCCCTGGTGACTTATTGCAGCTAGCCAATCTTCCACCTGATGATTATATTCCCTGGAAAGCAACTTCATTCCTTCTTTTTTGTCACAAGAAATATTCTGTTGAGATGGATTATAACTCTGAAGAGAAGTCTGAAAGTTGCTTGAACCTTCCTCATAGCCCCATTCTGTTTTGGCTGGAGCATCCTCAGGCTCCCCTGCCCCATACATACACTTCGTGTACACAGGAGCAGAGCTGAAAACCTGGACACGGGTGTGGAGGGTGGACACGTCACAGGACTCAACAAGTCAGCAACACTGACATACTTTCACAGACTCCCACGTACATGCATCACGCAGGTACCTGGCCACACACTATAGACACCCTCTTCTCTTCCCAGTTGGTGTTGGCCAAACAAACAAACAAAAAAAAACTCTTTTATTAACAAAGGGAGAGTGAGGCTAAAGGGGTAGAAAGACAAAAAAGTCTTCGAGATTTCTACTAGAGAGAAATTTCCCTTTCTCTTTGTCCTTCCCTTTCCTTTTTGTGTTTTCCTTTATTCTTCTCTCCTACTTCTCACCTTTATCTCTTTTTTCGTCTCCTTTTTTTTTTTTTTCCTTTCTCTCTCCCCTTTCTTTCTCTTTTTCTCTCATCCTGTCTGGTTTCTCTCTCTAGCTCTCTTTTTCTTGTTTTAAAATCCATTTGATTGGCTTGCCTGGCAACCTTACAGAAACTTCTCTCAAGAGCAGCCTATTGAGCCTCGCTCTCAAATTGCCCCCAGAGCCTACTGGATATTCCTTCAGATGTCTAACAAGCGTTGAACACAACTGAGGTTTAGAGAGACACAGAAATCAATACTGCAGCTTCCACCAGTCACGCTGAGGGATTAGTCGTCCCAAGGAAAAGCACAGACAGTTGAATAAGAGAATCATGACTCCGAATACCCTAACAGGTTTATGAACTAGAGAGCTGCCTCTGGCCTTGATAACCTCCAGTTGGCCTGGAGAAAAAGCAGACTGTGAAAACATTCACTTAGCTTTCTCCCCTTTTGTATTAATGAGGTCAAGCATGGGACCTCAGGGGGTCAACAGTGGTACTCAGAGGAACGACTGTTTAGGCCAGTGGGCAAGGATGCCATCTGAGCAGTGGAGCTCATAGGCTGCAAATATCCTCCTGGGTCTGGCGCAGACAGTGGCCACATCCCTCAGGACAGAGCTTGCAAGGAAGCTAGATCTGTAAGCCAAATAGAAAAGTAACAGTGCCTGCTACTCTCTGCTGTGAGCAGTTAGCATTAAACACTGGCCCTTGTTTATATTTTTAAAATCATGAATGGGAGAGATCAACAGAGTATGCAGGTGGAATACAGGGCGCCTCTAAATGGGCAGGATTCTGAAGGAGGGAAAAGCAATGGGTAAATTGTAATAGCTTCACCACTTTGACACAGACGTAACTAGAGGAGTCTCATCCCTGTAAGCTGAAAAACTTTTGTGCTACCACCTCCTACGTTTCACATTCTAGAGGCGGACCTTGTGAACCAAGATGGATATCCTAAACCCCTTATGTATGTGGAAATGTTGGAAGGACATTTAAAAACAGGTGGAATCAAGAGCCTAAAGGATGCCGGTTTTAATGAAAAGAGAGTCACTTTATAACTGAACCTTTAGGCTTGAGTGAAGTGAAGAATTAAGGCTATTATCTGTATAATTCAAACCAAAAACCTACCTTTATGTGAATTTATAGGACAATTTACGTCCAGGCTGAATAATTCAGAAAAAGATAATCATCTAAATTATTTAGATGGCCATCTCTTCCCCTTATATATTCCATCTCTCTAACTCAGATATGGAAAGTTGACAGCAATTAAGTCTCTTAACCAAGCCTCCCACAGGAGGTCACTGATTCAGATGACAAAAGAGAATGTGTTATCCTGACACACATGGTCAGTAGAAACTGACCAGGATAACCAAATTCACATCAAAGATACCTCCACCAGAAAGTGGGGCTCACCCATCTGATTTAGCTTCAAAACCCCCAGACTCAGAAAAAGGCATCTAAGTCATATTCCCACGCCTTGCATTCTCATGCTGCCTGTTTACTGATTCCAGAAAACAGAACTCAGCTCCCTTCTCTGGCAGCCTCCCATCAATCTCGGCCCCACTGGGCTGCGCGGGGGTGGAGGGCATGGAGTGTAGATTTGTGTCTGAGGCTGGTTAGTAAGCAATGTAGGGAATGACACTATCTAAATGGGGCTGATGAAGAGCCAGGAGCCCTGTTGGCACAGTGGTTAAAGTGCTTGGCTGCTAACTGAAAGGTTGGTGGTTCGAACCCACCAGCTGCTCCACGGGAGAAAGATGTGGCAGTATGCTTCCATAAAGATTTATAGTCTTGAAAACCCTACGGGGCAGTTCTACTCTATCCTATAGAGTCACCATGAATGAGAATGGACTCCATGGCAACGGGCTTAGTTTGCTTTGAATGAACAGCCTGAGAGACACCTGATCAAGTTGGTAGGGGTCATGGGCAAAGCAGTCCCTTCCCCCTGGTGACTGCAGGGACAATGGTGAGGTCAAACTGGCTGGCCTGGCTTTGGCATGCTCTTTCTGGCTGGGGGGTGGGGGGGGTGATATGTGTCCCTGAGGTTCCACGCGTCCCTGTGTCTTTTGTGCACCCATGGCTTTATGTGCACCGATGCAGGTATCTGCCGTGTCCAGGTTGGTGGGTTCAGCTTTCCTTTGTGCTAACAATTCATCTGCCCAGTTCCACCCCCGCCCCGCTGCACATTAACCTAAAATATGAGCGCATGCTCCGGTCTTGCCTGTGCTGGCTGCCCCTGCGCCCACAGCTTCCCTGCCCCCTTCCTCCAGCCCTCTTATCTAAAGCAGCGTGTCACTGCAATTTTATGGTCAACATTACAGACTCAAGCCCTCCTTTGAACCAATCAAACTGCACTGAATATGTTAAGGGAATCCAGGCTTTCTGTAAGGAGCCTGCTTCCTGAGCCGCACCGCCTGACCCCTCTAAGAACAGCCGCCATCAATCTGCCTCACCTGATGGGAGATGGGCTTTTTAGGATCTCTCAGGGTGCTTTGAGGTAGCACTTCTATGAACTCCTTGCCACAATAAATAACGCTACCTGCAATATGTCTTTGGGAGTGTGTCAGCAGCGGCTGTCCTGCCATGAATTTTTATTCTTCTGCCGTCTGGAAGATAGACTCCAGATTCAGCATTTCCCCGCACTTAGTGTCAGATCTCTTTACCCCCTGCCCCAGCAGAGTGACAGGGACCACAAATAAAAAAAAAAAAAATTAGAAAAAAAAAAGCAGCCTAGGAAAAATGGCCCAGGACCAGAGGGAATAGCCACGTTCACCTCTCCAGAGCACAGAGAGCTGTAAATGTGGCGCCCTGACTAGGCGGAAGGAGGCAGGTTGCAGGCGGACAATTCCAGAGTCCTCAAAAAAAAAAAAAAAAAAAAGGAGGAAGCAATTCCCCTGTAGTGGCAAGAGAGAGAAAGGGGTTTTCTACCAGGTAAAGCTGTTGGATGAAAGGAAAGACCAAGTTTGGGTCAATAATCCATTACAAGGAAGAACAACAGAAATCTGCAAACATCGTTAGGTAGTTGTTGCACTGCTCAGATTCTAGGCAATTGGTCCACAAAAAGAAGGCAGGAGCCTCTGAAATAGCCCAGAGATGACACCCAAGGTAAGTTGTTCTGGTCTGAAAGCTAAGGATAAGGAAGAAAGGTGCTACTGTATCTTCAGAATAGCAAATGGTTTATTCCCCGATTTCAGTGACTCACATGTCTTCACTGATCTTGAAATGAGGGCCTGCATGGCAGTGTATGTATTCTAAGTTATCTGTGCAACCTGAGACCTCCTGGCAGTGCTGAAGCCAAAACTCACCACTGTAATACTCCAAAATTTCCATTTCTTTGAAATGTCCTAAGTCCCGGGAAGTTTCTGCAATGCTAACTCACAGTCATATTCATTATGGTGGGAGAGATCAGGAAAGGAAGAAAGAAAATATTGCTTCGATATGTTAACATCTCACAATGGTAGACTATTTCATCTTATATGCTGCTTTCTCTTTGGAGAGGGTCAAATTCAGTCAGTGTCCTGGCAGGAACAAGGCATAGGCCTAGCTTCTATGTGCATGAGATCCACAGAATACCACAATCCCCTGATAACCGACCCCAAAACTTCAACAGGCTCCTAAATGAGAGCTTCTCAAGATATGCAATGAAGCATCTGTGGATCTTAAAATGTAGATTCTGACTCAGTAGGTCTGTGGCAGGCCTGAGATTCTACATTTCTACAAGCTCCCAGGTGATACTGGTGCTGCTGGACCTACTGTTGGGTAGCAAAGTTTTAGGTTCTACCAAGGTTCTATTATATACAATACAGCTCTCCTTCCCTAAAGTGTAAGTGTGAGCTTCAAACCCAAAAGTGACTCAGTATACTTTCATATATTTTGTTCTGAGTTACCCATATAATACTGAAGTAAAAATCAATAAATGTTAATACTGTTTAAAAAATTGTGATAGTTTGAATGTATTTAACATGTTGATACTTCTAGATCAAAACAAAGGAATGTACCACCTCATTGGGAGATAATGGTAAGAGTTGATATCTTAGATCACCCAGCAGTGATAGGCTTATGTATCAATTGCTTATGTAGAAAGTGGGTCCTGAATGGTAGCCTCCTAAATAATGTTCTACCCAGAGTCAATGCCAAGTTGTTATTTCTAGCCTCCCAGGGGAGTGTGACCAATTTACCAACTTGGATAGTACTAAGAGAAGGGTGTGGAGTTAGGTAAGGACTGAATGAAAACCTTCACCGACTATGTTTTCCAGTGGCGAACCGATAAGCGAAACTATGGATTCAAGTGACACAGCTCAGTTCATCTCCAACACATCAACAGTGAGACCACACAGCTGGCAACCTAAAATGGAGGTGATCTACAACGTATTAACAAAGATATTTTTTGACGGGAAATTCAAATTTCCTGTGACTAATATAGGAAACCCTGGTGGTGTAGTGGTTAAGAGCTACAGCTGCTAACCAAAAGGTCAGCAGTTAAATCCACCAGGCACTCCTTGGAAACTCCATAGGGCAGTTCTACTCTGTCCTAAAGGGTCGCTATGAGTTGGAATCAACTTGACAGCAACAGGTTTTTGGTGACTAATATAGTATAGTGATATAGTAATAAGTGCATGAATTTTTTTTATATTGCAACATGTTTAAACAAAGTAGTGGAGAAAACAGCAGTCCCTGCCCATCAAGTTGTCTGAGGCCTAGTGTCGTACACATGACCACACTTTTGTAAAACGGGCTTCCTGCCTGCACAATACCTTTCAAAGACAGAAGCTCTCTCCTAATTGCCTGGGTTGATCTATATTTAGAAACCTGAAATGTGCTAGTGTAGTGGAGAAGCCTGAAAAATGTTGGTTAATCGCTAAATCAATCTGGGCTGACCCCAAAAAGACAGTGAGACTGAAGGCTGTTGGTCAAGGAACTTTTAGAGGTGGACTTAAAAGAACTCTCTTGTTCCTCTGAAACTGGAAAATCTGCTTCTTCCTGCAAAAACATATTCCTGGAATAGAATTTGGTCTGTTCTAGGTTAGCCCTTTGGATCCCTCTCATGCCAGAAACTGAGTCAAGGGAAACTTCATTTTGTTTTGGTGTACCCTCCTAGAATGCCCCATGACTTAAAATGGCAGTGGGTCTGAAAGGTGAATAAATCTGATTCTTAAGAGAAATCTAGCTACTAGATCTTTCTTTTCTTCCCTTCTCATCCTTGGCCATCTTTCTTCCTCTTACAGCATCTATTTGGTTTCTTAGTATTCTGGGTTGTTGAAATTCAGTTTAAATTTCCCTTAAAATTTTTCACCCACAAGGTGATGATAATTTTCTAAAAGTTCAGAGCTGAAAATTCAGAGGAAAAGATAAGAAGTGTTAGGCATTATTTTCAGTTAAAACATACTGTAGAATGACAGAAAGAGCTCTGATGGCACAGCAGTTAAAGTGCTTGGCTGCTAACCAAAAGGTTGGTGGTTCAAACCCAGCAGCTGCTCCATGAGAGAAAGACATGCTTCCGTAAAGATTTACAGCCTTGGAAACCCTATGGGGAAAGTTCTAATGGGACTAGGCTATCACAACAGTTAGAAATACATAGACACATAAATTAGTGCAAAGTGATGTGACATGATAGGATACAGATGACATAATCAAGATAAGAGTTCAGGAAAGAAGAGTATCAGTGAGGAATTTAGAACCCAAGAAGGCTTCCCAAGGGTAGGGTCTCCAAAAGGAATCAAGGACATTAAAAGGAAGTGGAACAACATATGCCAAGCCATGAAAGCTAGTCTATGTTCAGAGGACAACAGAGGGATTGTAGGAAATCAAGTTTGATGGTCTTGGAAGGGATGGGTTAGAGTGGTATTCGTGCTTAATTAATAGGAAATGAAGACACTAAAAGTAATTTTTTAAAGCAGAGGAGTATTATAATGGGAACATGTTTTTGGGTAACAGGGACTTCTCAAGTAGGATATTCAGATATGGTGACAGAATAGGGAGAGTGACCCAGGCTCTCAGACATGTGGTCCCAGGAACTTGGGAGACAACACATTCTAAGACAAGAGGGAGTTAGGCTCCTTGAACTCGATCCAGTAAGAAAACTGTACTCAAAACGTGGGCAAGATGATGAGTATAGCAATGGTCTCCTGGACCTATCCTCAAGAGATCTGTGACACGTGAGGACCCAGGAAGCTATAAAAAAAAACAAAATAAACAAAATTCACCAACAGAGCTGTTTTGTTAAAAGTCTTATAAAACTTTGGAAAGTATAAACAACATGCTTCGGGCCACTTTCTAAAACAGACAATGGCAAACCCACTGAGATGGGGGTGAAGGGGAGCGTGGTGGAATGAGAACATTCTGCCCTGGCAGGAAGGAGAATTTTGTTACTGACATTGTTTAGAATTATTGGCCCACAATGATAATAAAAAGCAGATGAATTTTTCATTGGTTTTATTATTGCTTTTAAATTCTCTACTGACAATGCAAACCCTTACTCTCTGAGCTTGGGGAGATTATTCCCACTGTCTCCCTTCTTCTATTTGCAATGGGGAGACATAGATGAATAGTTCTCCATTACCCATATCTAGTGCCATAGAGTTGATTCTGACTCTTTAACAGCAAACTGTCCCATAGGGTTTCCAAGGCTGTAATTTTTAGGGAAGCAGGCTGCCGCATCTTTCTCCTGTGGGATGGCTGAGTGCTTTAACCACTGCACCACCATGGTTCCTTAGTTTTCCATTAGGAGGGGCAATTTGTTTTTTTTTTTTTTGTTTTAGGGGACATTCCATGAATCAAAATCTACTTAATGGCAACTAGCAACAACAAAGGGACCATTTGGCAAAGTCTGGAGACATTTTTGATTGTCACACTGGGGGCCTTCTAGTAGAGAGAGGCCAGGGGTGCTCTTAAACACCCTACAATGCACAGAACTGCCTCCCCCTCCCCAATAAAGAATGACCCAGTTCAAAATGGCAGTAGTGCCAAGGTTGAGAAACCATTATGTAGACAAAAATGTTCATTGAAGTGATATTTATAACAGCAAATTTTGGAAATAATTTCATTTCCAACAATAGGGAAATGGTTAAATTATAAAATATCCACATGCCCTTAGGATGCACCTTGCAGTCATGTTTTCAAATATTCTTTAATGATATAGGTAATCACACAATATAATATTAGAAGAAAAAAAGGAATCAAACTGTATATATAATGCAATCTTAACTTTATAAGAACTAATGCATGCACACACATACACCATACACACAAATAAGAAATAGGACAATGCCAATAATGATTATCTCTGGATAGTGATATGTTATATTTATTCTCTTTTTTCCACTCTTCTGTATTTCTCAAATATCTTACAATAAACATGAATTAATTTTTAACAAATATATGATAAATATTCTGTAGAAACATTTCAATAGGTGGAACATAGGCCAGGCTTAACAAGATGAAATATAACTGGACTGTGAGGCATTTACATAGAAGTTCAAAGTTTTCATTGCCAAAGGCAGGAGGAGGATGGTCTTGCTTATGACCAGTTCGTGTACACAGAGCTTGAGTCAATCGAAGCTCAAAATAAAACAGAAGAAGCCTGATGTGGTTGCAAAAAGATCTACTGCAACCTTAGGCTACATTAATGAAAGGCTGTACCAGGATGAAGTATGTAGCAGTCCTCTCTGGGGCAAGTATGCCCATCTGGAGTGTTGAAAGCAGTCCTATATGATATATTTTAGGGGGCCATTTGAAAACCTGGAGTAGGTCCAGATGAGAGCAACCAAGATAGTGAGGGGCTTGAGAATTGTGTTATGTGATGAAAGGGTGAAAGAGCTAGAGATGTTTAGTCTGATGACAAAAATGCTTAGGAGAGACGTGAGAGCTGTCTTCAAATATTTGGAGGGCTGTCATATGGAAGAGGGACGGGTATGCTCTGCGAGGGCCCAGAGCACAGAGCTAGCACTAATCGCTGATGATGACTGAAAACGCATCTTCTTTCACATACTTTCCATACAAAAAGTGAAAACTCTTGTGAATCTAAGAGCTGCCCCAAAATGGGGTGACTAACTTGGGAGGTCATAGGGTCCCCACCACTGACTTAATGGCAGTGTGCCAAGGTCACTATAGAGAGGATGGAGAGCCGGGGAGAGGAGAGTAGTGTTGCTAGTCAACGCTTTCCCAGGGCTCAGCGCTCAACACGCGAACAAATGCATAGCAGCCAGCATTCACTGAGTGCTTTCCATGGACAGAGGCCAGGAGGGGTACCAAGTGCTTCATATGTTCTACTGAATTTTCTCCTTACAGTTACTTTGTAAGGAAGGTACTATTTCATATATCAACCCTATTTCCCAGATAAGGAAATGCAGACTCGGAGAGGTTGAAGGCTGAAGACCTTGCCCAGGGCAAACAGCTAATAACTATGTCAGAAACAATGATAAAAATAGTGATATTCATCATCATCATAATTATAATAACTGCAGTAGCAAACACTTATATACTGCAACTCAAAATGCAGTACCTATATAAACTCATTTAGTATAATAATATGAGGTGGGAGGTATTTCTTACTTTTATCCCCATTTTATAGATGAGTAAATGTAGATTCGCGGAAGTTGAGGACCTTGCTCAGGTCACACAGCTAATAAGTGGTAAGGGATACATCGAACTCCACTGCGGTATTATTAACAGTAGCGCTAATAGCTGCTGTCAGTGTCATTACCATGGTAGTAGTAGGAATGGCCACAGACATTTATGTTGCATATACTATGTATCAGGCAAACACAACAGTACTATGAGGTAAGTGTGATTATTTCTCCCATGGAAAAAATGTGGAAACTGAAACCCAGAAACATCAAATGACTTGCCCAAGGCTACACAACTAATCAATGACACAACCAGGATGGAAACTCCCACTGCCTGGCTCAATTGTCTGTGTTCCTATAGGAAGCTCTCTGGAGCTCTTTGCTCCCTCAGCTGCATGTGGTCTGGTAACAAGAGATTAGGGGAGTAACAGAAGTCACCTCTTGATGTAGGAGAAGAAGCTGGCTGCAGAGAAAGGATGAAGCCTCTGGGCTCATCCTCTCACCAAATGGCCATTGTACTCCTTCTTCCAGATGGCCCCTGTCATTCTAGTACATTCTCAATATTTGACAGATCAAAGGCAAGTAGACCAATAACCTTTATTGCCTCCTGCTATCTTTCAATTCAATTGAAAAAGGATTTACTAAGCACTTTTCACTTTTCCCTAAGTTGGAAGAAACTGTCTTGCCACTCCCCACCCTCCACACTCATCTGGCAACTTGTATTTTGAATATACAACATTTAAAATAATTCAGCTACATGAAATTTCTTCCCAGCTTCTCCCACCTGGTGAAAAATGTCAACGCACATGTGCTGTTATTTTTTACAGAGGTTTGAGTTTGGTCCTGATTTCAGTAATTCCTGTGGTAAGGTTTCTACCTTTTGGTTTACTAAACCCTTCACTGATAGGAAAAACCCCTTGACATTCAGTTTAAATTCCTCTTTTGCCAGATTTCTGTTAATACCAGTATCTCTTTGGACCATCCAAAGTATATTCTCTTTTGGTAGTTCATCTTCCACATAGTTTTCAAACAAAAAGACAACACAGACAAAAGTGGCACAAAAACATGCCATGGGACCAGGTATTGAAAAAAAAAAAGGGCATTGAAACAGTCCCAAACAGAAACACAATGGTTTTATTATATGAGCCTTCAGCAGTAAAGAAGAAAGAAAAAAGCAAGGTTAGCAAAAGAGGGAAGGAAAATGACTAACAAACGCAAAGTGCCTAAGGAAATGGTGCTTTTCTGTATGCTCAAAGAATGTTTCCCTGTGAGGATGGCATTGCCCACTCACTTCCCGTTTGCAGTTATGTGTAAGAGAAGCTTTTAAATCCATTTGCAGCCCCACTGGGAATTGCAAGGAGGGAGGTGTTACTGCTAAAGTAGAATATGTGAGATGCACAGACCCTGCCTGGTCTAGCCTTCCCAGCCTCTCAATGAGTATCATCAGCAGCCGGCCCACATTGGCCAGTCCACTGTGGGAGGCTCTCAGAGAACAGTCTTTTCTTGGCTGTTTTATCACAAAGAAAGTGGATGCCAAGGGTAAAACAAATCCGGGAGCTTCTAGTCTAATCCAAACTCTACACGTTCTATCAAAGACCTCAGGTCTTTCACCCCAGGGGGAAATTTCTGCTGGGAGCCTATTTCTTGGAGTATAACCCTGAGGTCTGTGAAAGTCACCCAAGAAAGCCAAAGTGAATGTGGAGAAAAAGTGGGGTCTTAAGCAATAAAATATAAAGGCCATGGGGCACTGAACTTTGTATACAGGTCATTGCTGCCTCTCTTGTTTGCAGCTGCAGCCCCTCTACTCCTGTCTCTCTACATTCACCCCCATCCTATCACCCTTTACAGTCCATCTCAGGGATTACTGCTTGCACTGGGTTTTCCCTGCTACTCCCACCTCACAATGACCCATTCTTTCTGTGACCTCAGGACGTTTAAGTAATCTTTACCATTAAGCCCAATACTTAGTAGATGCTATTTGGCATTGTTCTCAAATGGTTTTATGTATGTAGGTCTTTCCTACCAAATAATGCTCTATGTGCTTTGAAAGAAAGGACCTTGTCTTATAATGTTGGGAATATCCTTACTCTACCCATTACACGGCACTGGGTTTTTTGTATCCATTACTCTGGTGACCTTGAAAAATTCTTGCTGATAAACGGCTTACTTTTTTATCACCTACATGTCTACACTTCCCTACTGTGCTCTGCTTGGGCCTCTGCATTCATGCTACATTCCTGACTAGTCAGTATAAACACACGAGGCATACTTCTGCATAAAAACCATAATATGGTGGGGATGTCAATTGTCATTTTTAAAGATGCTTGGTTTGTTTTTTGGGCTAAGTGAAGGGAAATGCTGGCAAAGTTTTTCCAGCTGGTTTTGGTATTGGGACCTTGGTCCCTTCTTCAGATGGGGCACAGATATTTCACTTGACCACAGACATTTCACTCAATCTGTAAGAACCTTTGACACAGAATGAAGAATTTTAAGATAAGCCAGGCCACTTTTGAAAAACACAGGAGATATGTGATGGGAAGAGGTGACAGTGAATTCCATACCTCAGCTATAAGCTATGGAATGAAGATTCTTCTTGAGGGGCGGGGGGTTGGAAACACCACCAAACCCTGGTATTGATGGGGGGCCTGACAGTATAATTACTGCTGAGGTTCAGTTAGATCCCATATGAGATTTTCAGGTTGCAGGGTTGCTTTTCCTTTAAACAGAAGCTGAGGTGGGTGGGTAGGTGGGGGGGTTGGCATTATTCTGGCTTTAGTATTAACCTTGTTTTCTTTGCACTTGTACTTGCTAATGTCACCTGGCAGAGTCATAGCCTTCACTGGGTCCCCTCTCCTCTCCAGGTTTATTTATTGTGGCTATTTTACTAGCTATTGGCTCAACACATTCCACTCAAATATTCATCATTTAGCTCTCTGGGTAAATCGTATTTAATCAGCACAGGAGAGAAAATAGCATAATTATAGATGCCGGATGCCATTACACTCAGAAGAAATTAAACCCTGTCTCAAGCCGACCAGCGGCTGCAGGGATTGCATCACCAATGGGGTTACGGAGAGGTTAGTGGCCATTCGGGGCCAGCAGTACCTTGTAGGATGCCAAACCCAGATGAGCCATAAGAAGACACACTCATGCACACACATACACTCATGGCATCAAAAACTCATCAAACGGCAGCCAGCAAATTAATCTTTTATTGTTCTGAGAATGTGATAAATGAGAGGGTAATAAAACAAGGTTTATGCATGGAGATGTAGGGGTGGTAAATAAATGGGTACAGAGAATTCCAGGCCTAAGAACTGATGGACGGAATCCCAATTCCCAGTGTTCTCCAGGACACTCTCTGCCACTAGCCAGAGCGATACCAACAATTAAGGAAAAGGAGCAAGGAAACCTTACAGTAAAAAACCTTACAGCCTCTTACAGTAAAGGAAGAACAGCCATTTGGGTTAAGTGAGCCTTTATGTGTAGTCCTCCCACCTATGGAGGGCGTGAAAGAAAGGGCCAAACCAGAAACACACGTTAAACTTGGTCCTTTCCATAAGTAGGCCTGACCTTTCTCACAAAAGTTTCCATGTCAGTCACTCTAATAAGGAGTTTGGTGTGGAAAAACGTGTAAGGGGGCAAGTTGTAAAAACAGTAATAACACAATATCAGAGCCCTACCGGCTCTCTGCCTGCTGACACGGGCTCCTGGAAAAGGCTGGAACCTTGGGGTCAACTTCCTTCCAGCCATTCACAGCCTGGCCTCTTCCCACACATACACGGCCACCTGCACTTGTCCAAGTTCCAGAGTAAGAGTCACCTTTATCAGCATGACAAGGCTTTACCTCACCTGGACCTAAGCCCTGGGTCAGCTATCCCATCTATTATGGAGTGCTTTTGGTAAAAATTCTAAAACATCCAAAAATGCAATTAAGCTTTACTTATTACTATTGGGTGACTGTTTTTACTTTTTTTTTTTTCCTTATTCTTTTGGCTAATAATGCTTCTGAGGTTTGGATAAGTAACTAAGAGGAAGGAGATCTCCTTCTGGTCCATCCTGCTGCCGACAATTAAGAAACCTCAAAGTAATTTTTGAAAATGTCAGCGTCTCATTTAGCAAAAGGATAAATAATAAATGAAGCGTAATCACTGTCCTGTGCTGGTGGTACAGCTTCGCGGTGTCATTAGTAAACTAACGGTATAATATCTTTGTGTCACAGTTTAATTATATCTTGTAATTAGTTTCAGCAATGGATTGCATAGAGTCAGGCCCCCTGAGCTAAACAAAAGGTAATAGAACTTTCAGCGCCCCTGCATAAATCAATTATGAAAGTGTCCTGCGTTATTTGAAGCTTGTTTGCTGTAATTTTATGCACAAAGCTAAACTGGTCCTCCTTGGCCGTGGAGGACAGTTCACCCCACCTAACGCTTGCCTGCAGCTGAGCCTGTGGTCAGCCCACACGCAGCCTGGTGCATTTGTCAGTACCAGCTCAGCAGTAAATGCCACGGAAGGGAAGAAGGGTGGGAGGGGAGGGGAGTTGTGGAGGGCGGGGGCAGGGGGACACAGGAGGACCGGAGCAGGTAATAGATGTACCATGTGCAAGAGAGCAAGGAATAAAATGGGAAAAGATGTGAGACTCTGGAAGAATGATTCTTTATGCTTCCCCGAACAAAGATGAGAAGGTTAGGAGCATCAGAGGCCAAGCAACATTGATGAATATGGGCAGGAGGATGCGACATATGTCTCTTTATCATTTGTCCTTTCAACATCTCTGCTCTCCCTGAGTGGTTGGAATCAGAATCAGCACAGGTTACTTGGCAATAGGGAATGGGGAAGGAGAATCCACATCTTTAATTGGGTCTAATTCAGGTCCTACGGAGCTCAGAAACTGCAAAGGGCTTCCGAACGTAGTCGAGGGCTAGCTGTGGTCACCAGTCCCATACGTGAAAGTCACGGAGTCCTGCTGGGGGAAGCTAAGAAGAAACTCAGGGGCGGGGGGTTGGTTAAGTCCAAATGCCCCCAATACGTGTGATCATCTCTTTTTTGATCAAACTGTAAGGCATGGCAGAGAGTGGGGGTGGGGTCCAGATTCAAAGTCCTCATCAAGTCGTCTTTGAAAGTAAGTCTAGTGCCACACTGGCCTTTCTGTTTATACAACAATTTACAGGTTTAAACGAAACCCTGCTTGAAAAAAGCAGACTGAATCTTCCTATTGTGAGCACTTCAGCAAATTTAACAAAAGAAAGAGCCCAGGCGAAGGGGGGGTGGGTGGAGAAAAGGTCCAGTCCTCAGACTGGTGTGCTGCAATCTGGCCGGTTGCTATGGTGACATGATGGCTTGTTCACATGGCAACATACCTTAGGTCCACTATTAAAATGATGAGAGTGAACTCGGCTTGCATTAAGGATAGCGCGCTGTATGCTAAAGTGAGTCTTTATCTCCAGAGAGAGCTGGACAGAGACTAGCATCCAGTACAAATGAGAGAGAAAAGGAGGAGGAGGAAAAGGTTGGAGGTCTGGAAGAGGGAAAAACCACAAGGATACTATGAAAGGAAGATCCTCGGCTCTGTAACTAAATTGAGAGCCTGAGATTCTGAAGACGGACAATGGACTTTTGTTTGATATGAAATTCATTGTCTAAATCGGCACATCAGGCTAACGACCCCTTGTTTAAAAAAAAAAAAAATCCAAATGAGCCTGCTATACCAAGGCTCTATAAAACATCAACAGTAAACTAAAGCAAACCCATGAGCTGCCACTGTAATGATCAGCTGATGACGACGAGGGTGGCAAATTACACAGCACTTATTTATTGAATACAAAAGTCCATGACAGCCCAGGATCTACATCGTATCACATCAGAGCTGCTGGGGGAGCATTTCCTCTGGAAATGCTGCTTTCATATTTCCTTTGACATGATGACAACGCGCCCCTCCTCCCCCTCGACATTGAGAGGGTGGCAATAATTCTGTGGATAATATCCCAATACCCCTTCCCATCCACCTAGGCTGATTTCTTTCTGTTGTTTAGCAAGGACTGCTGTGGCATACATAAGCGACAACCAGGAATTACAGGGCTATATAATCTCACGGTGGGCTCAAGAGATCTCATAAACCATCCATGGGATGCCTGAGCCCCTAAAATTTCTGCTTCCCTCACTCATTCTGCTACCCTTCCCATCTCTCTATGGCTGGCTGTGCTATATTTGAAAATCTCATTTCCATAATATGAAGTGAAGGCCTCGCAAGCCACAAACAACTCCTGGTTTGAAGACACAGCAGAAGAGAAGCCTGGCATTGTCAGTTTGCTTCTGATAAAAACTGCTTTTTACAGTAAGAGGGCTTAGTTTGACCTGATACCACTGACTTGGTACCTACTTTGTGCCAATGCTCTCGTCACCTGGGAGCCAAAAGAAGGGCCCCTGAGTCCCAGGAGCTCCTGTTAGGCCAGAGAAGAGGGACATGGAACTTTGATACCAGCAAATGGGGCAGAGAGCAAATCCAAACACCATTCATAAATTTCCTTCTGTCTACTTCCAACTCCATGTTTCTCCTGAGTCTTAGGCTGTGGACGTTGCTCTCTAATGTTCTCTAGGGTTTCATAACATGCTTTGCTTTCCTCATAAATCTATATAAACAATTCCATTGTTGGGAGGCAGGACAGCTCCAGAGTTAAGAGCCTAGACTTTGCAGTAGAGACTTTCATTGGTACTCACTAATTGGGTGATTTCTCTCAGTGTGTTTTTTGATCTGAAAAATGGGGACGTAAGAGTGTCTGACATGCTTAGATTGTTAACAGAATTAAGTGAGGTAATATCATAACCACCACCCATCTGTCAATTTGTCATATTGTGGTGGCTTGTGTATTAATATGATGCTGGAAGCTACACCATCAGTATTTGAAATACCAGCAGGGTCATCCATGGTGGATGGGTTTCAGCAGAGCTTCCAGACTAAGACAGTCTATGCCTGGCTATCTATTTGTGAAAATTTGTCAGTGAAAACCTTATGGATCACAACAGAATATTGTCCGATATAGTGCTGGAAGATGAGCCTCCTAAGTTGGAAGGCACTCAAAATACACAGTGGTCACAACGATGGACTCAAATGTGCCAATGATCATGAAGATGACACAGGACTGGGCAACATTTCATTGTTACACTAAGGTCATGACTTGGAGCCAACTTGACAGCAACCAACAACAGTTGTAAATAGGTATGCTCAATCCAGGACATGTACATTTTATCAATTATTGTCATTCCCTATTCATCTAGCCAGTCCATTGCTATTTTAGCAATAAAGCATAATTTTCAGATCATAAACTCTTGGACAACAGGTCAACAGCTTTTCACCTATTTTGGAAGAGTCTGGTACAGGACACAACTTGGACATATTTGTTCCAGAAACTTCTTCTCTCAATGTTCCCAAGAGAGGCATAATGGGTATGAAGCTCAACTTGCCTTCCTCTGCTAGATACCTTTTCTTTTGTTTTATCTCCTGACTGCTGACAAAATACCATCTTTGTCCCTCTACCCCAAACAGTGGGCACACATCTCCTCATAAGCATGGTAAACTGTATGCAGGGAAAAAAGAGCGAGAGAGAGAAGGAAACCTTCTGGTGTCTATCAACCTTCCATGACAGCTGCAGTCATGTTCCCTCCTGAGGACCAAAATAACTACAAAGTGTATGAAATCGTTAAGCACATAAAAATCCCGGAGGCAGAGGCTGGGAATAAAACTCATGATTTACCCACCAAAAGGCATCAATGCCCAGCTCTCACAATTCATTTGCTTCTCTCTACTTGAGCGGCGCAGCCCCTGCTAGGGCTGAACTGACTTTGCTCAGTAAGCAGGTAGCATTAGCTGTACACACACACACACACACACACACGCACGCACACACGCACACGCACGCACACACACGTACACACACGCACACATGCACACACGCGCACACACACACACACAGCTCCAGAGAATGGTGGGTCTGCTGACCTGCCCGCTCTACCAGCCTGGTCTGCATAATAAAGACGCGGGGGGTGGGGGGAGCCCAGACGCTGATGAAATCAGTCACAAAGCACTGAAAAGAGAGAAAGCATCTGAATCCCCATGACTATTTTTTTTCAGTTTATGATACACTTTTCACACATTTAATGGTGAGGCAGCTAGGTTTAAGGAAACTTTCCCATTTAAATGTGCCATAACAGGATAATAAGGTTATGCAGAATGTCTTGATGTATGGTCCCATCAGGTAGAGTGGTGAGAGAAAGACACTGCGGTATTGAAACCTGAATAGGAGACTTAGAAACCTACATTCTCCTGCTGCTAAGGCAGAGCAAATGCACAACTATTTTGTGGCTTCTTATTGTGTAGACAGAGTTGCTCTTGGTTTCCAGTCTTCTCCAACAACTCTTGGTTTGGGAAGTATTTTTTAGGAAGAACTACAACAGAAAATAATGAACTTCTAATATGTGCTGGGAGCTATGATAGGTGATACAACTATTTAGCAGCCAACTATACAGACCATTATAAGGCCTGTCTCTACACACATTCAGTCTCTACTGAACACCTACTGAAGTTTATAGGATCTTGTTTAGTGCACTTCAAAGTACTAAGTATGAAAAAGTTTCTACATTCAAAGAGTTTATAATTTAGTTGAAAAAATAAGATGTTCATATGTGAAAGGTAACAAGCTATTTAAGAGAGTAATGTTGAAAATGATCTAGAACAGGGGTTAGCAAACCACAGCCTGTGGGCCAAACCTGGACTGCCATCTGTATTTTGGAACACAGCCATACCCATTTGTCGTCTATGGATGCTTTATCCCTACCATGGTAGCACTGAGTAGTGGTAAGAGAGACCTTATTGCCTGCCTAAAATATTTAATATCTGGCCCTTTACCAAAAACTTTTGGCAACCTCTGGTCTAGATGTTCCAGGTTCAGGAGGAGAGTGATCATGGCAGCTTGGGGTAACCATTAAAGGATTAATGGAAAAGATAGCCCTTCAGTAAGATCTGGTGGGATCTACATAGGCTGAGAGGAGTGGAGGAGATATTCTTGGTGGCGAGAGCAGCAAGGGGAAAGGGACAGAGGAAAGAAGCAGCACTGCTGTTTGAGGGTTAGCAAGAAGAATCACCTGCTTAGAGTAGCCGGTTTTATTCCAGAGTAGTCAGCAGGAAGGGTGTTCAGAGAGGTGAGGGTTGGACCAGAAGAGTGTGGGATTTCTAAAGCCAAGGAAGAAGTGAATTCTCAAGAAGGAGGTGGGGGAGAGGAACAGTATTCAGTGTTATTCTTTAACAGAATAAGAGTCTGGAAGGTATAGGAGCAAAAGAAAAAGAAATGGAAGCGACGAATATGGACCAAACGCTCAGGAAGTTTGACCAAAAAATGAAGGGAAGATGAAGATCAGTAATTTGAGTAAATGACAAAGATGTGTGTAGAATTTGCCGGGTTAGGGGAATCTGTGCATGTCTTAAGGTAAAAGAAAAAGCAGCAGGTAGGAAGAATCTAGGAAGGTGGAAGATAATGGTCAAGTCTGCAAAGAGGCAAAGAACCAAGTGCACTAATGTCAGGAAGATTGGAAGATGGGGTCATCTTCTGCCTCAAAGACCAGTGAAGACCTGAGGTACCAAAGAGACATTTTGAGTAGAGGGTGGATAAACTAGGAAATTTTCCCAAAGGGTCTCCTTCATCTCATGAAGGATACCAGCTAATGGCAAATGTAGTGACGCTGGCCTGGGGTTAAGAGGATGGGGCAACAGAATAAAAGACAGGTTCAGGAACTAGAAGGGTTCCCTTGAAATGTCTCAGCATTCCAAGCCTGATTACTTGATGACTGCTCCCCAGGATGGCTCAAGAAGGCCTAACTGTAGTAGAGATGATTTAGGTTGATGTTGGCTCAGGAGACAGTCCAGTGGATGGGAACATCTGTAACATTAGTGAAAAAGTAACTAGAGTGGCTGACAAGAGCATTTGGGTTGGACAAGAAGCAAAGTATCCTAGACTAGACCTAAAGGTCTGGGTGGATAAGAGGAGACTAATACCCACGGCAGCAACTGAGTTAGAGAGGTCTTGATGAAATTCACTTGTGGGGTTAGGGCTTGTTGTTGTTGGATTGTTTTCTCTGAAACATCAGTGTCATTCTTGGAGGGCAAGAGGTTCAACCCATTTTTTAATCATTCTGGATAAACTGACAGTGAATAGCCTGTTTTCTGCTGTAGGCTTTTAGGATTGATCTGTGAGTATTGTAGATATTACTACCACTCACCAATATTCATTCTTCTCCACTTCTGGACACCTGCAGAGTTGTACTTTTCACCCACCTTGACATTAGACATGGCCACGTGACTTCATTTGATTACTGAAATGTGAATAGAAATAACCTGTATCACATCCAGGCTGGATCATTTAATTTCTAGCGAGAGACTCTCTAGAACTCTCTAACCCTGCTGTGGCAATCACAGAGGAGGTCTTGTTTTGAGATGGTTGGAGCATAGATTTCTAAGTATGGAGGACGACAGCCCTGGAAAGCTGCCTGGACCCTCAGCAGACTTTGAGTGAGGGAGACAAACTTTTTTTCTGCTGAACTACTGCAATGTTGGAGTTGCTTGTTAACACAGTACAGCCTCACTTATCCTGACTAACAGTGAAATACGTTAGGTTTGGAGAAATGTACTCTCTGAAGAGAAACAATTAACAAGAACTGAATGGCAATCAGGAGGTAGCTGTAGGAGAGTTTGGAGGAAGAATATTTCAGGCAGAAGGAATAGCTAATACAAAGTCCTAACAGGGGTAGGGAATAGCTTGTTTTGTGACAGGGAAGAGAGGTAAAAGACAACGTGGAGAGACAGGCCAAGGTCAGATCACATGGAGGTTGCAGGTTAGGTTAGGGAGTCTGGATTCATATTCAAATGCTGTGGGAAAACTGTGTGATTTTAAGTGAGGGATTGCTCTGATATAATTCCTTCCTTCCTTCCTTTTGTTTTTTAAAGGAGGCCACTCAGACTTCTGGGTGAAGATAGATGGGAAGAATGGAAACAGGGAGAATTTTTCCATAGTTCAGGCAGGAGATATAATGGTGTCTTAATGGAGAGAGGCAGATAGATTGAGGCATTTAGATTCCAGCATGTTCTTTGAAGAACTATAAATGTTAGATTCACATATGTATTGGCAATTTCATACTTTAATTTACAGTGTTTACCATGAGAAGATGTTAAACTTTTCCCAGAAGAAAGGATAAAGCCAGGTTTGTGGGAAGATCATGGTTGGAGGAAGTTATAAGGTAGTTTCCATAAAAACCGTGTTGCTGTCAAGCTGACTCTGACTCGTAGCGACCCTGTAAGACAGAGTAGACCTGCCCCACAGGGTTTTCAAGGAGCACCTGGCGGATTCAAACTGCTGACCTTTTGGTTAGCAGTGGTAGCTCTTAATCACTGCACCACCAGGGTTTTAGTTTCCCTAAAGGAAACTGTATAAGTAAAGTGGGCTCAGGAACTTTCTTGTAGCACAATGGAGAAAGAGCAGACAATTCAAGGGCAAAAGTGAGAGGAAAGACAATGTCCCACTGATTTTAATGAGTACAATACCAGCCACTACTCAACATTACACAAAGTAGGAAAAGTCCCTGGTAGAGAAAGTATAAGACTTCAGGAGGTGTAGAAATTATGACTTTAGCTGAACTCTGTGATTTCAGGGTCTCTGGCTAGTTATAGACTTTCTGGAGCAGACACCCATGAGGAGCGGAAACGTGATGTTAAAGAGTTTCTAGGCCTTTGCAACACAGGATTGAGAAAACAATCGTGCATCCTGCTGTTCTCAGCCCAATTTTGTGACAGCACAGAGTGCTTCAAATTATCTCAAGGGATGCAATATTTACCCTTCTCTTGATCACTCTTATTCTAAAAATCAAAATCGGACAGGCATAAAATTAGACGATTAAAAACTTTGTATGGTGCTTTTAGAATTTGCAAATCTCTTTCACGTATGTTAGGTCTCATTTGACCCTTTCAGAACCTCTCTCTCACTGCTATGTGGAGAAAGGATTACAGGAAGAGAGAGTGAAAACAGGAGGACTCTGCAGTAGTCCAGGCAAGAGGCAATAAGGTAGTGTAGTCTGTGGTGGTGACTTGAGGATGGAGAAAAGTGGATGGTTAATTTAATGTCGAGTCCACAAATTAAATAATTTCTAAGTTCAACAAATATATCTGGGGGTCTACTATGGCCCTTGGAAACCCTGGTGGCATAGTGGTTAAGTGCTATGGCTGCCAACCAAGAGGTTGGCAGTTCAAATCCACCAGGCGCTCCTTGGAAACTCTATGGGGCAGTTCTACTCTGTCCTATAGGGTTGCTATGAGTCGGAATCGACTCGATGGCACCAGGGTTTGGGACTATGGCCCAGACTTGGTGTTAGGTACTGAGTGTCTGGAGGTCCTGTCCATTGCTTAAAATTTGGCACGGGAGGTGATGAGACAGGTGGTTAAACAAATAATACGATAATGACTCTCACTGAGATACAGACTAAGTTCCCTAGGATCTGGGGGTAAATCTGGGAACTCTAGGGGGGAGGAGGTTTAGAGATAGCTTTCAGAGAAGAATGTGACACCTGAGTAGGGTCTTAGAAGGTAAGAAGGGATTTTCCTAGAAGAGAAAGGCAGGAGGGTACTCCAGGTAGAGGAAGCAACATAAACAGAGGTACACATGCGAGAGAGTTAGGGAGTTTTCCCCCAAACTGCGAATGCACGGGAGAGATGAAGCTAGAGAGAACAGGTGAAACCATCCTGTGATAGCCTCATGTGATTATGCTACGAAGTTGGCATTTAATCCTTGAGCAATGGGTGCTTGAAGTCTGGGAGAGATATGGCCACTTTACAGACGAGGAGGCAGAAACTCAGAACTGAGTCACATGTTTATGGACTCAAGGTCTGGAGTGGTAGGACAGCAGTAAGTTATAATCTCCTCACTCCTGGTTCAGAGCTCTTCCTTTCTCACTAAGGAAGTTACTCTAATTGCATTTCTCACTAAGTTCCTTAGTCTAATTGTGTTTATACAATGCATGGTCATTTTCTTCCAAGCCATTTTCCATGAAAAGAAGTTCACAAAATGCAGAATATTAGGACTATCCAATGTAATCACTGTTTATAAAAGCTTTTTTTCTCTTAATAGAAACCATAAAGAATAATAACTCATATCACATACAATGGCCATTCAAGAATTTGGGAAGCTGGAAAGAATCTAAATGGTGGAACAGAAGAAATTCAGTCGTATACGTAAAACCTAAAGTCCACTAAGAGCCAATGTCCAACTGTCAGCAAGTTAAAAAATGCATTCTGAGCTGAAATTCCAGTTCTCATGGGTAGTGTGTGCACATGAGTTTCAAAACCAAAGCTATAAGGAACGAACATGATAAACCTTGAAAACATGATACTAAGTGAAAAAAGGGAAGTGTCAAAAGACCATCTACTGTATAATTCTATTGATATGAAATGTCCAGAATAGGCACATTGAAAGAGACAGAAAGTAGTTAGCATTACTAGGGGCTGTGGGGCGGGAGGAACGGGGAGTAACTATGAGTGGGTATGGGGTTATAAAAATATTCTAAACTTAGAATGGGCCGACGGTTGCACACCTCTGTGAACATAAAACTCTTGAGTTATATATTTTAGATGGGTAAATTTTATGGTATGTGAGTCATATCTCAATAAAATTGTTTTAAACAAACCAAAGCCACAGTCCTCATTTGGGTCCTTAGCATATTAATTAGTATATTAAAACACATCACACCAACATTCCTTAGAGATTAAAAGATAAATACAACTTATTCCTTTGCAAACTCATCTAATTCCATATTCTGACATCTTAGATAGTTCTCGACATATATTTGTGGTTCTAAAGGAGCCACGATAGGACTTAAACATTCCTAGGGAAAGGGGAAGTCCCACTCCTGAGAAAACCATGTATTACAAAGCTTTCAAAGGCTCTGTCTAAATAACATAAGACGGGACATTTAGTAAGAAAGAAGCCTGGAAAAATGGTTGTGGGTCTTAATGCTGAAACCATTTTCGGTTTTCATTTGTTGGAATAGTAGTTTTAGAATAGGCCTTTTGGCTTAAGTATTGTTGAGTTTTGGCTTTGCTACCGTTCTTCTTCCCTACTTGGGATAGGGAGATGCAATCAATGGCATATGAGGTGATTTTAAGGCCAAGAAGACTGGTTTCTACTGTGATAGTCCCACTCAGTACAATGACGCTGCTCAGTATTCCAGTTACTCCATGAGACCAGGTATTATGACTTATTCCTTAACCCCATTCCCACCCCTTAAAGAGTCAGTGCTCAACCGAACAACCCTCTTTTGTTCCCTCCTCAACCTCCCCAGAAGGAGATCTGGATCTACCATTTTAAAACCACTAATGACCCATGATTGGGACAAACTGCAGACTCGGGTTTCTTTTCCAGTGGCAGCCATCTATACTAATATGTTTCCTTCCAAAGGAGACCCTAGCACCTGGAGGTAAACGGATGAAGCCCCAAGGAGAATCTAGATTGGACTTCCCTTTTCTAAACACCCAAAAGAGAATAACAAGATTCCAGAAGTAGCTTGCCTTATTATGCAAAAATACTGCCTTTATGTCCAGCTTAGACCTGGCAGGCTGATGTGCCAAACATTGAGTAGCTCTGGAACCAAATCTTTGTGATCAATTCACAAAGTGCAATTTCACATACTCTTCATGTGTAGTTTAGCTTCATTTTTTGTACTAGGGTAGTTTACTTTTTGTCCTTTGTCCCTGGGGGACTTTTAGGAACCTGATGGACTTGCTGGCATGGAATGCCCCAATCCTCCATGGGTTTTATGTACGGCGTAGGGATAGGGTAAGCACAGACTCAAGCATTTAACTTCCTTTCCTAGTCATCAACCTTTCAGCTCAGAATGAGGGAAGCTCGCAGGGTTGTGGATGGATGTGGATATGTTTAATATGACCACCGAGTTAGGGGGCAGTAAGAAAGAGCATGTGTTTTTTTTGAAGGGCATGTTGGTGCTGGGGAGGATGGGCCATTATTAAATATTTATGATTGTGGTTTGGTGAAGGGGAGAGAGATGACTAAAAGGCAGAACCTAGCCAGAATGCTGAGTTTGTTTTATTATTTTCAAAAACTTTTTTTTTTTAAGGCAGAGTGCCTCAGGGCCTTTTTAACAATAGTATCTTAATAAATTATTTAAAAAAGAAAATAAAGCCCCTGGTCCATCCACAGTGCATATTATTATCAATTGAAGGTACCAGATCTTTGATGGGGAGGAGAGGATGGGTAGAAACTGAAGGGGCAGTGGTTGCAGAATAATCCATTTTTCAGGTATCCTTTAAATACCTACTGGAGTACATAGGTAAATCTTGCCAATTACAGGAAACAGGTATTTCCTGCCTTTGGTCAGTAAAATATCGCCACTTGACAAGACCACATTCCACAAAAATATTAATAGTATCCATCATTTTTGAGTGTTAAGGACTTGGCATACATTAACTCAATCTTCATAAAATATTGGTGAGGTAGGTAGATTCAGAGGAGTCCAGTAACTTGCCTAAGATGACATGTTGTTGTTGTTAGATGCCATTGAGTCAGTTCTGACTCCTAGCAACCCTAGGTACAATAGAATGAAACACTGCCCAGTCCTGATGACATAGCTAGAAATTAATGAAGCTGGGATAGGAGTCCAGGTCTGTTTGAATTCTGAGCCCTTACTTTATTTATTCTATCCTGCCTACCAATGAAATATGAAAGCAAGTCAATTACCATGTGGGGTGGAAATAAGAGAAAATTTATTACAAGAATAAACCAGGGTTATTGCTACAACATCTATGCCTTATGAAAATATTCCATTTGTTTCCCTACTAAAACAGGCTAATAAAGGACAGACTGAAAGAGAACATAATCTGGCAGACACTTTGTCTGATCTATGCAAAATCCATTCCAGGGAGAGGTGAAGACCCATGCTGCTTTCCCCTTTCTCTTCCTCAATGAATTAGCACGCTGATGGGCCCTCCTAATAATTACGGAAGTTGTAGGAGTCTTCTTCCTCTAAGGCTTTTGATAGCAGGTATATTAGGACTTTGCCACCCCACCTCTAAGTACATTCTTCCTTCTTTAAATCAGCTGCATCTGTAGTTTGCAATCAAGTGTAAAAACATTTTCAAAGGGCAGAAGAGTAGGTTTTGCTCTGCTGTTTTGATTTCTAAATTTAAGGGTGACAAACTAGATTTACCTCCAGTGTTTCATTGTGTATTCCACAATTCATCATGCTTTTAGCAAGTGGCTGTGCTTCACATAGGGGGATTTCAGGGATTTTAGGTAGAGCGGGTGGTGTTGATAAAATATCTTCCTACCCTTTCCACTCTCTTGCTTGTGTCGACTACATTTTCAAGTTTCACTCAATGATGGAGTTGTTTCTTAGCGTCTTGTGTGCTTAGCCATTTAATTAAAGCAATCCATATTGAATTCATGTCCAGATGCCTTGACCGGCGGAGCCAGATCCTCATTGGCATGCCAGCTGCTCAAAGAGGAACACAGCCCCTTGCATACTAATCAGGAGAGGAGGCAGTGATTCATCAGCCCATGATACTGCTCCAGCATCTACAAGCACTTATGACATGTAATTGGTGGTGCATAGGCAAGCCAGGCCACATTAAAAACCCTACAGATAGTCAGAGATAAAAATTAATGACTTTTGCTTTGTGTAATCCTGCATGCATTGGTGGGAAAGGGAGGGGGGTTGGGATTAATGGGCAAATCTAAGTAGGCACCAAGGAACAAAGGCTTTCCCGGCCTTGTTTACATATCGAACAATAAAAAACACAAGTGACAAGTTATGGGAAAGCCGAGTTCGAATTTTTGGCACGAGTGAGTTGAAAGACTGCTTGCAGTTTATTATGGATTCCAAATTTCCATATTCATTATTCCAAAACAAACGTCTTCAGTGGGCTCTTCTGGGACTGGCTAGAGCAGTTGTTATTCATCTTACACTGGGGCTGAGGTTGTCATGATTAGGCCTGGGCTGTGCTCACTCTTCATGGCATGCCCCAGCTACTCAGGGACACAATGCAAACCTTTGACAAGCCCAGAGGAATGTAACAGGGATCAAGTAGGGTCATCCTAACCAGACTGCTCCAAGAGCAGAGGGAACCGCACACTTGGGGCAGGATGGGGAGGAGAACGGAGAGAGTCTTGAGCCACCTACTGATGGGCAGGGGAAACAGCCAGGTAGCCTAGCCCTTCGGTGACTGAATTATTTTCTGCTTTGAAAAAAAAAATTTTTTTTTTTAATACCATGTGTTTTCAGTAACGGAAGACATGCTGAATCATTCAGTGTGTCTGAATTTTTGGTAGGTATTATGGGTAGTATGTGGGACACCTATGTTCTCATGGACTTTGGGGTAAGATTATGTGGGACATCTATGTCCCTATGGACTCTGGGGGTATGATTCGTGGAATCACAGGTACATACAATGAATGGCACCTGAAAATGAGGTATTCATGGGAACATGGAATCATGGTGATTAACACAACTTCCAAATAACACACAGGAACACAGAAATGTAAGCTTATCTCTCATTAAAACGGCCAAAAGAAATAAAAGTTTTCAAAAATCATACTTCCAGGATGTACCACCTAATACAATACCCTGTAAAAACAATAATTTGTTGTGCACACCCATTTCTTTGGTTTCAAACAGCCATACAAGCCCTAGCTTTGTAGTACAACACACTATAAGTGAGGACGCAGCTTTCCAAGAAACCCCAGAGGCATAGAATGTAGGTGGGAGCTATATGTTCCACAGGTCACCAAAGGGATAAGTGGCAGCTAATGACCAGGTAGGAAAGGAGGAAAAGAAAGTAGCAGCAGTGAATAAATTGATTTAATAATTAATCTGCACAGGTTAACTGATATAGTTATTGGGATGATGTTAGGCTGTGGTCAACATAGATATTAAAGAAGGGATAGGTTACAGGTGTGGTTAAGGGTAATAGATTAAGTGTATTTGTTAGCAGATAATCTGAAATGGAGCCAAGCAATTCATATATGTTTTGAGAGATAGTTTATTGCAGTGACTATCACATGGGGAATATGATGTGGACAAATGAGAGGGAAAACTGTTAGCGTTTTATAGTCAAGAACTGCCTTGGTTGTTATTTAAGGGTCTTCTTTAAGACACAGATGACCTGGCTGAATTTTAAAAGCTGGCTTGAGTGGGGAGGAGCTTGCAGCGTCATGAATGGATGTGGATATGTTTAATATGATTACCATCACCAAGTAAGGGGGTGGGGGCATGTTGGTGCTGGGGAGGACAGGCCACTATTAAATATTTATGATCGTGGTCTGGAGAGAGTTGACTAAAGGCTGATCCCAACACAATAGCTTAGGAAACCACTGTTTTCTCCATTGTCTGGCTTTGTCGCTTCTGAAAGGAAGAGTAGCATTAAACCCATACTCATTTGTGCATCTCTCCTTTCTCTCCACTTGGGTCTTAGTCTAATGAATCCCTATGATTTCTGTTTTTCTTGCTGGGTCAGTTAACCTAGACGGAAAAACTACGGGTAGCATTTGTAGAAAGGGCATCCCAAGAGCAGAAAACCAAGAGAGATGATTGGAAATAACGTGTTTAGCATCCCTCAGTGTCATTAGGGCAAGTGCTTTGAGTTGATCCACCTCTGGCCTTTTGTCTTGAAATCGTTTGTGCTTCCACAGCCACAGAATAAAGCCATACTATGTCGTCTATACATTTTGTCTCATGAGTGTCATGATCTATTCGTGAAATGTTCCTAAGAAGAATAACTCTCCAACTTATTTCAGAGATGGAAATACCTAGAAGTCTTGGTGATTTCTTTGGAAGAACATGAACTATTGATGTAGTAAATTAAAAAATATATATAATTTCTGCTACATTTATAGTTATCTGAAATGAGTCTAGTGCAGGTAAGATGCCATAGTTTAAGGACAATATGAAGAGGGGAGGGTTTAACTCATTACATTTCTATTCAATAACTTGTCTATGGGAGTTAAAAGACCACCATAACTAAACCTCAGCAGTAGTACCCTTGAAGGGAGAAACCAGAGTAACATGGGAGAAGAGTTGGTGAATCAGTAGTTAAAAGTACCACATCACACACCAAAAGAAAAACAAGGCAGAAGTAAGTAAGGAAATGTTCTGAAATTTCCTTAACTCCATTCAACTCTGTGACTTTTGGAAAGTGACTCAGGACAAGGTGCATTTTACAGTCTAAGCAGTGAAGAATTTTTATTGATTCTCTTTCCTAAGATTCCTTCACTAGGAAAATCTAACTGAGAGATATTTCTGGTATGCTGAAAGAGTTGGGCTACGTAAAAAAGCAAGAGATAACAATGGGATTAGGGGAAAACTGGAGCTATTAAATACATAAGAGGCCATTACTGGGGGATGGAGATTACATATGGTATTAGATATAAAGGAGAAGGGAATTATATGCCAACTCGTTGTCTACTATTGAGGGATAGCAAAGAACCCAAAAACTTTGTTTCATAAGTGATTAAATCACTTAGATAACAATGTAGAGCCCAAAGCTGCCCTTTCTCTAGGTGAGGATGAATCAGGAGCCTTGGTTTGCCCATTCTTTCTGGCTGCAGATTCTCTGGAGTACTTAAATTCACAAAGGATTGTACATTTTCCCAGTAACACAGGTCCCTGGTTAAACAACCACCGAGAGAAAAACTTACTAATTTTCTTTTTGTCTCTTTCAACTTCATTTACCAAACAAACCTTCTTTGAAGTTCTCTCAAAACTATTTATCTGGTCAGGAGGAAAAACTAAATCCTTTGCTGGTGTTTAAGACTATTAACTCTACCAGATGTAAAAAGACAATTTGACCAGCAAACATTAATTTTGACCTGAGACTAATCAAAACCACCACCTTTTGTTAAAATGATGAAACAATGGTATTAATAAACATATAGAGAGCTCTTTCTATCAAGCTCTCATAAAGTCCCCAAGATAGTCATGAAGAATATATTCTATACAACGAAAGCAGTAGTAAGAGTTTCACAATTTCCAGGAGGGAAACTGAGGCTTAGGGAATATCAGTGATTTTCCAGAGGTCAGATTAGCAACAAACCTAGAAATAAATCTATGGTTGATTCCTTGCAATTCTTTCCTTTCTTGCTTTCTTCTTTCCATCCATTCACCTCCCTTCCACAGGTATTTACTAAATATTTTTAGGGGCAAGAAATTAAATATATGTAGATGATGCCTACTAGTGTCATGATCAGGGTTTTGTTTTAGGAATATTCATTTGATTGTGGATCCAGGATGGCTTGACAAAGAAGGACAATGAGGGTATATATGTGAGGGGAGCAGTTAGAGATCATTCAGATTTTTTAGAGGTAATGAGGTTCCTAAACTAGGGGTCCACCACCCATCTGTCAGTTTGTTGTATTATATGGCTTACATGTTGTTATGATGCTAGAAGATAGGCCACAAGTATTTCAAACACTAGCAGCATCACTCATGGTAGACAAGATAAGTGGAGCTTTCAGACTAAGACAGGCTAGAAGAATGGCCTGGTGATCTCCTTCCAAAAATTAGCCAATAAAAACTCTACAGATCACAGAATATTGTCTGAGGCCTCGACTCACTTACTTTGGACACATCATCAAGGAGGACTGATCACTGGAGAAGGACATAATGTTTGGTAAAGCAGAAGGCCAGCATAGGCAAGAGAAACCCTCAATGAGATAGACTGACACATGGATGCAATAAAAGACTCTAACATACCAATGATCATAAAGTCAGCAGAGAACCAGGCAACATTTTGTTCTGTGATACACAGAGTCACTACAAGTTGGAGCCAACTTGATGGTAATAAACAACAAACTAGGAATAAATGGCAGAAGGAATAGAAAAGGAGATGGTAGATGTGAGAGAGATGCTTAAAACAGGAAAAACAGGAATTGGCAACAAATTAGATATGTGATGAAGGAGAACAAGAAATTAAGGGGAGGTTTTGTCCTGGGTGACAAAAAAAAAAAAAAAAGGATGGTACCTATCTTAGGCTGGCTTCTCTAGAGAAGCAGCACAAGCAAAGCATAATGATGAAGTAAAAGAACTGAACAGAAGATTTCAAAGGGCAGCTTGAAAAGACAAAGTATTATAATGACATGTGCAAAGAGCTAGAGGTGGAAAACCAAAAGGGAAGAACATGCATGGCATTTCTCAAGCTGAAAGAACTGAAGAAAAAATTCAAGCCTCGAGTTGCAGTATTGAAGGATTCCATGGGGAAAATATTAAACGATTCAGGGAAGCATCAAAAGAAGATGGAAGGAATACACAGAGTCATTATACCAAAAAGAATCAGTCAATGTTCAACCATTTCAAGAGGTGGCATATGATCAGGAATCGATGGTACTGAAGGAAGAAGTCTAAACTGCACTGAAGGCACTGGCGAAAAACAAGGCCCCAGGAATTGATGGAATACCAATTGAGATGTTTCAACAAATGGATGCAGCACTGGAAGTGCTGACTTGTCCATGCCATGAAATTGGAAGACAGCTACCTGGCCAACCGACTGAAAGAGATCCATATTTATGCCTATTCCCAAGAAAGGTGATCCAACGGAATGTAGAAATTATCAAACAATATCATTAATGTCACACACAAGTAAAATTTCGCTGAAGATTATTCAAAAGGAGCTGTAGCAGTGTATTGATAGAGAACTGCCAGAAATTCAGGCCAGATTCAGAAGAGGATGTGGAACCAGGGTTATCATTGCTGATGTCAGATGGATCCTGGCTGAAAGCAGAGAATACCAGAAAGATGCTTACCTGTGTTTTATTGACTATGCTAAGACATTTGACTGTGTGGATCATAACAAATTATGGATAACATTGTAAAGAACTGGAATTCCAGAGCACTTAATTGTGCTCATATGGAACCTGTACATAGATCAAGAGACAGTTGTTCGGACAGAACAAGAGGATACTGAGTGGCTTAAAGTCAGGAAAGGTGTGTGCCAGGATTGTATCCTTTCACCATACCTATTCAATCTGTATGCTGAGAAAATAATCTAAGAAGCCAGACTATACAAAGAAGAACAGGGGATCTGGATTGGAGGAAGACTCATTAACAACTTACATTATGCAGATGACACCAACTTGTTTGCTGAAAGTCAAGAGTATTTGAAGCACTTACTGATGAAGATCAAAGACCATAGCCTTCAGTATGGATTACACCTCAACATAAAGACGACAAAAGTCCTCACAACTGGACCAATAAGCAACATCATGACAAATGGGGAAAAGACTGAAGTTGTCAAGGATTTCATTTCACTTGGATCCACAATCAACACCCATGGAAACAGCAGTCAAGAAATCAAAAGATGCATTGCATTAGGCAAATATGCTGCAAAAGACCTCTTTGAAGTATTGAAAAGCCAAGAAGTCACCTTGAAGACTAAGGTGCACCTGACCCAAGCCATGGTATTTTCAATTGCATCATATGCATTTGAAAGCTGGACAATGAATAAGGAAGACAGAAGAATTGACACCTTTGAATTGTGGTATTGGTGAAGAATATTGAATATACCATGGACTGGCAAAAGGATGAACAAATCTGTCTTGGAGGAAGCACAACCAGAATGTTCCTTGGAAGGAAGGATGGCGAGACTGCATCTTACATACTTTGGACTGTTGTAAGGAAGGATCAGTCCCTGGATAGAAGGACATCATGCTTGGTAAAGTAGAGGGTCAGTGGAAAAGAGGAAGACCCTCAACGAGATGGATTGTCCCAGTGGCTGCAACAATGGGCTCAAGCATAACAACAATGGTGAGCATGGTGCAGGACCAGGCAGTGTTTCGTTCTGTGGTACAAAGGGTCACTCTGAGTTGGAACCAACTTGACGGCACCTAACAACAATAACAACAACAAATATATATATACATATACACATACACATAGAAAGAGGGAGAGATTTATATTAAGGAAATGGCTCACGTGATTGTGGAGGCTGGAACATCCCAAATTCGTAGGTCATGATAGAGGCTTCTCCTGATTCATGCAGCCAACAGGGGCTGGTGAACCCAAGATCGTCAGGTCAGACAGCAGGGCTCCTGCTCACAGGTTGCAAAGATTGACAAATTTCAAGATCGGCAGGTAAGGTGCTAGCTCAATTCCCAAGAACCAGAGGTCAGATGAACATGAGCCAACTGCAGGATCCAGAGTGAGCAGAAGACCCTGAGCCTTTCCAGAGAGTCCCCTTATATTCTATGCAAGCCACACTTCAAGGAAACTCCCTTTCAACTGATTGGCTACTCATAGCAGATTTCATCATGGAGGTGATCACATTACATCAAATCTCATCATGGAAGTGATCACATCATCATATGACTGCCAAACTACATCATAACTGCCAAACCACTGAGAATCATGGCCCAGCCAAGCTGACACACAACCTTAATGATCACAGTACCTTTAAAGAGAAAGAAGGTACACCAAAGGAGGATCAGCTTAAGGGCAGACTGCTGAATTCCATCTTATATCTATTGAGTTTAAGTTTCCTGATGGTCATACAGGTAAAGATGTTTAGCAGGTGAAGTCTCTAATAGGTCAAGTCTAGAGATGTTGTTTTGGGGATGAGACACTACAGTGGGTATAATGTGATCCAAAAATTCATATCTACCTGGAACCTCAGATTGTCCCGTATTTCAAAATAGGGTCTTTGCAGATGTAAGTAAGGTAAGGACAGAAATGAGATCATAGTGGATTAGGATGGACCGTAAATCCAATGAGAGCTTTCTTATGAGACCAGAAAGACACACAGAGGAAAACATGGTGTGAAGACACAGGTAAAGATTGGCGTGATGTGTCTGTAAGCCAAAGAATGCCAGGAGCCATCAGAAGCTGGAAGGGGCAAGGAAAGATTCTCACATAGAGTCTTCGGAGACTGTGTGGCCTTTCTGGCAGCACCTTGATTTCAGATGTCTGGACTTCAGAACTGTGAAAGAGTATATTTGTTGTTTTAAGCCACCAAGTTCTTGCTAACTTGTTACAGCAACCTTAGGAAACTAAAAGAAGCACATAGAAACGAACAGGTGAGAATGTTCATGATCAAAGTATAAAGAGGAGAGAAAGGGGTCAAGGAAGTATCTTTGGTGGTGATAGAAAGAGAAAGGGGAGCTAGAGAAAGGTTAATCCAAAAGGCAGCCAAGCTAGGAGAATCCAGAGTCTCAAGAGCCAGAGCAGGAAGGGTGCTAAGAAAGGAGAGGGGCATCAGCTGTCCTCTGGGTCTCCACGCTGAGAATAAGCTGAACAGGATAAGAATGGAGATGAGGCTATTGAACATGTTGACATGTGGGAGGGCTGCTTTCATAGAGATAGGGACAGACTGCAGGGGATTAAGGAGCGAGGGGATGGTGAGGGCAGAAGAAAACTCATTAACTATACTAAATGCTGAGGACAAATAGAACGACAAACTTATAGGCAAGAACAAAAGACAGTTTTGCTTCCAGGAGACAACTTCAGTTCTCACAACTGAAGGAAGTGGGATGCTGCCTTCACTGCTGTGAACTTCCTGTTGCCTTCAGCCCTGAGGTTGGCAGAGAGGCCATTGTTCTGCTTGTTCCTCAAAGGCCTCCCCCACCCCCCAGGCAAGTGGCCACTCATAGTCTTGCTCCTTTGTGCTTACAGAGATTAGAAAAAAGAAACTGAGATTGGAAACAAGGAGCTGCTAGTTCAGGAGGCTCCCATACAGAAGCTTAGTAGCAAGTAGAAAGGTTTCAGAGTTTGAACCTGGCCCTTCCTCCCCAATTCTGTGATCTTTCTTTTTTTAAATTGGGTAAGGAGATCCCCTTTTCCTTCTCATTCTTTTTGGAAAATAAGTGCTTTTTGAATCTGCTTGACAGGAGGACTTCCTTTGTTCCACTCCAGCGTTGAGGGCTTGTTTTGTTCTTGAGTTTGTCTACTCACAATGGCAAAAAGCTCAACTCGGCAGCTCTCTTTGAGTCAAAGTTTAAAACATTTAAGGTAAATTAAATATGTAACCAATTATTATGTGAAGAAACCATGGTTTTAAGCATCTCAGGTGTGATTATTTTTCAGGAAAACTACAAAATACATAATGCTATCATTTTCTTAGGTTACTAAAGTAAATTTAAGTAAGAAAAGGCTGCCAAATGATTGAAGTGGTAACAGTAATAAAAACAGTATTTACCAACTCTTATGTGTTAGGTCCTGTGTTTTTACTCAGAAAACAAAGAAATCAAACACACAAATGAAGACAAATTTCTTTTCCCTATGACTTCAAATTTTCCAGAAATTTTTAAACCCTCAATTCAGCAAACATTGGACAGAATTAAAGGTTAAAAAATAAAGTGATAAAGAACTCAGCCAAAGGCTTAGAGTTTACTGTGGTGTACCTTTTCTAAATCTACCTAATATTACCAGGAGCAAAATTTCAGCCGCAAGAATATTCTTCTCATTTAATTGATGTATTTAAGGTACCGATGTAACCATCTACAACTTTATAAAGTACTCAAAACAAATTCTCTTATTTCCTACTGCTGTTTGCAAATGAATACTCAAGATTAAGGTTTTAATTGTATTTGCTGTGGCTAAATTTCATGCACTTACAATAATGTCCCTAAATATACTAAAGGTTTTGGCATCCAATTCTCCCAATAGCTGGACTCGACATCATGAGATTTTGCAACTGTCTTGAAATGTCTGGGCCGCATTTTTACAAATTGCATATTACAGAGTCCTTTTTTCTAAATCATTGCCCAGTTCTGCCTCTAGTCATCCTTAGCAGTGCATGTATCCTAAGCTGTTTTAACATCTAGAGATGGATCTATACTGATCCATGAGCATACTCCCATTAGTCTTGTAGAGTATACTTGTGTGCATTTGGAGGGGAAGTTGGAGGCCATGATAGGTGATGGAAAGAGAGGGAGCTAACCCCAATTGCCAGGTACTATATATATATATATATTTTTTTTTTTATGCAAAGCACATTTGGTGGTAGTCATCTCATTTAATCTTCCTAACAATCCTAGGTCCAAAACTTCCCACCCACTTCTCTAGAATCCATTCTCCACTATCTTGGCACTTCATCCCCTCTACTCCCAACAGTCATTTTATTTTATTTTACCAAATCTGTAATGGCCCCAATTTCAAATTTTCTTCTCATCGTCCCTCCCCTGTGAAACCTCCACTATTTCTTGACTTATTCAACAGCTCCCTCCCTGCCATAACGGTGCCCAGAGAAGGATTTAAGGCAGGCCCATAGGGTTCCCTGGCCTCCTGGTCTGATCACCATTTCCTGCCACACTGCCTGCCTAAAGGACCTCCTGAGAATGAGGTTTAATTCTGGACTTTTCCCTAAAGGACCATTGGGCCTAATACTATCTTTTTTTTTTTTTTTTTTTAAATTGAGGTGAAATATACAAAATCAACCATTTAAAAATGAACAATTCAGTAACCATCATGTTTTACATCCCTGTTTACCTCTGTTTATCTATGTCCAAGATTTCAAGATCACCCTTTTTTTCCCAGATGCTTGTCCTCCATGGCTGTGTGTCCTAATTTGACCCAATCTTCCATCTGTCCCTAAACCCCATCAGTGTTTATATCATACTCTCTAGAACCCATGGTCTGTCATCAGCAAAATTCTCTATCTCCTTAACCTCTCCTGTAAATGCTTCCTTTGCTATCTTGCATCAGCTTTCCCTTGAGGCCACTGTTCCCCCTCCTTAAGTGGTGACCCCGTATTCCCCCTTTCCCTTGTACCCTGTGTCCAATTCCTCAGCAACTTCTGTTGACTTCAGTGTCATAGTTTACCAAGAATCTGACTACTTCTCACCACTGGCACTGTATCATGTCTTTCCTGCTCCCTCCCTTCTACAGTCAGTTCTTCACATAGGGGGCGGACAAACTTTAACAAGTCATCAATCAGATCGTCTCTCTCCAAACTCAAAGCCCAGCACATAAAAAAAAAAAAAAAACCATAAACTCCCTGCCATGACATGCTCTTCTCCCACCCTTTATTACATCTCCTACTATTTCCCCATCCCCCTTATCAATTAAGTCTAACTATCTTGGCCTTACAGCTGTTTCTCAAACACTCCAAGCTGATACTTGTCTTAAGGCCTCTACAGCTGCAGTTCCTTCTCCTTGGGACTCCCTTCCCCCAGGGTCTCCCATACTATTCAGAGTTCTTCTCCAAGGTCAACTTTTCCATGAGTCCTTCCCTGATTGTCTATGTAAGGACATCGCCTTCCCCAGTGCTCTTACCATGCCCAACTCTTCCTTACAATGCTTACCATTCTCTGTCATTGCATCCTATATTTGTTTATCTATTCATTTGCCAGTCTTTTCTCAGATGAGTGTGCCTACATCTTGTTTTCTGCTGTATCCCCAGCTCCTGGAACACTGCTCATTTCACAGTTGTACTCAGTAAATATATATGCAATGAATGAGTGAATGAATTGATGGATAGGTGTCACTGGGAGACTCCCAGTTTTCCTGAGTTGGCACCTTAGAGACCTTTGGTCTGCCCTTTCTCTCTTGCCTTTACTTTGATTGGGTCACCATCTCTGGGATCAATTCCATTTCTGGAATGGCTTTCCTTCCATCCTTTTTTCTACTACCACATCCATGCTTCATGTCCTTATTTACTCTTCAGTTCCTAAAGCCCTTAGAAAACTATGGTCTTCTCACCCATAGTCTCTCTCCCTTGCCTCCAGGCTACCAAGCACATTACTGCCAGACTTATTTTTTCAAAACATGGCTCTGTCCTCAGAGCTTCCTCCACAAGATGGCTGGGCATGTCATAGGGAATTATCAAATATTTGACAAATAAATAATTCAATAAATCTTACTCCTTTGTGAAAACAGTCCACACTTGCCAGTATCTGCTAAAAAACCCAAAAACCAAACCCAGTGCCATTGAGTTGATTCTAACTCATAGCGATCCTATAGGACAGAGTAGAACTACCCCATGATTCCAACTCATAGCGATCCTATAGGACAGAGTAGAACTACCCCATAGAGTTCCAAGGAGCACCTGGAGGATTTGAACTGCTGACCCTTTGGTTAGCAGCCATAGCACTTAACCACTACGCCACCAGGGTTTCCATATCTGCTAAATAAAGTCAAATTCTACATCTTAACACTAAAAATCTTCCAAAACTTTGTCCAGCTATTTCTCCTGCGTAGGATCCCTTAACTCTTTCAAATTAGTTAATTAGTTCTACTAGATCTATAACCAGTCTATTAAAAACAAAAACAAAAACCTGTTCCCATTGAGTTAATTCCAACTCATAGCAACCCTACAGGAGTAGAACTGTCCCGTAGGGTTTCCAAGGAGTGGCTGGTGGATTTGAACTGTTAACCTTTTGGTTAGCACCCAAACTCTTAACCACCGTGCCATCAGGGCTACACAACAAGTCTATAAACCAAAAAAAAAAAAAAAAACCTAAATCCAGTGCTGTCAAGTCGATTCTGACTCATAGCAACCCTACAGGACAGAGTAGAACTGCCCCATAGAGTTTCCAAGGAGTGCCTGGTGGATTCAAACCGCTGACCCTTTGGTTATCAGCCATAGCACTTAACCACTATGCCACCAGGGTTTCCACAGCCAGTCTATAAAAAAAAAAAAAAAAAAATTTTTTTTTTCTATAGCACTGCCAAATACAATGTATTAGATTGAATCATATGAAATTGCCAATATTTGACTGTTTTGACCTATAAAAGAGTAATTTCACATGATTCAACTCAATACGTGTTTCTGCCTCTGTAATTGTGCTTAAGCCATTCTGAATATCCAATTATCTTCCTGTGCCATCCAACCTATGCTTTAGAGTCCAACTGTTATGGAATGAACCGTGTCCCCTCAAAATACGAGTTGAAATTCTAAGCCCTTTTTTATACCTGGGGATGTAATTCTGTTTGGTAATAGGGTTTTCTAAATGTTAATGAGGCCATGTAACCCTGATGGCACAGTGGTTAAGGGCTCGGCTGCTAACCAAAGGGTAGGAAGTTCAAATCCACCAGCAGCTCCTTGGAAATCCTATGGGGCAGTTCTACTCTGTCCTATAGGGTCGCTATGAGTTGGAATCAACTTGATGGCAAAGGGTTTGGTTTTGGGTTTGAATGAGATCATATCAGTGTATTGTGTTTCTAAACCTTATCAATTCTGTGGTATAAAAAGAGCTGATTAGACACAGAAGCAAGTAAGCATAATGGGGGAAGACAGACACTATCTGATGACGATGGAGGCAGATGAATCTACAAGCCTATAGGAACTCCAAGGATTGCTGGCTACTAGAAGCTGAAATAGACAAGGACCTATTTCTATGGCCATATCCTGATTTTAGACTTCTAGCCTCTCAAATTGTGAGAAATTATTCTTTAAACCTACTCACTTGTGGCATTTCTGTGACAGCAGCACTAGCCAAGACACCAGTTTTATCTTATCTCTTCCAAAGAGTCTCCAGAATGAAAAGCTTTTCTTTTATACTCCCACAGCATTCACAACTTTTTTTTTTTTATCCATTTTCACTCACCTGTAATGAAGTTGTTTGTGACTATATATATCTTCTCCTATTTTTTTTTCCTCTCCACTTTGTGAACTCCTGGAGGACAGGATCTTGTCTTATCTATCTTGGAGTTTCTCACAGCTTCTGCTACAATGTCTTACACAGGGCAATTGCTCATCAGACATTTGTTGAATGGACCCAAATAGTGGTTAATTGTCTTGAGCATATAGCCTTGTATTCGACTTTATGATGGGAGAAATATGTTCATAAAGTCTATAACTATTTTTTCACAACCATTTCTTAGATATAAATATAATATTTTTCCATTAGACATTTTGCCATCACACCCAGAGTAGGATAGCAAATTCATGGGGCAGGGGCAGGGGAAAGAGGAGGAAGCTGCTTACCCAACCACTGAGAGAAAAATCAACTCCTAGACCACAAAAGGTAGGCGGTATATGACAGTATTTCTCCTGGCCTATCTGAGGCCTTTAAGACATGAGCCAACCTATAAGGGTTGATGACTTTGGATATTCCATGGAAAATACCTCTGTTTTGAACATCAGCAGCTACTTCATCTGCTCTGAACAATAGGTGAAAGATGGGAAGCAGCTGATGGTTCAGTTGATGATGATGATGATGACAAAAATGATAATGACATTTACATGATTCTGCAGTGTTTGACAAACTCAGCAAATTACTTGTAAAGTCGGCAGTCAAGGCTGTCAATGAGAGAGAGTCACCTCTGGGGCAGGAAGCAGCAGCCTCATTTGCATAAAAGGAGAGAGCTCATAGCACCTGACAACTCTGAAGTTGTGTGCAAAGAGAACCCTGGGTTCATGGGAATTCAGAGAGGAAGTGAGCTTAGGCTGCAGCAGGGGAGAGTGAACTTTAGGTATTAGGAAGAACTTCCAGAGAGCAAGGGTCTTATCAAAACAACAGATGTCCAATGAAGGTTACCAAACTTGCTTATAAGAATCAAAACAGCATGGTGCTGGGGCCTGAATAAACAGGCCACTAGAATAGAGAGTCAGGAAATAAAATCAAGTATATATGAAAATGTAGGATATAATAAAGACGGCATCTCAAATCACTGGGGCGGGGGGAGGGTGAAGATGATCTTTTTAACAGAGTGCTAGAACAACTGGGTAGTGATTTAGATAAAGACCCAGTTAGATTCATATCTTCAACCACACACAAGAATATACTACAAAGTGGACCAGAGATCTATACGAAAAAAAATGAACCTTACAGGCACTGGAAGAAAACATGAGTGATTTCTGTATAGTCTGGATGTAGAGAAAGACTTTCAAACTTGAATCAATATCCAGAAGCAATAAAAGAAAAGGATGATACATTTGATTACATAAAAAAAGTTTTTATGGCAAAAACACCATAAGTAAAATAAAAACGAAAACACATGGCAGATGGAAAAAATGTTTGCAATATGCATCACAAATAAGTGGCTAATTTCTGTAATATACAAAGACCTCTTTAAAATTTGTGGAAAAAGACCAAAAGCCCAATAGAAAAACTGGCAAAGGACTTGAACGGACAATTCACGCACAGACAAAAAGATACAAAAACAGCATTTAAACACAAGAAAAAATGTTCTTCACACATAATAAGCAAACTACAAATTAAAACTACATTGAAACAGTCTCGCAACTCCGCAAATGAATAAACAGAGTTACCTCACGATGCACCAATTCCATTCCTAGGTATACACCCAAGAGATATTAAAACCTATGTCCACACAAGCACTTGTACACAAATCTTTATAGCAGCAATATTCATAATAGCCAAAAGGTAGAAACAATCCAAGCATCCATCAGCTTACGAATGGATAAACAAAATGTGGTATGTCCATACAATGGAACATTATTTAGCAATAAAAAGAATGAAGTACTGACACATGCTACAACATGGATGAACCTTGAAAATATTACGCTAAGTGAAAGAAATTACATATTGTATGATTCCATTTATATGAAATGCCCAGAATAGGCAAATCTACTGAGATGGAACGTAGATTAGTGTTTGCTTATGGTTACAAAGGGGTGAAGTGGGGAGAGTACAGAGGTGATAGCTAGAGGACATGGAATTTCTTTTTGAGGTGATGAAAATGTTCTAAAATTGACTGTGGTGATGGTTGCAGGTATCTGTGAATATATTAAAATCCATTGGTGTATACACTTAAATGGGTGAATTGTATGGCATGTGAATTACATGTCAATAAAACTGTTTAAAAAAACCACATGGAAATGGCATTTCTCATCTGCTAAATATTAAAAGGAAACTCTGGTGGTGTAGTGATTAAGTGCTACAGCTGCTAACCAAAGGGTCAGCAGTTCGAATCCACCGGGCGCTCCTTGGAAACTCTATAGGGCAGTTCTAATATGTCCTATAGGGACGCTATGAGTTGGAATTGACTCGATGGCACTGGGTTTTTGGGTTTAAATATTAAAAAGCTTTATAATACACTCTGCTGCTGATGTCACTGGGAAACAGGCACTTTCACACCTTGTTAGAGGCAATACAAATTGGTATAAACCTCAGAGAGGATGATTTTTCAATATCTAACAAAACTACAGGTTTGTGTAGCTGTGACTCAGCAGTCCCACTTCTAGGAATTTATCCTGACAATATCTGTCCAACGATATGAAAATACAGATAAACAGGACTATATATTATAGTATTGTTTGTAATGGCAAAATACTGGAAATAATCTAAATGGCCACAGATAAAAGACTGGTTGGATAAACAGTGGTACGGTCATGCAGTGCAGGACTATTCAGCTGGAAAAAAAGAATGAGGAAGGGCTCTGTGAACTGATTTTCAGAATGAACTAGTCAGGGAAAAAAGTAATGTGCAAAAAATCATTTACAGTATGCTCTCTTTTGAATAAGAAAGAAGAGAAAGTAACTATACATGTATGTATTATTTTAGCAAAAAGAAACATAGGGAAGAAAACCAGAAATGAATGAGATTGGTTATCTGCAAGGGGTGGGTGGGGACGGGGGGAGGGGCTAGTAAGGGGAGCGACACTTCTTTGAATATGCGTTTTTTTTTTTTTTTTTCAGTTTTGACTTTTGTATCTATGTTAATGGTTCAAAAAACCAAACCAAACCCATAGAGTCGATTGCAACTCATAGCAACCCTACAGGACAGAGTAGAACTGCCCCATAGAGTTTCCAAGGAGTGCCTGGCAGATTTGAACTGCCAACCCTTTGGTTAGCAGCCGTAGCACTTAACCACTATGCCACCAGGGTTTCTATGTCTATGTTTACATGCTCAAAAATCTACAGGATAGGGAGAAAGCCCCTAACAGAAACAAATGGACTAATTGTATTTCAAATGGATAACATAACTACACTGAGTAGGGGGAAAGGAGGGAAAACCATCCCAAGTAACTTTTCAATACAGTGCTTGGCTATGTACCCTCCGTAAAGAAATACTGAACTCTAGTTAGTAGGTTTGTCTTTTTTTACAGTGGTGTGCCTGAGCAAGGGAGCCCTGGTGGCACAGTGGGGCAGCTCTACTCTGTCCTATAGGGTCCCTAGGAGTCAGAATCAACTCCATGCCAATGGGTGGGTGGGTGCATGAGCAAGTCTAAAACTACTTTCTGTGTATCCCGGGATTGACAAATGAATAAATATGTCGAGGAAAATGGGATCTAGGTGTCTACTGAAGAAGCACTTTTTATTAATAGAGGAAGGCTACAATGCTGTTGGGTGGAAACTGAAGGTATCAGTACAAACTCACGTTTTTGTTTGTTTTTATATATATGGCTAGCTTTGTCCATTGAGAGGGCCTAGATATAATGATAACGTAGTAGCTCCCAGACCCAGAAGCTGATACCCAGATCTTGGTTTTTAAATTCTGTTCTCTACCAAAAGGATACGAGGCTCCTTGGAGAGATGGCTGATTCCAAGGCAGGGAAGAGCCTGAACATTTTGTTGTTCCAGACAATAAGAAAGTGCTCAAAAAATGAAGAAGATAAGTAAAAAGGACAGAAAGAGCTTCTGGTGGGACAACTTGAGTATCAAAATGATTAATGATAATGGATTATAGCCCATTGAATAATCCATAAGAATCCATGAGTTTATACTGATATAAGTGAATGAATAAATTAATAGATAAATGATGGAGAAAAGAAATTGAACTAATAAATGCAGAATGAAGAAAATAGAAAGTTTGGCAAACATCATAGTAATAACTGATTCAGGCAACCATCATCCATGGATGCTAAAACTAGTGGGTCTGATGAGGACTGGGATATTTACACAGTCTCAAGGTATCTCCCTACAAATTTCTTATTAATCACAAAGGGAAAAATAGTAACTTCATAATGGAGAAACCTGGCACATACCACCTTAGCCAAACAACCAATGATAACATCACCAATCATGGCACCAACGAACATCATACCCTTCTTGACTGAGGAAGATGCAACATCACTTCTGGGATGTTCCTGCCCAAAACTCACCACCCGGATCTAATCATGAGGAAACATCGGACAAACTCAAATTGAGTAACCTTCTACAAAATAACTGGCGTGTACTCTTTAAAAACATCAAGGTTAAAGAAAGGAAGATAAAAAAAAGTAAAGTTAAAGAACGGAGCAAGTGTTATAGTTTAAAGGAAAGTAAAGAGATGTGATGACTAGATACAATATGTGTTCCTGGATAAAGTACATTACAGGAACAATGAATAAAATTTGAATTTGGACTGTGGGTTAGTTGATGGGATTTTATCAATGTTTAGTTTTCTGATTTGGATAATGGTATTATGACTACGTAAAATAACATCCTTGTTCTCAAGGAAATATACACTGAAGTTTTTAGGGATAAAAGGGCACGATATCATCAAGTTATTCTCAAATGATTGAGAAAAATTATATATATATATCTATATCTATCATCTATCTACCTACCCACCTACCTATCTATATACAGACAGAGGAGGTAGGTGGGGGAAAAAGAGGGAAGACTTGAAGATAGAATAAGTAGGACAAAATGTGAATAACTGGAAAAGTGGGATAAAAGATATACTTGAATTCTTAATACTAGCTACTTTTCCGTAAGTTTTAAAATAAAGAGTAAAAGAATTGCTCATAAATTTTTTAGAGCGAGACTGTTGTTACATCTCAGTTTAAACACTTACCCAGGTACATGGTGGCTGTGGAGCTAATCTGGATCACTCAGGTCTTTATTTTTCAAGCTGGACAAATCGATGCCCTGCCCTGTTTGTGGAACTCCTTAGCCCTTCTCTTAGCTTCGAAGGTGTGAGTGGGACCTGTTTTATTATGGACCTGGATTTAAATCCTTTATTATTATTTTTAGGAGCCCTGATGACACAGTGGTTAAAGCACTCAGCTGTTAACCAAAAGGTCGCCATTAGAACCCACCAGCAGCTCCATGGGAGAAAGACGTGGCAATCTTCTGTAAAGACTGATACCCAGTACCCAGTGCCATTGAGTCGATCCCGACTCATAGTGACCCTATAGGACAGAGTAGAACTGCCCCATAGATTTTCCAAGGAGCCCCCGGTGGATTCAAACTGCCGACCCTTTGGTTAGCAGCCGTAGCACTTAACCACTATGCCACCAAAACAGGGTTTCCTAAAGATTGATAGCCTTGGAAATCCTATGGGGCAGCTCTACTCTGTCCTATAGGGTCGCTATGAGTCAGAATCAACTTGACTGCAATGGATTTTATTACTGTTTTTTTAATATTATCAAATTAGACCCAGCTATTTTCAAACATGTTAATCCGTGAGTGAGAAGTTCCAAAAGCTGCTAGGACACGCGGCCATCTATGATGCATCAATTGGTCTCAACCCACCTCTAGGAAAAGAGAATGAAGAACACCAAAGACACAAGGAAAATATGAGCCCAAGAGAAAGAAAGGGCCACATAAACCAGAGACTCCATCAGCCTGAGACCAGAAGACCTACATGGTGCCTAGCTACCATCAATGACTGCCCTGACAGGGAACACAACAGAGAATCCCTGATGGAGCAGAAGAAAAGTGGGATGTAAACCTCAAATTCTAGCAAAAAGACCAGACTTAATGGTCTGACTGAGACTGGAGGGACTCCAGAGGTCATGGCTGCTAAGCTCTCTGTTAGCCCAAAACTAAAACCATTCTCAAAGCTATTCTCTTCAGGCAAAGATTAGGCTGGACCATAAGACATAAAATGATACTGGTGAGGAGTATGCTTCTTAGCTCAAGTAGACACATGAGACTATGTGGGCAGCTCCTGTCTGGAGGTGAGATGACAAAGCAGAGGGGACAGGAGCTGGTTGAATGGACACAGGAAATACAGGGTGGAGAGGAGTGTGCTGTCACATTGTTGGGAGAGCATCGAGAGTCACATAACAGTGTGTGTATAAATTTTGTATGAGAAACTGATTACAATTGTAAACTTTTACTTAAAGCACAATAATAATAACAACAACAAAAAGCTGCTGTGATACTGCCACATCCCTCAGCAACTCCAGCTCAGGGCCCTGTGCACTACAATGCTAGGATGTGACTCAACCTCAGCTTTCACAGTGTGGTTGGGTTTGGAATATCTTGGCTCTGAGTTGTTAAACTAAGGCTTAAAAACCAAGAGTTTCTACTGAGATTTTTCTGTGCTCTGTTTCATTTCTCCTGGGATATCTCTCTAGCCAAGAGGAAATTTTCTATCTCTGTTTTAGATCAAGGACCCAGCACCACAAGATCAGACCCTCTCCTTGCAGGGAATGTTAAAGACAGCCCTGGCTGAACCAGCCCCAGCCTCAGCATCCCATTTGGATGTCTAGAACAGGCATGTGGGTCCACTGATGTTCCTGTGTGCCTGCATTTTGGACCTTTTCCAGCCTTCAGGTTAAACACATGTCCCTCATAGGCCCCTGAATCCTGGCCTTTGAACACCTCACATACCTAAAACATTCCAGATTTTCCTGTTGTTGTGTTGCCTCCATTGTATGCAGAGGACAGGCAGCTTCAGCCAAGCCCTGTGACATTGGAAGACAAGAGGAAGCACCGACTGGTTGAAGCAGCTATGGAAAGTAACACAGCTGTGGAACGGGCCACCCCAGGATCATCATGAGTGTCAGATCCTAGAAGTGGGGGCCATAGCCCTAGCCAAAGAGACCAGTGGCCTGAAGAACCCAAAGTGGACATAAGAGTCTCTTCTCCCCATACCATTAAGTTAATTATTTACTATGACCATAATAAAAATGATGATGATAATGATGGTGGTCAATTAATCAGGAGGATCCAATTAATCCTTCCGGCCATATGCTGTAAGAAGGTGTGGTTTTACAGGGGAAGGAAACGGAAGCTCAGAGTGGTGAAATAACCAGCACAAAGGCACACAGCTCCTAGGTGTAAGAACTCAAGTCCAAACTCAGGTCTCTGTAATACCAGAATCATGTGGAGGAGAAACACTCAAATAAATATTTGCTCTTCCAAATGACCATAAAGTCCAAGCTTGCCGATTAATACCAAATTCATGTCATCCCAAACAAATGTCATCCACCTGATTCTACTTCCCAGTACAAAAAGACTCAGGACTGTAATCATTCCTTTTCATCTGGCACAAATTTCAGCCCTAAAGGAACTCCCAATTATTCTCGGCTTTACTCCCTCACCCTCTCCGGGCCTTGATGCCCCTAACTGGCATTCCTGAAATCCACAATGGCGCCCATACCTTTGCTGTAGAATTGGTTTAACGTACATCAGTATCTGCTCCATTTGGGAGCATGGAGGATCCAGCCTATTCCTCACACATAACCTCCTTACCAGATGGCCCATAGGCAGGTACTGGCAACCAGGTGTGGTGGGGCTCAATGAGAGAGTCACTGGTATTCGCGGGTGGCTGAGCCTCAACTCGGAGCTACCAATTATGTTTAAGCATGACTGCCGCGGTAAAACATTTGCTCTGAGAACTATGCTCTCTATTTATCTGTTACAGTAGTTAATTTCATCTGTTTTGCAGAAATATTTACTAAGGGTGATTGATAGAGGCAGGCAGCTGTGGCTGCATCCACTCTAACCATACTGTTTATTTACAACCAAGGCTCCATGGTGCAGATAGCTCAAAGAGGATTAAATTATACTTTGTAGATTAAAGTCCCCAACACTATAACACTCATAAGCCTTTGTATGCTAAGCGAGAACTTTGACTCCCATCGGGCTTTAAGCAGATATTTTGCACCCACAGAAAAGAGTGAAAACTTTTGATATTTAAGCTGGCAGAACAGCAAGCTCACTTCTTAGGCAGTCAATTGGTTAAAGAGGGGGAAAAAAAGCATCTTCACAAACACCTTTTAAAGGACCAGTGTGGGCTGCTTCCTTCTCACTATAAACCAGCCCTCTCCACCTCTGTTTACTAATCTTATACTTGGGTGGGCATACTGCTTAAAAGGAAACCGACCCCAGCCTGCAAAAGCCATGGGTTTATTCTCTGGGGGTCAAAGCATGCCCCATGTTATTACATGCCAAGCACCAGGCTCCTCCAAGTTTACTCGGAGTTGGTTAGAAAACAGACCCTAAGGAGAAGCCTAAGATTGTTCCATTCTTCTATGCAACCAGGAGAAGCTCAGTGAGAATCTTCCTGCACTAAGTTGCTAATCACCTCTGACAAGGGTCCTTCACCCTCAGGGTTTGTCACTCACCCCCTCCCCCAGTCTCCAGCCCCAGCCTCCATCCTCTTCAGACCCTGAAAGAATCCAGTTCAATTTAGCCTTCTCATTGATCTTTAAAGTTTCACTCTCAGTCATTTTCCACTTGAAGCCCCTGTTTGAAGTTTCCACGGGCGTTTCTAGTGGTGGGTTTCACCCAGAGAGCTTTGTGGTTGACTTTGAGAGGCTGACGTTCAGAGGATGGACTGATCTTTGCAGGTGTTATTTTCCACACACAGTGCAATTAGCCACACAAACCAAGTTGGTACAACACACTCAAATGCTCTTCGGATTGAACCATTGCAGGTCACTGGGGGGCCTTGTGGGGCTCTCATTCACAGGTAAGGGTGGGAACGTTCCCCTTGGATGACCAACCTTCACCAAAGGAGGCACGGAGGCATGGCCAAAACCCTGTAAATTCAGCCATCAGAAGTCCAGTGCATTTATGTAGGGAATCAGAGATCTTGTGGCATTTCAATGCATTGGTTCAGTAGAAAAATCAATGACTTCATTAAAACGCAATGGGAAAATACAGTTTTAAAAGAATCTGAGGCAAGAATTGGATGGTTTTATTACCCTGTCTGGGGCCCACAGGATCTTGTATTTCTTGGCCGTCCTTTTGGGGCATCAATAACACAGGCCAAAGCAGAACAAATTCCAAAGCAGTACTTCTCCACCCAAGAATCCCCCAAGGGAGCTCTCGAGCTTCCCTAGTGCCTTGCGGCCTTTGAAACGTCACAGCGGTGATACCGAAAAATTGAAAATCTGGAATCAACGCCAGGGAAGGTTTGAGAGAGTCTACTGTCATTGCTGCCAACGATATTTACAGGGAATTGTGCAGATGCTCGTTACACACCCTTCCTCTCTCCTTTTTCCTGGAGTCATTCTGGAATCCGAGACCTTGTTGGAGAATTTACTGATCGGGAAGAACTGCCTTTTAGCCAAGTGCACTGTCATCACCATCAGACAGTACTGTGAGGATCGCTGCGGTGTTTAGGGCTCTCTCGCAGGTGGCATTATCAGCAGCACATTAACAAAAGGTGATTGCACCATACCTTTCGCCCTCATGATCTCGTTTAGTAAGTTCACAATCATTTCAAGAGATAAAAAAAAAATCTGTTTTTATATGTGAGGAGGCATGGATAGGGTGCTAGTTTATCTATCTTCCTCCAGCTTTCCTTCCCTCCCTCCATTTTTCTACCTTTATCCCTCTATTTCTTCCTTCTTTCGTTCTCTTCTCTCTCTCCCCCTCACCTCTCCTCTTCTCTCTCTCCCCCTCACCTCTCCTCTTCTCTCTCTCCATCTCATCTCCTTCTCTCTCTCTGATTATCTATTACATGCCCTGTCTAGGTTCTCAGGGTGAAAAGGTGCATAAGACACCTTTCTTGCCCTCAAGGGGCTCACATTTCAGCCAATCCTTGAGAGCACAGTCCTGATATCTAGGACTTCTGCCTTTCAGCTGTTTATTTCAGAAACCATGTTTTCTTTCTCCACACACAAAAGTCTGCTTTCATTGAGGTGAAACAATTTGAGGGGGATGCTGAGTCCCCATCAGCCTAGATTCCAATTAGAATGGACCTATGGCGAGCTGCAGTGATATCATATGTGATTTACTCAAACTCTTTCTCCTGGTGATTACCTTCTCCGTTCAGGATGAAACTATCTCCTCTTTCTGGGTGAGGGAGCAATCTGAATCATTTTCATTAGAAAATGATGCTGCTCATTCTTGCAGTCTAATTGGCTGACAGGGTTTGGGACAGGGAGATGTAATCACTGATAGTGTGCAGGGCCCTACTTTTGTCACAATGAAATCCTCAGCTGTCAAACAAAATGAATATGTAGAGTGGTTAATTTTATGTGTCATTAAAAGAACCATAATTGTGGCAATAAGTCTTTCCTGGGTTCTTTCAAAAGATGTGGGCAGGATTCCCTGGCTCTCAATGCCTTCTTGATGCCCTACAAGGCCTAGGTGTGGTTGTGAAGACTCAAGCCAAGAGAGCTGGCCCTGTGTGGGATTTCTCAGGATTCTCATAGGAACCATCTCCCACCATCATTCCTCCTGGATGTTCTTGTTAGCTGCCATTGAGTCAGCCCGACTCACGGCAATCCCGTGCACAAGGATGTGAAATGCTACCTGATCCGGATGTGCCATCCCCATGATCCATTGTGCATTGAACCATTGTGACCCACAGGGTTTTCACTGGCTGATTTTCACAAGTAGATCACCTGTTTCTTCTTAGCCTGTTTTAGTCCGCTGAAAGCAGTTCAGCATCATAGCAACACGCAAGCCTCTCCTGATAGACAGGTGGTGGCTGTGCAAGGGGTGCACTGGCTGGGAATCAAACCTGGGTCTCCCTCATGGAAGGCGAAAATTCTTACCGCTGAACCACCACTGCCCCCTTACTATTCCTGGATGCTAGCCCTTAATCAAGTGCTGCAATACTCCAGAGAGCTGGAGGGAGTTGTTGTCTATGGTCATGGTAGCCGTGTTACACTCCCACTCAAGGGACATTGGCTGATGAGTAGGTTTGAGAGCTTTTGGGCCACGGAAAGCCTCTCTGGAGCAATTCCTTTGGAGGGAATTGACGTGTTTGAAAGGAGGTTTGTGCTTCTGTGAGCACATGCTCTGCTCCCTGGGAAGCATATCACAGTCTTGGCAACCATGAACTCCTCAAGAGTGCACACAGCCAAGGTCAAGCCATTCACCAGTCCAACCAGCGACCTGAAAAACGGAGGTGTCAGCATCAGATGACCTTCTCCACATAGGAAAGGGAAGTGACACCGGTGGCATTAAGTGTTAACTGTTTGAGAATACATAAGGATGGCAAGTTAAACAGTAATCACTAGGTAACCAACTCAGGCAGATAGAAAGAGGGGGAAAAACCCAAGAGCAGCTATCTTTAAAGAGAACAAGCAGATCTGAGTAATCCAATTTAGGGGAGATAAGAGCCTGCTGCTAGTACTGTCCTTTAACTGGACAAACGCCTTCGTTCAAGTGTCAACCCCAATCCAGGAGAGGTCACCGCACTGGGCCTGCTGCCTAATATACTCCTGAATTGGCTGAGTGGCTTTCCGAACAAACACACTGGTCCAACAGAATTGATTTTCAACAGACCGTATTGGTCCCTAACGTAATTATCCAGCAGTGAGTCAGTTCACGGCAGCCCCTGCATTTAAACGCTCTTGGTCAGCCCAGGAGAGGCTGTGGCCAGCAACGAGGTGCCTTCTCCAAGCATCACTTGGGGAACTTTTTTTTTTCCCCAGCCACTTTTCTGCTCCCTTCGTAAATAATTTAAAGAGCAATGAGAATTTCGTGCAGCTCAGTCTTAAGTGGGCATTGTCTTGCCCCTATATACAAGGCGCTGCTAAGGCCCTGGTCTCATGTGCCTACGAATATCAAGTCCTGGCTATTTGATAGGTGAATTCAATTTATAGTATAGAATCAAACTGAATCCTTTTAAAATACTACGAGGTTTAACCTCTGCGTTTCTCTGAAGGCAAAGTTCTTGTTATCTCTGTACACCCAGCTGGCTGGGGGCAGGTCCAGGGGATGAACTCCCAGCAAAATATATTCCCCCAAAGACTCTCAAATCACTTGGTCCAGGTGCTAGTTGGTCAAACATGCAATAGCCTTTGAACTTCCAGATGAACCTTACGAAATCTTCCAAACCTCAACTGTTCTCCAAAGCTGGGAGGCCTCTGTGCAGTATGATGGCCTTTTAGACCACTGCCAGGACAGCCGAACAAAATACCTTCTTCCTCCTTACAGGGTGCCGGTAAACCCAAAAGACCACAGTTTCCTTTTCCATTTGTCACTTCCTCATCGCTTGACAAGTTGATATATTTCTTACAGTCTGAAAAATCAGCAGAGCGGTGATATCTTAGACACAACCTGTTTAGCTGTGCCTCTGACCTACAGGGGGCAGGGAAGGGGCTGAAGGCATTTGTACGCATCCAGCACGTAGAGCACTGCGTTGTCTGAAGTAGTACCCAGCAACTATTAGTGCAGTTGGATTACAGTGATTTGTAACGACGAAGGACGGGTTCATAGCTGTGTGAACCTGGGCAATAGCTTAACCTCTCTGTACCTGTTATTTGCCATTTGCACCGCAGGGGAATAATAGTTACCTGCTGCACTGGGTTGTTATAAGGATAAAATGAGCTAAACTTTGTCAAGCTTTGGGAACCCTGTTCAGCAGACACAGAAGCATTAAACGAAGGAGATGACCGGCTACCCAGGAATACAAAGGGAATACAATAGAAATCAGGCTTCCGGAATCTTCTCCTCATCTGGGACCTCATCTGCTTTGAAATCCACAGCCCACTAATTAATTAGAAGCGCTATCCAGTTCAGCCTCCCTAAACTGGCTTGGTTCAGGGCAAGGGTCCCCAACCTGTGACCCTGTGCTTGAGCTACCCTGTTTTCCCAGAAGCTGCGTGGTCAAGAGTCTGAAGTGCTCTTGACAGTGAGTTGTAGAGCAGAGCCCAGAAGGGATGTCCCCAGCCTGCCCTGATATCTTTCCATGGGGAATCCACATGGCTGTTGCAAGAGGGTCATGGTGGCGGTGACCACTGGGGAAATCGATCATCTGAGTTCTCAAGAAACACTGTTCAGTCACAATTGACCTGCTGGGAGGCACTGCTCTGGCCAAAGGTAAGAAGAGTTAGAGCTGGTCTGCAGGATACAAGGAAAATGTTCTCATTTTCATCAAACACTAAAACTACCCAGAGGCTCATCTCAAGAAAGTCGTTTTGGGTTTCACTTAAGTCGAGGTTCCCTGACCATGGTATAACTATGAAAACCCAGGCTGGGCCCCACATCCATTTATTTGCTTCCTGAGGCTGAATCAGCATCCAGCTTGGCTTAAGTGACTTTACTAAAATGAACATTTACTGCACACTCACTGGAGTCCCCGGGTGATACAAATGGTTACGTGCTCAGCTACTTACCAAAAGGTAGGAGGTTTGAGTTCACCGAGAGGTACCTCAGAAGAAAGGTCTGGCCATCTACTTCTAAAAACTTAGCCACTGAAAACCCTATGGTACGCAATCCTGCTCTGACACACATGGGGTCACCAGGAATCAGGGTTGAATCAACTCTGGTTTTTACATACTCATCTCATCAAAGCAACTGGCTTTACACAGTCACTATGTGCCGGACATTCTTCTAAGTGCTTCTCTTATATTAGCTCATTTAATCTGACATGTGACATTATCGTCATTTTGCATGAGGAACCCAAGGCACAGAGAGGTTAAAGAACATAACTGAGATCATAGAATTAGTACCTCGATTCGGGTCCTGGCTGCGCACCCATCCTGCCCCTCTGAGGCGGGAGGGAAGGGAGAATGGACAGAGGTAGGTGCTACAGTTTACAAAATAACGTTAATGCTGTTAATTCAGACCCAACTTACAGGGAAAAATGAAAGACAGGAGAGAGAAAGACGCAGGGAAAGAGAGGGAGAAAAGAGGTTGGGGATAAAGAAGAGACAGGAAAAGAGAAATTCATTATTCATATTTAACCCTGTTATTTTTATTTATCAAATAAATAGTATCTGCTGTAATGACAGGTACAATATTTATTGAGAACATAAAATGTGCCAAGCACTGGGTTGTATGCAGTGCTTCACATTCAGTTCTTTCATGTAATCTTCATAACAAAGTAATCAGTCAATACTATGAATCTCATTCATAGAGAGGAAACTGAGGCTCAGAGAGGTTATAATTCAGGAAGCTGAGGGTCAAGATCCAGCCTGAGTAGGGCTGCCAGATGTAAGCAAATAAAACGACAGGGCACCAGTTAAATTCGCATTTCAGATAAACAACAAACAATTTAGGACATACTTAAACTACAATAAATAATTTGGGATATATTTATACTAAATTTTTTATCAATTTACCTGAAATTCAAATTTAACTGGGCATTCTGAATTTTATCTGGCTAAAAAGAGGCATTGGGTTGTCGCAAGTTTTTCTAGTTTTAAGCTGGCATAAACTTTTTTTTTTTTTTTTAATTTTTTGTTGTGTTTTTGGTGAAAGTTTATATAGGAAATTAGGTTCTCATTTAACAATTTTTATACTTTTTGTTCAGTGACTGGTTACATTCTTTACAATATATCAGCATCGTTGTTATTTCCATTTTGTTTGTTCTGTTTCCATCAATCTAGCTTCCCTATCTCCCCTAGCCTTCTCATCTTTGGTCTAAGGTAAATGCTAACCATTTGGTTTCATCTAGATGATTACCTTGAGGAGTATAGTACTCGCAGGTGATATTAGTTACTTTGTGGGCCAATCTGTCATTTGACTGAAAGTTGGCTTCTGGGAGTGGTTTGAGTTCCAAGTATCTCAGGATGACAGTCTCAGGTGATCGTCTAATCTTTACCAGACCAGTAAGTCTACCATTTTTTTTAGAAATTTGAGTTTTCATCTACATTTTTCTCACATTTTATCTGGGACCATCCATTGAGTCCCTGGTCAGAACTGTCAGTAGTGGTAGCTGAGCACCATCTAGTTCTTCTGGTCTCAAGATAGGTGATGTTGCTGTTCATGTACACCATTGGTTCTATAGACTAGTTTTTTTCTTTAAGTCTTTGGTTTTCTTCTTTCTCTTTAGCTCCTGAAGAGTAGAGGCCAATAGATGTACCTTACTTAGATGGCCACTTGCAAGTTTTTAAAACGCCAGATGCTGCTTACCAAACTAGGATGTAGAACACTGTCTTCATGGTCTATGTTATGCCAATTGACTGAGGTGCCTCACAAGATTATGGTTTTAACCCATCAAACCCAGTAGACCAATCCCATGAAGTGTACTGTTGTATCTAGGACGTATCCATAACTGTGCCCCTATATGCTTTATTTTATACTTTCATATTTGGCATAAACTTTTAATAGAAGGTCACAAGTGTGTTCATCTGATCAGATTCTCAGAGCATCTGCACAGATACAACAAATGCTTGACAGGCTCCAAGTTCGAGTGGCTGCATAGAATCTCATGGGTACACAATGGCCACAGTGCCCTGCTCTGTGTGCTGTGGGATGTACCCACACAGAACACTCATTTCATGGTGTCTCCCTTCCTTCCACATGCTGATCACTCGCAGACTTTCACCCTGGGGCTTCCCAGCTACACTCAGCATGGTATCTGCCTGCAGCCAAGACGTTACTCCCCAGAACAGGATAGCAAGGCTCCCCTTGCTTCAAATGTACACAGCTGCTTGGCAGATACAGACAGCGTCCCCAGCCACCCTTCCTCCTGCCTGTCTTTCCCCCAAAGTACTCCTGAATAGGGTCAGGTTCTGGCTGTATTCTTCAGTCTCTAATTAGCAGATCCCAATTCATCACCCTGAGTATCTCCTGGCATCAGCCCTGAGATTCCCTCCTCTCGCCTGGTGAATCGGTCTTCATTTAAAACCCTCTCTCTTAGCCCTAAATGGAAATCAATTCTGCAAGTTTAGCAAATAGTTAATTACTCCACAAAGAGGATTGATTGGCCTTTGATCACCAGAAAGCTCTGCAGTGCTATTAGTCTCTTTCATCTGTGATTAAACCACAGAGAGAAAGAAACAAAAACTAAATTAGGCTTCTCCTGTTATCCTACAAATATTTAATGATGGGCTAATCTCCTAGAGGTGTGTTCAGGGGATACACGCTCCATCAGGAGCCAGCTTCAATTCAACCTTGAACCCAGATTCCATCTTTGTGGAGAGCTCGGCAAAGAACCTTACAGAGGAACAGAGCTCGGCTCAAAGAAATGCTTTGTAGGACACACTCTTGTCTGCCTTTTCTTCTCTCTTCTTCTTAGGTATGTTTTAATGCAGATAAAGATTTTCCCAGTGGACTTCTGACATGAATAATAATAATAAAAAGCCCTGGCTTAAAAAATTCCATCTGGATTTTTCTCTCTGACCAGAAGCAGACCGTGTCCCATTGAGTTACGAATGACAAGGAGCCCTTCTCCCAGGTGACTGACTCCTTCAACTTCTGTGCAGTAAAGGCACAGGCAGTGGAGTGTTCCATTGTTAACTCTTCCCAAACAAGGGCAGGAGCTGGGGTGGTCTGCTTCATCCAACGGCCTACATCGACGTGTATAGAAAATTACACACATTTTAAAGAGGCACTTTCTATACATTTTATGCAATAGTTCTATAAAGCACATAAGGAAACAGGCACAGCAGAAAGGAAAGAGCAAGGACTTTGGAATCAGGCAGAACTGAGTCGAAAGGGTCACTCTGCTTAATAGCTGGGCAAGTTGTATAACATCTCAGGACTTTCTGTACAAAGGGGATGATAACACTAATTTGACAGGGCTGCAATAGCTCATGACAGCATCATGGACAGTGCCTGATATATGGTAGGAGCATTAGATATTAGTTTCATTCCCCACTCTTTCTCCTACTCAGGGTCAGATATCTAGTTACTCAGAGAGCTGAAATACAGCCTGTTGTTCTTCCCAGGTCTAGTGTTTTTCCCCCTCTTATTCACACTGCCTCTCCAGAAATCTTTCTGTTCCACAGTTGCCATTTTGCTTAGAATCCATCTTAGAAACCCACGTTTCTGAAATAACGTCAAAGTTCCAGAATAAAAGAAGAGATTATGTGCAAGTATAAATACAGCCAAAGAATCAATTGGTTTTTGGTTGAAGGCACACTTTCTTAAAAGTAGATTATTCCCACAACCGACTGGATGAGCTAGTTTGGTCTTCAGAAGCATAGGAAAGATACCATCTAATTGGCTGTTTTTCAGTCTGATGCGTTTGGCTTGATAGACAGAGCTAATATGTACTTTTTAGCACCCTCATTTGTTCTTCCTGCAATCTTATGTATATTCTTAGAGATCATTCTGGGGTTTTCTTCTTCATAATTTTATCAGACCCAGTGAATTTTATCAGACAGTCCCTGTTAACCAGGCTGACCCAAATCAAGATGGTGATGTTGGCAAAGCCAGTCTTCCACATTACCCATTCCACCTTTCGCCTCAAGTTCTCTCCACAGCAGAGGGAGGACACCACATTACAGCGACACATTCAATTCCTTGTTCTACAGTATAAAGACCAAAGGACTTAGCACAGATGACCTGGTGGGAGTCCTAGCTCTGACATTTACAAGCTAAGAGACCTTGGGTGACACATGGCAATACTAACAAGTTTAAAAAACATTTTTTGGTCACCTTTATGTGTCAAGGACTGAGCTAGCATTTCTCTGAGAATTAAACAGACTAATAATATAAAAATATTTTAGATCTTATCACTATTACCATTAGGTTTTGTTATGTCCCATTCTTATCTTCTGAACATTCGTCCTACACATAAATACTACTTGCAGCAAATACTTGTGACTCCCACCTGAGGATTTTTTTTATCTGGCCATAGAAGCCCACCAGACCTGTGCTGGGAAGTATCAAAGAGCTAACAAGGCAGGAAACAACCCTCAACCAGTGGTGAACCAGGATATCCTCATCCCTTAGGTGGGGCATCTCCAAGTGCATGCTCTACACTGTCTCTCAGAGTTACCTAGCAGGGTTAAGCCCCAGTTGCCCACAGGAAACGTCCTTGATAATATACATCACATTAGCTTCCTTCTCTTTTCTTTCTCCCTTCCCCACTCCCTTGCCAGTATTTCCTGGGAACACCTCCCAGATAGATGGTATTTCAAAATTTTGTTTCCATTTCTATGTCTGGGGGAACCCAAACTAAGACACGTGTTTTATTAATAAGGATCAACACTGAGAGGGAAGAAACAGGAATGGGGAGAAGTCCTCTGGAAGGGATGAACTGGTGAGGGAAGCAGCCTGGGGAATCTCAGATGGGCAAGTAAGAAGAACACAGGGAAGGCCAGAGCCTTCTATAACTGCCTGAAAGAGATAAACCAAAAATCAAACCAAACCCATTGCCGCCGAGTTGATTCCAACTCATAGCGACCCTATAGGACAGAGTAGAACTGCCCCATAGAGTTTCCAAGGAGCACCTAGTAGATTTGAACTGTCAGCCTTTTTGTTAGCAGCTGTGGCTCTCAACCACCATACCATGAGGGTTTCTGAAAGAGAGAAGAAGAAGAAATAAAGTGGAACCAAAGGGGCCCATGGATGCACACATTTGGAGAGCACACCTGGCCCTATCAGATGAGCCACCTCAATGCCAGAGCTTTGCCAGAAAACCTGAGGGTTTATTCCAAAAGGCCCCCTTTCCTCCAGATTCTAAACAAAGCCTAAGACTGATACTTCATCTATGACAGCAGAAAGAAGTATGGAAGGAATCAGGTCTCACCTGCCAGGAATATTTTAGTTGTTTGGAATTTGGACAGTTACCTGCACTGGGGAGACTGATTGAGTCAACTGTCCATCCAAATTATATCCCAGACTCATCAGATCTCTGCCTTTCCTGCATCATCTCTCCCCTGGATGGCTATAATAGCCTCCATCTCATCACCTCTTCCACTTGGCCCTCTCCAACACATTTTCCATATCCATATTCCCCTGCTTAAAATCTTTCAAGGACTTCTCACTGCTCTCATGAGAAGGAAGAAAATTCCTGACTCACTTACAAGGCTCTACCCCAACTTCATGTTGGGTCTGTTTTCCCCTCACCCCCATGCTTCAGTCTCATGTAACAGTTTGCTGTTCTTGAATCAGCCAAACTCTTTCCTGGCCCAAAATCTCTTCCCTCTGACTGGCTTCCCCACACCATGCACACATTTTGGCCAACTCTTATTCATTCATCAGTTGTCAGCTTAAATGCTACTTCTTCCCAGATTGCCTTCCCAAATTTCCTTGTATGGATTTGTGATAGGCAGGTCCTAAAATGGCTCCCAGTGATTTCCATCTCCTGGAACTCATGCCCTTGTATAACCGCCTTCCCATGAGTGTGGGCTGGACCTAGTAATTCACTTCTAGTGAATACAATATGGCAAGATTGATGGCATGTCACTTTCAGGTTAAGTTACAAAAGACCAACTTCCATCTTGCTTACATTCTCTTTCTCTCTGACTCTTCTCCCTTGTTTGCTCTGATGATGCAAACTTCCAGGTTGTGAGCTGCCATACAGAGAAATCTACGTGACAAGGAACTGAAGGAAGCCTCCAGCCAACCTCCCACAGGGAACTGACTCCTGCCAAAACCAGGTAAGTGAGCTTAGAATCAGATCCTTCCCCAGTAGAGTCACAGCAGAAGATGACTGCATCTCCTGCTGACACTTTGAAAGCAGCCCTGTCAGGGGCCCAGAGCCAGAGGCACCCAGAGTGCCTGAATTCCTGACCTACAGAAACTGGGAGAAGATAAATATTACTTAAAATCATTAGGTTTTAGGGTAACTTGCTATGCAGCAATAGATAACTAACACAGATTCTATCCTGTCATTCTATGTGGTCATTCTATACAGTCACGGTAGGGGACAGTTCCACAACAGGTATTGACTGTAAAACAACTCCGCGTTAAGCTATGGGAGGCATCACAGTATAGTGGCAAAAAGCCCGCACTCTGAAGTCAGATTGCTAGAATTTGGATTCTGGCTCCACTGGTTACCGACTCGATGACTTTGTGCCATTTATGTGACCTCTGGGCATCAGATCTTCATCTTCAAAATGGAGATACTGTAATAGTAAGAGCCACCTTAAAAAGCAGGTGGTAGGATTAAACAAGGTAACACTTAAATATTGCTTAGAACATTACCTGGTACATAGTAAGCCCTTAATAAATGCTATTTATTATTATTTTTATGAAGAGCATAAGAGAAGGTATAAGATTAGCTTTGGAAATTGAGGATCTTGCATTCTGCCCAGGGAACTGCCGCAGCTCATGAAGGAAGTTAAGTTATAAGTCATGCTTGAAAAACTAAAGGAGTTTAGAGAAGGTAATCCCCATCTGTCTGCCAGTTTGTCATACTGTGAGGGCTTGTGTGTTGCTGTGATGCTAGAAGCTACGCCACTGGTATTCAAATACCAATAAGTTCATCCATGGCAGACAGGTTTCAGCTGAGCTTCCAGGCTGAGGTAGACTAGGAAGAAGAACCCGACAGTCTACTTCCAAAAATAATTAGCCAATGAAAACCCTCTGAATAGCATCAGAACATTGATATAGTGCCGGAAGATGAGCTCTTCAGGTTGGAAGGCATTCAAAAGACGACCAGGGAAGAGCTGCCTCCTCAAAGTGGAGTCCACCTTAATGATGTGGATGGAGTCAAGCTTTTGAGACCTTCATTTGGTGATGTGGCATGACTCAGAATGAGAAGAAACAGCTGCAAACATCCATTAAACAATTGGAACTGAAATGTGCAAAGTATGAATCTAGGAAACTGGAAATCATCAAAAATGAAATGGAACACATAAAGATTGATATCCTAGGCGCTACTGAGGTGAAATGGACTGGTATTGGTCATTTTGAATCAGACAATCATATGGTCTACTATGCTGGGAATGACAGCTTGAAGAGAAATGGAGTTGCATTCATTGTCAAAAAGAATATTTCAAGATCTATCCTGAAGTACAATGCTGTTAGTGACAGGATAATATCCATACGCCTACAAAGAAGACCAGTTAATACAACTATTATTCAAATTTACGCATGAACCACTAAGGCCAAAGATGAGGAAATTGAAGTTTTTACCAACTTTTGCAGTCTGAAATTGATTGAACATGCAATCAGGCTGCACTGATAATTACTGGTGGTTGGAATTCAAAAGTTGGAAACAAAGAAGGATCTGTAGTTGGAAAATATGGTCTTGGTAATAGAAATGATGCTGGAGATCACATTATTGAATTTTACAAGACCAACAACTTCTTCATTGCAAATACCTTTTTTAACCAACATAAACGGTGCCTATACACATGGAGTTCTCCAGATGGAATACACAGGAATCAAATCGACTACATCTGTGGAAAGAGACGATGGAAAAGCTCAATATCATCAGTCAGAACGAGGCCAGGAGCTGACTGCAGATCAGACCATCAATTACTCATAGGCAAGTTCAAGCTGAAATTGAAGAAAATTAGAACAAGTCCACAAAAACCAAAGTATGACCTTGAGTATATCCCACCTGAATTTAGAGACTATCTCAAGAATAGATTTGATGCATTGAACACTAATGACCAAAGACTAGATGAGTTTTGGAATGACATCAAGGACATAATACATGAAGAAAGCAAGAGGTCATTAAAAAGACAGGAGAGAAAGAAAAGACCTAAATGGATGTCAGAAGAGACTCTGAAACTTGCTCTTGAATGTTGCGTAGCTAAAGCAAAAGGAAAAAATGATGAAGTGAAGGAGGTTAACAGAAGATTTCGAAGGGCAGCTAGAGAAGACAAAGCAAAGTATTATAATGACATGTGCAAAGACCTGGAGATAGAAAACCAAAAGGAAAGAACATGGTCAGCATTTCTCAAGGTGAAAGACCTGAAGAAAAAATTCAAGCCTAGAGTTGCAATACTGAAGGATTCTATGGGGAAAATATTAAACGACACAGGAAACATCAAAAGAAGATGGAAGGAATACACAGAGTCACTGTATCAAAAAGAACTGGTTGGTGTTCAACCATTTCAGGAGGTAACATATGATCAGGAACCAATAACACTGAAGGAAGAAGTCCAAGCTGCACTGAAGGCATTGGTGAAAAACAAGGCCCTGGGAATTGACAGAATACCACTTGAGATGTTTCAACAAATGAATGCAGTGCTGGAAGTGCTCACTTGCCTATGCCAAGAAATTCGGAAGACAGCTACCTGGCCACCTGAATGGAAGAGATCCATATTTATGCCTATTCCCAAGAAAGGTGATTCGAGCAAATGTAGAAATTATCAAACAATATCATTAATCTCACATGCAAGCAAAATTTTGCTGAAGATCACCCAAAAGTGGCTGCAGCAATATATCGATAGGGAATTGCCAGAAATTCAAGCCGGATTTAGAAGAGGACATGGAACCAGCGATATCATTGCTGATGCTAGATGGATCCTGGCTGAAAGCTGAGAATACCAGAGAGATGTTTACCTGCATTTTATTGACTATGCCAAGGCATTCAACTATGTGGATCATAACAAATTATGGATAACACTGCTGAGAATGGGAATTCCAGAACACTTAGTTGTGCTCATGAGGAACTTGTACATGGATCAAGAGCCAGTCATTTGAAGAGAACAAGGGGATACTGCATGGTTTAAAGTCAGGAAAGGTGTGTGTCAGGGCTGTATCCTTTCACCATACATATTCAATCTGTATGCTGAGCAAATAATCTGAGAAGCTGGACTATAGGAAGAAGAATGGGCCATCAGGATTGGAGGAAGATTCATTAACAACCTCCATTATGCAGATGGCACAGCCTTGCTTGCTGAAAGTGAAGAGGGCTTGAAGCACTTACTAATGAAGATCAAAGACCACAGCCTTCGGTATGGATTATACTCCAACATAAAGAAAACAAAAGTCCTCACAGCTGCACCAATAAGCAACAACATGACAAATGGAGAAAAGATTGGGGCTGTTTAGGATTTTATTTTACTTGGATCTACAATCAACACCCATGGAAGCATTGGTCAAGATATCAAAAGATGCATTACATTGGGCAAATCTGCTGCAAAAAACCTCTTTAAAGTGTTGAAAAGCAAATATGTCACCTTGAGGACTAAGGTGTGCCTGATCCAAGCCATGGTGTTTTCAGTCGCCTCATAAGCATGCAAAAACTGGACAATGAATAAGGAAGATGGAGGAATCGACAGCTTTGAATTGTGGTGTTGGTGAAGGATACTGAATATACCATGGATTGGCAAAAGAACGAACAAATCTGTCTTGGAAGAAGTACAACAAGAATGCTCCTTAGAAGCAAGGATAGCGAGACTGCGTCTTAACACACTTTGCACATGTTTTCAGGAGGGATCAGTCCCTGGAGAAGGACATCACGCTTGGTAAAGTAAGAGGTCAGCAAAAAAGAGGAAGACCCTCAAGGAGATGGATTGACAGAGTGGCTACAGTAAATGGTCAAGCATAATGACAACTGAGGATGGCTCAGGATTGGGAAGTGTTTCTTTCTGTCATGCACAGGGTTGTTATGAGTTGGAACTGACTCAGTGGCACCTAACAACAACAAGAGAAGGTAAAGAAAAAAAATCAGAGTTGGGCTCTCCTGGGATGTTTCATGGTGAGGCTTTAACTGGGCATGAAAGATTACCAGACCCCAAAGGGGCATAAAACAAAGGGGTAGGGAATTTCAGCAAGGGGCCCTGGTGTGAACATAAAACCAGAGGCAGGAGCAAAGTAAGAGGCTAGCAGGGCATGTGGCTTAGCTGGAGTGGAGGATGAGTCCTGGGGAGAAAATGACTCCAATCAATGCAGAAGATTGTATTCAAATGATTCAACTTTAGACCAGATCCAGTAGGACGAGGGAAAACTTTGTGGCTTGCCAAATATTTGTGCGAAGTGCTGAGGAGAGGGTACTTTAGAGAGTGGAGAACCTGGAGGCTGAGAGGCCCATATTATTAGGGCTGGTGTCGGGATAAAGTGGAGACCAGAAGGCCACCTAACCGTGTCCTGTGTACACAGGGACATTCAGAGGCACCCTAGGACCTGGAAATAGGGAAGTGAAAGCTCCTTGGCGGGTGGAGGGGCCACCACTGCAGGGTTTGCTGGGGCCTATCATGGCATTACATGCCCAGAGCTGCATTCTTTCTGGGTTGAAGTGGACGTGTCTGAGAGTGGCTCCCTTCACCCACAAGCCACAGGAGCACCGAGGCTTGAGTGTTTTGCAAGTTGGTGCATGTTTAAGGTCAAGGGAACATTGATTTCCACACTGAGTTGTGGTGGAAGCCGCTAATTTGATAAGACAGAGCATTAAAGATTCAGTGTGGATGGGTATTGATCATGGGGCAGGTCTTGTTAAAAAAAAAAAAAGTTAGATGGGATTTTTAAAATGATCAAAAACTATTGGTAAAAAACTAAATAAGGATCGCCCATCAGAACCTATCTTGTTTTAGGGGCTGTAAACCTGAGTAAGATGTAATGTAGTGCCTGAGGGCACAGTTTTGAAGTCAACCAAATTTTAACTTGAGTCCTGACTTTACCAGTTATTAGCTGTGTGGTTTGAGTAAGTCACATAACTTCTCTGTGCCCCAGTTTCCTAACAGGTACAATGAGAGAATTAATACTGACAATACGAGGTTGCTGTGAGAATTAAGCAGGATTCTAAGGATAATAATATTTATAACAACAATAAAAACAATGGATAATTTTTCTTGAGCACGAACTACTTGCCAAGAACTATTCTTGCTTTATATGTATGAGCTATTTTAATTCTCGCAACCACCCAATGAAGAAACTGAGGCACAGAAACTTGCCAAAGGTTACACAATGTGGAGCCAGGAATGCAATCTGTGCACAGAGATGGCACTGTTAACCTCTGAGTTAATGTAGGAATGGCAGTGTCTGGTGTGTGGTTGCTGAATAAATGCTAATAACTTATAGCCATCTATGATGAAAGGGGCCTGGGAGTCTATGCTGTCCTTTTCATTAAATTTTTATAAGATGCCAGAACCACAGTTGTGATTCTAGAGGGCCTCACTGTTTTCCTGGTAGGATAGTTCTGGTAGTAATGCAAAATAAAGTGATCAAAGGTCATGAGCTACCCACCTTCCCCCAAAATCACTAGATGAGGGAGGGAAAAGGAGAAAGGGAGAGACAGTGGTAAAACAAAAACACAAATATAAGAGCAAATGTGAAAATCTGGGTAGTTTTGGAATTTGGAGTTGGAAATCTAACAAAGCTCATCAAAGCTGGACAGGTGTCAGCAACTCCCACTTCGCATACCTGAACCCTGCACCCAAGAGAATCATTGGTCTGTAACAAGGAAAAAGACTGGTAGACTGTTACACTGGTAATGAGCCACACTTCCCAGGATTCATATTCTGGGTTTGTCTGCTCCCATATGAACGCTGAGCTTGACCAAGTGACTTGCTTTGGCCAATGGGATGTTAATGAGCATGGTGCAAGCAGAGGCTCGGTAAGTGCTTGCACATTGAGGCTTGTCCCTTTGGGAGCCAGGCAGCATGCTGTAAAGAAGCTTGGGATTGAATGATGAGAAGCATGTGGAGAGAGACCTTGGGGCTCACAGCTGAATGCAGCCACCTGGCAACCTCAGCTATACCATGTGGAGAGGAAGTGCCCAGTGGAAATTGTGAGAAGTAATACACTGTTGTTGTTTTAAGTCCCTAAGTCTTGAGGTGGCTTGCTACATAGAAATAATAGAAATGACTTTATTTTCTCTTTTAAATTTAATTTTTGGTTATATAAGATATATATGAACCCATTCTTTTTTTTTTTTAAATTAGAATATTACTGATAAAACTCAATTTCTGATTACTATCCCTAGTCCAGGTCTTCTTCTCCCTTTTATAGAGGCAAGCAAATTACAGATATGGTGTCCATCCATCAAAAAGCATACTTTTTAAAGTTTTATATACACAGATATGCACTCAGATAATATGTTGGCTTTTGAGACTATTTTCTGCTGCAACTTCCAAAAAAACATACTTTTTAAACTTTTGTATGCACAAATATGCACTCATAGACAATGTATTGGTTTTTGAGGCTATTTTCTGCTGCAACTTTGGGGCAATACTGAAGTGACTACCTTTATTTACTTGAAGATGATGGTGACAAGTCTCCCCCATAACACATGATACCAGTTCAGCCAAGAAAAAGAATTTCCCCCTTAAAACATTGATTCCGAAAAGTAATATGCCCCCACCCACATTACCCATCCCCCTGCCTCTGTGCTTGGAACCAACCCAAACCAATGTGTCAACTTCCTTTCAAAAACATCTTCAGAGGAGATGTTTCCTGAGGTCCTTTGTAGCCAACTTTCGTTTTTCATATCCTCATGCTTTTTCTTCATGCAAGGGAAATCCATCCCAACTTACTACACATTATTTGGGAAAATAATGGCAGCCAAAATGGCTTGCTTTCCACCCTGGGTTACATGCCTCCTTGCCTTCCTTCCCTCTCCAGGACCTCTGTCCCACCACACTCCCTACCTGAGGAAGATTTACATCTGAGGAGAGGAACTGGAAGAAACTCAACTCTCGGAGAGCCACTGCATTTTGTTAGAGTTTGCTAACAGGATGAGGGAGCTGTCACAATTCCCCTCTACTATACCTACTTTGGAATCTTCCTATCCTGTGGCAGCTGAGGTCACGTTTGCTGCCCGGAGGCTTGTTCTGCTATGGAATGGCCCTGGAACAGAGTCAGGAGGACAGAGGAACAGTCAAAAGCCTCTCTATCTAATTCACACCTTGGCACCAGCTCACTGGGACTGATGCATCCAATTTACAGCAGTAGACTCTAATGGGTGTTAGGCCTCCCCAGACACATAGCCCACACTTTGCAGAGGGTTTAGAAGGATTGTTGAATATCCTGCAAATGAGTCACAAAGAAACATCCAGAACCATTGATGAGTTTACCTAGTACTTCAGTACCTGAAATGTGACCAAGGCGTGTGGCTCTATGCAAAATGTTGCAGGGCAAATAGGCACCTGAGCGCATGAGTATACCTATACACATGAGTGTACACTTATAAAGCCTCCCTTGTCTCCTAGAGATGAAAGTGAACAATGAAACACCCTAATACAAAATTATGGAGTGGGCAGACAGGCTGTCTAAATTAAGGATTCTAAAATAGTAACAAAGAATGACCAAACAAACTTCCTGCCAGTTCAGTATCTCTTTAAGGATCATGTTTACTTCAAATACAAGTGAGAATTACTAAAGTAAGATATAGGGACTTAATTTTTTTTTTTTTTTCAGTAAATACATTGCGGTAGATTGAAAAAAATGACCACAATGATTTGTAGCTAATTCTACCAAGAGGTGGAGTCTACTTATCTACCACTTGTATCTGGGCTGGCCTTGTGGCTTGTGTTGTTGGCCAGTAGAATGCAGTGGGAATGACACTGTGTGAGTTCTGGTGCCCAGGCCCTAACACACCTTGCGCCTTCCACTCTCAATCTCCCGGAACCCTGAAACCACCATGGGAATGAATAAGCCTGAACCAGGCTGCTGGAGGACAAGAGGTCACATGACATAGAACTGAGGTGCCCCAGCTGACAGCCATTCAGCACCCGGGCAACCTGGCAACTCAGTGCAGATACAAGAATGAGCCCCAGCCAAGATCAGCTGATTCTGACTCAGGCCAGCAGAACTGCTCAGATGAGACCAGACCAAATTGCTGATTCACAGAATCACAAATTAAATAAATGGCTTTTGTTTTAAAACACTAAGTTTTGGGATAGTTTGTTATGACACAAAAGGTAACTGTTAAATATCTTAAATTAATGGCCCAAATTCTATTGATTTGCTTATCCAATAAGTTTTCAATACTGTAAGCTCTGTGAAGGCAGACGCTCTCAACTTCTCCTCCATTACATCACCATCATCTAACCCTGTGCATGGCACAGAGTGGACACTTAATAAATATTTGTTGAGTAAGAGGATAGTGTGAAATTTATTTTGCTGCCACCTCAATTTTTTTTAAAATGAGGCAGAGAAAAATAAGCACAAGATAAATAAAGGAAATACAAAGAAAAAAGCTCAATTAGACTATGTCTTAATTACCCAATATTCTTAATTAATGATGCATGGATTGATGAATTTTAAAGTATCTAGTATCTATAGGCTCCTTCCATCCATCAGTAAATATTTATTTAGAATATAATTTACGCTTTGTACTATGCTAACCCCCAAGATACAATGGATAAGCAAGATGGGCAGCATCCCTGGCCTCACGGAGCTGTAGCAATTTATACCATTAATCCCGTGTAACACAAAAATGACTAATTTTCTTCTAGAACTGTAGGTAGAAGTTACATGTAAGGCTATGGGTAGGTATATCCGTAGCAAATGCCATCCCACTCTGGTACAAGGCGTTTCCTTTCCTGTAATTTGATTTTTGCTGACTTTTAATTGTTTTTCCTATTTGTTTAAATCTTATTCATTCAGCCATTCAACAAATATTTACTAAGTGCTCTGTCTTTAGTTGTTGTTGTTGCTGGCTGCTATCGAGTTGCCCCCCAACTCATGGCGACCCCATGCACAATAGAACAAAATGGTGCCTAGTCCTGTGCTATCCCCGTGATTGGTTGAGCATTGGACCATAGGGTTTTCATCAGTTGATTTTTGGAAACAGATCACTAGGATTTTCCTCCTAGCCCATCTTAGTCTGCAAGTTCCAATGAAACCTGTTCAGCACCGTAGCAACACACAAGCTTCTACTGACAGAGGTGTGGTAGCTGTGCATAAAGTGCATTGCCCGGCAATTGAACCCAGGGCTCCTGAGTGGAAGGTGAGAATTGTACCACTGAGTCACCAATGCCCCATGTGTCTCCAATAGTGGGCGTATATAAGACAAACTAAAGTGCTCCTTTACCCCATAGAGCTTTCAGTCTAGTTGGGGACACAGAGATTATATGTATACTCATGCTAATAAACAAATAATTACAAATTAGCCAGGCATCACAAAGGAACAGTACAGAGTGCAATCACAGGGGAGCACTACCTTGTCCAGGAGAGGAGTGGTCAAGGAACTCTTAGGCAGAGCAAGCAGCTTGACATAACATCATTACAACATAAGCTGTTGAATTTTAGGGCACTCTTGGTATGTGTGGCTTGGTTTTAAGGACTGGAGACTTTGAGTTTTAAGGAGTTTTTGGACTTGAACTGTTGATTTGTGAGCTCTCTGGGTCTTTAGGATTTTATCTTCTTTCCTTCATTCCACAGTTGCCACTAAAAGCAGTTGCCATTGAGTTGACTCCTACTCATGGTGACCTCATGTGTGTCAGAGTAGAACTGTGCTCCATAGGGTTTTCAATAGCTGATTTTTTCAGAAGTAGATTGCCAGGTCTTCTTCTGAGGTGTCTTTGGGTGGATTCAAACCTCCAATTTTTCTGTCAGCAGTTGAGTGCATAACCATTTGCACCACTCAGGGATTCTACTAGGTGGGCTTTCTTCCACTCCAGACCCTGGGGCAGGAGATCCTGAAATGTTCCTTATGCCCCAGACACCATGTAAAACCTATCTGAGCCTCTCTCTGCCACCTTTCCACCTGTGGAGTGCAGACATGTGCCTGCTTCACCCCTTCCCACCAGTGCTCATTATCAACCCTCCTTTGCCATGTGCCCACAAGGCATCTGGCCTGGTGTGCAGTACTTTCACCCCCCCGCCCCTTGCAGGCATGTGGTGAAGATCACTGCTACGATGTCTGTGAAGTGCCACATGTTCCAAGAAGAGAAGCACTCTTCAGAAGGAATATGAGGGATTGTAATAATTATTATTGCGCCTCTGTGGAGAGGCCACGGGTACTTGGCATGGTGCCACCCCCTTATCTGGAGACAGCTGCTGCCTGGCCTTGTGTGCACTTGCAATCACAGACTTTTCTGCAACACACACAGACTGCCTCAGGCTACAGGAGGCACGGCCGGCTCATCTGCCCAGGCTGTACAGCAAGGACACAGGTGAGGGCTGGTGCCCACACCTGCTTTGAGCTATTAGTCAGCGTTTATTCATTCAACAAATATTTATTGAATGTCTACTGTGAGCCAGGCATGGGGCTAGACATTGCTGTGGTACGAAGGTTTATGAGGGAGGAGAAAAACCATTTATGAAATGCTCACTATGGGGCTCAGCACCAAGCCAAATAATACCTCATTAATCCTTTTACAGATGAAAAAACTGCTGTTCAGTGACATATATAGGGTCATGGAGTTAGTAAATGGATGAGCTGAGACTTGATTCAATGTCAGCCCAATTCTAAACCCCATGCTCTTTCCAGCAGGTTGTTCTGCTTTGGAGATTTACAAAGATGCCCATGACCTCCACCTTTGCAGAGGCTGATATTCTTAAACATAGGCACAGAGTCTCATCGGACCTCTGGGCCCAGCTCACTGTAGTATCTAGCCCCTGCGGAAAGTCACGTTCTCCCTCTTCCAACTCTGGGTTCACCTTGTTAAACAACGTCTTTTCTCAGTTTACTGCTTGACAGAAATTCCCAGGTGCAGGTGGGAGGAATATGCCAGGCAGAGGGACCAGCACATACAAATGCATGGAGGTAAGAGAGCTTTGTCTAGATGAGGAAGGCATGGGCGTTCTTGGTTATGGAGGAGTCCAGGAAAGGGAAAAACAAAAAGTACAAGAGAAAAAAAGGAATAACTGATGGTAGCAAGGTTGGACAGAGTCAAACATCCAGACGAAGAGGTAAAGAAGAAAGGTCCTGCTTTCTGCCAAGCATAAAGGTAAATGTAGGTACATTTAAAGCCAAGTAAGTGATTTTTTTTTTTTAAGTGAGAGAAGGAGCCTTGGTGGTTCAGTGGTTAAGAGCTCGGCTGCTAACCAAAAAGTCAGCCATTTGAATCTACCAGGAACTCCTTGGAAACCCTATGGGGCACTGATGACCACTATGATACCTCAAGAGAACGGAAAAGTTTTGGTGGCTTGAATGAGGAATGGGAAAGACTACTGGAAAATTGCATGCTAAAATGTTACTTAAAATAGCAAAGAATTGAAAACAACCTCAGTGACCACAATAGGGGAGCAGTTGAGAAAATTCTGGATGGGATATTACACAGCCATTAGCAATGATCAATAGGAAGATTTTGTAGCAATGTGGAAAAAGCCTCATAATATAGTGGGGGAAAAAAAGACTATAGAAAATAAAAACCTGTTCTTTTGACTCCTAAATAGAAGAAATGATGGAAAGAGATAGATGGAAAGAGGGAGATATTGGTCTTGGAGACTGTTTTGAGACAGGAGAGAAAGTCCATGGAGTAGAGGTCCTAAAGAGCAACCTACAGGGCCCATGAATCACTTGATATCACTTACACAATTGTGTGTGTAGGTGTGTATGTACTGCATGGGTGAATATTTCCTGGGATGAGATAGGGCTCCAAGTTTACATTATTTCTCAGAAAGATCTATGACCATATCAAGACTACAGAGGACAGTTTACATTACTGTGTCACATGCTATCTTTGACTAGGATTCTAGAGTTTTCCAAGATAGTTGAAAAATTTTCTTATCTAACATTTCCTCAAACTTCCAAGGACCCAGATTGGAGCCCACATTTATGAGTAATTTGCTCATTAGGCCCATGTCTTCTCTCTGCTCTATTCAACACTGAGTGTAAGTGTGCATGCACACACACATACACACACTCTTTCTCTTGCACCGTGAGCAATTTTCATCCAGTCTCTTGGGTCCCAAGGAGCTCACCAGGGAACTCTTCAGAGGAGTAAAGGAAACTTTTATTGAAATCATTTCAGTGACCTTATATGGCTTTACAAAATATTAAATTCTCTCCCAAGAAATGATCATTGGGAGACTCAGGTTCAAAGGCTTTGGAGCCAAGTCTGAGATTCAGAAGATAGAAAGAGATCCCGTGAGACTGTTGAATCAGGATGGCTAACTGCCCGGAGACCACATGCCCTTAAATCAAGCTGGCGCATTTCATGGCTTGGAGCAGGAAGATCAGTGTGCAAAAAAAAAAAAGAAAAATGGCTCCTCAGGAAAAAAAAAAAAAAATGTTTCACAGCTTTTGAATAATTCAAAGCAACAGTACAATTGACTGGGTCATGTGTTCAAGCCAGTTCATATGGACATTAAAACATTCTGGTGCTCTCCCAACTCATCTCACATTCCTTCATTCACCAAGAAATTTACTGACTACATGCCATATTCCTGGCCTCTTTCTTCTCATCAAAGAGCGTGGAGGACAGTATGGCTATAGGATAGGAAAGGCTAAAAGCACATATGGAATATAGGCTCTGGCCAGGCCACCCAGGGCTTGAATCCTACCTCCATCACTATTTGACCTCAGGCAAATTATAACTGACTCTCGTTATTCGAGGTACTTATGTTTTAGAAAGTTTCCACCAACACTGAACTAGCAAATGCTGAACCATTGATCCTAGAGGAAATACAAGGCTAAGCTCTTACAATCCTCTGGTCACATTTTTGTTAACCAATTACTACATAACCTTGTTTTATGTATGTTTCTGTTTAAAGACACCTTATTTAATACACACTGTTGATATGTTAACACTGAACTCATGGCCAATAGCACTATAACTCAGGCCTAAACAAAGTTTATCTAACATGTATTGTCTCCATAATGCATATCACAACCTTCTTGAGCTTAGGAACGCTAGACAGTGCTTCAGCAATATGCTTGGGGACCATTTTAAACACCAAAATCACCAACAGAAAGCACAAAAATGCAAAAAAAAAAAAAAATGTCTTACTAAATAGACTGCACAAAGGATACCTGATTACAGTCTGCGAGCTGAAATAAGAAGGCAGGATATTGCCTTGTTTGGCCTCAGCTGGGAACTTGCACATCCGGCAACTCAAATTTTTTGCGATTCTATGCATGTCCACGAATGGCTGCGAAAGCGCTTTAAGTACTGATTTTGGAGTTATGAACAAATTTTAATGAGTAGGTGCATTTGTAAATATGGAATCCACAAATAATGGCTGTAGTTCTATTGACTGAGCTTTTTTTCCTCATCTGTAAAATGGGATAGTATTACTTGCCATGCAGGTCGTATGAGGATTCCATGAGCCAATGCATGTACAGTACTGAACACAGGACCCAGGCACATAGTATGCATGCTATGATGGAGACACCATGGAGATGATTGTTATGGAAAGTCTTAACGCCACACCCCGCTTCTGCCATGTGATGAGTTAATGTAGTATAGAGGTGTTTCAAAAAATCCTGTAAAATATTATAGAGCTATTGCTACTACACCCTGGCCTATACCTTCTTCTTGTGTAGGTGTGAAGCTGCCTGGTTCTCCAAAAGGTGACAGGCCCTCCATTTTACTTATGGTTTTTCTTGTTTTGGAAAAGTACGTGAGTTTAGTAGCTCCAGTGAGCTTTTTTCTACACTGTAGCTCAGCTTTGGATGAGCTTTACCATGCTAAGGGTCAACACGTCCCCAGACAGAATATTATTTTAATTCAACAGCATACAGTAGTTATTAAACTATGATAAATGCTGAAGTGGGAAAGATTACACTTAGACATAAGAAGTGTCACTTGAATCACTTAAAAATATTATAATGTATGGCTAATTGCACCTTGACTATATTACCCAGTGCTGTGAAAACACTTCAGATCCTTAAGTAAGGTACCATTTAAATACCTATTTCGGTATATAATGGGTAATGGTCTTGAATGCAAAGGTTGTTAAAGTACCCAACATTCACTTAGCATCTATTATGTGCTGGGCACTTTATTAATATTAATTTATTTAATCCTCAAAACAATTCTCTGAGGCAAATATTATCACTGCCATTTTACTGGTGCAGAAATTGAAATTCAGATGTCAAGTAACTTGACTAAGGTTACACAGATGATAAATGGCAAAAGTGGGCTCCAGAATCTACCGCCATAGATATACACTATACAACCTTTGTGCTTTCATACTTTTCTGTGCCTCAGTTTCCTCATCTATAAAATGGTTGATAATAATCATAGTAGATTATTGCAAGAATTAAGTGAGATGATTTATGAGCAGCTCATAACAACGCAGTGCTTAGTAAGTGGAAGTGTTATTATCTATTGTTATTTTTCTCCTAGGTTGTCATTCTAGCACATTTAGGCTAACAACACTAGGATTGGAATTCACTTGGGAGAAAACACTCCACACTTCCCAGCATGGATTTAATGTCATTGAAGCAACACAGTACACAGATCTAGGCAGTAAGACTGGCCACATAATTTGCAAGGCTCAGTGCAAAATAAAAATGCTGGACCCTTTGTTAAAGAATTAAGAAATTCAAGATGGCAACTGCAGAGCATTAAACCAAGAGTGAGTTTCTAAGCATCTGGCCCAGTACGGTTATATACGTTGCATGCCCATGAACTGGCCCTGTTGATGGGACTCCAGACTGCTTGGCTTCTTATCAACATTATGAGCAAAGCAGTGGAAATTTTCTAGTCTGTCTGTGATTTCTCATCAATAAAATGGAGACCATTCCTGCCTCACAGGTTGTAGTAAGAACTAAATGAGATAACAGATGAAAAAAGCCCTCACTTAACTGCAGAGCACCATGCCAGTGGTTCCCATCCTGACTGCACAGGAGAACCACCTGTGAGCCTGTTCAAAATGCAGGTGCTAGCTCTTGCCCCTGATGATTCTGATCCAGGAGCTGGGGTCTGTGTGTCTGTATTATTAATGAGCTCAAGACAATTCTGACACACAGCCAAGACCAAGATTATAGTCACGGCACATTTGAAGAGCCAAGGTCATCAAAATCACCCTATGACATCATTTCAATATATCACTTGGTCAGTCTGTCAGTGATAAGGCTTTCGGACACACAAAAGGTTCTTTTTATACCACTAGGCAGGGAATTATTCCTCACCGAAACTGTAACTTCAAGGCCAGTTTTCACACTGAGCTCTCACCTCCCACCCCTAGCTTTCCGGCTTTTGGTTGCCACGTAACCAGAAAAGACCAGCGCTGGTGAAAATGGATATGCAACAGCAGCCTTTCTTTGGAAATACTTCAAGCCCAGGCAGAAAACTGATTGTATGGTGATAGCTTTCATGCTACCCAGCACGTGTCAGCTGCATGCTCACCGGGGTATCTGTTTTGGGGACCGACAGAATGGCTGCATTTGAAAAGCTGCATGCATCCTTTCATCAAAGCCATTTGATTATTTATTTATTTATTTTTTAACAGATTGTGTTCTTCTGGATCGGGAGTATTACTAATTAAGGTTCTATGACATGGGAAGGTAGGTTGGGGGTAGTTATGAGCGGCAGGGCAGTGGTGACAACGCAGAGCCAGTGCCTGTGTGCAGTCATTAACAGGGTGTTAATTGGGTGGTATATGAACATAAATAGGAAACTCAGAGGTGCCTGGAGTAGTTAGCTGGTGTATCGCTAAACCCACATGCTAATCTCGTAACGTGAGACAGGCTGAACTCAAATTTGCTGCCTGAATTTCTCACCCCACATATTTATGCTGAGGCCCTCTATGTGATTACCATGTTATTTACTGTCAACTGGAAGAGGTTTCCATCCCACTGTAGCCATGTGTAGCACACTGCTGTGGTCCAATCAAGGGATAGTCTTGGACTCTTGTGGAGGCTGCTGGCTTCTTTTCTCCTGGTACTTGACTGCTTTGGACTTCAACCTGTATGTTCCTCACCAGCCACTGGAAAGGCTAAGTCATTCTCTTTCTCTTTACCCAGCCATCTCAGAACTAATGGGTCCTTCTCTGGTTTCTGGAAAGTCTATGGTGCATGCATTGATGGTTGGCTACCCACAGCTGCCAGGTGCCTAGGAATGAAGAGAGGAGGAAAGCTCTCTGGGATAAAGCTTTACTTACTGGAATTCTTTTGGGAAGCCAAGCTCTTCCCTCTTGGTACATCACTGATGAATTGTAGGATACTACATCTGCAAAGGTTCTTAAGGTCAACCGCTCCAACCCCCAACTTTATGGGTGAAGAAACGGAAGACCAGAGAAGTTGAGTTGCCCAAGGTCTTACAGTGGGAACTGTCACAGGCAAGACAGGAAGCTTCATCTGTAAACAGAAACCAGTACACTTTTTGCAGCCCCTCACTGCCCACCTTGGCTTGCCTTAGCAAACACTAGTGAGGGCCACAGAGGCAGCTTCTCCTGAATAGCAGTTATCCTTTATCATACTTCCTTTAAACATGGCTTCTTCATCCTCATGCTGAGCCCATTTTCCAGACCTTGCTCCAGTTCTTAGGTTATTGTTGCCTGGTTTGGGTTCTGAAGTCAATGTCACTGGCAAACAGTTCAAAGTCTCTCTCACTGATCTCCACGCCCTTTTCCTCCCATTAAAGGTCTCAGCCCAGCCCCTCTGGGCAAGCAGTTAAGATTTTCAGTGGCTCTGAGCCCCCTTCCTGGGCCTCTTCACTCTTTTTCAAGCCTAAACATCAGTGCTGTGTTCACAAGCACATGTCACACAAATTTTTCTACTCTTTCCACTTCCAACATAGCTTCTATTTCCAAGGAGTCAAAGGGCTTTTCAGAGTCCATAAAAGTCTATGTACACAATGGCATTTTATACTCAGCAGTCTTTCCTGGGACTTTTTCATTTTCTGCAGGTGATCCCGAGTTGAGAAATGACTTCTAAATCCTGCCTACTCTCATGACTGATTAAAGTCGAGAAGTCCCTGTAGTCTGCCCACCAGTACTTTTGTGAAGATTTTGCATAACTACTGAAAACAGTTTAAAAGATCATGTCTGTGATCTATTAAACACGATTTTTTTTTAAAGGCAGATAAAGGGTTTAAAAAAGAACACATGAAACAGAAATGGCTGGGTTCTCATTATACATTAGAAATGATATGAATAACACGTTTACTACTAATTACGCAAGTAATTTGTCATGAAGCACTTGCCAGAAAACATATTTGAATTCCCCCAAATTCAAATAAAGAATTAATGGGTAAGTAATTTAGACTCAAGTAATTATTTGCAATACTTTATTTAAACTGGAATTCAGTGAAAGTAATTCAAATGTGTTATTCCTTGTATCATGTAATAAAGGTGTTGTTTAATTAGAGCTACAACTTGCCCCTAAATTAAAGGAAAGGAGAATGTCATGTTTAGAGATGGCTCTCTCTGGCTGGTAGGAATGATCATGATCACACTGGTTGAGAAAGAAGACCATACATTGGATGATTCCAATGACTTAGAAGAGAAGCGCAGAATTTCCAGATTAATCAAACTCAGGGGCTTCGGGCATTTCTTCAGTAGAAATAAAACAAAAACAGTAGTGAAACCCTCAAAAAACTCACACCCATCCATAACACACACAAACTCAGTGACACCTACATCTGAAACACATACTCTCTCATGCAGACACCTTCACACACACCTCTTCCTGGCTAAAATAAATAACAGTGCCAAATCCACCTCTAATGACAAAACATGTCCCAGATGCTGTCAAATTGCTTTCACAGAGTTTAACGCGTTGGCCATTCAGAGACAGACTTGTAGTTGCCCTTGGTCCTGAGACTTCTAACTTTTCCAGTGTGAAGAATTAGAGACACTTGGGCCTGGGGACTTAAAATTGTGGGGCCAGGAGGTTTCAAAGTCTCCAGATCCGTTTTCTTTAATTTAAGAGAGAGAAATTGTCAGACTGCTTTTCAGCTTCCATTTCTCACAAGTCGGGTGGCTATTCATTCCCTAGTCCCTTGGCTTAGCTGCATTGTTTCTTACAAAGCACAGCTCTCAGGTTAGGGATTTTTGGTGAGATGGGTTAGATGAGGTGAGTCCACATATATTCCATCCCCATTGACCTGCAGTGGAAAATGGCCAGCGCAGGACTGGTCCATGCTGGGCAACATGGAGGAGCCTCTTAACCCTGTCCTATCTAAGAGAGCTTCCTTCAGGGGTGACTCCAGAGAATCTTATGGAACCATGATGTAAAAACATGGGGTCCTGTTCCTTTATCCCTATGTTTCATTCCTGCCAGCTGCAAAAAACGTGCCACCGCCAGTCCAGCTGGAGAAATGATGGCAAACCTAAAGCAAAAAGCACAGGTTCCGCTAAGGATGGGTACACAAGATTATCCATGTTCAAAGAACAAAACGAGGCAGTACATGATAAAATTCTCCTTCTATGCCTCAGGCCATCCCTCTGAATACTTCTTTGGTCTAGAAATTTACAGAGACTTTCACAAACTCCCATCTCTGTCATTACTGCAGCATATGATTTCCCCATACAGTACAATCAAGTGCAACTGAAATTTTTAAGTTTATCCTTCAGATTATTAATGACTGTGTAAACCTTGGAGTAAAATGGTTTAAAAGCTATTGAAAGAAACTATGCTGCTATAATAAACTCTACACTATACTATTGCACACAAGATTGTCAGGATTTGCAAAATCAAAGCTAAAACAGAGTGCATGCATTCTTGGGATGAGAATGGGGATGGAATGCAGTATATGCATGAGAAGTTGGGGTACCGCAGTTTAATCTGATCCTCTGATCTTTCTAATGGCCCATTAGAATCACCTTTGGGAGCAGAAGGGAAGCAGTTAGCAGAGAAGGTGAGGGAGCCAGGAATGGGCCAAAATATATAGCATGAGAGCTTATTTCTTAGAGAATGACATGTTTTGAAGTATACTGTATACATATACACTATAATCTAAGATTATGTAAAGTATGTCTTTAAAAAACATTTTTTTAATGAAAAATAATAAACCTCCACCTCCCTATCACTTAGCTTCAACAATTATCAACTCATGGCCAATCTCAGTTCATCTACTTCCCCACTCTCCCCTACTTATTATTATGAACGAAATCTCATAAATACCTTTTTGTCCGTAACTATTGCAGTCTGCATCTCTAAAAAAAGATACATTTTAAAATATAACCATAATATCAATATCACACTTAAAAATTACTTCCTTAATATCATTAAACATCCAGTGTCCAAATTTCTCTGATTGTTATAAGCTTTACTTTTTACAATTTTGTTTGAATCAGAATCCAACAAGATGTATGCATTGTGATTGGCTGACAGGTCTCTAACCAATGGAGTTCCCTTTCAGTCTCTTTTTGTCCTTCCAAGCTTTATATTGTTGTTGTTGAAGAAACCGGGTCATGTGTCCTATGGAGTTTCACACGGTCTGAATTTTGCTGATTGTGTCATTCCCCAATGGCGTTTACATGTTCCGCTGTCCACTTGGCAATTAGATCCATAGGCTTGATCAGACTCACTTTTCTGACGAGATTACTTCCTAGGTGGTGCTGTGTATCTCCATCAGCAAGTGTTGAATGCCTAGTTGACTCTACCTGATGTATTAATTCTTTAAGAATTACAAAATGGGGGTCTTTAATTCTATCATTCCAACTTTTTTTTTTTTTAAGCTAGAACATTTCTACAGAGAGAAATGTCCCCTCACTTACCCTGAGGGAGAGGTCATATAGGAAAATCTTAATAAACACTTGATTTTTCCTTCATTTACCAGTTTTCAAAATAAGTTAGCTCCCTGCCATCCTCCAAAGGTGTTGAGTTTTTGTTTGTTTGGGATCATTATGAACTCATGAATTAAACATATTTCATCTCTTGTGTTTCAATCCATTGAGATTCATTGCAGTTATTATTTTTATTGGTCATCATATTGTCTCCTTTTTGGCCAGTGGAAGCCTGTTCTAGTTGGCTCAAGTCCATACTTTGTGTTGTGAAAAAATGTTTCAGGTTCATCTTGACCTAAAATCAGCCATTTCTCCAGGGAGCCCTGAGTCCTTTTAGTAAGAAATAATATTTAGAGACCACACTTTAGGTGCTAAGGTTGCTCATTGCTAATGGGTTACTCACTATTTCTATGCCTTTTCAGTGAACACAGCATATATATGTATTTACATCATTATATAAGAAGTATGTAAAATATGTAGACATACATAAGATAAAATACATTATAAGTTAATACCAATGTTTCCTATTCAAATTCAGAATGAAAAGTTTTCATTTAACCTCACTGATCCTACAGATGTATCTCCTTTATCCAATGCTAAAAATTTCAAAGACCCTAATCTAAGTATTTGTTTTATCCCACATTATACATCCAACAGTCCCAGAATAAAAATGACAGCACGATCATCTACAATTACTGAAAACAGCTTAATATTTTTTTGCAGTTCTTTTTATTAGGTTTTAAAGTAACTTGTAAGAGTTCCTCTCTAAATGGCCATGTTATCATTGAATATACAATTGGGTTTGTTTATTTCAGTTTGAGTTCTAAGGATGGATTTTTTAAAATTTACTTTTGTTTTACAATTATGTAAATATTCACATAGTCTCAAAATCTAATGTACACAGCAAGGTATATTCAAAGAAGACTAACTCATATTCTTATCTCTAAACCCTATTTCCCTCTGTACATAGATCAATAGGCAGTTGTTTGAACAAAACAAGGGGTTACGGCATGGTATAAAGTCAGGAAAGGTGTATATCAGGGTTGTACCCTTTCACCATACCTATTCAATCTGTATGCTGAGCAAATAATCTGAAAAGCTGGACTATATGAAGAAGAACAGGGCATCAGGATTGGAGGAAGACTCATTAACAACCTGCAATATGCAGATGACACAACCTTCCTTGCTGAAAGTGAAGAGGACTTGAAGCACTTACTGATAAAGATCAAAGACCACAACCTTCAGTATGGATTACACCTCAACATAAAGAAAACAAAAATCCTCACAACTGGACCAATAAGCAACATCATGATGAATGGACAAAAGATTGAGGTTGTCAAGGATTTCATTTAACTTGGATCCACAATCAATGCCCATGGAAGCAGCAGTCAAGAAATCAAAAGACGTATTGCATTGGGCAAATCTACTGCAAAAGACCTCTTTAAAGTGTTGAAAAACAAAGAGTTACCTTGAGGACTAAGGTGCACCTGATGCAAGCTGTGGTGTTTTTAATCCTCTAGTATGCATGCAAAAACTGGACAGTGAATAAGGAATACCAAGGAAGAATTGATACCTTTGAATTACGGTGTTAGCGAAGAATATTGAATGTACCATGTACTGCCAAAAGGATGAACAAATCTGTCTTGTAAGAAGTACAGCCAGAATGCTCCTTAGAAGCAAGGATGGCAAGACTACATCTCGCATACTTTGGACATGTTATCAGGACGGATCGGCCCCTGGAGAAGGACATCATGCTTGGTAATGTAGAGGGTCAGTGAAAAAAAAGGAAGACCCTCAATGAGATGGATTGACAAGGTGGCTGCAACAATGGGCTCAAACATAACAATGATTATGAGGATGGCAGAGGACCTGGCAGTGTTTCTTTCTGTTGTACACAGGCTCACTATGTGTCGGAACCAACTCAACGGCACATAATAACAACTATGAAAAAAAAAATACAACTATAGGTAACTTAAAAATGTGATTTATTCTTCACTTGGTTTCTTTTTAAAAATATAGACAGCTGACTTTTTATGTGACACCTTACAAAGTTTTCTGGCAGAACCAATGAGCTATCCATGTTGTTGGATCATAATCATTGAATATACAGCTTTAAATACTAGAACAGTTTACTAAATTTAAAAAGTCATTACTGACTTGTAATTTTTTAATATTGTAGAAACCTTTAAAAATTGCTTTAGATTTTGGACCATTTTCTCTCCCTGACCTTCAATCAGCTCTTCCATAAAATTTTCAGCCATGTCTGCAAGGGTTTTCACCACCTACTTGTTATACTTTAATTCATTTTCATGAAAGGAACGAAACTCCTTGAAATAATTTATTAGCTCTTCTAAAAAAACCCACAACCATTTGGGATTCCTTAATGTTTGTTATGGAGCCTGGTGGTATAGTGGTTAAGAGCTCAGCTGCCAACCTAAAGGTTATATAAGGTCACTATGAGTCAGAACCGACTTGATGGCACCTAACAACAACACAACAACGTTTGTTATACAGGCAGCAATGTTGAGCTTCTTTCACCACTGGCTTGAGTCAATGTTGAAGTCTTAATTCATGGTGCTTATTTTTTATAATGGCAGCAATTTTATGTGGCATGTGTCCTTTCAGAAAGATAAGATTGAGAGGCTGACGGAATGTGGTGGTTAGGGGAGGAAGATGTGCCCCCTCTGTATCTGGATTTTCTTAGGCTGGGTTCTCTAAAGAAGAAAAACCAGCAAAGTATACAAATATATAGAGAGAGAGAGATTTACACCAAGGAAATGGTTCACAAGATTGTAGAGGCTGGAAGTCCCAAGTCTGTAGGTGAAGACAGAGGCTTCTCATGAACCATGAAGCCACAGGGGCTGGCGAATCCAAGATTGGCAAGTCAGACAGCAGGGTTTCTGCTCACAGGCTGGGAAAATCGACGAATCCCAAGATCAGCAGGTAAGACAGAAGGTAAGCTGCCAGTTCAAGTCCCAAGAACCAGAGATCAGACTAACAGGACCCAGAGTGAGGAAAAGCCTGTGAGCCTTGCCAGAAAGTCCACTTACAATGCATGCAGGCCTCACCCCCAAGGAAACTTCTTTTCAACAGACTACTCACAGAAGATTCCATCATGGAGGTGATCAAATTATATAAAATCTCATCATGGAAGTGAACACATCATCATAAAACTGCCAAACTATATCAAAACTGCCAAACCACTGAGAATCATGGCCCTGCTAAGTTAGCATACAACCTTAATGATCACATGAATACATAAATAGAAGACATGGTGGATGACCCAGGAGATGCATGTCTATGCCAAGCAAAACCTTAAATTCAGTGTTCTACTCAGCAACTGATTTCTTTTCCCTGATACTTATGAAACTGGTCTGAAAAGAGCTGTTCCAAGATCTAAGATACTTTATTAAACTCCAATAAATCAGGTAATAAGTTCTTATTATTGTCTTTTAATATCCTGGGCTTTGTAGAACATTAGAGTAAACATTTCTACTATACTTCCACGTTCAATTACTTCAATGGCCCCCCAATTGGTCTCCCTCCTCTACCTTGTGTCCTTCCACCCAAATCTATTCTCCACATAGTAGCCAAAGTCAGGGGAATGGGCCCTACCAGATGTCAAGACTTATAAAGCTATAGTGATTAAAACAGTATAGTATCTGGCATAAAAAAGGCCCACCAAACCCATTGCCATTGAGTCAATTCTGACTCATAGCAACCCTACAGGACAGAGTAGAACTGCCCCACAGGGTTTCCAAGGAGCACCTGGCAGATTTGAACTGCCAACCTTTTGGTTAGCAGCCATAGCACTTGACCACTACGCCACCAGGGTTTCCATATCTGGCAGAGAGATGTACAAATAGACCAGTGGAACAGAACAGAGAGCCTACAAACAGATTTTGCATACTCAGATGCCAGATTTATGAGAGAGATGGTACTGGAAATCAATGAGAAAGGATGAACCCATTGCCTCATGAACATTTTTCCATATCAACTGCTATTCAAATACATAATTTTTCAATAGTTATGTGGTATTCCACTGCATGAACTTATCATCATTTATTTAACCAATCTCCGTCCCATAACATTTAAGTTGCTTCTATTTTTTATTATTATAAACAGTGCTCCAATCAAGATTTTTATATTGAAAATACTGAACACATTATTTCCTTAGGATTATTCAGATGGAGATAAATGAGTCAGACGGTTTGAATATTTTGGAAGATTTTGGTCCACGTTTCTAAATTCTTCCCTGAAAGGTCTTATACTCTCACTAGCAGCATATAAGAGATTTGGGATCACCCCTGAAAACATGGAACAGCATTATTTAAAAATATTTTTGCATTTCAAAAAAACAAAAACAAACTCATTGCCATTGAGTCGATTCCAACTCACAGTGACTCTATAGGATAGAGTAGAACTGCCACATAGAGTTTCCAAGGAGCAGTTGGTGGATCTGAACTGACAACCTTTTGGTTTGCAGACATAGCTCTTAACCACTGTACCACCAGACAAAGGATATGTTGTAGTTGCTTTAATTTGAATTTATTCTGTAACTTAGGAAGCTAACAATTTTTTTTTCATATGATTATTGGCCCTTCAAACTTTTTCTTTTGTCAAATATTTGTTCTTGTTCTTGTACCAGTTACTAAACTGTTCTCTCTCACATTCCAATCTACCAGGTGCACAACATTTTGAAATTAATATCTTTACGCAACTACTGACTGCCAAAAGAACGAACAAATCTGTCCTGGACGAAGTACAGCCAGAATGCTCATTAGAAGCAAGGATGGTGAGACTTTGTCTCACATACTTTGGACATGTTATCAGGAGGGACCAGTCCCTGGAGAATGACACCATGCTTGGTAAAGTGGAGGGTCAGTGAAAAAGAGGAAGACCCTCAATGAGATGGACTGACGTACAGTGGTTTTAACAATGGGCTCAAGCATAACAACGACTGTGAGGATGATGCAGGACCAGGCAGTGTTTTGGTCTACTGTACACAGGATCGCTACGAATTAGAACCTACTCCATGGTACCTAACAACAACAACAAGCAACTACGGTGTATCTGGTACCACTGCTCCAATACTTCCAAATGCTTCTGGCTACCCACAGATAAGGTTCAAAGTCTTTAACCAAAGCATTATCTGCATCACAGTAATCCCAATACTAACTTCCACCATAACCTCTCTTACAGAAATCCTTGGCCTTGACCAACTTGGTCTACTCCCTTTCCTTCTCTATGTGATATATTCCCACCACCATGCTTTTGCTTTCATTGCTGTCATCTTATAATTTTCTTCTTTTCACTTGCTTAGTTTCTTGTCTTCTCTGTGTAGCTGAAGTTGCATTATCTCTTTAAATCTATTCCTGGGATGATGTTGTCTCTGCCTTCAGAAGCACTTACTGTGGTACTTCCTTGTGCCATATGTCATATACATTTTTTTTCCTTTTGGGTGCGTATGTCCCAACCGAAGTGTAAAATTCTCAAGGAAGAACACAACATACCTTGTAGTTTTTCTATACATGTCTTGCACGGTCCCCAGAACATGTGTGGATGATTCTAATGATCTTATGGCATAGGCTCTGTCAGTGTCAAGTCAAAGGAGATGAAATTTTTATACCTTTATGTCTGCACAATTCCAAATCTTGTTATGAAAGATTTCAACTGAACTTTCAGATATTTAATGATAATATCTAATTTCTTAGCCAGAGTAAAGGTGTTAAGTGCAAGCTAGAGTTTATGGTGGCATTACTCAGTGATTGACTTGCTTCCTTGCCATTCTAGAACACTGTGTTTCTGTCTCTATAACTCACAGCCCCGTTCTCAACACAGGCCGGAATACTATTAACAGAAAGAAAAGAAGGACAATAGTAGGCTAGTGGACTGTGGAGAAGGGAGAAGTAGTGTACAAAATAAAATGGAATAAAGGCCAAGTTCCACCACTGCTATTCACATCGTTAAGCAAGCCACCAAATTCTCTTCATCTGCATATGAGGGACAGTAATATATTTCCTAGGGCTATTGTGAGGATTAAGAAGATAATGTGTGTGAAGTATGCAAAATGCCTGTCACAGAGCCAGAACACAATACATGAAGGTTATTATTGACTAAGAAGAAAGGAAGAGTATCCTGTTGGTCACTTCTGTCTTTGTAGTTAAGCAAGTTTGGGCAACCATGAGCAAAAGTAGAGTCAGACATGGCCAAGGCTGTAAGGGACAAAAGTCTGTGGTCTTGGTTGGGAGCTACTGATAAAGCACTTATTCTACTCTGTGGAGCACTAATTTTCATGCCGTTTTAGAGAAAAACTAGTATGGTGCAAAGAGTTAACGCGCTCAGCTGCTAACTGAAAAGTTGGAGGTTCAAGTCCACCCAGAGGTACCTCAGAAGAAAAGGCACAGTGATCTGCTTCTGAAAAATTTAGCCTATGAAAATCTTACGGAGCACAGTTCTACTCTGACACACATAGGTTTGTCATCAGTTGAAACAGACTCAGTGGCAGCTGGTTAGTTAATATGGAAAGGGCAGGATACAATGCTTACTTTTGACTGAAGGTCACAGCCAGAGATTACTGAGGCCCCATGGAAATAATATTTCCTGCAGGTGTTGGAGTCTAACAACACCAACTGTGGAAACGGTTTCAACTGTGGAAAGTTGAAACGAGGACTTTGATAAAAATGAAAAAATAATTGGAGATATCCATACAATTCTCTCAGAATTAGAGACAAAAAATAAGGATAGAGAAAAAATTAATATTAACATAAAAATGTTTGGTAGATATAAGTAACTAAAGTCAATATTATCTCAGGAGCTAGTGTATGCACTGAGGCAAGAAAATTAATTCATTGGTGTCTTAGGCTAGGTTCTCTACAGAAGCAAAACCAGTGAAGCATATACATCTACATCTACTACATATACATATACACATACACATACGCATACGCATACACATACGTATACACATACGTATAGATATACAAAAAGCAAAGATGTCATTTTAAGGACTAAGGTGCCCCTGACCCAAGCCATGGTGTTTTCAATCACCTCATATGCATGTGAAAGCTGAACAATGAATAAGGAAGACTTAAGAAGAATTGATGCCTTTGAATTATGGTGTTGGTGAAGAATATTGAATACCCCGGATTTCCAGAAGAATGAACAAACCTGTCTTGGAAGAAGTACAGCCAGAATGCTCCTTAGAAGCAAGGATGGCAAGACTTTGTCCCACATATTTTGGACATGTTATCAGGAGGGACCCATCCCTGGAGAAGGGCTTCATGATTAGTAAACTAGAGAGTCCATGAAAAAGAAGACCCTCGATGAGACAGATTGACACAGTGGCTGCAACAATGGGCTCAAACATAACAACGATTGTGAGGATGGCATAAGCCTGGACAGTGTTTTGTTCTGTTGTACATAGGGTCGCTATCAGTCAGAATCGATTTAATGACCACCTAACAACATAAAAAACCAAAACCAGTGCCGTCCAGTCGATTCTGACTCATAGCGACTCTATAGGACAGAGTAGAACTGCCCCATAGAGTTTCTAAGGAGCACCTGGTGGATTCAAACTGCCAAACCTTTGGTTAGCAGTCATAGCACTTAATCACTATGCCACCAGGGTTTCCCTAACAACACACACATATGTATTTTATATATATATATATATATGTATGTATGTAGGCACCCATTGCCGTCTAGTTGATTCTGACTCATAGCGACCTATAGGACACAGAACTGTCCTACAGGGTTTCCAAGGAGCACCTAGTGGATTTGAACTGGTGACATTTTGGTTAGCAGCCGAGCTCTTAACCACTGCACCACCATGGCTCCAGAGAGAGAGAGAGTTGGAGATTTATCTCAAGGAAATGGCTCATGCGGTTGTAGAGGCTATCAAGTCCCAAGTTGGTGGGTCAAGCATCAGGCTGGAAGCTTCTTCTGACTCACACAGTTTCATGGGCTGAGGAACCCAAGATCAGCAGGTCAAATGGCAGGCTACTGGCTCATGGGCTGTGGAGGCCAACGAATCCCAAGATTGGCTGGCAATATGGCAGACTGCTGGCTCGAGTCCCAAGAACCGGAGGTCAGATGATGACAAGCTGGATGCAGGATCCAGAGCAAGCAAAGCCAGCAGGCTTTGCCAGAATGTGTGTATATATTGGATGCACACCACACCCTTGAGGAAACTCCCCTTACAATTGATCACGACAGATCACATCATGCACGTGATTACATTATGTCACAAAATGGAAGATAACTACATCATTGCATAATTGCCAAATTACATCATTACATAACTGTAAACTACATCATTACATACCTGCCAAACCACTGATAATCATGGCTCAGCCAAGCTGACACACAATCTTAACCATCTTGGTATCAATATTGAGAAAAATAGATAAAATTATCTCTTTTGTGTTGATACGTTTGAATACCTAGAAAACCCAAAGCTCTAATGAAATACTTGTTACATAAATGAGTGAGTTTAGTAAGGATGGTAAAGATAAATATATAAAAATCAATAGTTTTACTCTCTAGTATCAACAAACACCTAGACATGAGAATGGGAACAAAATTACAACGGAGATTTTTAAAAACTATAAAAATACATTGGGACAAAGTGAACAAAAAAGGAACTTAGACCCTAGGCTACATATTCCTGTGGCAGCCATACCTTCTCCAACAAGGTCTGAATTTTAGCCATGGGTTAGGGGGGAGGGGTCTGTCTTCCAAGTTCTTAGTTCCATCCTTGTATAGTTTCCTTCAGCTCTAGAGGTAATAGAGTGGGTTTTTGCACTTCCTATTCCTTTATTCCTTCCAGTCTTCTTTAAACTCTTTTATTAATCCCTCTTAACTAGTTAATAATTCTTTACATAAATTTTCCCTGTTCAAATTACTGGTGTGGCTTCTGTCTCCTTACTGGACCCTGACTGATACAGACTTATATGACTAAAACTACTATACAAAATCTTAGTGAAAGACCCAAGACAAGAACTGAACACATAGAAAGGCATTTGATTAGATAGGAAGGCAATACTGTAAAAATATTCCTTCTCCCCAAAACAAATAATAAATTTAATGCAATTCTAATTAGAATTCCAACACGGTTTTCATTTTTGGGGAACTGGATAAAAACATCTTAAATTCAAATTGAAGTGTATTTATGAGAGAACAGCCAAGAAAAGCATGAAAGATAAGAATTGTGAGGGGGGATATTCCCTGCCAGATATAAACTAAGAGTAACCAAATCACAGTGGGACATCAGAGATACAAAGAGATCGGTGAAATTGAATGGAAAATCCAGGAAAAGATCTTAGGACACATTAGAATTCCATATATGACAAAGATAAGATTTCATTACAGAGGGCACAGGGTGGTTTATGAAACAAATTGTGCCACTGTAAATGGTTAGTCATCTAGAGCAGGAGCTGGTAAGCTTTTTCTAAAAAGAACCAGATAGTAAATATTTCAGTCTATGTGGATCATACAGGCTCTGTTGCAACTACTCAACACTGCCATTATTGTATGAAATAAACCATAGATAATAGGTAGATGAATAGGCATGGGTGTGTTCCAATAAAACTTTATTTACAAAAACTGGCCATCAACCTGTAGACCATAGTTTGCCAACCCTTGATCTAGAGGAAAATAAAATTAAATTCCCATCTCTGGCCAAATATAAACATAAATTCTGGATGGAATAAAGACTTAAATGCAAAACATAAACAACAAAAACTCTTCGAACAAAAATCCAGGTGGACTACATGTATGACCATGTTAAGAAGGGCATCAAATCAAGACAGGGAATACAGAAGCCATAAAAGAAAATACGGACATATTTGACTATATAAAAACGTAAAATTTTTATATAACAAAAAATACCATAAACAAAGTCTGAGGACAAACAATAGATTTGAGAAAAATGTTTATACCACAGATGACTGATATCTATAATCTACCAATGGGCAAGAAAAAGACAAACAACCAAATAGAAAAACAGGCAAAGGGTATGGATTTTAGTTTAAGTGCAGTTGGAAGCCCTTGGAGATTTTGAGCAGGAGAGTGATATGATTTATATTTTAAAAAGATCACTCAGGCTGCTGTGTAGAGATGGTTGAGGAGGGTAGTGGAATCAGGGAAAACAGATGGGATGTTTTTACAGACTCCCTGGATTAATAGATGTTCAATAAACTTGGACTGATTTTTAATGAAAACATTTACGCCACATCCTCTCTTTTATCTAGGCAAAGTTTCCTGAACTGATTTCTCGGTCCTTCCTTTGAGGCAAGGTGAAGTTCAGAATGTGGTGTGACTCTTTTAAATTGTTCAATTTAAGCAAATTTGTGTTACTGACCATTTGAACCCAAGAGCTTGCTCTGGCCAGGGTGACCCCTGAGACAATCCAGATATAGTGGCCCACATGGTTCAATCTTACTGTCCCTTTTGACTCTAGTTATGGGAAGATTTAGGCTTGGTAAAGTAGAGGGTCAGCAAAAGAGAGGAAGACTCTCAATGAGATGGAATGACACAGTGGCTTCAACGATGGGCTCAAGCATAACAATGCTTTTGAGGGTGGTACAGGACCCGGCAGTGTTTCGCTCTGTTGCGCACTGGGTCACTATGGGTTGGAATTGACTGGACAGCCCCTAACAACAACAACAATATGGGAAAAGAGCAGGCAAGCCAACTTGTGGTAGTCCTGAGAAACGAGTGAATTATTGTGCTAATGAGGCAGGTCGCCAGAGGAAGGGGTGAGACTGAGCAGGAGGAAAGATCACTGACAAACACAGAAAGGGACAGAGTGCGTGCCTGCGGCCCCTGTCCACGGGAAGGCTGCAGTAAATAACCTCTTCTCTGCTCTTGAGGTTCAGGATCTGACAACCTGGCTGTACAGTCATTTTTCCAATTGCGAAGCCAGAGTTTTAAACTAATAAGTGATCAGAGTGAAGCAACAACTTGCTTCTCCTCAGCTAGGAAGTGGGTTTCAAAGCTTGGACCCGCCCCCCCCCCCCACCAGTAGCAGGAACGGCAGCTGGAGAGGCAGTTAGCAATCAGGATCCCCTTCTTCCCTTCTTCTCCCCTGCCCCTTCAGTACCCCTGCAAAGTTTAGGGAGCCTGAGGCAAAAAGCCAAGGCCGCACAGCAGCAATCGGCCTGGAGCCGGTAACTCAGGCTCTATTGCTCTGCACAGAGCCTCCACTTTTTCAAATGTAAAATAAAAGACATCCTGGACAGGAAGGATCTCTAGAGAAAAACGAAAGAAGAACACACGTGAGCTGCTGGGGAGAGGTAGCAAAACTGACATTTGCTGTAAAGGGAAGAGAAAGCATCGCCGCAGAGGGAGCTGGCATCAGGCATCTGAGCTCTGTGCGGCTTATCTTTGTAGGGGCCTCTCAGTTGCCTGGAATCCCTTGTGGAGCAGGCAAAGGAAAGTAGATCCAAAGGAACCGGTGGTGGGGGGTGCAGTGTTAGCTCTCATGCAACTCTACCTCGCAGCTGCATCTTGAGGAAGACGAGGATGTTCTGCTTTTCACGAAGGAGCCTGAGTCTTGTTTCTCTGGCGGATGGACACAATGGGCCCTCATTTCGCTGAAGATGCTGGCCTTTAATGAAACACTATAAAAATGCCCACAGCTCCTGGCACTGGGAAGAGTGCAAGCCTTCCAGACAGTACCTGCCATGCTGCAGAAACTCAGGAAATTCTGGATCCCTTCAATCATCTTTACATTGCCTAAGCATCTCCCAAATAGGGGATGCTCACGCACACACTTTGAAGAAACAAATGAACAGGTTATTTCGAAGTAATAATCCATCTGGAAATCTAAATTCAAAGTGGAATATAGAACCAGGTGACTTCAATCCCTGTCATGACGTCTCATTCTCTAGGACAGGGGTTGGCAAACTACAGCCCTAGGGCCAAATCTGGCCTGCAGCCTGTTTTTGTGAATAAAGATTTAGTGGAACACAGCCATGGCATTTGGTTACATTCTCTATGGGCTAACTTGAGCACTCATGACAGAGATCATATGGCCCGCAACACTTAAATATTTACTATCTGGCTCAAGAAATATCTACTATTTGCTAACTTCTCTATAGGGTCGCTATGAGTCAGAATCCACTCAACAGCAATGGGTCAATGGCCCTGGAGCCCTGCTGGCGCAGTGGTTAAGAGAGTGGCTGCTAACCAGAAGGTGGGCAGTTCAAATCCACCAGCTTACATTGGAAACCCTATGGAGCAGGTCTACTATATCCTATAGGGTTGCTATGAGTCAGAAGCGGCTTGACAACAACAGGTTTGGTTCTCTGCCCTCTGTCATGATACATATATGTGGAGTAGGGTCCGGGATTCTAGATTTCTAAGAAACTCACAGACGATATTGGTGCCTCTGGTCTGTGAGCAACTCTCTGAGTAGCAAGGTCCAAGAACACTCTAAACAAAACAAAATAAAAGTATGTTGAGCCAATATACATCAAGTAACAACCAGGTACAAGGCATGAATTTGGCCCAACGGTGTCACATGAGTAAGCTACAGTGAAACAAGTCTCAGGCATCTGTTTTCCTCACGTCATCTGCCTCATTTACTGATACAAACCTAGTACCATACACCAAAGGAAGGGGCCGAACACATTCCCACTTTATTAGCTCATCTACATGTCTGTGGATAGCCAAAGAGCAGGACAAACATTCATTGCTTTTTGAGCCCCAATATCCATTCATCCCTTTCCTGATGGCAGCCATCTCTCCTCCAGTTTTGGTTCCCTGGTTTGGGTGGGGCTGGCTCCATGGATACAGCAACTGATCCAGCCCTAAACCAATGAGCACACTGCATTTCCCGGAGGCCACAGTGACTGGTTCAGAGATGAGCATGTGACCGAATAGATTTCCATGAGACTTTTGCAGGGACTTCTGTGAAAAAGATGCTCTATCTTTCCCCAGAGAATCTGAAGTGAGAGAATGAGTGGTCTGGACTGCTTTAGCCATCTCACAACCCTGAAAGGAGACTCCTGGGAAAGGAACCCATATGGAGAAGACAGCTCCACAAGATGGGGTGCGGGGGTGGCGGGGGAAGAAGCAATCTGATAAAATTATTTAAGCCCCTAGTCACACGTCACCCTTGACCTGGATATCTATCTAAACAGACCTCCCCATGGATTTTTCAGTTATGTGAGCCCATCCTTTCCTTTTTTGCTTCTGTCACTTGGGGCTGAGGTTTCTGTGCCTTGCAACCGGAAACAAGTCCTGATGAGAAAAATTACTAAAACATTCCACTCAGCTGTGGTTGAACACCTAAATCTACGTGCACTCCTGCTATACACGAAGGTTTTATGGACAGTTCTGCAAGTCTGAACACATTCTGGCATATCTGCAGAAGAAGCACGCAATAAACAGCTGCTGTGGCCAGCACCCTGGCGGTTGCTTAATGATGTTAATGGCTCTAATCTTCCCAAATGCAATTATCTCATGCCACTAGTATCCAAACATATTCCCAACTCTAGCCTGTTCTTCATCATACCCTCATTTTACAGAAGAAATATCCTTGGAAAAGGGCTCAGGATCTTGTCTCAAGTCAACTGAGCTAAGAACCATCGAGGCTGTAGTTCTATACAGTGGGTCATCTCAGACAAAACTACACTAGGTAATGTTTTCTTTAGCACCATTTCATGCTTTCTTAGAACCTTCTCAATCGTAAATTTACCATTGTTGTCACTTTTTTTTTTTTTAACTCTCTTACCAAAACAACTTTGAACTAGTAATCAAATCAGAAAGCATCTTATTAGACAGTTGACTGGAAGCAGGTGGATTAGAAAGTGCCCAGGTATTGGAGTCAGACAGGTCTGTATTTAAATCCCAGGTATACCACTTACTAGGCAGGTACCATAGATAAGAAATTTAAACTCTTTGAACCTCAGTTTCCTTATCTTTAAAATGTTTACCTTGCTGGGTTATTATAGGGAGATAATACACATAATGGTTAGTTACTGTTACTAAATAATAAAGATATTAGTCATAAAAATAATAATATTGTTTTAGCCTCTCAGAGGTATTTTTGTTTTGACAGAGGACAACTCCTTCCTTAGTGTTAGGAACTCTAATGCTAGAACTTCAGTCATAACAGTGGAGCTACCTAGGGTTATGTCTGGTAGGTGGCCACTTAATGCCGATGTGCAGGAGGCCTGCGCAATCCTTAAGCAACGGCCTGGAGAATCAGGAAAACAGGCCATATGTGTGGAAGTCAAAAGAGGGGTTACAGAGATTGGAGTGGTTATTAGATAATCCTCAGAACTTAAAAATATTTTTCTGGAGGGCACTGCCGTCACTGAGCTCTGATTTACTAAGTTGGAACTGGCTTAGTGTGGGGCTGGCACACTGTTGTTGCTGTCAGTTGCGGCTGGGTCACTTTTGACTCATGGTAACCCCACGTGTGCAGAGCAGAACTGCTCCATAGGGTTTTCAAGACTGTGACCTTTTGGAAGCAGATCTCCAGGCCTTACTTCCAAGGCATCTCTGGGTGGGTTTGAACTGCTGACCTTTTGGTTAGCAGTCCAGCACTTAACCATATGCGCCACCCATAGCTTCATGCTAAGTACACTTCCCTTCTATTTGGTCAAAGGTGGCATCAATTAGTGAGAAGGTCTGCAAATCATCTCTCTCATAGAAACCAGGAATACCCTCACAACCCATTTTGCAACAGCTTGGAGAAAAGCCTAGGTAGCAAAGAAAAATAGTTCTTTTGTACCAAAAGCAGTCATCCTGGGATTCTTGCTTAACTGACAAAATCAAGGGAACTGCAGGTGGTCAGCACATTCCCAGTATTTCCATTCCATCAGACAACATTATTGCATGAGATTGCATGAGCCCATGTCTTCTTGGTATACTAATAGCCCAGGGTACATGTATATTTGAGCAAATGACAAACTCCTGAAGTTAAGATTCATTAACACTGAATGTGGTGTCCAGTGAATTTGTGCCATGTGAGCAAATCTTTATGATTTCCCATTTTGGAAACTGCTCATTTCCTTCTGCTTTCTGAATTCCAAACTCTATGGTAAATTTACTAACATCTTAAAGAGAAAAAAAGAAACAACAAATAATGCTCTGCTTGGGAGAAAATCAGGCACTAAGCTTCTGATGAGAAAAGAGGAGTAAGATTGAAGACTTCAGGATAATACATCATCTTGGAGAATAAAAAGCCATTTATTGTTTTCATTTCTCAAGTCTGTGAAAAGAATTAAGGTTTGGTTATAACTTTGAGAACCTACAATTAATTTCTACAAAATCCATGGAAAATTCCCCTATGCTCAATGATTTTTTCCCCCATTTTTTTCCTAAGAGGCTTTGAATCTGATTAAATTTGTTTTTTGAGTTAGAAAAAAAAAAAATTCAACAGATGTGTCTCATTGGGGCTTGCAGTATTTTCAGGTACCTGTAATAATTTATCTGGGCCCATAGATAATAATATATCTTTACATACATTTCAAAGACACAGGCTGCAAACACCCACTGCTCTTCGGTGTATACTGTGCCTTGTTGGAACACACAGGAAACTTCCATATATCAGAGATCACTTATGACAGCCCTATCTTCTGTGTAAAAGGTCATCTCCCAGCAGAAGAATAGCTCCTCTAGTTAAAGGGATACCAATTTTTAAGCACTCTGCCGAGCTGAAGACAGAGTATATGAGTGAGAGAGAGAGAGATGTCAGATTTCAAATGCAGGGCACGCTCACTGCATGCTCGGGTGCTGAGCTGGTGGGAGGGGGAGAGAAACCTCTATTTAGAGATGGTTGGAAAAATTCAGTACTACACAGTGCACTTCAGAACGAATGGGGGAGGCTGTTCTCTTCGGATGTGACAAAATGGCCGCCGTGGAAACACAAAGCAGCAGCAAATGGCGGCAGCGGTACTTCTCGGGTGCTTGAGGAAAAATACATGTGAGTACACAGACCTGAGAGGGAGTGTTACTGGGGCCCGAATGTATTGAGAAGGAAGGGACAGTCAACAAGGAAAATGGTGAGAGAACACCAAAGGATAGTAATGAGCCCAGAAAAGCAAGGCTCCAGGAAAGTATGCTGACTCCAAGAAACTTAGAATTTACAGTATTTTAACTACCTTGAACTGTATAACAATGCCAACTTAAAGAACCAAAAAGTTCCTAGTCTTCCTCCGCAAATGCTCATCAGCTGCTTTGAAATATTCTGTTTAAATGACCTGAGTCTACCACAGGCAAATGGGCAGGAGAGTGGAAGCACAGATGTAGGCAAAGCAGGTCCCCCCCTCCCCCGACCTCCTCCCTCACGGTTTGCTCCCTGGCTACCTACCTTCCTTCCAGGAGTTGAGGACTTTCTCCATGTTCCTGGTTGCACCAAGTACCAACTGACCTGGCCTGACTTCCCTATTGGGAGGCTTACATGACAACAAGGCAACCTGATAAATATCTTGGTAGCTGTGTTTTCCCTCTTTTGGAACAGTTACATTTAGCTAGACCTTTTCTTTCACAAGGCAGATGTCCAAAGCAGAGTCAAGCAGTAGGAATTTCAGACACTGTGTACAACTTCCCTTGGGGTACTTCTGGGGCTGAAGCCTTCACATCACTGTGACATAAAGTTGGCCTGCAGAGACTTATGACCATCATATCTCAGAGGATCTACGCTTTTGTGTGCATGTGTACGTGCGTGCTCTTTTCTCCGTTTCTTCACCACCCCCGCCACACTCACACACATACCCCACATACAAAAATATGGATATGTATGCTGTACATGAGTGTGACGCAGCAATCACACCGGGGGCATTAACGGAGGCTTTTTATTCCTAGTCCTTCTTGAGCCTCCAAGTATCCTTAAAGCAGTCATTGGCAAACTGCAGCTCATAGGCCAAATCCAGTCCACTGCTCCGATTTATAAATAGAGTTTTATTGGAGCAGAGAGACGTTCATGTATTTGCATATTGTCTCTGACTGCTTTTGCTCCACAACTGTCGAGTAGTGACAACAGTGATCATAGGGCTACAAAGTTTAAAATATTTATTCTCTAATCCTTTAAGGAAAAAAAAAAAATTGTCAAACCCCACTGTAAATATTTCTAGAAATTCTTTTTTTTCCCCAAACAGCCAATAGGTCTTTCCCTCATTTTAAAAGTGATTCATAAACTACTACCTCTTAGATTCATAGGACTGTATTGCGAGAAGGCATACTTTAGATTATTGGTTGTACCTACTATCAACGACAATGACTATTTAATATGTGATTCTCCTCTGGAATATCTGTGGTCATTCAGTCGCTCACGACACATCTAATAAAAGGAAATGCATGGTTGCTCGTAGGGAGCCCATTATGTTTCCCATCAGCTCTATTGGAAAGCTCTTCTTTATCTAGATCCAAAAATCCCATTCCCTATAACTTACCCCTATTGGTTTCAATTCTACTCTTTGGAGCTAGTCAGGAAAAGGGGTCAATCCCCTTTATAAGATACTGTATTTGGAGACAATTGTATGCCTCACCTTTATGTTTTACTTCTCTAGACTAAAAAATCCTCAGTTCCTGTATCACTCCCTAGTGACTAGGTTCCTCTGTAGCTGTTCCTAGTGACCAGTGTCTCTCTTACTTTTTAGAAGGCTGTGAGGACACTGGATTCCTCCTTGAGTGAGGCATTCATTCCTGGTCACCATAATTATGGTAGTGTACCAGAGAAGTGCTTGGAACTTCTGAAGGCAGAAAGCACAGGCTGGCTGCTCTCTTTCTGGAGTGCCAGGCACAAGGTAGCACCATTATTTAATTAGGCCCTGTGGTACCCTCTGATGGTGGTCATTCCAAGCCTTAGTGCTGCTTGCTGGAGGCATAGCAGGAGTTGTACTAGAAAGCTGGTTCTACAGAATGGTATATTTTGATTAACCACTCAACAAATCATAAAACATGATTGTCAGATTCATTATGGAAAAAGCTGTGCTCAAAATAATGACTTAAGTATGTACTGTGGCTGCTGAGGATGCAACTGGTATTAGTGGCTTAAGGGGCTCAGGAAATTTCCATGAGATCAGAACAAAGGAGTGTCTGCAACAGTGGGCTTAAACATAGCTGACTGTGAGGATGGCACAGGACTGGGCAGTGTTTCCCTTTGTTGGACATAGAGTTGGACTGGGCAGTGTTTTGTTCTGTTGTACACAGAGTTGCTATGAGTCCAAACTGACTTGACGACACCTAACAACAACAACAACAATAACAAAGGAACAGCCAATGTTGGTGATAACAATAGAGGGTGGACTCTTTTCTTGACACCCGTGAAAGGGCATCTTTCTTATCTTTTGAAAAAATTACCACTCCAAACACCCACTTTTTCCCCTGGTGTACCACGTCAGAGCTACTGAGGAGATGGAAAAAAAAATAACAAAGAAAAAAAAAATAATCATTAAGCAACCTCCCAAAAACAGGGCTCAATGCAGTCTCGTTTCCTGGTAATGAGCTCCAATTTAACATGATCATTATTTCTGACATTAAAGGCCTGAGAATAGTGTCACATGCCCAGAAGCTATGTTTCTTTTTACCCTCTAATTCCAGAAATAAGAAGCTGCCATTAGGGATAGTGAGTTACAACATGTAAAAGTGCTTTAGGATTGGAATTTTTCAACAGTCTGACTTGAACATGGGAAGCACAGCCTATAGGAGTCACTGAACCACCTGTGGATGCTCCCAGCTTCCATCATCCAGCCTCCTCTGAGGGAGGGCTTTCAAAGAGAATGCAATGACTGCTGAGTGAGTAATGCAGGAGTTGGGCTTGGTGTCAGATGGATCTGGACTTGAGGCTTGGCTGTGCCATTTGTGAGTCCCATATGACTTTGGGAAATTTTACGTAAGTTCCCTATGCTTCAGTTGTCTCATCTACCAAGTGAAACTAATTAGTGTCTACACCTGGGTGGGGATAAAATGAGAAGGGCTTCAGAAAACAGAGACTTCAATACGCCAGAGAGGAGAAAGGAACAGCCAGGATAAGAGAGGATATGCTGAGGTGATAGCAGGGCCCCACCTAGAGATCAAGCAATCTCAGTGGGAGGTCAGAGATTCTAGAAAGATTTTTACAAGAAGACAAAATTCATAGAACATCTAATATATTTGAATATGTTTAGAGGAGATGTACACAAAAGGGTGAGAAGTTTATGTGTATGTCCATGATTACTGCATAGAAACTAAGAAAGTAAAATTGGGTCCGTTGAAAACAAAGAGGAATTCTTTAATAGTTTTCTATCTCTATGCCACACCACCACTGATGTCCTATTTTCTATTTTAAAATAATCCTTTACATAAACAGAGATAGAAGAACACAGATATGATTATAGTAGTATAGAAAACCCTGTTGAAATCATAAAAGCTGATATGATAAACAATTTTCTCAATTTTATATTGACAGAGGCATGCACGTGATCCTAGAGCAAATCAAGTTTTGTACACTTTAGATAACATTTCCAGAGCACGCCTGTGTGCTAAACACTGACCTAAGCATCTTACATATATTATTTTCTGTTATCCTCCTCTTAGTCTGTTTGACCAATGAAGAATCCAAGGCCCAGAAAGGCAAAGAAATTTGTCCAGCGTTTTAAAGCTAACTGTTGGTGGAGTAAAAATTTGAACCCAGATCTGATCCCAAAGACTATGTTCTTCTCCACCAGAAGAATGGTTCTCAACTGAGGGTGATTTTGTTCTACATAGGGCATTTGGCTGTGTCTGTCTGGAGACATCACAATGGGGGTGGAGGTGAGGTGCTACTAGAATCTATTGGGTAGAGGCCAGGTAGGTAGTTAAACATACTACAATGCATACAAACAACAAAGAATTATCCGGCCCCAAATGCCAAATGTGTTGAGACTGAGAAAACCTGACTATGTTTGTTTTTCTCTTAAGAAATCAAATTAATTTTCCGTGGCCTTATCTCCAGCCCAAAGAACAGTGCTGGGCTCATAGCTAGCTATCAATATTCTTACAACTATTACCAAAATAATTATTTTCCTTATGTCCTTAAAGTCTGCATACTGCTACATAAAGGACACTAATTGTTTTTCTTTCATAAACTATCATGTGGATAATATTTTTAAAAGGCCCATAGACTGGACTCCATGGTAGTTGCTTCTACCAAGCACCCTGACGTGCAAAACTCACCACAGATGAGTATAGAAGTCCTACTAATAAAGCCCAGTTATCTACCTTAAGTGCAGACATATAAGACATCTACCAGTTTATTCTCCCTACACACTGGCTCTCCCTTAGGACTTTGTTAAATATGCTCACATGTACATTTTAGGTAGGGGTAGATTTTTAACAACGTTTAGAAGAAAACAATGGCTTGCTATAAAATTCTGATTTTTTTTTTGTTCTTTCATAATCATCACTCTGGAATAAATAGGACAGGGCCTTAGAGGAATGTAGTCATTCTGTTGGAAGTTGGAGAGTAGTGGCTAGGGGCCTAGGCAGAAGACATTAGAAAACTTATGACACAATTTCTCTATTAACCTCCCACTGGGTATATTTCTTCAATCTTTTCTAGTTTCTATGACAGTTACAGGCTTATGAGGAAAGGATGGAGAATTTGGTGAACTCCACGATAACTGAAACCTGTTGCCATCTAGTTGACTCTGACTCACGGAGACCCCATGTGTGTCAGAGGAGAACTGTGCCCTATAGGGTTTTCAATAGCTGATTTTTCAGAAGTAGATCACCAGGCCTTTCTTCTAAGGCAGTTCTAGGTGCACTCGAAACTCTAACCTTTTGGTTAGCAGGTGAGTGCATTAGTCATTTGTGCCACCCAGGGACTCTACGATAACTGAAAATTGGTCTATCTATGAAAGCCTTCCATGGTGCAGGTGTGCCATGTACGGTCAAACTGGAGACGCCTGTATCTTACCTTCCTGACAGCCTTTGCATTTTGCAGCTTTGATGGCTTTCAAAGTTTACTTTGTTCAGCTAGAAATTCATTTTAATTAATTAAACTAACTGATTTAACACATACTAAATGCCACAGTGTTGGGCATTACAGAAGAGACCATTTTAATAACTTTCAGAAAAATCTGTTCTGCCTTCCTCTTGGGAACATGGCTAGGTTCCATTTCCCAGCCTCCTTTGCAGTTAGGTGTAGCCATGTGCACGAGGTTTCACCAGTGGCATGGGAGTGAAGAGGGATAGGCCACTTCTGTGTCTAGATGTTAAGATAGCGGGTGTGCTGCCTCCTCATTAATCTGTTTCTCACTCTACAGCACCTGTAGGACCAATCTATGATCCTGCAGATGGTGGTGGTAACCTGCGTGATGGTGGAGCAACATGAAGGAAGGAACCTGAAAAGCTCCCTTGTAAGAAATTAGCTTCTTTGTTCTTTTACTGCTCTATTGTTGAGTTTCTATGTCATAGCCTTTGTTACTGCTCATTTGTTGTCATACTGTGGTGACTTGTGTGCTGCTATGATGCCACTGGTACTCCAAATACCAGCAGGGTCACACATGGTGGACAAGTTTAACAGAGCTTCCAGACTAAGACTAGGAAGAAAGGCTTGGAGATCCAGTTCTGAAAATAAGCCAGTGAAAATCCTCTGGATCACAATAAAATACTATTTGATATAGTGCCAGAAGATGAGGGCCCTAGGTCGGAAGGAACTCAAAACACACAGTGGCTGCAACAAAGGGCTCAAGCATACCAACAATCATGAAGATGTCAGAGGACAGGGCAATGTTTCATTCTGTTGTACACGGGGTCGCCATGAGTCAGAGCTGACTCGACAGCAACTAACAACAGCAAATGGCAGTCTATGCACTCACGGAGCTTACATTCTAGACAGACAATAAATACCAAAGGCTAACAGGGAAAGTCCCTCTGAGGAGGTAACATTTATGGTAAGGCCCGAATGATAAGGAGAGTCAGCACGCAAAGATCTAGGGGCCTGAGCAGATGGAGAACCCAATGCCAGGGCCCTAAGGCAGATGCAACTAGTATCCAAGGAACAGAAAAGTGGCTTGAGTGTAGTGAGTTAGGGCGACAGTGACACTGGGTGAGGTTGGCAGTGCTGGGTGAGGAGAGGCTACGTGAAGACTAAGGAGTCTAGAGCTAATTCTAAGTGTGATACAAAGCCAGGGAGTGTTTTAAGCTGGTTCGGGTATGTGTGGAGAGAGATGGAGAAGGAGAAAGAAATATCATTTGATTTGCATATTTCAAATTACTTTGGCCGTGGTATAGAAAATAGAGTGCAGAGGTCAAGAAGAGATTTAGGAGGAGCAATGAAGAGATTACTGCTGTGGTTCAGTGAGCGATGATAGTGGTGTGGACCAGGAACTAGAACGGGAGGAGGGGTGGGATATAGGATGTGTTTTGGAAGTAAAGTCAAAGGTCAGGATGAGAGACTGGATGTGGAGAATGAAAGAGTTTTTATCTTGAACAAGTGGGCAATGGTGCCGTTTACTGAGTTGGGGAGACTAGGGGAGAAGAGTCTTTGCGGGGAGATCAAGAAGCCTGTTGTAAAAGTGCTAAATTTGAGGTGCCTGCTAGAGGTTGAAGTAGAGATCCTGGGGCACAGGAGAGATAATTTTCAGGGTCTTCAGCAAATGGATTCAATTTAAATTTAGGGGTGTAGATGTGTCCTTCTATGGAAAAAGAATGGAGAGAGAAGGGTCTTGAGGAAAAAGTAGAATTGGCCTAGAAGACATTTAGGCGTTTCTCTAGTAACCTCAGGGAAAAACAATCCATCAGCATTTCTAGGGGAAGGAGGATGAGCACGCCACTATTGGCAATTCCAATTGACATCAAGAGACTCCCTTCTAGTGGGGAGGTGGAGCTGGCCTACAATGGGTTCTCTAGAACTGACTGTTGAAATGTTCAGAAATCATGTGAGCTGATTGTTAAATTCAGCCATTACAGCAAGAGTCATTGTGGGAGTATTTATACAACAGAAATCAACAGATGCTACAAATCAGGGCTTTTTTTTTTTGAGAGTCAGTTGATCAGCACACCACTAACCCCATCCCAGTTTGGGTAGTCGTGGTTGTTGTTCAGCATCATCAGGAGAGTGGCATCTGGGTCATTCCTGCATGAGCTGAACCCATATGGCACATCATTTACTGTACACAATAACATGGCCCGATCAACCTGGAACTCCCATAACGTTCCATCTTTGATTCAGTGTAGCTCCTTTGCCATCACAAGATGGATGATAAATGGCAGCGGGTCTTAAGCAATCACGGAGAAAAGTCAAAAGCAAGATTTGGAATCTGAATATCCATCTTTTTGTGGAATTAGCTCTTTAAAAAGCAGGAGAATACTGTTTCTATGAAATAGTTGCAAAAGAACTGGGGACTTGGGGATTCTCTTGCCTCTGGGGAATTGGTAAAAGCATTGAAATGTATACGTGGTACATAGTAAGAAGCAGAGAGAATTCCAGTTTCCTGGATGCCTGGGACATTTCTCCAACTTTGCTCCAAGTTTCTGGGTACAAAGAACGCCTTTCTTTTGGAAAGGTAGCCAGTTTGTTCTTTATAACCCTTCTCTCTTTTTTTTTTTTCCCCTCCACTCATTATCAGTATTGTCTCTGTTGTGTTGTTGTTGTTAGGTGTCGTCAAGTTGGTTCTGACTCATAGCGACCCTATGCCTATTTCATTGACTCCAAGATGCGTTTTCATGAAGGTGCAAATGAGTTGATTAGTTTATTCAGGGGTATTGACATGCTACGGTGCATTGGAGCATGCAGCCAATCTCTCTGCACGCTTGAGTGGGCTGTGGCTACCTCGACTGCTTCCAACAGGAATCGAGTGCTGGTTTGCATCAGCCCTTGGAGCTTGAGAGATGTGTATTTCCAGCATCACCCTAATTATGATTTCCAGAAGATGTAGCTGTCTGGATATAACGGGGTGATCAAAAGTGCACAGAGAGTTGGAAAAAGACAGCAGAGGGTGGCCCCGTGGAGGCTGGGCCTTGGAGTAACCAGAATGGAGTTGTACCCTTATCTCTCATGCACAGCTGCAGCTATACATGCAGGTGCGCACACACATACCTATACGTATGTACACATACACACAAAACCCATGAGCATTCCTGGGTGACACTTTCATTTAGAAATAAATTCACTGAATCACAGAATGTTGAGTTTGCAAGGAATCACAAAGGGCATCAAATCTAAAGCCCTTTTGTCTTAGTTTTCTAGTGCTGCTTAGGTAAGGTCTGGTGCTGCTCTAACAGAAATACCACAAGTGGATGGCTTTAACAAACAGAAGTTTATTCTCTCACGGTCTAGTGGGCTAGAAGTCCAAATTCAGGGCATCAGCTCTAGGGGAAGGGTTTCTCTGTCAAACCTGGGGAAAGGTTCTTGTCATCAATCATCCCCTGGACTAGGAGCTTCTCCGCCCAGGAACCCCAGCTCCAAAGGACACACTCTGCTCCTGGTGCTGCTTTCTTGGTGGTATGAGGCCCCATGCTCTACTTGCTTCTCTTTCCTTTTATCTCTTGTAAGATAAAAGTTGGTGTAGCCTTACTCCAGGGATACTGCCTGTACATTGGATCAGGGATGTGACCTTAGAAAGGGTGTTACAATCCCACCCTAATCCTCTTTAACATAAATTTACAATCACAAAATGGAGAACAACCACATAATACTGGGAATCATGGCTTAACCAAGCTGACACATCTTTTTGGGGACACAGTTGAATCCATGACACCTTTTTTTCAGATAAGGAAACTGAGACCCAGAGAGGTTAAGTGATTTTCCTGAGGCCACACAGCTAATCAGAGCAGAAATGAGTTCCTGCCTTTCTTACCTCCACTTAATATGCTCCTTTTCCCAGAAGCAAGCTGCCCAGTTGAAGTAAAAATTCTAGAACGTTGACTTAACTGTGTGTGCTTGTCTGTGTATGTGTGTGTAGGCGTGCGTGCCCAGTCGAAGTAAATGCTGACTCAATTGTGTGTGCTTGTATGTGCATGTGTGTGTAGGCGTGCGTGTTTGTGTGCATGTGTGTAGCTGTTGGTACATGAGAGGGGTTTACAGGGATATTTGCTCCTTGCTTCATGTTTCCACATCTCCCACAAGACAAGAATTAAAAGGAAGAAATAGCTGAACTGTTCCCCCAGGCAAGTAGATCTGTGGAAAGACAAAGAGCCGGTAGCTCAGTTTCCAAGGGGTCAGTCTGACTTCCTTCTCCCAGAAGCACCAAGGGCTACATTTTCTTCTCAACCATGTTCCAATCTTGCATAATCTATAATAATGTGATTCTGAATGCATTTTAGCAAATGCAAGATGGAAAGGGACCCTCTCAGCTGCTACTCAACATCTGGCCTGTAAAATCCATAAGTAGTTCAGTGGGCAGCTCACTAATAGAAAAAACAGACAACTGCCCATGTCCCTGTTAGGGGTTCTTCCAAGTTGGAGGCTCATTGTTTTTTTGTTGTTCTTAAAAAAGGAATAACACTGTGGAGTTGAAGGCTCACCTTTGCTCTTGTGTTTAATTGCGGCAAAAGCCATTTATTACCTTGTGTTCTTTCCCAGAGGGAACATTATCTTTCACAGCAACTAGACCTTGCTGTGTGTTTGGCTCATCTAACTGCCCTAGAAATGATCCCCTTCACCTCTAGATAATTCTGGGTCAGTTCCATCGCCACGTCTGTCTGCAGTTCAGGAAGACCCTCCTGAAAGGAAGTAAGGCAGGAACTGGGAGTTTTTTTCCCTCTTTGAATTTTGCATAAAACTCCCTCTCCGGCTCACATAATGAGAAAGCATCAATCATCCTTCTTTCCCTGGGAATGTCGGAGGCCACCCCAAGCTGGCTCGCCATCCTGCTCATCTGTACACAAGGCAGTCCTTGTGAAATTGCTTTTCCTTCAGAAATATGTTCGTTTCCACCTTCCTCAGATGGCTCTCACAAATGAAAGTGCTTTGTCATTTTTAATGCCCGGTGCTCCCTCTCTCCCCACTGCCTCCAGTCACAATCCATCTGATAAAACCCATAGGTATTTGGTTTAAAAGAAAACCACCTTGAAGGCCCAGAGGACTGTGGGACTCCACCATCATCCCCTCTGCAGGTTCTTCTTGCACTACACATGCAAGAATGGCCTCTAGGGGAGGGTCTTTCCGTTCCCTAGGAACCTCCTCAGGCCTTGCACAGCAATAGGATAGACACAGAAAGACAATGGAGAGGGTGAGCTCTAAGTGAAAGAAGCCCTCCTTAAGGTGGAAGTAATAAGCCCTGCCCTGTCTCCCTTGCTGGCCAGCTCAGGGATCAAGGGAATTAATATAGGTGGACGTGCTTCGTAAATGAGACAGTGCACTAAAAATGCAAGTTATTATTATTTTTAAAATGTCTCCAGCATATGATTTGTCATAGACACCTATCATTCTGCTTAGATAATTGGGTAATTTTCCTCATGCCGGAGGGAACAAAAGTACCTCTTTGAAATGTTAGCACATCTATGTGTAGGCTTAGGCATACAGAACCCTGTTATAACAAGGTTTTGACTCCACTGTGATTTGTAGATGCCAAAGGACTAACGATGTCCTCCTCCGAAAAATAACTACATCAAGCTTTTAACAGTGAGTTAGTGAGGTAACCTGATTCTAGCATTATAAGAAGTTACCATCTAGAATCTAGATATGGGGCCAACATACTAGGATTAAAGATAGCATTACATAATAGATTTTTTTAGTCCAAAAGTTATTTTAAGACAGAACTATTGCAAAGTGTGATTGTTTCCCACATACCTGCATTTACTTAACACAGGCTTATCTTCGCTTCTTTGTGATCTTTATTTAGAACCATATTAGTTTTGCCTTTTTCTGCCTTTTCTTTCTACCATCATCCACTCAATCAAACAGTTAAAGATGTGTAAGCAAACACTTAGCTGCACCAAATAATCTGTTAAAAGCGCCCCCTTGCTTCCTTAGGTAAACTTGAAAATCTTTGTGATGATGGTGCTTATTATATTATCTGTCATGAAGGACAAGTTTGTCTGTTTTGCATTTCTAAACTTACACGGACAGATACTTTAGTAAAATACATCAAAAATGAATTGCTAAAGAAATAAAATGTTGCTTGTATGCTACAGCAATGTAAGATTGCTATGAAAAGTTCTACACTCTGATTCTGACTTTCTGCACTTAACTTGTCAAGGACTGCTAACAAATGCTTCATAGACCAGCACTGACGTGTGGACCATACTTTGACTAGCACTGATGCAGAGGCAAATGCCCCATTATCTTACTTACGCTGGCTCAGATTCCAACTATGAAACTTCTCACTCCTTAATTTGTAAGCGTTTGTAAATTATATGCTTTGATAGTTTTGTGCAAGCAGGAATAGATCTTTATACAAAGCCTTCAGCTAAGTGATCAATTGATAACTAAAATGGAGGGCAGTTAATACCACTATGATTTATTCAAGACATTGTCCAAGAATAAATCAGGAAGTTCTGCAGAGGCACAGCTGAGGATGTGAGGGCTTAGGGTGGCTATAATATAAAAAAGAATATAAAACAATAAAATCAAAGAAGAGCATTAATGAAAACCTGAATTCCATGAGGTAGTAGATTAAGGGGATGTAGAGATGGCTCAAATCAGGCTGGACCAAAGAACATGAAGTCCGTGAAGTTTGTGAGACAGAGTATACACCAGAGTCTCCCTTCCCTCCACACATACACGTGTGTGGGTGTGTGGGTGTTCATAGTCCACCTGGCGCACAGGCTGATTGGAACTGAGGAAGGAAGCGCACAAAGAAAGGTTGAAGGAGCATTTTCAGCAAAGGGGTCCAATTTATTTCCATTGTTGTAATTGGTTTGTTTCTGTAGAGCAAGAAGAAGGGGGCAGTGGGAGGATGTGATGGAGTGAAACACTGAGGGCTGTGATTCCCTTGGCTGATGAGTTGGAGAGAAATTGTTAGTAACCAAGACTGGTCCCGCAGGGGTTCATTAAGTGACTGGTCCTCCACAATATCCTGTCATTTCCAACCTGGATGCATCAACATTAGCCAGCTTTGCGGTATGCAATTGTGTGTCTGCGAGGGTGTGTGAAGGCATGGGCTATCTGCTTGCTGGGTTTGTGTGCATGTTTGTGCCTTTTCTGGTGACTACAGTTAAGTTTTCCATGGGAATTAGAATCATGAAGGTCAATGCAATTAAAAAAAAGGCAAAAAGCAAAAGGCCCAACTGTTGGAAACGCAAATTTGCTTTGACACTTAAAAAGTACCGTGGAGTCAAACAATAGAGAAACCAAGAAAGGGACTGAAGTCAGCAGGCGGGTGGGAGCAGGAGAACTGAAAAGAAGCCAGTGGAGAACACAACCGAGTGGTAACTTCTTAAACCGCCTCTGAAAGGGGAAGCCAGCAGCATTTGTCTCCAGATTGTGAGACCTGTCAGTCCCTGGGAGGTGGGGGCTGGGAAACGGAGAGTTAAAGGGAAAGGGAAGGAAGGAATGAATGGGGAATAAACCCAGACAGCCCAAAATGTCTTGGCTCTGGTGGCATTCGGAGTCACTGTTGCTTTGGCTTTGAATACTGGATGTTTCTTTACAGGCAAAGATGGAAGAAAAACTCCTGTGAGAAGATTTAAGGGTAGGAGTTCCTTTGGGAACTCCCCAAATCCTGGCCTTAGAAAAGCACTAAGGCAAAGCAAAAAAGCGATTCCTGCACCAGCTGGAACTCTTAAGAATTGCTTTGTAAGTGCACTGCCTGTCGGGAGGAGCCATGAACCAGCTTCCAGGCCCGGGGAAAAAGCTAATGCCATCTGGGGGAAGCCCCCAATATTCCTACCCCTTTAGCCAACTCAGCTCAACCCTGGACAAATCTGGCCTTCAGTCTCTGAACAGTCAGATTCCCCATCAAGCACAAAAAAAAAAAAGGGGGGGGGGTTTGAATTCAGCCTATATTCTGTGGCTTGTAATGGTTTTCTGGAACTAGCAATCAAACTATAAAACCTGCAAGACATGAAATTATCCATCCTTCAATTCTTGACTTACTTACTAAAACATGTATGAACCATATCTGTAGTTGAGGAAAACTCTAGGATCTCTTGGGAGGAATCCTGGCTCAAACTTTGTGTTGTGGGTATGAATTCTCCATCATTTGTTTACCATAAGTAGAAGGGATCACAAAAGAGACTATTAAATCACATTACCCAAGCGTTTGCAAATATATGGGGGAATGCAGGGCTAATTACAATTACTGTTACTGTTGTTGTTGATAGCTACCATCCATTGAGTCCTTTACACTTTATACATACTATCTCATTTTATTCAACATAATAACCACCATAAGAGAATAAGGTAGGTACTATTATTATCCCCATTTTATACATTAGGGAACTAAATCTCAGAGCCCAGGATGTCCCAACTAACCCCAGACCATCTGATTTCACCGCCATACTCTTACTCACCTCACTCCACTGTCCTTCAGATCCTGATGCCATTTACTGAGTGTTTTCCACGTGCTAAGCACTTTTACATACATTATCAAATTATCTCGTTTTGTTCTCAGAGCCATAAATCAAGGTCAGCAGACACTGCTCAACCTCCAAGCACTTATAAGCTGACTGTTCCCACAGAGTTGCATCATCCTCGGATCATTTGAAATGGTCCAGGGTGGCAAAGAAATCACTTCCGGGCATTAATGTGGTCATTTCAGATGGCTGTGATGGGACCTGGGGCTGTTGCACTTCAAGTGTGATATGAGCCTCTAGATAACTCGGGAAGGAAACTTTTAACCCTCATTATTCCTGCCATCCATGCTATTCTCAGTATCACGTGACCAAAGCTAAGACAGGAAATAGTGAAAGACTTTTCTTTTCTCTTAGAAATACGTTTATTTCGCAATTAACAGAAGGAAAATGAGGTTGTCTTGATTTCTTTTTTAATTTTAGGGGGCCAGAATTCAAATGAATGTCAATGTTTTGATTCAAATACTCTTTTCCATGTCTACTAGGAAGGACAAGGCTTAGTTGTACTACCTTATAGGATCCTGGATTTTTTTTTTTTTTTAAATGAAACAACATAAAACAAAAAAAAGAAGACCAGGGTGCTCTCCAAACAGAATCCAGTTGTAATGCGGAGACTTTGGAGCTGTTTATGTAGCAAGTCTCTTTACCTGTATAATGTAAAGAACCTGTCTAGGTATTTTCAATAGATTGATCTCATCAAGCAGCAGATCTATTAAAAAGACATAGAGATTGAGGGAAACAAGCCACTGTAATTATACATTACTATTTAAAAAAAAAAAACTGACTCTAAGTTCTCCAGTCATTGAAATGGGCCCCGCACATCATGTACGTATGTAATGACAGCTGCAGACTGGGGATGCTTTTGATGCATTATTAACCATAAAAAAGACATTAAATACCAGGCTTGAATGCCATGGGGATGCATATTTCACTAGGAATTATTTTTCAATGTATGCTTAAAGTTTATTTTGGTAAACAGATGACTGGAGGCTGTCAGAGCTGGAGTGAGATTTATGTTCATTTGGAATCTTTCTGAAAGCAGAGGAAATGACTGGGACCTGTTGAACACTGACAGCAAAATGTAAATCTTTCCCTTGGCTCCAGGGGAGGTTGGAAAGTGCCACACAAACAATTCCCCCTAGGAATGTGGTTTCTAAGAGGCAGCCAGTGCTGATGCCCGCAGGGGTACATGCCATAGGGAGGGAGGAAAGAAGGTACACACATTCTACTGTCTCAAGGAGGAGGAAACAGCACAAACATCTGGACTTGGAAGCTGGCCTTAGGATGCCCCGTCAGATGCTTTATTTAGCCTCTGCTGGAAAAAGAGCGATGAATTAATTCCTCCATCTCAGAGTCAATTCCACATAGGCATCGAGAACCATTTCTTTTTGTACAGACACATTTCTAGTGATTCTGATTATGGGCACAAAACTAATTGGCCATCATGGGTTCTTTTGATCCTCTGTAAATGATGAAAGCACTCGTAGTATCAGCCTACCAAGCCCTTCCTTGGGGAGAAGCTACCACAAAATTACAGTCGAGGCAGGACCAGCTATCACCTTGCTGGACCTGAAGACAGTCCCCAATGATCACAGATAATACTATTTGATATTTAAAGAAATCTCATCCTAAAGACATATCCATTCTGGCAGATACTGACAGCTTAATGTAGTGCTCCAGGCCCACACATTCATATGGTATGCAATAAATAGTGTTTAATGTTTGTTACATAGGTACGTTACTACAGGCTCAGAGCCAAGTGGGCACACCTAGCCCACATGCGTCTGTAAAATACTTTCCTGCTGACATCGTGCTTATGAATGAAGAACTGTGAGTGCCCAGCAGATGTTACTACAACTCAAGTGCTGTACGGTGGTCTTTATCAGATCAGTGATCCATGATTTGCATTAACAGGACACTTCTGGCATGGAAACTGCAAAATAACCAAGAATAGCTTCGGAATGTTATTTTTCTTTTTGTGGCCTGATCTTCATGAGCTTTTGTTGGGACTGGTTTATATTCCCCGACAACCTTCGTTTCCTGAATATGACACTGAATTAGCCTCTGCATTTGTGACTCCATTTCTTAGTGACAATTAATTGGATTAGGGTTTTTGATGATGCCTCCTCCAATGATGGCTCTTTCTAGGGCGGTAGTTTTCAATGGAGGATGATTTTGTCCAAGAGTGGGCATTTGGTAATGCTTAAAGACATTTTTGTTGTCATAACTAAGGAGCATTATAGGCTTCCAGTGGGTAGAGGCCGGGGATGCTGCTAAACATTCTACAAGGCACAGGGCACCCCCTTACAACAAAGCGTCAGCTATGTTGAGGTTGACAAATCCTAATCTAAGAGATGGCAAAGGTAGCTACTATGCTTGGTGACTAGAAGCAGCTGGGATTACAGTTCAGCTGTGTACCATCCAAATGTGACTGCATCTAAAAAGGAGGGAGGGGCCCAAATACTGGCCTTCCCCTCCAATGGTGATTCATACTTGTGTCCTTTGTTAAATGGCCAGTGGTATAATGATGTCATCACCACCCTGAAATGCACAGAGCATAGAAGATGCCATATCAGTAATCCATGTAAGTGCCATTATACTCTTCCTAGAAGTGGAGGCACAGACCAGTTCCATGACTTGCCAGAGGTCATAAGATGAAGGAGTGGCAGAGTCAGGAGGAAACCACTGGCCTTTCCACCTTTAGTCTCCGTCACCTAGCCAGGTGTTAGAACCAGGAGATAGTACTAAACACACACACTCCCTCCCTCCCTGCCTCTCCTGTATATAGAGATACAGCAAAATGCAGGTTAAGTTGCCTTTAATCTTTAATTCATACACAAGAATGTGCTGCACAGAGGGAAATAAAGAGTAAACTCCAGAGGCAGCAGGTTCTGTAGGCTTGGCCAGATCTTCCTTTTCAAAGACAGACAGCCTGGGGAATCGCATGGACGGCCTTCCATTGCCCTCTTAGATTCTTTTTATGGCAAAATGCTCACTTTTATCAATTCCTACCCCAACCTCCGATTCCCACAGGCTGGGAGAAAGCAAACAGCAGTTGAGGGAAATGCACCCCACCCCTTTCTTCTAATGGAAATGGGAGACTTGGGCCACACGGGGAGGGGAGCGGCAAAGGATGGGAGTGGGGAGATTGTAAGGGGTGGAAGGTTATTGGGGGTGGGGGTTGGGGAAAGAAGCTCTGGTTGCAAAGGCCTGTGACACGGCTTTTTCTACCTGGGTGGAGGGATTTGGCCTGGGATCTAAGTGGGTGGATGCTCATTCCAAGCCCCCTGTAGGCATTTCTGCATTAAGTGATATCAGAACAGATACAGAGGAAAGAGGATTCTACCGTGTCCACCATAAAAACAGATGTATGGAGAAAATGATCTTGTAGCAGAATTGACCCGAGAGGGTGAACTCAGGCAGAAGAAATCAACCAGGACAAGTTTAAGTCCCTGGCAGGGTCTTGAGGTCTAAAGCCAATGGGGCGACAGAAAAAGGGGTTTCGATGCCAGTAACTCTAACCAACAGCAGATGTGGCTGCTACTGGTTTCTTATTGACACATCCCGCCCTTCCTTTTCATCCCCAGTGCACTCCAGCCAAGAAATAAAGGCAACTCGGAATCCCAGCAGCTGGAAGTGCTGCTGTTCAATATGTAGCAAGCTTCTGGAAGCAACTTCTGTGCTGGGAATATGCAATCCTTTGGGAATGAGACGAGGGCAAGCAGAGCAAGGCTTTGGAAACTGGTTCCCAACTAGCTGAACTTGGGGCCTTCAGGCTTGAAGCCAGGGCAGTGGCAGCCTTGACATTTCTCTTGGGTGACCCTGAGGGTCAGGACTTTGGCCTAGATGCTGTTGTGGGCAGGTCTCTGAAGAACTGCTCAGCCTCTGCTCAGAAGGGAGACAGGTATAGTGTCATATGGGGCCCATATGTTAGCCAAAAAGTTCTTTGGGAGAGGACAAGTGACATCAAATCCCAGCTGAGACAGCCAGAGTTGTTCTCATATGCCAGAGTAGATCAAATGTTATAGACACAGCATGGGGGATTCCAAGAAAGGTTGGCTCTCTCCCCATTCATTTCAACATGGCTTTCTGCAAGGGATTCCCACTGTTAAATAGTTCCTTCTCTGCATCTAGTATAGGGACTCATTTGGGGAAAGTCACCTATGGAGAAATAAGTGTTAATACCCTAGGTGGGTATTTCACCCACAATGAGTACTTCACTTGCTAAAAAAGCAACTTATTAGTACCCTTTTGTTTCTAGTGCCAAGCTAGGCATTGCAGCCAGCAAGACGGAAGGACATGCTCTGCCCTTTAAAAGCTTATTGCTCCCTTGAGGCCTCAGTGGTGTATGGGAGCACAGATGAGACATGTGCTGGCTGAATTATCAACCCTGGACACCCCCAGGACAAGAAAATGTAGTTACGTTTGGTTTGGGGACAGCTATGATCTGAATACGCTCGTGAGAAATCTTGACTCATGGGACACAAAAGGTAGAAGGTGGTTCTTCACTTGCACTTCTTGTTTTAAGAAGAAATGTCTCCAGTTTGAACCCACAGGTGCACATAAGGTGCTGATCCATTTCCTATTCCTGGACCACTGTGGTCTAAAGAGACAGTAGCTGGGGGGTGGAGAAAGAATCAAATAAGAGAGGCCGCATCCTGTGATGATGCTAAGGATACTGCTAAGAAGGAATAACCACAATGGTTATCATCCACTGAGTACTGAGTTTTGTGCTACGTGTAAGCACAATCTCATCTTATTCCCATTAATAGCCCCAGGAGGTGGGTTCATTTTTTGCTGATGTGGAAACTAAAGCGCAGAGAGGAGACGTGATGGGCCCAAACTCACGGTGGCAGTTCTAGAACTAGAATCCAGCACCTAAAATCAAAATGCCATACTTTTCCGTACTTTTGATTTCCAGTCCCAAACTACACTGATGTAGCTCAGAGCTCTGATATATGAGACAGGCATGGCTGTTCTCTTTGGTAGAGCTGCCAGTGGCACTGAGGACATCAAAATACATCACTGGTGACCACCAACTGAAAACTTTAATGCTCGTGGGACACTATCAAAAGGTGATCAGACCATAGCCAGTGAGCACGTTAGCCCCTGAACTGTGGTTGAGTGACCCTAGTGGCTACTGTCGAATAACTGAGAATGTTCAAGGCAGAGTCCTATGTTATAGAATGTGTAGAGAAGGGAATGGCCATGCGCTGGAGTTGACTTCAGAAATGCTGACATAAGTTTTCTGTCGAAAAGTCTCCTAGTCCTTGGCTGGAAATGGCCTCAGTTTTCTGAGTAATTTTATCCTGGGATTTAGAAGTGTTAGTAATTAAATTTGAAAAGATTGGTGTATTATTGTTAAAATTTTATCAGAAATTGGCACTTGTCCCTTGAAATATATACATAAACTATTCCTTGGAGTGTGATTTTCAAGTGTGTTGTTGAACAAAAATCTTTTTCAGTGGGAATACATCCCTGAAATTTTAACATCCATCAAATGGGAATGTATGATCTTACCTACAAAAATTCTATTTATAATTTTTTCAGGACCACATAAAGTGATATGTGACCAGGTATAAAAAAGATTGCATGAGCGGGATTAGACTCATAAATGTGTTTGTGTGTGTGTTTATGTGCCTTTTGTAATGTTTAAAAATTTTTTAATTAAAATTCATATTTATGGCTTCTTTTTTTTTTTTTTTTTAAAGGGATATTTTCAACTCTGGGCAAACATTTGACTGAAGCTGACCAGGGGCTTCTTCCTATAGATGGGGCATATGCTCTGCGGTTTGTCACAGTCCCCAACGTTCTTAACTCCTGTTCTGCTTGATGCATTTCCATGGCCTGCCTGGCCCCTTAGGCATTTGAGTTTTTGACTTCCTATCTATATTGTAGTAGGTGCCTCCGTTCACTGAAATAAGCCTGTCCTTGATTTCTTCGTTGATGTATTCACTGTCTACTGTGGTTAAAACTAAAGGAAGCGCAATTGAAAACCTCTGAGACAGGTATAGGCAGGCAGCCTTCCAAAGGAATTCTAATAGAAATAATGTCAGAGAGTGTGTTTATCCCCTGAAGTCTCCTGTACTCAGCTCACATTGTACCCACCACACATGAATAGTCATTGCAGACCACAGACTAGGTATCCTAGTTCAGTTTCTCGTGGCCACCTTCCTTCTACTTCCCTCCTTCCTGTTTACAGCAGACATTTCTCTCCCCTCATCCCTCCTCCTCCTTCACCATTCACAGCTGTTGGAAATGATGCCCCTTATCCCATTCCATCCCTGCCTCCTACTTTGCCTCAGGGCAAGGTCTGTAGTGTTAAGACTGGCGACTGCCTGAGAGAAGAGGCTGATGAACCCCTGGGGCTGCTATTAGTATCAAACTTTAGACACATTACAAGTTAAATAGGCTTTTGTGGGCTGGCTGGGAGATACGACCACAGTGTATAATACTATTTCTAAGGGAAAATTCAACCCAGGTTCCAAACAACAGGCTTATAAATGCATTTCTGCAACTAACCCATTAGTAAGTTGATGTTGGCTGTATAATTTTAGAAAATAATTGGGCTTCCCAGTTGGAACTTCAGCTCTCTTAGAGCAAGACCTGTGTCTCTTTGTGCTCCCCTGTTGAAAAGCAGCAATATAGACACACTAATGGACCTTAAGGGGAGAATTCAACTCAACAAACACTAGTTGAGGTCCCACTATGTACAAGACCCTATGCTAAGCACTGAAAAGAATAAAATATGGCCTTGCAGGAACTTAAAATCTAACGTGTATGTTGAGGGAGGGTGTAGAAAAGAGACAAACAAATGAGTACTAGGTGATTATGAGCGATGTAAGAGAATGCCATAAGGAATCAGAAAATAGTGTGGCTTGAGATATTTTCATGGAGGACTTGAGATATTTCAATGGAAGTGAAAACGTAGGTAATATTTCAAGAGGTCCTTTCCACAAATGATTTGGGATTCCCCAGGCATTCCAGACAGAGAAAACACAAATAACAGCAAATGAGTGAGAAATTTCAGAGTATACTCAGGAAACAGGGATAGACTGGTTTGGGTGGAATGTAGCCCATATAAAGAGGAGTAATAGATAAGGCTGGATGGGTACATTGGAATCATATTGGAGGACGCCCTGGGTGTCAAGTTAAAGACTAACATGATACTTGGTAGCTAGGCATGTTGGGGTGGAACATGGATGGATTGGTGATGAGACCAGATGTGAAAGACCAGTTAAAAATCAGCTTCAAGTAGCAACAGGTACTTGAAGGAAGAAATCCAAGCTCACTGAAGGCATTGGTAAAAAACAAGGCTCCAGGAATCGACAGAATACCAACTGAGATGTTTCAGAAGACAGCTACCCGGCCAACTGACTGGAAGAGATCCATATCTGTGCACAAGTAAAGAAAGGTGATCCAACAGAATGCAGAAATTATCTAACGATATCATTTACATCACACACAAACAAAATTTTGCTGGAGATAATTCAAAAACAGTTGCAGCAGTACATTGACAGGGAACTGCCAGAAATTCAAGTTGGATTCAGAAGAGGATGCGGAATGAGGGATATCAATATTGATGTCAGATGGATCTTGGTTGAAAGCAGAGAATACCAGAAAGATGTTTACCTGTACTTTATTGACTATGCAAAGGCATTTGACTGTTTGGATCATAACACATGATGGATAACATCGAGAAGAATGGGAATTCTAGAACACTTAATTGTACATACATAGAACATATACATAGAACAAGAGGCAGTCATTCGAACAAAACAAGGGGACATGGTTTAAAATCAGGAAATGTGTGCATCAGTGTATCCTTTCACCACACTTATTCAATCTGTATGCTGAGCAAATAATCTGAGAAGCTGGACTATATGAAGGAGAACGGGGCATCAGGATTGCAGGAAGACTCATTAACAACCTGTGACATGCAGATGAGACCACCTTGCTTGCTGAAAGCTGACGGGACTTGAAGCACTTACTGATGAAGATCAAAGACTACAGCCTTCAGTATGGATTACACTTCAACATAAAGACAACAAAAATTCTCACAACTGGACTAATTAATAGCAATATAATTATAAAGAGAGAAAAGATTGAAGTTGTCAAGGATTTCGTTTGACTTGGATCCACAGTCAATGCTTATGGAAGCAGCAGTCAATGAATCAAATGACATATTGCATTGGGCAAATCTGCAAAAAACCTCTTTAAAGCGTTAAAAAGCAAAGATGTCATTTTGAGGATTAAGGTGTCCCAAGCCATGGTATTTTCAGTCACCTCATATGCATGCAAAACTGGTCAATGAATAAGGAGGACTAAGAATTGATGCCTTTGAATTATGGTGTTGTCGAAGAATATTGAATATATCATGAACTGCCAGAAGAACAAACAAATCTGTCTTGGAAGAAGTACAGTCACAATGATCCTTATATGTGAGGATGGCAAACTTTGTCTTACATCATTGGGATATGTTATCAGGAGGGACCAATCCCTGGAGAAGGACGTCATGCTTGGTAAAAAGTGTTCGTGAAAAAGAAGACATTCAAGAAGATGGATGGACACAGTGGCTGCAACAATTGGCTCAAACATAGCAAGGATTGTGAGGATGGTGCAGGACCAGGTAGTATTTCGTTTTGTTGTACATGGGGACGCTATGAGTTGGAACTGACTCGACGAAACCTAACAAACAACAATGACTAGCTTTATGTAGTGGGTGTCAATGGAAGTGGCAAAAAAGGCTACATGTGAGACTATCTCAAGAGCTCCATTGGTAATTGGTGATAATGATGTTAATCCTTGTACCATTTATTTAATAATATTATCATTCCAATCTACAGGGCTGCTATGAGTCGGGATCGACTTGACGGCAATGGGTTTAGGCAGTAATCCACCCATTCATTCAATCATTCATTCATTGAACAAGTATTTTAGTGCCTATGGCCATTTTTTCATGTTATACATTTCTGAAAATTTTCCACACACAAGTCCAAGGTCACAGATAGGCAAAACCAAGAGTTCAGGACTGATCTACCCAAATACAGTGTTCTGTATATTGTAAAGCAATGTTTTCTAAACTATGTTCACTTGATGATTAGCCTGAAAGATGCTCCAAGAAAAAAAAAGATTCAGTAGTCAAATGTTTTATGACTCTCTTGGTGAGTCCCAACACCCACTGAAATTATCAAATGCTCTGACAAGTCCTGCACTTAAAAACAAAAACAATAGACAACACTGTTCAGCCTTGCAGAGTTCAAATTTTGGCCACAGAACCCTTTTAACAATTATCTGTTAACTTACCAATAAAAAACCCTATGGGGCCAGGTCTACTCTGTCCTATAGGGTCTTTATTGACTCCATGGTAATGAGTTTTTTTTCCAATAAACACATTTTGAAAAATATTATAACACCATATTATATAAATACATTGACCTCCAACGGCAGTTATTCCTGCTAGATCACCTTTCACCTCAAACCATCACCCCAAATGTAATCAAAAGGGACCATACTCAGAGTGCAAACCACATAGAGATACTTCGTATGATCAACCATTTATTCATGCCTCAGGGGGTTACTGAGCACCTACTACATGCCAGGCACTGTGCTTGGCATTAGAGATACAGCAATACCTAAGAGAGAGATGTGTCCCTGCTGGCAAGGAACTAAACTTGCAGTTTAACTAAAAACACAGTATCGCCATGATAATTTGTGACAAATTATTCTTCCCGCCCCTACTTTCCCTGTGATCTTCCAAATTATATTACAGAAAGCAGTTTTATACCCACTGCTGTCAAGCTGATTCCAACTCATAGCGACCCTACACGATAAGGTAGAACTGCCCCATAGGGTTTTCAAGGAGCGGCTGGTGGATTAAAACTGCAAACCTTTTGGTTAGCAGTCTGAGCTCTTTACCACTGTGCCATCAGGCAGTTTTACAGTGGAACTTAAAAAGCTCCTTAGTACAAATGGGTAAATGAGAGGTGGAATTCCAAATCAGTGCATTCCTCTATTTGCTGGCAGATGTGAGAAAAGCCTTATTGGAGAAGAGTTTAACAAGTACTGGCTCAAATAAGAAGAGTCGTGGGCTAATTTTGATTTCACTCATCTTTGGAATCCTCTGTCAACATCACAGAGAACACTGCTGCCCATGATCAACTCCTGGGTATCTAGCCCAGTTCAGCATTCACAGTTAACCCTTAGTGGCCAACCTTTCCTTTTATATTTACCAAAGTTTCTCTCTCCATCTTTTTTTTTTTTTTTTAAGATGTCTCATGCTCTAAAATTATCTAGCAAGATAAGCACAATGAATTTTAATTTCTACTTATGATATTTTAATGTTAAGATAGCAATAAAAATTGGCTGTGGGTTTTAAACCAGTAGAAACAGACTTAGCTTACAAAAGATTAAGAAAATCTTTAGTCTTGAGGCCTGGATGTTTTGTGAGCTTTATATAGACGATAAGAATGAAGCTTCAGCTCTTAAAATATCCTGATTAAAACTATATTTTATACCCAGTCTAATTCTGCAACCATTAGACCTTAAATGGGTATTAAGCCTGATGCAAAGTAATGAAACAGACAGTGGAAACACACATTATGAATTCTTCAATCTGGGGAGAAAAGGGCTGATTCATCTGTTTCAAGGGCCAGGCAAAGATAAAAGACCTCATCCCAAATGGGGCTGCCTCCTCCCTAAACCTGAACATTCTCCTCAATGTATTTCTCGGTGAGGAAAGTATTATTAATGCCAGTACCACTAGTGCTTGTAAAAGATTCATGGACCATTTCCTCCCCCTCTCCTTGAATTCCCTTGTCTGCATCCCTCTCACTGTTGGGCACTTTGGTGATACCAGCTGCAGATGCTCTTACAACCCGCCTCTCTCATAGAATCACAGCATTTTAGAGCTGGAGAGACTTAGAGATGACTAAGTCCCCTCATTGTAAGAAGAGAAAACTGAAGCTCAGCGAAGTGACTTGTTCAAAGTCACACAATAAGCCTGGATGAGAGTATTTCCAGTATCTTTTATTCCTTTATCATTTTTTCTCCTCTTTCTTTCCACTCTTTTTCTTTTTTGTAGGACATTTTTATATATTATCATTTTTAATCTTATAACTTTCAAAGTAAATATTATTATTATTTTTTAACTTCTCTTATTGTGCTTTAGGTGAAGGTTTACAGAGTGAATTAGTTTCTCATTAAACTATTACTGTTTTGTGACATTGGTTGTCAACCCCATGACACGTCAACACTCTCCCCTTTCTTGATCTTGCGTTCCCCATTTCCATTTGTCCAGCATTCCTGTCCCCTTCCTGCTTTCTTGTCCTTGCCCCTTGGCTGGTGTGCCCATTTAGACACATAAACATGGTTGGGCTACGTGTATTATTGTTTGTTTTATAGGTCTGTCCAATCTTTGGCTGAAGGGTGAACCTCAGAAGTGACCTCAGTACTGAGTTAAAAGGATGTCTGTGGGCCACACTCTTGGGTTTCTCCAGTCTCTGTCAGACCAGTAAGTCTGGTCTTTTTTTTTTTTTGTGAGTTAGAATTTTGTTCTACATTTTTCTCCAGCTCTGTCTGGGACCCTCTATTTTGATCCCTGTCAGAGCAGTCGGTGATGGCAGCCAGGCACCATCCAGTTGTGCTGGACTCAGTCTGGTGGAGGCTGTGGTAATTGTGATCCATTAGTCCTTTGGACTAACTAATCTTGTGTCTTTGGTTTTCTTCATTCTCTCTTGCTCCAGATGGGCTGGGACCAGTGGAGCGTCTTAGACGGCTGCTCACAAGCTTTTAAGACCCCAGAAGCTACTCACAAAAGTAGGATATAGAACATTTTCTTTATAAACTATGTTATGCCAGTTGAACTACATGTAAAACCAAACCACTGCCCTTGAGCCGATTCCGACTCATAGCAACCCCATAGGACAGAGCAGAACTGTCCCATAGGGTTTATAAGGACCAGTTGGTGGATTTCTTCACATTTTTGAAAGTATTTATAGAGTCCCTTTCAGGGACCAAAGTCTTAGGCTGGGCAAAATTCTATAGGGAGAGGATATAAACAGTGTGAAGAGTTGGATAAAAAAGGTTGTAGGAGTTTCGATTAAGAAATATAGAACCAATGAAGGAGCTAGAAAATCACCATTAGAATACCATAGTAATAATTGTAGGCAAGATCCACTGTTAGATGCTAAAATTAGAAGATTAAAGTTTGAAGATATTAGCATAGTCTCAAATGATCTTTCCTAAGATATTTATTCACCGTTTTGTTGGGGCCCTGGTGGCACAGTGGTTAAGAGCTCGGCTACTAACAAAAAGATCAGCAGTTCGAATCCACCAGCTACTCCTTGGAAACCCTATGGGGCAGTTCTTCTCAGTCCACTAGGGTCACTATGAGTCAGAATCGACTTGACAGCAACGGATTTGTTTTTTGTTTTAGTTGTTAGCTTCCTTTGAGTCAGCCCTTGACTGGCGGCAACTCTATGCACAATGGAACAAAATACTGCCTGGTTCTGCACCATTCCCATGATTGGTTGCAGATCAGACCACTGTGATCCATAGGGTTTTCACTGGCTGATTTTTGGAATTAGATCGCCAGGCCTTTCCTCCTAGTCTGTCTTAGAATGGGGGCTGTGCTGAAACCTGTTCAGCATCATAGCAACACATAAGCCTCTACTGACGGACAGGTGGTGGCTGCACATGAGGTACACTGGCCGGGAATTGAACCTGGGTCATCTGCATTGAAGGTGAGAATTCCACTGCTAAACTACCACTGCTCCCATAGTTATTCATTCCAAAGGGAAGAATAGTAACTTCCTGGCATAAAAGCCCTGCAGACATCACCTTAATCAAGTGAACAAGGTTACCATCACCAGTAATGAGACAAATAGACAGTTGTGGCAGTAATGAAACAAGTATGACACACTGAGAGAAACACACCATTTCTGTAGAAGTCTTGCCAGAAACACATAACCTCAATCTAATCATGAGAAGACATCAGACAGACCCAAATGGGGGGACATTCTACAAAACAACTGCCCATACATTTCAAAAGTATCAAGATTATGGAAAACAAGGAGACTGAGGAACTATAACAGACTGGAGGAATCTAAGTATACATGACAACTAAATGCAATGTGGGATCCTGGATTTTATCCTGGAACAGAAGATGGACATTGACATTAGTGGAAAAATTGGTAAAATCCAAATAAACTCTATAGTTAATTAATTGTTGCTATTGTGTGTCATTGAGTTGATTTCAACACATAGTCACCCTATAGTACAGAGCAGAACTGGCCCATAGGGTTTCCTAGACTGTAATCTTTATAGAAGCACATTGCCACATCTTTCTCTTGAGGAGCTGCTGGGTGGGTTCAAACTGCTGACCTTTAGTTAGCAGCCAAGTGCTTAACCACTGTGCAACCAGGGCTCCTTTAACAGAATTGTACCAATGCTAATTTCTTAATTTTGAGGACTGTACTGTGGCTATATAAGATGTTAACATTAGGGGATGCTTTGTGAAGAGTATACAGAAACTCTGAACTGTTTTACAACTTTTCTGTTAAGTCTAAAATAATTTCAAAGTGAAACATATTTTAAAAAAGAAAAAAAGTTTATAGGAAACAGGGAAGAGGGTGGGTAATAGGATAGAAATGTAGCACAGCAGCTGAGCATTCCTTCTAGAACCTTCTAAATCCTAAAGGATGGCCTGAAACCACTAGGAATTTACCATTTCCCTCTTGGGTTAATCTGAACTTGTAAGTTATTACAGACATATAACACACAAGATAAATAAACTTCTCCAAGTATGGAAGAGGTTAAGGAGATTTTGATTTCCTCATTGACTGCAGCTGGTGGCAGTGTCAGCTGAGCAAGGCCTGATGTCAAGTGTCTTTAGGGCAGGCCGGGGTCTGAGTTCAGCCACCAGAAAGGCTGCACTCCCAGAGGCTCACCTGGTTTAGTCACCTGGAAGGTGACTAAGTTGTCACAGGTAAGGACAGGAAGAGAGTGCCCAGGCAAGGAGGGGCAGAGAGGGCATCTGTGTCCAGTACATTATGCTTATCTGTTCCTGACAATAAAATGTGTTACTGGCAATGTCCTCTTCATTTGTAGATGTATTACCATGGAGTGTGTGAGAGAGAGAAAGAGACATGCCATAATCCCAAAGAAAACAGCTTAGTCCTGCATTCCATTATATATACAAAGCTCAGAGTATGTTAGTGATCCATTTGCAGAAGGGGTGGGAATGTGGTTTTGTTGGTATTTCCAAATGCAAAACAGGTCTCCCTTCCCCTCTGTTTAGTTGTTGCTGTTTTCCAACAGAATGAAAATGCTGGCTTTCCAGATATGTTGCCAGAAATTTGCTTGGCAAAACGGTTAAATTCCTTTGTATAGAAAATGAGCATTTCTTCCAATGGATTCTTTTCCACGTTCTCCCTGATTCCTGTGGTAGTAATGGCCACATTTGGCTCTGGATCCATGGATGTGCTGGAGGAAGCCACCTCTACATTCCATATCCTAAAATCTCATGGAAGATTAACATGGGCATCAGACTGAGATTACCAATTTAAAGGATTTAAACATTTCAGGTTTAGAGTAAACAAAAGCCAGTGGCAAGGTCTTGGACAGCTTCAGCGATGTTCAACAATATATTCCAGATGTCAGCAAACGCAAACCTCATAAACGTATGCTGTCCTTCATGGGAACAATGTAAGTGGGACAAGCTGGCTAATGAAGGAAAGGGGAACTAATATTTATTGAGTGACTTTTATGGGGTAGATACTAGACCAAGCACTTTCTATACACTGTCTCACTTGAGATTTGCAGTCAGGCAACTATTATAATTTCCATTTTATAGATAAGACATGAGCTGCAGAAATCTTCTATAATTTGCCGAAGTGACCCAGTTGGTAAGTGGCCAAGTTGGTAAGTGTGTGTGTGTGTGTGCGCATGCACATGTGTTACTTTAAAACCTTTGTTGTTTTTGAAGGTCACACTGACCATGTATAATAGTCCCTTACTTAAAACCTTCTAGTTTCTCACATTGCCACGAGGTCAGCTAACGTCTTCGCTCAGCCTTCAGTGCTCCTGCCCTCATTTCTGGCCTGGTATTCTGCAAGTTATCTCTGCCTGGTACTTTCTCACAAATCCATGAGGTTTCCTCAACCTCCCCACATCTGCCAGTATTTATTGCATGCCATGTTATCCTTCGGTCACAAGTCTACCTACTAGTCCCTGTCCCTCAAGGTGTTTGATATTCTTGGTACCTACTGATACTATACACTCATTACATACTTGCCATAAGAATGAACAGGTGAATGAGTGAGAAGAACATTAAAATACTTAAGGTAATAAGTATTTTCCAAGTTTTATATAACATTTATGTAAGTTATAACTGACTCAAATAAGTCACTAAATCAGGATTCCTAAAGATTCACATCAGATAACATTCAATGGTTTTATTTCAGGGGTTCTCAATTGACGTGACTTAGCTCCCGCCACCCCTGCTTCTTCCGGGGATATTTGGCAGTTTCTAGAAACAGGCAGCAATGTTTGTCACAGCTAGGGGAAGCAGTACTAGTGGCATCTAGCGGGTAGAGACAGGATGTGGCTAAACATCCAACCGTTCCCCGCCCCCCGCCAACAACAAAGAATTACTTGGCCCACAGTGCCAATAGGTTGAGAAACCCCGTCTTACTTGGTTTAAGGGCATGTATCTGAAGCAATCAAACTATGGTTTGTTTTTCTGCTTTAATTTGTATTTTTGGCTAATCAAGCTGGCTTACGTTGCCTCAATTTATCTGAGTTACCAAGGGATATTGGACTTTTCTTGGAGATACGCTTCTGGAAAGGTCAGGAATACTGATCGTCTTCACACTTCTGCTTCGTAGCAATGTTTTTGCACATTCATTGACTATCAACTGGTCGTTGTCTACAATTCAAATTATGTAATGAATCCAGCACATAAATTATTTACCCAGATTTAATTCCAGTGACTTTTATCTTTGTATTTTTTCCTCTGCCAGCTAATCTGGCTCATTGCATTGGAATTTTGGTCATGCCCATTCTCCTTCCGCACTAAATTATCTCCTTAACGTAGTATAAACAGAGCAAGCTTGTGTGTGATATGCTTAACTGTTAATTTACCTAATTAAACTAATTCAATTAAATCATTTACATCTTTTTGGTAACACGCCAGTTGATCCCGCCGCCGAAGTGAGATGTTTTAGAAGATGACTGTTCAGCAGATGAATGGAAAAAGAAAAATAATGGAACACAAAATGAAACAGCCCAAATCTCTTGGCTTAAAAAGTAAATGATACTCAAACAAACAAACAAAAACAAAAAATGCTGCTTTCACAGGGTACCGTGATTAGGTTTTTTTTTTTTTAAATCAATTTTCTCTAGAAATTGGTATTTTAACATAGCAATTGTAGTTTATTGTATATGAGATATTTTAAATACTATTTACATGTTCATATGTTTGGTATGTTTAAGTCATGTGTGTTCATGCCCACATTAGGATATGATTAGTAAAATGTTTCATGGTCCTAGCAAGCACTGAGCAGAGTCTTTGGGAAAAACCTGAAAAATAATTTACTAAATTACATAAATACCTTTAGGGTACATCCATATTTCATTTATAGTCATCATCTAAATATCCCTGTCATAGTCATAAATGCCCAAAAGTAAGTGTAAAACATTTCATGCCAATAAAAATCAACAAGAAAAAAACAAATTCCAAGGCAGGAGAACCTAAATAAATTTTCCTCTTTGTAGATTTGCCATAAATCCCCTGTTTGGCTGATTTGGAGACTGCGTTCTGGCCTCAAACCAGATGACAGGCTTGTTAATAGAGAAGCCTGAACACTTGCATCTCCCCATGGCTTGGGGGTGGGAGGGTAGCTGGGCAGGATTTGGTCTTCTCTCCAACAGCACCTACATCCAGGCAATGCTCTTCCTTGACTCATTCTGGGTGAGTAAAGCCCTAGGTTTTATAGAACTTCACAAAAGCCTACCCAAATTCCTCCAACTGGACCAGCCTCCTGAAGTCTGCCAGGAAAATTTGCGAGATTCCAGGAAGAAGCACAGATATGCAACAAGACCTACCTCCTTTCTGAGGCTTCCTGGTCAAAAAAATACGTTTCTTGTATCACACTTCAGGGGCAAAGATGCAACATATTTTTTATTGTTCTGAACCTACTTCAAGTCCAAGCATCTTATTTCTCCATTTAGAAAGGACAGAGAGATAATTCATAAAAGTAAACCAAAATGTTTAGGAAGATGGGTATTTCTGTAGAGATTTTCTATAGATATTTTCCTCTGCTGGATACTTGAGTGTGGAGTTTTCCTTTATGGATAGCAGTGACTCCAGCACATCACAGACTTTCTGAAAATAGAGATTTGGAGGTTGGCAATTAAATTTCTAATGCTAATCCTGCTCTACCATTTATACTAAACTCAGTCTCTTTTAGTAAATACCAGGCAACCCATTCCCTGAAGTCAGGACCACTCGGTCTATCTCTCTTCACTTCCCTGGCACAGACTGGCATATAAAAATCCAATTCAATCATCACTTTTCTTTAACAAAAAAGCTTGTTACTCTGTAGTAATCTCCCTTTCCTAAAACTGTTCACTGGGCTGGACTTTCTCATGTGGAGCCTTCTCAAGCAGGGCATATTCACATGGTGGTCTCATAACTCAGGCCAGAGACCACCAGCAGAAGTGGGGCCTGCCTGTGCCCTCCTCCCCTGGTTTGTTTCTTTCACTACCCCTCTCCTAGGGATTGAATTGCCTCCCTATAACCCGTATGTTGAAGTTCTAACCCCTGTACCTGCGAATGTGACCTCGTTTGGGGAAATAGGGTTTTTCTTTTATCAGTTGGGTCAAACAAGGTCATACCAGAGAAGGGTGGGTTCTAGTCCTCATTTCTTCTCAATGGTATCATATAAAAAGGGAGTGATAGACAGGGGGAAGACTGATACAATGTGACCTCAGATGCGGATGCCTACAGAAGCAGCAAAGGAATGCCACGGATTGCTGGTAGTCACTAGGAGCTAAGGGAGAGCGAGCATAGCCCTGCTAACGCCCTGAATTTGGACTCCTAGCATCTCAAACTGTGAGAGAAAAAATGTGTCTTAGAGCCACTCACTTTGTGGTATTTTTGTTATGGCAGTTCTAGGAGATGAAGACGCCCTTCTTCCTACTCCCCTACCCTGCCCCATGGTGCTTAATACAGTGCTTTGCACTAGTAGTTATCAATGAGTCCTTATTGAACAAATGCTTGCCTATGGGAACCACTGTACCAAAGGTTGGGGAGGTAATGGTGTAGAAGAATGGGTAGGGAGAAACTGGGAGGTCCTGGGAAATGCATTATGGAGCATTTGTTCTTTTATTTTCAACTTCCTGCCCTGACTTGCCACCATGTATCTGTCAGTTTGTCCTACTGTGGTGGCTTGCATTTTGCTATAATACTGGAAGCTATGCTACCAGTATTTGAAATACCAGCAGGGTTACCCAGAACAGGCTTCAGTAGAACTTCTAGACTAAGACAGACTAGGAAGAAAAGCCAATGAAAACCCAATGGATGATAAGTGACATAGTGCTGAAAGATGAGCCCCCTAGACTGGAAAGCATTGCACAATAGCCACAACAATGGACTCCAGCATACCAATGATCATAAAGATAGTACAAGCCTGGACAGCCTTTCATTTTGTTATACATAAGGTTAGCATGAGTTGGAGCCAACCTGAAAAAAAAGGGCAACTAAAAAACAAAAGCCCTGACTTGTAGCCCAGTGTGCATGCTTATCCCGCAGCCGCTTGGGAGTGCCCAGACAGCCCAATCAAGACAGGATGATTGTATGTATACAAAAACATACCTTAAATACTTAGTTAACATTTACTAATGGCTAAATCTATGCCAGGCACAACACTCCAACTTTTATGATCTCATTTAATCGCCACAACTCTAAGGGCACAAAGCCCATTTAATAGATGAAGACACTGAGATTCAAAAGGTAAAGTGACTTCTCCAAGATACTACAGCTGGTAAGTAGAAAAGCCAGCACTCAACCCAGAGCCCATGTTTTTAAGTTAAGGAGCCAAAGAGTTTGAAGGCTTCCCTATCATCAGGATATCCTGTAGGACCCAAGGGCATAGCAGGACAGAGTCATCCTGGTGGGCTTCCTCCTGTGTCAGGTATAACAAAAGAAGCACCAGAGAGGGAGGGATAAAACACCACTCCTGGCACAACCCCGAGCTAATCATGGAGATCCAGTCTCATTTTATCCATCTGAAAACTCAGCATACAAACATCAGCCATGTTTTTCTCCAGCGATCATGGCAAAAATCAGATGGACAAAAACCATCAGAGCACTCCAAGTAGCATCAGTAAGCTCTACCACCAAAGAGAAGGGACTACATCTGGTTCATTTCTGGCACGCAGCAGATGCTCAATAAATGTTTAGAAATCAATTAAAACAAAATGGAACCTACTTCTTTACCTTTTAGAAAATGTTTCCGCTTCGCATCTGTCAACTGTGATTTTCTCTCTCTTTTTAACCTTGTCTTTCTTCATTCCTCCTTTCTTTCGTTTCCCATCCTCTTCTCGATTCCAGATAGCCCAGAGTACTCACCCGTGGGTCCCCAGCTGGCCACACCTCAGTGGGCACTAACTGGCTAGTCCCCAGCTGGTATGCACTGGGCCACCCACAAGCCCTGGGAAGCCTGGTTGTATGGCCAGCGCTTGGCTGGTGACAAATGGGCTCTCTGTGCCTGTGACCTGGTGGGGCCCATTAATCTCCAGGGTGAGGTGCTCTTTCTGCATATGCATGGCGAGAGCACCCCTGACCTTCCATGAGAGGCAGAGCCGACAGGCTTTCGGAGGTTTTTGGGTTTTTGTCTGCAAACTAGAGAGACAAGAAGTGTGGAAAAAAGTTTGAGAGAGACAGAAAAAGAACTCAAGCAGAGAAAGGAAAAGGTCAAAAACTAAAACGGAGTGAGAAGGGTGATGAATGGTCTGGGCCAGATGGTGGCTGTCCTCGCTGGCCTTAGGAAATTACATTAATGGGGGATAGTAAAGAACATGGGTCAGAAGTATGAAAACCATTCTTACAGTGCAAGAGTTTGAACACAGTTCTGCAGCCAGAAGCACCTAAGAATGTCTTCAAATCATATTCATAGGGCGTGTGCATCGTGTGTGTGTGTGCATGTGTGCTCATGCGTGCGCACGCACATGTGTGTAAGAGAGAGAATGAGAACTACTTATGCATACTTGCATTGATGAAGAAATGAATATGTGTGTGTGGAATGTTTGCATGAAAAGATATATGGTTATGCTGCATGAGCTGCATCTAAAACCAAGACATTGTTCAGAGGCACTTATTACATCTGTTTTTATCACAAAACATGTGAACGTGAGGGAAGAGGTCATAGAGTCTTCAAAAGATATACCCTAAAGATTCTTTCCATATCCTCAGAAAGCACCAGGATCTGCTGCAAGTGAAATCTCAGAGAAACCCAAGACTGGGGTCTTCCCCTTCCCTGCCCACATGCATAAAGATGTCAGCGTGTTGATTATTCTGATTAGACTTTTAGTGTAATTTACGGTGCCCAGCCATTGTGCCTGGGTGTCTGGCCTGCGCTCGCTGCCCTGACGATGCCATTTTTAAAATGTCAGCTCGGCCATGATTCATGGCTGATGCTGGTGACATTGCTACTGACCTGAAAGAGTTAGGCAGCAATATTTAATTAAAGGGGGTGAGGGGTGGGGGAGAACTAGCCTAAGGAAAGTAGATGGAAAAATCTCAAAGAACCCAAATCATCTCTGGGAAGATCAGAGTCTCAAAATGAGAAAGAGGCACTTAAAGTCCAGTGTGTGTTCTCTTATTCGTAGCACAGGGCATCCACTTGTCATTAGTGAGTGGTAAGTTCTCCCTTACTGAGAGGAACAGTTGCTTAGATCCCACTTGCCATCATTCCAAGGCTCCCGTTCCCCTCACTGCAGGGATTCCCCGGGAGGCGGGGCCGTTTGTTTCTCTGACTTCAGCCCTTAACACGTGTAAGTTGTCCTGCCTGCCACCCAGCCTACTGACCGTAGCAGCCCTGGGCTCCTGGTCTGCTGCCTCTACCTGGACTGCCTCTCACCACTGCAAAAGGCCATACTCAGTTCTAAGAAGGCTGTGCAGCCTTTAGGGTGAAACGACAACTGTGGAATCTGTGGTCTGTTTGTTGGGAGGACAAACCCAGCCACTACCGGTAACACTAGTACCCACAGGCTAACATTGAGAAATAAGGCACTTCCCCAGGCTCTGTGAATTTAGAAATTTAAGTGGTAGAAAAATTATTCCTGAAAACACACACACACTCTCTTACACATGTACACACACACATCTATACATCTTAGCTGGGAGACCAATAAGCCAGTCCCTTTTCTGGAGGTGGAAGGACAGAATTTCTCAATAATGGGGAGGCTGCAGTAAGCTAAGGTTGGAGAATGAGAGCTAGCCTTTGTCCAGGCCTGTGGGAGCCAGGCTATTGTCTTCCAGGACTCTAGATGGGAACCTCCCCTTCTCCAGTGACCCCAGGGTCGGGGGCACACATGCTGGCCTTGAACTCTCCGTCTGTCTCCCCACCATATTAATTGCTATTCCCTTTGGTCAGGCTAAGAAAACAGCCTTGGCTGCATTAGTGCTAATTAAGAAGAGTGAGCTTGTCTTTCTGGCAGCCTTCATCAGTCCCTGCAACATTCAGGCCAGGAAGAGGCCCTGACAATCTTATTACCGTAGAAGAAAACACCTCCCTATGCTCCTTGCTGCTCCAGTGAATGATGTGATGCCCTCCCTCCAATCTCCAACAGTGAGTGAGCCTCTTCCATCAGGAATGCATCTGCCCCCAGCGATCAGCAGCCTGCAAGGACAGCCCGGGTCAGCAGACACGTAGGCCAGGGAAGTGTCTACGTTTCCGTAAGCCAAGGGGAGTTAGCAGAGCAAATGTGGGGTCATGCCCACTTCTGGCTCCATCTGTTGCCTTCTTCTGCCTTCACCCACCATAAATAATTAGTAAATAGATAGATAAATAGAATAAATGTAGATCACCACATGTCCTCATTCCCCAAATCTACCATGCTCTCCATCTAAACTCCCAAGGTTACAATGGGCTCAAGACTGTAATCCAGTGCTCTGGAAACACTAAGGCTCTTCTCCAACGACTGAAGACAGGTAATAATTATCTAAGCTCTCTTCTATGTCATGGCCTCCCCGTCATCCTCACTGCCCTGATCTACCACATCATCTTTCCTGTGAGCCACTGCAAGGGGCTTCCATACTGACTCCAGTCACTGTCTGCTCCAGTCCATCCTTCTTAGGCCCCCAGGTTTGCATCCTAAGGGACAGTGTGTATGTCACTTGCCTAGTTTACAAAACGCTCAGCTAATGCCTTCTGTCTACAGTAGAAAACTGCTTAGCGTGGTTTACAGGCCCCTTGCAACCTGGACAGGGCTTTCTTTCTTTGTCATCTTTAGTCACTTACCTTACACCACGGGTTGAAAATCCCCTGGACAGCCCACACCAGAGGTAACAATTCCTCCAATCAACCTATACCAGGAGCAGCAAACACAGAAGCCTGTATAGTCCAGAATTAGAAAATAAATGTCTGAAACAAGCTCTAAGAGAGCCCGGCTTCTCTTCTTTTGCCCCCCACAGTGACAGCTGCTACTCACCTCCTATTGCTATTATTTGAAAATGAGAAACCTTTAGATTAAAAAAAAAAAAGCCATTAAAAAAAATACACAATCTCCCAGTTTTAAAATGTTGACAACCAATTTAAATTAGAAGCCCCCTGTTTGAAAACTCTGCTCCCCACTCTTGCCACAACATAGTGCACGCAGTTCCCAGACTAAACCAAGGGTAAAAATGATATGTGGGCAGTGTCTGACCTCCTCCAACCCCACAAGGGGGAAGGAGAACCAAAATCAACAGCACAAAGCTGAAGCCATGAGGTGGAGGCCAGACAAACCTCCTCCCCCTGTCCTCTTTACCAATTCTGACACCAACCGTCCCTTCCATAGCACTCTCTACTGGGTTTGATAATTCACTGCAATGGCCACATAGAAACTCACAGACCATACTCAAAAGTATGGGGTTTATTAGGGAAGTAACAGTTATAATTCAGGCTCAGGAACACTCAGGATACCATTCTTCCATCAGGACAGCCTCTGCCTAGCTGTGCTTGCAGGCGTGCCTCTTCCTGGCCCTTGGCCTATGCCTAAAAGCACTCAGCTTTCTTTCTCTGGGGGCCAGGAAGCCCACCGCGCTGTCTCCTGCTGCCGAGTCTCTGCTGCCAGGTCTCTCCTGCCACGGCTTCTCACCGTCTTCAAGGTTACAGCTTGCTTTCTGTCTCCTGGGTCCAGGAGCTGCTCAGCACAGGGACCCCGGGTCCAAAGGACCTGCTGGCTCCTGGCTGTTCTTCCTTGGTGGTGGTGGGCTTCTCCTCTCTACTCTGCAGTTGGCTCTCTTTTAAGGCAAAACTGACCAATCCCCTTGGTGGACCACAGTTACCCTATCACACAGTCCCACCCAATCACCCGGGTGGGAGTTACAAGATCATGGCTAGAAAGGCCACACAGAAGTAATCAATCGCACTGCACCAAGCAACCTCACACCTCTGTGCCTTTGCTCATGATTCTGCTGTCTCTGTCTTGTATAATTGGTGAAGGCCTTCTTTTCTGTTATAAACCAAACTCAAATACCAACTTGCCATAGACTGTCTTGGTGGGGTTGCCAGATAAATTACAAGATGTCCAGTAAATACTAAATTTCAGGCAAACGATATTTTTTTTAGTAAGTATGTCCTAAATAATGCATGAGACATACTAAAAATTACTCATTGTTTATCTGAAATTTAAATTGAACTGAATACCCTGTATTTTGTCTGCTAAATCTGGCAAACTTACATTGGTTGTACCACTCCTACCCTGCATTTTTGGCAGGCACTGTTTTTGGTGCTGGGGATAACAGCAGGAAACACAATAGACACACACATACCCCCTACAAAAAAAAAAAAATCCCTTTTCCATATGATGTTTGCCTTCTGCAGAAAGAATTGTTCCCTCTTCTATTCCAACATCAATTTGTCACAGAATTATACCAGGAGTAAAAACAGATAGATGTGTGTTTGAGTCCTGGCTCTACTATCTGCCAGCCATGCTGCTGAGCCTCAGAAGCATCACTATTCCCATCTCTAAAATGAGGTGACAGTGTTGATATTTCAGGTTATTGTGAACTTGTGGGTTGAAGTATGTAGGTCTTGCCCTAGGACAATGCCTGGCATGAAGTAGGTAGCCAATGAATTGCAATGCCCAATACTTAGTAGCCAGATGCCTTGGAGTCACTTTGACTCAAGACAAGACCAGTGTGTCAAAGTAGAACTCTGCTCCATAGGATTTTCAATGGCTGATTTTTCAGAAGTAAGTTTTCAGGTCTTTCTCCTTTATTTATTTATTTAATTTAAAAAATTTTATTGTGTTTTAGGCAAAACCTTAGAGTGCAAATGTTTTTTATTCAATAATTTTATACATAAATTGTTTTGCAACATTGCTTGCAATCCCTGCAACGTGTCAGCACTCTCCCGCTTTCCCTTTCCACTCTGGGTTCTCAGTGTCCATTTACCCAGGTTTTCTGCCCCTTCCTGCCTTCCCATCTTTGCTTTGGGCAGGTATTGCCCATTTGGTGTCATATACATGATTGTAGTAAGAAGGGTACATTCCTCACGTGTATTATTGTTGTTTCATGGCCTGTCTAATCTTTGACTAAAAGGTGGACTTCGTGAGCAGCTTCAGTTCTGAGTCCAGGGTGTCCAGGGAGCCATAGTCTTGGGGTTGCCAACTTTTTCTCATGAGGTGCCTCTGGGTGTACTTGAACCTCCAACCTTTCGGTTAGCTGCCAAGCATGTTAGCCATTTGTACCACCCAGGGACTCCGTAACACCTGGTACTATCCTTAATTGTTTACGTGTCCATGTCTCCGTTAGTACACAAACTCCCTCAAAGGAAGGGCTCATGTCCTAATTTTCTTTGTATTTCCGCTACCTAGCACGTTGCTTGGCACATAGTGGGAACTCAAAGGGCCTGTTAAAACCAAGACCAAAATCCATTATGGTAAATTCAATCCCCACACATAGTGGCCCCATAGGGCAGAGTAGAACTGCCCCATAGGGTTTCCAAGGTTGTAATCTTTTCAGAAGTAGACCACCACATCTTTCTCCCATGGAGCTGCTGGCGGGTTTGAACTGGCGACCTTTTGGTTAGCAGCCAGGCACTTAACCATTGCGCTACCAGGGTTCCCAATGGGCCAGTTATCAGGTCACAATTATGGCTGCCTTAGTATATGATTTTCATGCATGGATTTTGACAGTCCCACACAAGAAAAGAGAAATGGAAAACTGAAGTACTTTTCCAGAGAGAGAAAACCAGACATCTAATTGTAGAAAAAAGAGTGAGTTTCTTTTTCTCTGAATTATGCAACTTGGATAGTACCCCAAGTGGATATTAAGAGAAAATTCACTTCACTTTTCTCTTGAAGATGCTCTAAGATAGCTTGTTTTAAGAGATACTGTGAGCTACGGCTGCTAACCATAAAGGTGGGCAGTTCCAATCCACAGCTATTCCTTGGAAACCCTGTGGGGCAGTTCTACTCTGTCCTATAAGGTCACTATGAGTCAGAATCAACTTGAGGGCAATGGGTTTGAAATATATTGAGCACCTGATCTCTAAGAATTATTAGAACCAAGTATAAGGAAGCAGCTGATGGCTATGATGAGACAAGCCAGGATCCTCCAGAAGTATCAGTGGAGATGAATCTCCATGTGGAGAGGAGCAACTAGACCTGGCTCTAATGCCCTCTCCAAGATATCCCTCCGTTTGGCAATGGGAAAGTTGGTTTCCTTACTCCAAGAGGTTGTAAAGAACTGCTGAGCTGGTAATGGATTAACTTGAGCATTTTTTAAGTTAGCCTTTAAAAACAAAAAAGTATCTTTGCCTAGGTTTGGATGATGACTCCCATCTAAGTGCCGGAAGATATAGTTAAATGGTCTTTGAACTTCTAAAAATTTCGGCACAGTTTCTTCAAAAAAAAAGTTGATAGTAGAGATGGCAAATACCTGGTTTATATGCCATTATCCCCCACGCGTCTGTCAGTTTGTCTTACTGTGGGGGCTTGTATTTTGCTGTGATGCTGGAAGCTATGCCACCAGTATTCAAATACCAATAGGGCCACCCACGGCAGACAGGTTTCAGTGGAGCTTTCAGACTAAGATAAAAAAGGTAGAAAGACCTGGTAGTCTACTTCTGAAAAGAATTAGCCAGTGAAAACCTTATGAATAGCAGAGGAACACTGATATAGTGCCAGAAGGTGAGCCCCTCAGGTTGGAAGGCACTCAAAAGATGACTGGGCAGGAGTTGTCTCCTCAAAGTAGAGTTGATCTTAATGACATGGATGGAGTCAAGCTTTCAGGACCTTCATTTGCAGATGCGGCATGACTCAAAATGAGAAGAAATAGCACCAAGCATCCATTAATAATCAGAAGGTGGAATGTATGAAGTATGAATCTAGAAAAGTTAGAAATCACCAAAAATGAAATGGAACACATAAACATCGATATCCTAGGCATTAATGAGATGAAGTCCAGAACACTTAATTATGCTCACGAGGAACCTGTACATAGATCAAGAGGCAGTTGTTCGAACAGATATTACGCGGTTTAAAGTCAGGAAAGGTGTGTATCAGGGTTATATCCTTTCACCATACGTATTCAGTCTGTATGCTGAGCAAATAATCTGAGAAGCTGGACTATATGAAGAAGAACAGGATATTGGAGGAAGGCTCATTAACAACCTGTGATATGCAGATGGCACAACTTTGCTTCCTGAAAGTGAAGAGGACTTGAAGCACTTACTGATGAATATCAAAGACTACAGCCTTCAGCATGGATTACACCTCAACATAAAGAAAACAAAAATCCTCACAACTGGACCAATAAGCAACATCATGATCAACGGAGAAAAGATTTAAATTGTCAAGGATTTCATTTGACTTGGATCCACAGTCAACACCCACGGAAGTAGCAGTCAAGAAATCAAAACATGCATTGCAGTGGGAAAATCTGCTGCAAAAGACCTCTTTAAAGTGTTGAAAAGTGAAGGTGTCACCTTGAAGACTAAGGTGCCTGACCCAACCCATGATTTTTTTCAGTTGCCTCCTACGCATGTGAAAACTGGATGATGAATAAGAAGACTGAAAAATTGATGCCCAGGGTGTTGGCAAAAAATACTGAATATACCAGGGACTGCCAAAAGAATGAACAAATCTGTCTTGTAAGAAGTACAACCAGAATGCTCCTCAGAAGCAAAGATGGTGAGACTACATCTCACATACTTTGGACATGCAATCAGGAGGGATCAGTCCCTGGAAAAGGACATCATGCTTGGTAAAGTAGAGGGTCAGCAAAAAAGAGGAAGACCTTCAATGAAGTGGACTGACAGTGGCTGCAATGACGGGCTTAAACATAATAATGATTGTGAGGACCTGGTAGTGTTTCATTCTGCTGTACATGGGGTTGCTATGAGTTGGAACCGACTTGATGACACCTAACAAAAACAACATGCCATTATTCTCCAGACTTGTGCCTATTGATTACAGCTCTCTTTTTCGTGGATGTTGCTTGGACTTGGCCTTTGGATCTCCATTTATAGCAACTTAGGTAGCCTCCATCAGTTGACTAGAGTTAGCATATAACTCCATTCTCTAATCTGCATACAGAAATGTACAACATAAAACAAATTAACTTGAAGCTAGACTGTTTTACAATGAAGTGAGGGGTTCAGGGCCAAACCACTTACTCGCCCTCTGAAAAGACTCTTTAGAGTCCCATTTGATGGCCACTGATCGAGTTGACCTGCTCTAGTCCCTCCACATCCTAGGATTTCAAGACTCTTACACCTTGTTATTCACACAATAAGAGGTAATTTTCACATAAAAGACCTCTTGCTCCCCCCACTGGAACTCTTTGCCACATGATTCTTATTCACTGGAGTGAGGAATGAATAGAAGTACTCAAGATGTGGGGGGTCACCACCAACAATATCAGTAACAGGAACTTAGTTGTCTCATGCTGCTATAACAGAAATACCACAAGTGGATGGCTTTAACGAACAAAAGTTTATTCTCTCACAGACTAATAGGCTAGAAGTCCAAATTCAGGGTGCCAACGCCAAGGAAAGCCTTTCTCTCTGTCGGCCCTAGAGAAGGGTCCTTGTCATCAATCTTCCCGTACTCTAGGAGCTTCTCTACGCAGGGACCTCAGGTCCAAAGCACACAGTCTGCTCCTGGCACTATTTTCTTGGTGGTATGAGGTCCTCCTCTCTACTCCCTTCTCTGTTTTATACCTTAAAAGAGAATGACTCAAGATAAAACCTAATCTTGTAGGTTGAATCCTACGTTATTAATATAACTGCCTCTAATCCTGCCTCATTAACATCATAGAGGTATGATTTTACAACACACAGGAAAATCACATCAGATGACAAAATGGTGGACAACCACACAATACTGGGACTCATGGCCTAGCCAAGTTGACACACATTTCTGGGGAATGCAATTCAATCCATAACAGGAACCAAGCAGCAAAATAGGCTTTCGAAACTAAGATTGTCTTGGATGGAATCATTCTTCTGTTTTTTGTTTTGTTTTGCTTTTTCCACATCTTGGGGTAGAAGTGGCTGCAAGAGGCTTTGGAGACAGACATGGATGTTCTTCAAGTCATCTTTGAGCTCCTCCACTGACCTTACATGGAAACTGTCAGAAATCATCTAATTAAAAATGCAGGTCATTGTTGTACTAATGATACTGATGTTAAATACGATCACCCCACTAGAGATCAATGAGATGAGATTAATACCAGGGCAAGTCATCAGGAAGGAGAGGCTTTGGGGGTTACCACTGTCCAAAGATCCCTATTCTGTCTCCTGGTCCTGTTCTTTCTGTTTGGATAGAAGGAACAGGCAGGGCCATTTACTCAGCTGAAGGGCCTCAGTGGAGCGGAACATCGAGACAGGTCAGGGCTGCTGCCATGGAGCTGCCACTGGGTATTACTATCATTACAGACAGCATCACATCCCCTGAAAAAAGAGATTTCAAACCCCACAAGCTCAGCCCTCCATCCTCTTGTTCTCCTAGCCTTATAAAAATAGAAAGAACACATGTTCCCATTAGTCACTTGCTTGAGGGTTGCTGTGGGGTATATGCAAGCAGCCTGTACACTGGAACCAAATCTGAATATCATTTGCATCTTCCAGGTAGACAATGCATCCCGCATCAAACACACAAGCACAGCCCTCCTCCCCTCCCCAACAAGGCACCAAGTGAGGCAGAAACCAGATGACATTTCCTGGGAACACGGCCTATCTTTTATATGTTTTCAAATCCACTTGATAAGGCCCCTCCTGGTGACGGAGGCCCACCCCAGCAGGAGAGGCATTCTGAGAGGCTTTTAATTAAACTTCTGCTTGCCAAGAGTGGTTTGCATATATGCAGGAGAGACTATACTCCTGGGGGAGCCGTAAAGACCGCCAGTTCCTTCGCCTGAGTGTGTCCTTAACTCTCTGAGGTCATGGGGTGGAAGTGTGGCCTGTGCTTGCAACCCTTTTCTGAAGATTGTTGGGTATGTGCGTGTGTGTGTGTGTGTGTGTGTGTGTGTGTGTGTGTGCAGTGGGACACAGAGCTGAGCCTGGGCCAGAGCGGCAGTGGCACCATGCCTTTTTCTACTGCTGGGTGAGCCCTGGCTTTATTGACATCTGTGGGACTTTAGGGCAGTCCCCAGGGTCCAAGTAGGAGAGGTTAGGGCTGCACTGCAGTTATGTCACAGCACAGCCAGAGGGAAAAAGACAGGAAAACCTTCAGATCCTACAGGTGGCTTAGTTATTGACTTGTCCATCCCTTCTGGGAGGGGAGTGGACTCCAAGAGCAGGAGGCGTCCTTTGTGCCTCTGACCTGCCTTGACCTGACCTTTGTAACTCTATCAGGACTAGTGGTCAGTAGTTACCAACTGTCAATAAGCCGCCAAAACACACACTTTAATTCAGAACGTGGGAGGCCCATCTATTTGCGGATCGATCTTGGACTTGTAAGTTGACAAAATGTAGAGTCCCTTGTCTTCTTATCATAATATTGAAAATATGCGCCGTGACAAATTGAATGATCTACACCTCCCGTGCCCCCCTCCTGGGGCCTTTAGTAAATACAAGACGATTGATTGAGATAAAAGGTGAATGGGAGATCTGCGTATTCCTCCAAAGAAACGAATGCCCTGGACCAGGGGCCTGAGGACTAATTAGTCCAGCTCATTAAGTTTAGCTACTAAAATCCTGTGGAAACAGGTCAGGGCTACCCTGCCCCAATTATCTGGGTAATTTAAAAATAATCTGCATCCATTTGAATAACTGAGGCAAAAACAGACTTTGGGGACTTAATGATCTATTTTAATAGATACTTGGAGACACTGGATCCTTGCCAGTCCCTTTCCACTTGACCTTGCGCTGTGTTGATTTGTCTGTGGTTTGGTAATTTTTTTCTTTTTGCAGGAAAAAAAAAAAAAAAAAAACGTGTTTTCGGAGGTGGTCAATTACGTAATGGGCTGATCTCAACATGCAGACCAGGTGTCTGGGAGTGCAGAGGTTGGCCTTGTTTCCCACTTGCTGGGATGGTGGCGGTGGAGATGAGAATAAGGTGAATCACTTGGATAGGCCCTCTTAGATGGGCTGGTTGACTGACTTGACCACTCAAATTGGTAAAATACAGAGTTTGGCTGACACTTTCTAGTAAATTGCCAGCATGGCCATTTAAATGGTCTGCAAGTTGGCGTAGTTCTGCTCTGTCATATAGGGTTGCTATGAGTTGGAATTGACTGGATGGCACATAACAACAACAAGTAAGGGGTAAAAATCATACCTACCTCAGAGTTACGGAGTGTGTGAATGAGTGAACACCTGTCAAATGCTTAGAATAGTGCCTGGCAGGTAGCAGATAAAACTCAATAAATGTTAGCTTTCATTAGTGGTATTTATTTATGTTATTAACATGTAATCATCCTCATTAATGTTAAACTGGCTGGCCATATGCCACAATAATCATCTTCCCAGTGTTCATAGGTGGCATCTATATTTTCTTATGTCACACCTGCATGAAGGATTGGTACAAAGGAGCTGAAGCAGGCTTTCTTAACCTCGGCACTATTGACATTTTGAACCAGATAATTCTTTGTTGTGAGGGGCTGTCCTGTGCCTTGCAGGATGTTTAACGGCTTTCCTGGCTTCTAACCAATAGCACTCCTCTCTCCACATCTATGACACCTAAAACTGTCTCCAGGCATTGGCAAATCTCCCCTGGGGGGCAAAAGCACCCCTGCTGAGAACCACTGAGATAAAGTAACCATCATGATTTATGTTTCCCAGGCTCTTGCCTTCACATGGTATCACAGAACCTTACTTCTGCTCAAGTTCTCAGTTGCTGGGTAGAATCTCACAGGTACTCACAAACACATCACCGTAGCTACCTTGGAAATCTGCCATTTGCCTCTACTGCTGTTCTAGCCAGCCAGTGACATCTGCTGCTGAAGTCTGGGAGCCTCTGCAGACTTTGGGGGAGTACCCTGCCAACACTGATGTTCACACCCAGAGAGTCATTTTCTGATGCTCCCTGAATGGGTGGTGAAACCCTACACAGCTCTCAGAGCTGGGCAATGTCTTTCCAGTGCTGCTGCCACCAAGGCCTTCCGGGCCTCGTGTCCTGAGACTTCTCCTGCTGCCAGTGCCCTGGCACCTGCCTTGCGAGACTGGGTTCTCTAAGGCCTTCGATGAAGTGAGGCCAGGTGATGTTTTAGCTAAGTGGGGAAAATGGCTCTGTTATGAATTGAATTGTGTTCCCCCCAAATATGTGTCACTTGGTTAGGCCATGATCCTTAGTATTTAACCTCCATTTTATGATCTAATGTAATTATCCTATGTGCTGTAAATCCTAACATCCATGATGTCAGTGAGACAGGATTAGAGGTAGTTATGTTAATGAGGCAGGACCCAATCTACAGGATTAGGTTGTATCATGAGTTAATCTTTTTTTTTTTTAATTTTTTTATTGTGCTTTAAGTGAAAGTTTACAAATCAAGTCAGCCTCTCACACAAAAACTTATATGCACCTTGCTACCTACTCCCAATTGCTCTCCCCCTAATGAGACGGCCCGCTCCCTCCCTCTACTCTCTCTTTTTGTGTCCATTTCGCCAGCTTCTAACCCCCTCTACCCTCTCATCTCCCCTCCAGGGAGAAGATCCCAACATAGTCTCAAGTGTCCACGTGATCCAAGAAGCTCACTCCTCACCAGCATCCCTCCCCATCCCGTTGTCCAGTCCAATCCCTGTCTGAAGAGTTGGCTTTGGGAATGGTTCCTGTCCTGGGCCAACAGAAGGTCTGGGGGCCATGACCACCAGGGTCCTTCTAGTCTCAGTCAGACCATTAAGTCTGGTCCTTTTATGAGAATTTGGGGTTTGCATCCCCCTGCTCTCCTGCTCCCTCAGGGGTTCTCTGTTCTGTTCCCTGTCATGGCAGTCACTTGTTGTAGCCAGGCACCATCTAGTTCTTCTGGTCTCAGGATGATGTAGTCTCTGGTTCATGTGGCCCTTTCTGTCTCTTGGGCTCGTAATTACCTTGTGTCCTTGGTGTTCTTCATTCTCCTTTGATCCAGGTGGGTTGAGACCAATTGATGCATCTTAGATGGTCGCTTGCTAGCGTTTAAGACCCCAGAAGCCTCTTTCCAAGGTGGGATGCAGAATGTTTTCTTAAGAGATTTTATTATGCCAATTGACTTAGATGTCCCCTGAAACCATAGTCACCAAATCCCCGGCCCTGCTACGCTGGCCTTCGAAGCATTCAGTTTATCCTGGAAACTTCTTTGCTTTTGGCTTAGTCCAGTTTTGTTGACCTCACCTGTACTGTGTGTTGTCTTTCCTGTCACCTAAAGTAGGTCTTATCTATTGTCTAATTAGTGAATACCCTTCTCCCACCCTCACTCCCTCCCTGCTCTTGTAACCATCAAAGAATATTTTCTTCTCTGTTTAAACTATTTCTTGAGTTCTTGTAATAGTGGTCTTATACAATATTTGTCCTTTTGCAACTGACTAATTTCACTCAGCATAATGCCTTCCAGATTCCTCCATGCTATGAAATGTTTCACAGATTCATCACTGATCTTTATCGATGTGTAGTATTCCATTGTATGAATATACCATAATTTATTTATCCATTCATCCGTTGATGGGCACCTTGGTTGCTTCCATCTTTTTGCTATTGTAAAGAGTCAATCTCTTTTGAGATATAAAAGAGATGATACAAATGAGCAGAGACCAAGGGACCATGTACCACCAAGAAAGAAGAGCTGGGAGTGGAGCATGTCCTTTGGACCCTGCGCTGAGAACCTCCTAGACCCAGGGGCGAGCTGATGCTAAGACACATGGACTACAGATATTGAAAGGAGACAAGGACCTTCCCCTAGGGCTAATAGAGAACACATTCCGCTAGAGCTGGTGCCCTGAATCTAGACTTCTGGCCTCCTAAACTGTCAGAGAATAAATTTGTTTAAGTTACCCATTTGTATTTCTGCTATAGTAGCACTAGATAACTCAGACAGGCTCCCTCCCCTTTTGTTTTACACTCAGACAGGTGGACATTAAAGCAATCCAACCTAACACCTAAGATTCTCACAGAGCTTCCACTGCAAACAGGCTTTGGATTCACACAAGGGTCCAAGAGAGGCTGGCCCAAAGGACATATCCAAGTGCCACCGACTCTCCTGTGTTCCAAATCATATCTTTCTTCCCCCTCTTGGTGCCTTATTGCTGATTACTGAAAAATTGATTGTTACTGATTATTGATTATTTAAGTTTCCTTAGTTGTTCAGCTAAATAGGCTCCGGGGAAGGCTGGCGCCACCTGTCTGCCTGACATCACCAGCTGGAACCTCCACTGCATACGAGTCACATAACTTCTTACAAATAGCAGAAACACAATTTTAGAGTAATATCTTCTTTTACAGATGAAAAAACTTAGGGCCAGAGAAATTAAGTGTCCAGTTCAAGGTCATATGACCAGCCAGTAGCAAAGGCAAGAACAAGATGCTCAATGTCCTTTCTGGTGGTTGCATTTGCAAACTATAAAAAGTCAAAGTTCACAAATTAATTTTAGAAAGGGTCTTTGTACAATGACTTTTTTTTTAATCTGGTGTTATCTTGGAATGAGGGGTTTTGATATGTGAATTTGCAGGAAATTGAAGCTTATCCCTTTCAAGCCTGAAACCACTACTTTTAAAATATTTTATTTAAAGATTTCTAAATATACTAAATAAGAATTTGCTAAAGATTTTTACCTAATCAGTATTAAATCTTGTGACATACTTTTTTTTGGTAGATTTTTTTTTTTCATTTCTTTGTTGGAAATAGTCAATACTGCTGTGACGTCTGTATAAATGAGATAGCCTATTATGAGTATTTTTACCGCCAAATCTATATTTACCAGTTTTCAGAAGATAAAACTGTTTTCAAGTGGGAAATAACTAACCAAAAGAAAGTCAGATCTCATTATCTCCTAGGTGTGTTCTATTTGCATATTTTTACCAAGTAAGTAAAAATGTCTGTTAATGCTTCAAAATATTTTTCCAAACAAAGTGGTCCTTGCAAATTCCTTTACAGACTTTCTCAACACGAAGCCATTTTCTTAAGTCAGTGAGCTAAAAGTAAAGGCAATAGGCTTTTTCCACATACATGTTTTACTTGGCTTCCTTTTCTTGAGCTGAATGTTCTTAATGGAGTTTGATTTGAACAACAAGTGGCTCTGGATTTGTGTTGCCCTAAACCTAAGAAATGACAAATGTGGGTCCATCAATTTTATGTCTGAGGCAGGGAAATGTCACAAGTACATTTGCCTAATTCTGTGGTCCCAGTTTATCACTCTCATCCATGCCTGCGACTCTCTCTCCAGAGAATTCCAGCCCATCAAGAAAAGGTATAGAACCAGGCTTGATGGCGTTATCACAAAGTCAGATTAACAGCAAATAGGGGAAAACAAAAATTGGCTCTTCCCTGGTAAAGATGTTTCTCCGCAGAGGGGTGGAGGCTGATAATGTAGTCCCTGAGATAGCAAGGCCATCAATCATTATAAACTCACGATGGCTCAAATATAGTCTTGGCCATTTGAACCAAGTGACAAAAATCAAGAAAGAAGATGGTACAAAGTAAATGACAAAATGCACACGACTAGATGAAAGAAATCATCCAAATACATCTTGTGTTCTCATGAATTAGTAATTTTCTTTGTTGACAGGAAAAATAATAAATACCTAATCTAAATCATATTCTTTATCAATGCATTACCTCTGGATTGTACAAAATTCAGAAATTAAAAAAAGATCTGGGTTATAAAGTAGAAAAAGAGCAATGTATTAATGATAACCAATACTTAATTATTATTACTAAATTTGTATTAAATTAGGATTTTCAGAACCTCAAACTTTTCATATTTCTAGTTTCCTCTTGAAAATTTTGAGAATAAAACGCGTGGCAATTACTCAAATAGCTACAGCTCTAATGCTACCTTCATGGAAACTTAATACCTGCCCAGAGTGTGATAGGGTTTTCCACTCAAGAGGAATAAGAGTCACACACAGGAAAAGGAAGTGGGAGACAGGACAGAGACAAAGATGACAGAGACTTGGAGTGGGGAAGTCAGCAGCTTGTATTTGCTGAGGACAGCGCTAACCTATGTGCTAGAGAATAATAAAAAAGTATGGGGTGGGGATTCAGACAAAAGAAGCAAATCTGTCTCCAACCATCATAGGACCAATCTTTGGGGGTTTACTTTCCTCCCCAAACTGAAGGAAATTAACAGAATCCAGCTTTTTCTTCCATGAAAAAGTCTCCAAGGGTCTAGTGTCAGCAATAGGGTGAGGTGAGAAATCTGCTAGCTTTGTTACTTGCTAGGAGAAGTGTGAACAGTCAGTCAGCAGAAGGGCATTGCTGACTGAGCTCCTCAGGTTAACCCATGGCTTGATGATTAAAGGCGGTTTGGAATACAGGCAGTTCCCGGATTACAAACGAATTCCGTTCCTAAATCTGTCTTTAAGTCAAATTTGTACATAAATCAGAACAGTTAGGTGCAGTTCATATCTAATATCAGTTAGTCAAATGTTTGTCTTTGTATATGGTAGATAGTGTACCTTTCTATGCATAAAAAACATTAAAGAAATACTTCCAGACACACTAAAACACCTTTAACATAATAATACAGTAATAATAAAAAAAACTAAAAAAGAGTTTTTTAGTAACGTTTTGATATTCATTGCAAAGTAGCTTCCATTTGTTATTACAAAACATTGTATGTACCTCAAATTTTTAATATAATAGACTTTATGGGGGTTAGTTCATAAGTACGGCGTGTATGTAAGTAGGCCATTCATAACCCGGGTACTGCCTGTTTTAAAAAGGCCACCAGAGAGATGGATTAGTGGCGTTGTTTCTCACGTCAGCTGTGTTCATCCCATTTTGCTACTTTTGCACTCAGAACAGCAAGGCAAATGACCGCCATCTACAGATGGTGAATATTTAGGAAGTAAGGGTGATAGCACCCTCAAACCTTGTTTATTTGGATCTTTTTTTTTAACGCTAGGCTAGATTACAATGAAATGCAAAATGCATATGTATGCATGAGAGAATCCACAGAGCTACTTCCTGATGCTACATACTTTAATTTCTGTATGCTGTATAGAAAGCAACCTACAATTATACAATTAGACTGAATACACACTTTTCCCATTAGTGTTTATTTTTGTCGTCAGTCACATTGCTTACTGAAAAACGAAGGCCGTTAGTATATGTGGCTCACCCTTCCTTCTCCCTTTCAAGACATTTTGCTGATTTACTTTGATTTCTTTTTAGGAGCCTGCTGATTCTTCTCTTTAAGGATGCTCCTTGGAGTTTGAGGGGCTCAGAGGTGTGTGGATTGCTGAAATTGGACTTACTTGGCATATTTACCTTGAAAAGCTGAGGCTGTGTAAAGAGGCCCCTGGCAGCTGGCCGTCAGTGGGGCAGGAAGAAGAGAGAAACAAACCAAAGAGAAGGGACTACTATGCTTCAGAGACAGGCTAACTCCTATGCTTGGGGTTGAGGTAGAGACACACGGATGGTGCTTAGTAGTCGAGTGGGATGTTAGTAAGTACATGGGATCGAAGTCCAGGGACACTGATGAGAATGGTACACAATTTGGAGGAATAACCCCTGAGTGTTTACTGAACTCCCAAACTGCCTGGTGGCAACCTATCTCACCATCCAATGAGCTTCCCAGCAGCGCAAATCAGAAAGTCAATAAGACACCACCAGTTTCCAAATTCTATCTCGTTGTACATAAACCCAAAGTCTCAACAATCAATAACGCGTTACTGGATTACAATCAGAATTCACTGGAGCAACCCTCGGACTAGTAAGTGCTTCTAAGAGGCGTTTGAGCCAATGAGTAAACACCAAAGATTTTAAATGGGGTGAGGGGATCAGACCATCATTTTGGGGGCAATGCCTTAAAGACAGTATGCGAGGGAAGTGCAAGAGAAAGAAAGTGAAAACGAGTGAAAGATCATAGCTGACATGCTTTTAAAAAAATGGACCAATTCAGTGCCAATTAACCATTCCTGTTTCTCTACACTCACCACAGAAAATTTCCAGCATGTCTGAGTTTGTGTCAATTTCCCCAACCTCCTTTCTGACTGGTTGAGATTTGAGTTTCTAAGTTAGAAAAAGTCACTGTGGATTCAGAGTCCCTAGGTGATATGCTTGGCTGCTAACCAAAAGGTTAGAGGTTGGGGTTCACCCAGAGGCTCCTTGGAAGAAAGGCCTGGTGACCTACTTCAGAAAAATCAGTCACTGAAAACCCTATGACACACATAGGGTTGCATGAGTTGGAAATGACTCGACGGCAAGTGGTTCAACTGGTACTGTGGATTCATGGTTGTGCTCTTACCTACCTTAGCAATGGTCCCAAAGAGATCTGTGAGACTAATTCCAACTCATTAACTACTATTTTGGTAGTAGTTGAACATTTTCAGGACTTAAGGGAACCATTAAGTAGTTCTGAAAAAATTTACCAGTCTCAAAATCTGTTTCGCTGAACAAATTGTCACTGGTCCCATGCATATAAACACCACCACTCAGCTTTCCCTGTCACCTGCCCCCTTCTCCTTTATTGCTCTCATATTAGTAGATTAAAAGATCAGAAGTGCCAGCTTTTAGCAAATAGATTCAGCTTTAGTCACAAGCAGATTTCCATGAGAATGAACACAAAGTTATTAAAGGGGAGAGATAAGTACATTACATATGGTTTAAGCTTGCTGTCTGATTTCTCTTAGCCATGCCCTGATTTCTTTTAAGCACTGGGAACACGTTCATTTTCCAGGTTTATATGGGGGATCTTGCGTATCTAGAGTGCCATTTAGAGGATTACTAATTTACTAAATGGTACCCTGGTGCCCTGAAAGAGTTAATTCTCTTCCAAGAGATAAGCAATTTATTTTCTATTTAGCAGGAAGATAAGGCCCACTGCTTACAAATGACTACGAGCTCCTTAGAGAGAAAGAGTGAGAGAGAGACGCTATACAAATACAGAGTATAGTAATTATAATTATTGTAATATGTCATCCCACAGTATTATTTTTATATATTCTCTTTCCCAACCTTTGTCTAAAAGGCTCCGTCTCACTTTTATGAAGTGACGTCCCTAGGGTTGGTATCTCCCAGCACATTAACTCATGATGTCAGTCACCCCACCCCCAACACCTGGGGTAGGTGGGGCCAGCTGGGGGACCTCCCCCTCACCTGTGGGCAAACCGGCCAACTCTGCCCCTACACAGGACCAAGTACCTGTGCTGTGAGGTCCCGCTCTCCGCGGCTCCCTGCAGGTCCTCCCCTCTACCATTGGCCAAGGCAGAGACCTTCCTCTCTGCCCAGTGGGAGGCACTCCAGCCTGGCCTCTGTACCCTGACTAGCAGGTGATGGGGAGGGATGATGGTGATGAGTTATCACATTGACATCAGCCCTAGAGATGCCACTGCCTTGGCGGCCCCTGCCCAGGTGGCACCAGCCTACCTGTCGCCTCTGTGGACCCTGGGGTCATTTTGGTGTCACCCCCTTTGATAGTGTCAGGCTGTGTGGTCCACACCCCCTGCAACCCCCTAGTGATGCCATTGCTTTTACATATATCTTTGGAAAACAGGAAGCCAAGAGATGTGCCATATCCTTTGATACTGAAGTCCATTTAACCAATCAATCAACAAATGTCAACAAATGTCATAATTAAACAGCACGGCCCAGAATCTGCCTCCCTAGAGCTTACAGTTTAGTGGGGACAATAATGATTCATGAGCAAACAACTAGCCAGAGGTAATAATGTGTGCCAAAAGAAAGCTCAGGAAAGTCCAGGTCAGAGGGGTAAGAATCAGCCACATAGTCAAACAGCTACTGCTGGCCATCCTGCATTGGGAGCCAGTGATAAACTTTAACTTCATCATGGTTCAAATTCCAGTCCTGCCATTTACTAGCTGTGTAGTTTTGTTCAAATTACTTAATCACTCTGAGTGTCAGTTTTTGGAAAAACTATTAACTCAAAAATTTGTGAGAATTAAGCAAAATTTATGCCTGGAAAAATGTTTTTTGAACTGTAACGTGCTATATAAATACAAATACAAGTCTCTTCAACATTTGTACTTTTTTTTTTTTGGAACCAATGTATGTGGATGAGAACATTCTCAAGAGCCAGAATCTTGGGATTTACAGTATATTCTTTCCCAGTAGGACTCCAAGTCTGATTCTCTCTCATCGATGGAGGCCTGGATAGGACAGGAAGGAAATGACAGTTCTGAATGAAGAGACATTGTAAGGAATCTGAAGGTGGGAAGGTGAGTGTGTTTAAAAAAAAAACTAGAAGGAAGAGAAATGTCCGCGAGCTTAGGGAGGTCACTCCAAGAGAAGGCAAAGGGAAGAAAGAAATGTCGAAAGGCAAAGAGCATGCAAATTCATGGACCAATCTGGAACTTTACTTAATGCAACAATGAAACACGAAGAGAGGGAAGAAGCAAACTCACAAGCATATGGCACAGCCAAATGTTTAATGACATGATTATAAGACTAAGATATTTGCTGAGGAAAATATTTTGTGAATTGAAATTATCGAGATGTACTTTTATGTGTATATTTTCCTAAAACAATAGTTGATCCCCTTTCAGAGAATAAGCAGAACTTCCGGCAGTTACCTGTACCTTTCATATAAACCTTGTGTGAAAGATGGCAGTCTCTTCTCTAAATGATTCTAGAAATAAGATCACTTACAGGCCCTACTCTGACAATTACTACTCCGTGTAACAAGAAGTTAGGTCTTACATCAGACCAAAATCTCTTTCTAATGAAGCCAAAGTTCGGAGCTCCAAGGCTTCGTGAATTTGGTGTGTTCCTTCTCTTTCATATTCCCTCCTAGTCTGTCTTTCAGTCTCTCATAGTTCCCACTTCTTCTTTCCTCTGTGGGTATTGTTATTGTTGTTGGTTACCATCGAATCTGCTCCAATTCATGGAGACCTTACATATAAAAGAGTGAAACACTGCCTGGTCCTGTCCCATCCTCACAAATTTTTGGTAAGTAGGAGCACACTGTTGGAGCCACTGTGCCAATCCATCTCACGGAGGGTTTCACTCATTTTTGCCGACCCTCTACTTTACCATCTATGGATAAACCCCCCCCCCCAGTGCCGTCGAGTCGATTCGTATAGAGAACAATTATTGAGAAATACCCTCAGAAAATTCCACCATATTTTCGAGTAATAAAGTTACCCCTTTGCTTTCTCTTACTTCAGCAAAATACACATAATGCATTCTCCTTACCACCACCTGACATCCAGATTTAGCCTTTCTTTAATAAAATATAAAACAGAACGCTCAGGAATGATTTCTTATGTGGATAATTTGCCTGGTACCATGAAATGAACAAGCTGGTATTGTATATAGCATGAATACATACACATTTCTGATCCCTTGGGTGGTACTTCTAAGGTACACTTGCCTTTTAAAATACTATAATCCATATATACACTTTATATGCAGAAAAGTTTGAATCCCCAAACTTCATTGTATTTAAATTAAAATGGTCATGTTCTCTCTACCTAAGTCTACGAGTTTGGAAATGCTCACCCTTTATCCAAATCTTTTTATATGAAATGAGCATAATTTATGTATGTGTATGAACATATGCATGCTTCTGTATACTATGAGTCAGAATTGACTTGACAGCAACGGGTTTTTGGTTTTATACACACGTATACATGTATCTAGTCACGGGGATGGTGTAGGACCAGGCAGCATTTCATTCCATTGTGCATGGGGTCTCCATGAGTTCGTGGCTGACTCAATGGCAACTAACAACAACAATATAATTCAAAAAGCTTTCACAAGTTTCTCCAACATTAAGGACAAAAATAGCTCCCTCTCACTTCTTTTAGGCCTCCCAAGATTGTTGTTTAAGATAGTTCCCCTAATTTTTCCCCATAGGTACATTCGTTAAATTTGATGATCTAGCCATATAAATGAGAAGAGACCATTAACCATTACTTGTTATCATGTCAGAGACCATCTAAGTGGCAACATTTGAGGAGCTCTGGGGAGATATTCCTACCTCCCTGTCTTGTTCCACCTACGTGCCAAGATTCCTAAAATCTCACAATCACATCGTGTGTTCTGGCCATATCCCCTTGGCTTTTACCATTTCAAGGCATGACAGTTCGACTTGCAAATTCCAGAGGCTGCACCTCTTTGAGATCTTTCTTTGAACACTGGAGCCTGTTGCACTGTGTGAACAGGTTGTAGGCTGGAAGTGACAGGGAATTTACACCCCTGGGAGTAGCTCTCTACCAATCAGTAACAGAAGTTAGCATGTAAATACACCAGCTCCATTTTCCCTTGGGTGTGTAACTCCGAGGTATGTGTCCTATACTTTTCCCCCAAGTCTGCCAGGAAATTAAGGTCTAGTTGTCCACAGTGGTAACTGGCTCTATAAAGCACTTTCTGCTAGCTTCCTTACCTTTCCTGCTTGATTTCCCCTTACTCCTACTAGTTCCTGGGATCACCTCCCAAATTAATTACTTTTACTTGAATACTTGTCTCAGAGTCTATGTCCGAGAGAACCCCAATGAAGATACAGAGTCATCCATATCGCTTCTATGCAAATGCTGAATTTAGATTTGAGAGGAAGAATATGTAATGAATTTGGATCTCAGAATCTACTCATTCCAATACCTAACAAAAAGAACAAAATGTAGTGGAAAAAAATCAGTAAAATGCTTACCAGCATTAGTCAAAAAAAAAAAAAGACAATAATACAACCTCAAGGTGTAACTTCAAAAAGTACTAGCCAGAGAAGTGAGGAAAGATGATTTTGGTGTGTTACAATGATGCTTTTAACTGTACCCTAAACCCCAGAATGAGTAGAAAAGAGTAGAGAAAATATTTAGAATTTCCTCCCAATACCTCACAGTGTGCAAAGAAGCAAAATGAAGGGGAGCGTAGGCATCCTGGGTTGAGTTAAGGAAAGCACTTTCACGAATAGAAGCCCCTTGGAGTCTTAGATGCAGGAAAAAGTGTCATGGCTTGATTTTTTTGCAGGGCCCCAGGGAAATAAGATATATTCCCAACCAGATGGAATAAGCCCTGATAAAGGACATTTAATAAAAATCTCAGGAGAAGGGGCAGGGATACTGGTACTCCTGAATGAAGCCTACCAGAAAACTCCCCTCTTCCAAAGCACTGAGAATATAGACAACAGGACAGAACACATTAGATTATTGTTGAGAGGAAAGTCAGGACTCAGATAAGGCAGGGAAAGGGGCAGGAAGAATTTAACCAATATCTATCGTGCAAATAGAAGACCTGGATAGAGCTTCACATATTAAGCAAGAACAGGACAAAAATAAATAACGTGAAAGGACTTCCACTTTCAATAATGGCATACTAGTCCTTTCAGGCCAAACCTTCTACTGAAAACAACTTCATATGGTGGATATACTAATAAAAATAACCTTAAAACCATTGAAGAGCTGATGAGGGATCAAGTAGTCGGTAAAAACTAAAGGGACTCCCAGAACCAAGAAAGTAAAGTGCAATAGGAGAGCCACCTTTACTCCAAGGACATTTGCCAATGCGTATATTTGTCAAATCGGCAAATTTGAATTTTGATTTTGACATGCATGTCATGTGTAAGGGGGAACAGAAATCAATGCCCCTAGCCTACCCAAGTGAAAAGTTTAACAAGAGACTTCTCTACATTAAGCCAGGGCTTCAGGGGATTACATTAAGGTTAAGATAAAAAGAAAAAAAATAAAAAAATAAACATTAAAAAAAAAGAATGAGACATGAAAAAGAGATGAAACAGTCCAGGAGAAAATACAACCCAAGAAAAAACAAAATTTCTTTTTGAATACTTCATGATATGGAATAGTTTAACATGAATGAGTTTACTAAAATAGGAGGTAAATGGTGCATTATTAAAACAATACAATGATATTAAGAAAAAGACTGTGGAACTTAGGAGATAAATTGAGGATCAAAACAACATTATAGAACTAACAAATAAGTTAGCAACAGGTAGGAATAGAACAGACATGAATGAATATAGAATTACTGGAAGAGGGGAAAGGCTTGATGTCATCTTAGTGAATTAAGGAAAAGAAAAATATTAAAGAAGGCAGTAGAAAAGGAATAACTGATATTCTGGCACAAAGAATCCAACAGATGGGGGGAAAATCAGATACATAAGAGAAAAAAATTTTCCTTAAAAGAGGAAGAATTATGTGTATTGACTTTAGGGCACAGTATATTCTAGGAAAAGCTAATACAAATTGGTAAATGCAGAGTATATCCTGGTTTGGATGCTGAGTTTAAAGGATAAAGAAAAAAAGCTTTAATCATTCAGGGAGAAAAATCAAGTTTTCTAGAAACAGAAAAAATAGGTGGGTTTCAGTTGTCTCCACAGCATTTATTCCCAGGAGATACGAAAGCAATATTTATAAAGTTCTGAAGAAAAACTATTCATTATAATACTTTACTTGGAGTTAGAGAATCAAAACGGAAGAACATGCTCAGCATTCCTCAAGCTGAAAGAACTGAAGAAAAAATTCAAGCCTCAAGCTCCACTATTAAAGGATTCTACAGGGAAAGTATTGAACAACACAGGAAACATCTAAAGGAGATGGAAAGAATGCACAGAGTCACTGTACCAAAAAGAATTGATCAACATTCAAACATTTCAGGAGGTAGCATATGATCAAGAACTGAAGGTACTGAAGGAAGAAGTCCAAGTTGTTCTTAAGGGAATGGCAAAAAAACAAGACTCCAGGAATTGATGAAATGCCAATTGAGATGTTTCAGCAAATGAATGAAATGCTGGAGGTGCTCAGTCATCCATGCCAAGAAATTTGGAAGACAGCTTCATGGTCAACTGACTGAAGGAGACCTTATTTGTGCCCATTTCAAAGAAGAGTGATCCAACAGAATGTGAAATTATCGAACAATATCATTAATATCACGCGCAAGTAAAATTTTGCTGAAGATCATTCAAAAGCGATTGCAGCAGTATATTGACAGGCAACTGCCAGAAGTTCAAGCCAGATTCACAAGATGACAGGGAACAAGGGATACCATTCCTGATGTCAGATGGGTCTTGGCTGGAAGCAGAGAATACCAGATAGATGTTTATCTATGTTTTATTGACTATGCAAAGGCATTTGACTGTGTAGTTCATGACAAATTATGGATAACATTGAAAAGAATGGGAATTCCAGAGCACTTAATTTTGTTCATGAAGAACCTGTACATAGACTGAGAGGCAGTTGTTTGAACAGAAGGGAATACTGTGTGGCTTAAAGTCAGGAACGGTGTGCGTCAGGGTTGTATTCTTTCACCAGACTTATTCAATCTGTACGCTGAGCAAATAATCTGAGAAGCTAGACTATATGAAGAAGAATGGGACATCAGGACTGGAGGAAGACTCATTAACAACCTGCACTATGCAGATGACAAAACCTTGCTTGGTGAAAATGAAGAGGATGTGAAGCACTTACTGATGAAGATCAAAGGCTACAGCCTTCAGTATGGATTTCACTTTAACATAAAGAAAACAGAAATCCTCACAACTGAACCAATAAGCAACATCATAATAAATGGAGAAAAAACTGAAGTTGTGAAGGGGTTCATTTTACTTGGATCCATAATCAATGCCCATGGGAGCAGCAGTCAGGAAATCAAACGACTCATTGCACTGGGCAGATCTGCTGCAAAAGACCCCTTTAAGTGTTAAAAAGCAAAGATATCACTTTGAGGACTAAGGTGCGCCTGAACCAAGCCATGGTATTTTCAATAGCCTCATATGCATGTGAAAGCTGCACAATGAATAAGGAGGACTGAAGAAGAATTGATGCCTTTGAATTAATGATGTTGGCAAAGAATGTTGACTATATCATGGTGTGCCAGAAGAATGAACAAATCCGTCTTGAAAGAAGTACGACCAGAATGCTCCTTAGAAGCAAGGATGGCAAAACTTCGTCTCATGTACTTTGGGCATGTTATCAGGTGGGACCAGTCACTGGAGAAGGATATCATGCTTGGGAAGGGAGGGTCAATGAAAAAGAGGAAGACCCTTAATGAGATAGATTGACACAGTGGCTGCAATAATGGGCTCAAACATAACAATTCTGAGGATGGCACAAGACTGGGCAGCATTTCATTCTCTTGTACACAGCATCGCTATGAGTTGGAACTGACTTGATGGCATCTTACAACAATAAAGAACAAAAAGTATGTACCATAGAATATAATATCCAGTGAAGTTAATGTTCAGATACAATTTCTACAGTGAAAGATTCTCAGATATGAAAGAACTCAGAGTATGATCCCATGAACCATCTACCAATCAAACAAAATATGAATAGCAACTCAATGCCAGCAGTTAGTGCTGGGGGACATCGGACAGAGGTCTACAATGTTCTGAGAGAGTGATACCAAATTTCATACTCAGCTAAGGCGTCTCTTTGTTTATTCATTAGTTCTAGTTTATTTATTTTCACTTTCTTTTCTATGTCTTCACACTGAGAAGGCTTCAAGAAGCACAAAAGATTTTGTTTGCTGCCTCCAAACCTAATGGGAGTATGCTTAGATCACACTATCTTCAAGTGACCTGTCCTTATTTTAGATCCTGGGATTGTATCACAGACTAATATTAATTTTAACCCACTACCAGTTTCCCCACCTCCAGCCCCCAGTGCACACAAATTTAGTATATTCCACACCTAAATTATCTTTGTGTATAAAGGCAATACACATTCTTATTTATATAAGAACTTGGAGCATAGCACCTAAAAACTTTCAAAATTAGATTCATACAACTAAAAGAGAAATTTTTTAAAATCCTCAAGAATGAAGATGATGGGTTTAAAAAACTTGAGTTTTCAATCATTATTTAAATATAGAAATTAGTAAAAATAAATGTAATAGTTACAGTTTCAGAACAAGATGACAAATGTTACAAAACATGACAAAGCAAAACAATAAGTAATAAATATCAGGAAGCAGAAGAAGGAATTCTGGCAGTTATATGGTGATTTTTCTCAACCTTTAGAGCAGAGATTCAGCTAATTACGTGTAATACTGCAACGTGAACTTAAAAAACATAATGGATCTAGACCAAGTTTTTTTTCTAGAATTTTTTCATAATCAGATCTTTTAAGAACTTTATTCTGGTGAACAAATACTTTTTTTTTCCTGAGATACAGAAATTCTTTCAGTTTCACCTTCATAATCTCGTTTTTTCTATTATACTCATATAACAAAGTCTACTACCATTAAGTTTAATACTTCTTAATATATCTTTGTGATACATAATCTTTTTTTTAATTAATTTTTATTGTGCTTCAAGTGAAAGTTTACAAATCAAGTCAGTCTCTCATACAAAATTATACAAACCTTGCTGTACACTCCTAATTGCTGTCCCCCTAATGAGACAGCACACTCCTTCCCTTCATTCTCTCTCCTTGTGTCCGTTTGGACAGCTTCTGGCCCCCTGTGCTTCTCATCTCCCCTCCAGACAGGATATGCCCACACAGTCTCATATATCTACTTGATCCAAGAAGCCTGTTCTTCGCGAGTAACATTTTCTATCCCATATTCCAGTCCAATCCCTGTTTGAAGAGTTGGGAATGGTTCCTGTCTTGGGGTAACAGAAGGTCTGGGGACCATGACCTCCAGGGTCCTTCTAGTCCCAGTCTGACCATTAAGTCTGGTCTTTTTACGAGAATTTGGGGTCTGCAGCTCACTGCTCTCCTGCTCCCTCAGGGGTATTCTATTGTGTTGCCTCTCAGGGCAGTCATTAGTTGTGGCCGGGCCCCAGTTCTTCTGGTCTCAGGCTGATGTAGTCTCTGGTTTATGTGGTCCTTTCTGTCTCTTAGGCTCGTAGTTACCTTGTGTCTTTGTTGTTCTTCATTCTTCCTTGCTCCAGGTGGGTTGGGACCAATGGACACATCTTAGATGATCACTTGCTAGCGTTTAAGACCCAGACACCACTCTCCAAAGTGGGATGCAGAATGTTTTCTTAATAGATTTTATTATGCCAATTGACTTAGATGTTCCCTGAAGCCATGGTCCCGAAACCCCTGCCCCTGCTTCACTGGCCTTCGAAGCATTCAGTTTATTCAGGAAACTTCTTTGATTTTGGTTTAGTCCAGTTGTGTGGACCTCTCCTGTATTGCATGTTGTCTTTCCCTTTACCTAAAAGAAAACTTATCTACTATCTAATTAGTGAAAACCCCTCTCCCTCCCTCCCCGCCCCCTCTCATAACCATCAAAGAATATTTTTTCTCTGTTTAAACTATTTCTCCAGTTCTTATAACAGTGGTCTTCTACAATATTTGTCCTTTTGCAACTGACTAATTTCACTCAGCATAATGTCTTCCACATTTCTCCATGTTATGAAATGTTTCATGGATTCATCATTGTTCCTTATCGATGCGTAGTATTCCATTGTGTGAATATACCATAGTTTACTTATCCATTCATCTGTTGATGGGCACCTTGGTTGCTTCTAACTTTTTGCTATTGTAAACAGTGCTGCAATGAATATGGGTATGCATATATCTGTTCGTATAAAGGCTCTTATTTCTCTAGGATATATCCCAAGGAGTGGGATTGTTGGATTGTATGGTAGTTCTATTTCTAGTCTTTTAAGGAAGCGCCAAATCGATTTCCAAAGTGGTTATACCATTTTACATTTCCACCAGCAGTGTATAAGTGTTCCAGTCTCTCCACAACCTCTCCAACATTTATTATTTTGTGCTTTTTGCATAATCTCTTTTTAAAATCTCAATTTTTCTATCTTTTTGAGCCTTTCATTCTTTATCTCTCACCTCCCTCTCTTTTCTTTTATAGATACATAGTAAAGAAATGCTTAAGAAGAGTCACCAAATCTGTAAGATGAGTAAAGGTGGTAAAATTTTTAATGGAATTTTGCTTTTTTCTTTGTACTTTACAATTTTTAATTTTATAAAGTGAATGTGTACCATTTTTTACAAAAACAATAAAGTTATTTTTCTATAAAAGAAAAAATATAGGCTTCTAACACCTTGGTCTGAATGGGTTTATGGTTTTCTAAATGACAGAAAAGGACAGTAGATGCTGGAAGATGCAGAAAGCCTGCACTGGGAACCTGAGGCAAAATAAAGGAGAAAATGATAACGGAAGCTTCACAATCTTTTTTGTTTTTTTTTTTCCATAATTTTGCCTGTGGTTTAAAATGAAAGTAGCTGTCATTTAACTTCATTACACTGTTTATTCTAAGATTTTATTTAGAAGATCTAGCCTTTTTGGAAGCTGACGCTCCTTTTCTCTTAATGATGCCAGATCCCTAACTCAGACTTTCTCAGATATTTTAATCCTCAAGGTTTTCTGAACATATTAAAAGAGAACTGACCAGTGCCTGCGTACATTTGCAGATTAACGGCTTCTGCCATTAGAAAATTGGAAATTCCTTCTCTCATCCCTCTCATAGTGGGAGTCTTTTTCTCTTAATAAAGCTTTGATTCCCTTTTCTGCATGTCCCTTGTTAATATATTTCATTTCTCTTCTTGGCTGCTTCAGCCTTGTGTTGGGTTTCAAGGGATATTAAACGAAATGGCTTATCTCAGGGAACAAAGCAAAGGCTCTGTGTCCAACTAATGGGAATACTGATCCCTCAAAGACAAGTCAGATATTGGTAGGGAAGCAATGCAGGTGCAATGCTTTGTGCTCCACTAAGTTAGAAAGTTCTCATGAGGTCACAGAGTAGTTACCTAGCACAATAATGTTGCCACAGTGGATGAGATGAGGCTAGGAGAGAGTCCAGAGTTTCTGACTTGAAGACAATGGATATTTGGTCCAAAATGGGCATCCTCCAGAATGTGATCCAAATTTCCAAAGTAAACATCCAAGGCTTACAGAGATACAGTGGGCCTTGCTGAGTGTCAGGAGGAAGGCCAGATCTGCCAAAAAATACATTAGAATGGAGGACAACTAGGAGCCAGGAACTCCTAGATAGGATTCTTCTAGACTACTTGTTACTTCAACTCATTTGGCTTTCTGCAGCACTAAATAATAAAAAGGATTTTGTTTTTTTCTTTCCAGGTATTTTGCAAAATCTATGGCTTCTCCTGTGTCCAGGACCTAATAGCACTTTACTGGGTTAAACATCCTGTTAATACTGAGCAGCATCCTTGTTTCTAATTACAACATGAATACATACGGGCACTTGTTCAGGGAAGCGGTAGTGTTTTTCTACTAACGTACAATTAGCATAGTTGACAGAATGAGCCACTTATACTCTGGATGCTTCAAATGCTTTGTAAATTATTATTTTGGTATTTATTGCTCTCCGGCAAGATTTTTTAATCTCTCAGCATTTCTGTTACTGAGAAATGATCCCAAATGCGAGGTCCATTTGTTTTGGGCCATAAAAGCACTTTTTTTTTTTAGTTTGTAACTTTACAATAGACCTCAAGACAGGGGTAGATACCAGATACCATACTTCTATGCAAATAACTTGCACTTTCTGTGTTTGTTTGCTGGCTGTGTCCTCTCCCAGAAGGTATTTTGATGAGCATGCTAATTTTTTTTTTTTTTTACAGCAACATGTAGAAAAGGATTAGCATAGTGGGGCTTGTTAGGGTGACTTGCAGAGAGAGGGCATGGCTGGCAAACAAATGTAGAAGGTGTACATTATTTGTGTATATATCTCTCAAAACAGTGTCCAAAGGCACGCGTATTTATCTAGGAGAGAATTATTCCATCTGAAGAACTCAACCCCTTCGTTCTAAGAGCCGAACTCTCTGCTTGAGAAATATCAAAGCTTCCATTTAAGTTGCCATGGGGCAGAATTATGTACAATTCAGAATCACTTGGAGAGACAGGGGCTACACACTGCATTTAACTTTAAAAACACAGTAAGTAGGATGAGCTCAGCACTACACAAAGAGCTCAGCATTTCTGGAATAAACACATGGGAATCAGGGTGAGCGTGAGAGGTAGAAAAAGGAGACTGAAGATTACAAAATTCAGTCACATTTTAAAATTTTCTGCTACGATAATTCACTTTATGTAGAATTAATGTGGCTGATTGAACGTTTGTGCTGTAATTTACTTATAATTAACATTTTATGGTTAACAGATTTCACCATCTCCTTCATGCTGTGAACTCTAAGCCACAGGTCAAAAACAGAGATGAAACAGATAAGCACAAAATATTCTCACTGAAATATTAATGAGATTTTAATTTACTTCTTTAAAAACACATCTTTCAAGGAGGAGCCAAGACGGTGGCTCAGTCAGACACACCTTGCATACCTCTACAGCAAAGATTCAAGAAACCAAGTAAAATAGGTAGAGAGGACAATCCTAGAACCATGAGCATCAAATGAAAGGATAAAGAATTAGATTAGACACCTATTGGAAGAAGAAACTGATTGAAAACAGTGAACAAGGAGAGATACAGAGCAGAGGTACCCTGCCAGCCAAACCAGCACAGCATGGCCATCTTGGGACAAAGCCAGCAGTGATCCTGGATAAGGAACTACATGGAATTCTTAACAGGAGACAGAGAAACTGCATTAACATACCTGGAAAGAAGCATGGTGAGCCGGACATAAACTGGATCTAAGGAGGGAAAGTATAGGAAGGCAGGTGAGAGCTCCAGGGGCCCTGGCATCCACTGAGCAGAGAAGTAGCCAGGATCCAGCAACAGGGGTACTTACCAGTGGCAGTCCCAGAAAATTGGGGTGAGTGGCACACATGGAGTAATATATTTGCAGAGTATCAACAGGAGATCCCCTACCTAACCAGACTACTGGCAATCCCCCCCGCCACCTGATCAGGACCAGGTTCTTTTTGCTGGCTACAGCCAATGGGAAGTGCCCAGGCACCCTTGCCTGATGACCAGAGGAGCAAGCTCCCCTTCCTCCCACACTCCTGGTGATTAGAAGCACAACCATCCCCACAGTACCAATCCCTTCTTCTTTTCCCTCCTGCCCATCCCCATCCACCATCCCCCACCCACCCACTGAGTAGCAGCACTCGGGAGCTCCCAGCCATCCATCCCTGCACCCCACCCACGAACCCACCCCACCAAGCAGCACAAGAGCACTCTGGCACCCCCAGCGCCCACCCCCACCCTCCCACCCACAAAGTTGCCCCGCTGAGCAGCACAAGAGTGCTCTGGCACCCCTGGCTGCCTGACCTCACCCCTAACCACTAATTCACCTTGCTGAGCTGCGTGGGAATGCTCCAGCAGTCCCGGCCACCTGCCACATAGCCTGGCCACTGCTCCGCCCACCTGGTGAGTGGCTGTGAGTACTGCCATACTGCTGGACCAACAACAGGTGATAGCTAGTGCCCACCCAGTGCACCCTGAGCCATCTTGCCCACCCAGTGAACAATGACACAGGCTTGCCCTGCCCACTGCAACCCTGCTCACCCAGAGGCAGGTGGTGAGCACACTCGTGCCATCAGATGAGTGATCAATGAAGCATGCCTGACTCACCCATGCCAAAACAAAACAAGAAATCAAGATGAAACAAAGAAACATACCATCAATCAATAAATAACACCTTAATGCCTTGGAGATAACAGACAATAACAAATCATATGAAGAATCAGGATAAGATGGCTCAAATAAGTGACCAAAATAAAGGGGCAGAGAACTTTCCTGAGGTAACAGAACTTCTTGATAAGGAATTCAAAAGACTTATATACAGGATCCTCAAAGAGATCAACGGAAACACAGATAAAACCCTAGAAGAATTCAGGAAATCAGTGCAAGAGCAAAAAGACAAAATAAACAAGTAGAAACTACACAAAAACAACTATAAATCTAAAAGATTAACAATAAAATATCAGAAGTAGATAATTCAACAGGACACAGTAGAATTGAAGCAATAGAAGAAAAAATCAGCAAAATAGAGGACAAATTCCTTGACACTAACTTGTTTGAGAAATAATCAGAAAAAAGAATGAAGAAAAGTGAAAAAAGCCTAAGAGTTATATGGAACACTATCAAGAGGCAAATTTTACACGTACTTGAAATTCCAGAAGGGGGGGGAGCACAGAGAATTTTTGAGGATTTATTGACAGAAAACTACTGTAATATCATGAAAAAAGAGAAGATTTCAATCCAAGAAGCTCAATAAACCCCATACAGGATAGACCTCAAAAGAAAGTCACCAAGACATATCATAATCAAACTTACTAAACCAAAGACAAAGAAATAATTCTGAGAGCAGCTCATGAAAAATCAAAATACGTCTACAAAGGAACACCAATATGACTTCTTGGCAAAAACCATGCAAGCAAGAAGGCAGTAGGATGACATATATAAGACCCTGAAAGAAAAGAATTACCAACCATGAATCATATATCCAGCAAAATTGTCTTTCAAATATGAAGGCAAAACCAGAACATTCCCAAATAAACAAAATTAAAGTAATTTTGAAAACCATACCAACCTTACAAGAAATATTAAAGGGAGTCCTTTGGACAGAGAACCAACAACACCTGACAACAACCTGAAATGAAGACACATGATAACGTCACCCATATACCAACCGAGACAAAGAATTCTCAAATAGAAAATAAACTGAAAAACTGAGAACAGGGAACCAGAGATGTCAATATGTAAATGATGACAACCTCAAAACAAAGAGAGGGGATAAACGATGTAGTTATCATTCTCCATATGGAGAAGTCAAGGTGATACCAAGATATAACAGGCTGTTTTAAACTTAGAAGGAGAAAAGTAAATTCCAGAGTAACCTCAAAGAAAATTAATAAACCTACTTACCCCTACCCCCCCAAAAAAAAACCACAAAGAAAAATTAAAAAGACTCAGCAAACATAAACTCAACAACAATGATGGAAATGAAAATCCAGAAACAAAAAGAACTCAGCATAGAAAATAAAATGGAACAAAGAAACTGTTAACACCACAATAAAAAGCGTAACAAAATGGCAAGAGTTAATTCATACCTACAGATAATCAAACTGAATGTAAATGGATTAAATGCACCAGTTGAGAGACAGTGGCAGAATGGATTTAAAAAAGACCCATCAATATGTTGCCTCCAAGAGACACACCTTAGACACAAAGACATGAATAGGTTAAAAATCAAAGGATGGAGAAAAATACATCACACAAACAGTAACCAAAAGAGAGTGGAAGTGGCAATAATAATTTCTGATAAAATATACTTTAAGTCAAAATCCATTATTAGAGACAAGGAAGGGATTATATAATGATTAAAGGCTCAATCCACCAAAAGGACATAACCGTAATAGATATTTATGCACCCAATGACAGAGCTCCAAAATACATAAAACTAACAAAATTGCAAAGAGAAATACAAAGCTCTACAATAATAAAAGAAGACATTAACACACTACTTTCGATGATGGGCAGAACTAAAAATAAACTCAGCAGTGATATAGAAGATCTAACTAACACAATCAAAACAACTTGACCTCATAAACATATACAGAACATACTGTCCAACATAAGCACAGCACAAATTCTTCTCCAATGTGTATGGATCATTTTCCAGAACAGACCATACATTAGGCCACAAAGCAAGCCTTAATAATTCAAAAGCATCAAAATAATACAAAGCATCCTCTCTGATCATAAAACTAGAAATCGATAACAAAGAACGAGGAGAAAAAAATACATGGAAACTGAGTAACACCATACTTAAAAACTTTTGGGTAATAGAAAAAATTTAAAAATTCTTAAAATCAAATAAGGATGAAAATACAACATACAAAAACCTTTGGAACACAGCAAAAGCAGTGCTCAGAGGAGAATTTATAAAAATAAATGCACAAATCAAGAAAGAAGAAAAGGTCAAAATTAATAAGTTTGATAACATCCAGCACCTTTCCTGATAAAAACTCCTAGCAAAATAGGAAAAGAAGGGAAAATCCTCCGTTATTAAGGCCATAGAGTAAAAGAAACAGCTAACATTACTCTCTATGGAGAAACATTAAGAACACACCCCTTGACAGTGGGAACAAGACAAGGATGCCCTTTTTCATCACTCCTATTCAATATTGTACTGGAAGTTCTAGCTAGAGCAATAAGGCAAGAAAAAGAAATAAACAGTATCCAAATTGGAAAGGAAGAAGTAGAACTATTCTTATTCACGGATGACATGATTCTATACATAGAAAATCCCAGAGACTCCACAAGGAAGTTATTGGAACTATAGAGAATTCAGCAAAATGGCAGGGTACAAGATCAACACACAGATATCAATTGGATTCCTCTACACTAACAAGGAGAACTCTGAAAAGGAAATCGAGAAATCAATACCATTTACAATAGCCCCCCAAAGGGTACAATACCTAGGAATAAACCTAACCAGGGATGTAAAAGACTTACACAAGGGAAATCATAAAACACTATTTCAAGAAACTAGAAGAGACCTACATAATGGAAAAACATTCCATGCTCATGAACTGGAAGACTTAACATTGTGAAAATGTCAATACTATCAAAAGTGATCAATAGATGTAATGTAATTCTGATCCAAACCCCAGCAACATTTTTTAATGAAATGGAGAAAACTAATCTCCAACTTTATATGGAAAGAAAAGAGGCCCCAAATAGCAAAAGCAATATTGAAGAAGAATAACAAAGTAGGAGGGTCCTCATTTCCCTATCTCAAAACTTGCAAAACAGCCTGGTACTGGCACAATGACAGACACATAGACCAATGGAATAGAATTGAGAACCCAGAAGTAAATCCATCTATCTTTGGGCAGCTGATCTTCAACAAAGGGTCAAATTCTATTCAATGTGAAAGAAACAGTCTCTTTATCGAGGAATGCTGGCAAAAGTAGATATCCATACACAAAAAAATGAATCAAGATCCATACATTACACCATGTGCAAAAACTAACTTAAAATGGCTCAAAGATCTAAATATTAAAGCTAAAACCATAAAGCTCCTGGAAGAAAACAAGGTCAAAACTATCGAATCTAATCTTTGGCATAAATTGAGTACCAAACAAAACCAAAAAAAATCCAAGAATGACAGAAGATAAATTAGATAACTGGAAACTTCTAAAAAATTAAATACCTATGTCCATCAAAAGATTTTACCAAGGGAGTAAAAAGAGAACCTGCAGACTGGGAAAAAATCTTTGGCAAAGATGCATCTGATAAAAGTCTACTTTCTAAAATATATAGAAAACTTCAATAACTCAACAACAAAAAAACAAACAATCCAATTTTTAAAAAATGGGCAAAGGACATGAACAGGAAATTGACCAAAGAGGACATTCAGGTAGCCAACAAATACATGAAAAAATGCTTGTGATCATTAGCCATTAGTGAGAGGCAAATCAAAACTATAACGAGATACTATCTCACCCCTACAAAGATGGCAATGATCAAAAAAACAGAAAACAACAAATGCTAGTGAGGTTGTGGGGACACTGGAACACTTTCACATTGCTAGTGGGAATTCAAAATTATACAACCACTATGGAAAACAATATGGCACTTCTCAAAAAGCTAGAAATAGAAATACCTTATGACCCAGCAATCCCACTACTAGGTATACATCCTGCAGAATTAACAGCCCTGAAATGAATAGACGTAGGCACACCTATGCCCACTGCAGCATTATTAACAACAGCAAAATGGAAACAACCTAAGTACTTACTCATCAATGGATGAATGGATAAGTAAACTATGGGCATACATATAACGGAATACTATGCAACTATAAAGAATAACAAGTCCACGAAGCATCTTATAATGTGGATAAATCTGGAGGACATTATATTGAGTGAAATAAGTCAATCTCAAAAGAACAGATATTGGATGGCACCAATTTTATTTAAAAAAATCAAGAATAGGCACACACACAGAAAACAACGTTCTTTGACGGTTACCAGGGATGGGAGGGGGAGAGAGGGGGAGTCACTTTCTAGATAATAATAAAAACAAAACTTCCCTTTCAGCTGATTCCGACTTGTAGCAACCCTAGAGGACAGAGTAGAACTGCCCCATAGGGCTTCTAAGAAGCAGCTGGTGTATTCGAACTACAAACCTTTCGGCTAGCAAGTGTAACTGTTAACCACTATGCCATGAGGGCTCCTCCTAAATAATAGACATTTGTTATTTTTGGTGATGGGAAAGGCAATAACCAACATGGATGAAGTCTGCAGAACTTGTCCAAAGTAAACAAAAACATTAAGAAGTACTTAAGAATAAGGGACAACTATGGTAAATAATATACCTGACAATTTTTCAATGATAATAACAACCAATAAAATATACGTGTGGTTACATAGGTAAGCATGAATGCATATATGGGTATAGGAAGTCACATGTCAGTATAGGTGTGTATAGGTACAAGTGTACCTACAGGCATAGGTATATTCATGTTTACATGTGCTACACATATATTGATACATATATTAGAGCACATGGGGGTACAGTTAAAGTAACTTGCTAGACATAGCCAGTCATCTTATGGGACTGAGTAATTTGGCTTGCTCAGGACTAGTCTCAGGGGGACATCTAGGTCAACTGGCATAACAGAGATCATAAAGATAATGTTCTACATTCTAGATTGCTGAGCAGCATCTAGATTGGTGAGTAGATTGGAAGCGGCCATCTAAGATACAACTATACGTCTCTTCCCATCAGGTGCAAAGGAGAGTGAAGGAAACCAAAGACTCAAAGAACAAACTAGTGGATAGAACTAATGGCCCTTGAGAACCACAGCCTCTTCTAGCCTGAGACCAGAAGAACTAGATGGCGCCTGGTTGCCACTACCAACTGTACTGACCAGGGACACAATAGAAGGTCCTGATTAGAATGGGAGAAAACTGTAAAACAAAACTCAAATTCCTAAAAAAGGCCATACTTAGTGGATCAATAGATACTAGAGGAACCCCTGAGACTATCACCCTAAGATACCTTTTCAATTTGGAACTGAAGCTACTCCCAGTGGTCTCCTTTTATCAAAATAATAGAATGGCTTATAAAACAAACAATATCATCTGTAGGGTAAAAAACAAAAGCAAAAAACACAACTTTCATCATCTTCTATATATAAAATCACTATTTTAGTTTTTTAATCTTATTAAAAATATAATGAACTCTTCTGGCTGGCTGACACTTAAAAAGTCTGGCGCACCCAGACAACCCTAGGTGGGTAAAATGGTTTTGCAACTTGTTCAGGTGCCATGGAGGGGTTAGGGGGTGAGTCTGACATAGCCATGAATCTCTTCCCAAATAACCAGTACATTTTGATATAGAAATAGTTTCTTCTGGAGACTTCCTAAATACTAATCCTGGAAAAAAAAAAAATTCCCTACTTCCAAACTAAGCCATTTGTGAAGTCCAAAAATTGGGTGGTAATTCATTTGTTTGATTTACTTCCTTTAGGGAAAGGCCATGCCTGTCCAAAGTTTTAGCCTGATAGAAGGATGGTGTCTTAGTCATCTACTGCTGCTATAACAGAAATACCACAAGTGGATGACTTTAACAAAGAGAATTTTATTCTCTCCCAGTCCAGTAGGCTAGAAGTCTGAATTCAGGGTGCCGGCTCCAGGGGAAGGCTTTCTTTCTCTGTTGGCTCTGGAGGAAGGTTCTCGTCATCAGTCTTCCCCTGGCCTGGGAGCATCTCAGCATAGGAACCTCAGGTCCAAAGGACATGGTGGTATGAGGTCCTCATTCTCTGCTAGCCTCCCTTTCCTTTTATCTCTTGAGAGATAAAAGGTGGCGCAGGCCACACCCCAGGGAAACTCCCTTTACATTGGATTGGGAATGTGACCTGAGAAGAGTGTTACATCCCACCCTAATCCTCTTTAACATAAACTTACAATCACAAAATGGAGGACAACCATACAACACCGGGAATCATGGCCTAACCAAGTTAATACACAAATTTTGGGGGAGGATATAGTTCAATCCATCACAGATGGAGTCTCAAGATTTCAAATGGAGCAAGGGTTTGGGGGCAAGAAATTTTCTTTCAGTTCCAAGGTTACCACAAAGCAATGCCTTCCAACCAATGCTTACCATTTTTATCAACACACTGGAGATTGTTTTTGCTTATTTTTTAAGACTTGGACTAAATTTCTCCTTCTAAGAGAGATCACTTCTGATACCATTTGCTACATGCTTCCATCACATTCAGTCCTTTTCCACTGGTTAAGATTTACCATTTTTTTACAATGATTTTTATCAATTTTTTAAATGTATCTTTCATACTAAACTATAAGTTCCAAGAAGATAGTACCACATCTACATTGTGTATCACTAAAAAAAAAAAAAAAAATTCACTAGGCACCTTATAACTGGTCAACTAAATATTTGTTGATTGAATGACTGATTTACTGGGGTGGGACTTGGCCCTCTGGGCATGAAATTCAATGTGGTCCCTTGTTTCCAAGAAGGCTGCCACCAGCTGCTCCTCCCATCCTTTCCCCCATCAAGAGTGGAATCTATTTCTCCAGCACTTTGAACGTAAGCTGGCCTGTGACTGCTTTAACCAATACTACATGGTGGAAATGACTATTTGCCAGTTTAGCCCTAGCTTTTAAGAGGAAACCCTGGTGGCCCTGGTGGCATAGTGGTTAAGTGTTACAGTTATAAACCGAAAGGTTGGCAGTTCAAATCTACCAGGCACTCCTTGGAAACCCTATGGGGCAGTTTTTCTCTGTTGTATAGGGTTGCCATGAGTCGGAATTGACTCAACGGCAATGGGTTTGGTTTTCATTTTGTTTTGTTTTAAGAGGACTTTCAGGTTCTTCTTCTCTTGATTTGGAACACTTGCTCGGGAGGATACAAGCTGCCAAGTAAGAAGTCTGAGTATTCTGAGAGGGCCATACTGCAAGGTTACTCAAGCCAGGCACACAGAGAGGCTGCCTTGGAAGGTACAATAGCACTAGTCAGCCCTCAGCTGTTCTAGCCACCCCAGCCTAGGCACCAGACATGTAAGTGAAGGAGCCATCTTGTAATGATCCCAATGTAGCTTTCCTAGCCATCTTGGATCCTCCCAGCTGAAGCCGTAGACATCCTAGAGCAAAGATGAGGCATCCCCACTATCCCTTATCCAAAGTCCTGACCCAGAGAATCCGTGGGTGTAATCAAATTGTTTGTTGTTTTATATCATTGCCTTTTGGGGTAGTTTGTTATATAGCAATAGATAATCGGAACATCCTAGGAGGTTATAATACACTATCATTTCTTTGCCTTTCTTTTGGGAACCTATTACTTATTCTTCTGGAGAGAAAATCCAGATAGAATCTTATTCAACCAGAAGAGTTTTCACAAATGATATGAAGGCGATGGATTCTTTGAAGCAACCTTAGCAGACGTAATGAAACTAGTAGGAATTTTTTTTTTTTTATAACTTTTATTAAGCCTCAAGTGAACGTTTACAAATCCAATCAGTCTGTCACATATAAGTTTACATACATCTCACTCCCTACTCCCACTTGCTCTCCCCCTCTTGAGTCAGCCCTTTCAGTCTCTCCTTTCGTGACAATTTTGCCGGCTTCCCTCTCTCTCTATCCTCCCATCCCCCCTCCAGACAAGAGTTGCCAACACACTCTCAAGTGTCCACCTGATATAATTAGTTCACTCTTCATCAGCATCTCTCTCTCCCCCCCGCTGACCAATCCCTTTCATGTCTGATGAGTTGTCTTCGGGGATGGTTCCTGTCCTGTGCCAACAGAAGGTCTGGGGACCATGGCCGCCGGGATTCCTCTAGTCTCAGTCAGACCATTAAGTTTGGTCTTTTTATGAGAATTTGGGGTCTGTATCCCACTGATCTCCTGCTCCCTCAGGGGTCCTCTGCTGTGCTCCCTGTCAGGGCAGTCATCGATTGTGGCCAGGCACCAACTAGTTCTTCTGGTCTCAGGATGATGTAGGTCTCTGGTTCATGTGGCCCTTTCTGTCTCTTGGGCTCTTAGTTGTCGTGTGGCCTTGGTGTTCTTCATTCTCCTTTGATCCAGGTGGGTTGAGACCAACTGAGGCATCTTAGATGGCCGCTTGTTAGCATTTAAGACCCCAGACGCCACATTTCAAAGTGGGATGCAGAATGATTTCATAATAGAATTATTTTGCCAATTGACTTAGAAGTCCCCGCAAACCATGTTCCCCAGACCCCCACGCTTGCTCCGCTGACCTTTGAAGCATTCATTTTATCCCGGAAACTTCTTTGCTTTTGGTCCAGTCCAATTGAGCTGACCTTCCATGTATTGAGTGTTGTCTTTCCCTTCACCTAAAGCAGTTCTTATCTACTGATTAATCAATAAAAAACCCTCTCCCACCCTCCCTCCCTCCCCCCCTCGTAACCACAAAAGTATGTGTTCTTCTCAGGTTTACTATTTCTCAAGATCTTATAATAGTGGTCTTATACAATATTTGTCCTTTTGCCTCTGACTAATTTCGCTCAGCATAATGCCTTCCAGGTTCCTCCATGTTATGAAATGTTTCACAGATTCGTCACTGTTCTTTATCGATGCGTAGTATTCCATTGTGTGAATATACCACAATTTATTTACCCATTCATCCGTTGATGGACACCTTGGTTGCTTCCAACTTTTTGCTATTGTATACAGAGCTGCAATAAACATGGGTGTGCATATATCTGTTTGTATGAAGGCTCTTGTATCTCTAGGGTATATTCCCAGGAGTGGGATTTCTGAGTTGTATGGTAGTTATATTTCTAACTGTTTAAGATAACGCCAGATAGATTTCCAAAGTGGTTGTACCATTTTACATTCCCACCAGCAGTGTATGAGAGTTCCAATCTCTCCGCAGCCTCTCCAACATTTATTATTTTGTGTTTTTTGGATTAATGCCAGCCTTGTTGGTGTGAGATGGAATCTCATCGTAGTTTTAATTTGCATTTCTCTAATGGCTAATGATCGAGAGCATTTTCTCATGTATCTGTTGGCTGCCTGAATATCTTCCTTAGTGAAATGTGTGTTCATATCCTTTGCCCACTTCTTGATTGGGTTGTTTGTCTTTTTGTGGTTGAGTTTTGACAGAATCATGTAGATTTTAGAGATCAGGCGCTGGTCGGAGATGTCATAGATGAAAATTCTTTCCCAATCTGTAGGTGGTCTTTTTACTCTTTTGGAGAAGTCTTTAGATGAGCATAGGTGTTTGATTTTTAGGAGCTCCCAGTTATCGGGTTTCTCTTCGTCATTTTTGGTAATGTTTTGTATTCTGTTTATGCCTTGTATTAGGGCTCCTAGGGTTCTCCCAATTTTTTCTTCCATGATCTTTATCGTTTTAGTCTTTATGTTTAGGTCTTTGATCCACTTGGAGTTAGTTTTTGTGCATGGTGTGAGGTATGGGTCCTGTTTCATTTTTTTTGCAAATGGATATCCAGAAACTAGTAGGAATTTTGAGCCAGATGACAACTGCAAGGGAATAAATATTTCATGGGGATTTCATATATGCTCTCTGAATTCCCTAACACAGGAATGAGACCATTACACCTACTAAATCCTACAGTTTCTCCAGAAATTTTATCCAGGTTAGGTAGTAAAAATTGGGTTTTCTCCACTCTCCATAGACAAATTTTTCAAGAACTGTTTACACATGCTGTTTGTTTCTTCACCTTCTGCTCACTCTTCAACCCACTCTAAAACCTTCACAATTACTATTCCCTTTTCCAAGTTAACCAAAAAGACCAAACCTGTTGTCTTTGAGTTGATTTTGACTCATAGCCACATCACAGGACAGAGAACTGCCCCATAGGGTTTCCAAGGCTGTAATCTTTACGAAAGCAGACTGCCACATCTTTTGCCCCTGGAGCTGCTGGTGGGTTTGAACTGCTGACCTTTTTGATTAGCAACCAAGTAAGCTGGGTGTTTAACCACTGCATCACCAGGCCTCCTTTTCCAAGTTAGGTCACCACAAAAGAAAGAAGTGTGTGGCTAAAGGAGAGAAGCTAGAAGAGACTAACACCCACCAAAAAAAACCAAAACTCACTGCTGTCAAGTCTATTGCCGACTTATAGTGACCCTATAGGACAGAGTAGAACTGCCCCATAGAGTTTCCAAGGAGCGCCTGGTGGATTTGAGCTGTAGCACTTAACCACTATACACCAGGGTTTCCGCCAGAGAGACTACAAACATAAAAAAGATATATCTTGTCTGCATGCGTTACATCCTATCCTTTCAGTCACAAATCTTCTATAATGTTATGCAAATATTCAAGACTTTTCCATCATTTGAGATAACAATGTTGAGAGTGCTAAGATTAGAGCATAAGGTAGTAAAATTCTGTTATAGCAAACTAACCTGAACCTTGATTTATCTTCCCCAAGGTCAGACCAAAAGAGAATTAGAGAACAACCCACTTATTTTTAAAACAGTTTCCAAATGAAGTTGGTCATTCCATGCCTTTTTTTTTTTTTAAAACCACCATGGCCTTGCTTAGTGCCCATCACAGGTGGGGTAGATGGTAAAATTAGAGGATGGCCTCTTGATAGGAACTGAGATCTAGACAGGCTTGTTTTCATACCAGCCAACACCTGCTTTTGGAACAAGGGAAAACCCATTTAGTCCCTAAAAATAGCACCCCTGACCTGACAGGTCTAAATGCTTCCCAGGAACTTTGCATTCATATTCATAGAGTTTAGAAAAATAGGGGGGTTTCTCGAGAGAACAGAAAAGATACTCAACCAATTCATTAGCACATGGCAGAAACATGCAAACCAAGGGGTCGGGGGACAAAGATCTGGTGGCTATATACAATGGAACATGCATGATGGCTCTTACACAATCCTTCTTCCCACTCCACATTTGCTTTTATTGCCCAGACCAACTCAAGAACATTCTGTGGGTGAAAAGGTAACACTGAAAGGAGACTTAGAACGTCCATGAAGAAGCCAGCAAAACCTCACAATCCAATGAAGACATTTCATTCCCTTTACTTTCTAACAAGCTACAGCCCATTCAAAGGACTTATTAGAATTTCAAATGAAAAGTTGAATAATATGAGCATTGTAAATCAGCTACAAACAGCTTTTAAAACTGTGTCAAGAGAAAATACACATGTAATTTTCTTTTCTTTTTTTTATATTGCTTTTTTTTTTTTTTTGCCCTCAAAGGTTTGTTTGTTAAGAAGCAGGTACCAATTTACTTTTACAGAGGGAATATGTTATGTTTGATTTGAGGAAGAGTGAGGGGTCTGGGTTGGCAGGAGCTCGCAGCATTTCATCTATCTGTGGCACATGCCCTCCTACCCAGATGGCCGGTGCCCCTTGACAAACATTACATTGCTTATTATTATGAAAATTATTGTTCAAGTTCTTAGAATTTGAAGAAGAATCACTTACCTGGAAAAAATCACTTTTCTGGCTTCTCCAGTTCTAGAAACTGTACTTGTCATCCTTGAGCAACTCCAGAAAAGAACAGGGTGATAGAGGAGCCCTTTCTCCAATGGAGGAAACAGATGGCATGGTGCTTCTGGGGGGTCAAAGAGTCTTTTGCCTCTTTTGCTAGGGTGTCCTGCAGCTTCCCATATGTTCACTGCCCTGAGAGCCTGACAGGGTCATGAGACAGGAACGCTTTATGCTTGTTCTTCACTTCCCTTTTTAAGTACCTGGAAAGAAAAGAAAGAACTTTCTCAATTTATCAAGCTCTTAAAATGTCTAGAGACTAAAATTAATTCCCAAATTGGAGAGATTAGTCCCTCCCTCCCTCCCTCCCTCCCTCCCTCCCTTCCTTCCTTCCTTCCTTCCTTCCTTCCTTCCTTCCTTCTCTTCCTTCCTTCTCTTCCTTCCTTCTCTTCCTTCTCTTCCTTCTCTCCCTCCTCTTCTCTCTCCCTCCTTCCTTCCCTCCTCTTCTCTCTCCCTCCTTCCTTCCCTCCTCCCCTCCCTTCCTCCCTCGCTCCCCCACTTTCTTCCTTCCGTCCGTCCTTTTTCTTTTTGCTTCCTTCCTTCCTCTTCCTTTCCTTTTTTTTTTATCCTCTGCAGCATAGAAAGGCTTTTTTTTTTTTTTTCCATCTTCTGCAGCATAGAAAGGCTTATGTGGTTATAAAGACCACCTTTCATACTATAAAAAGAAAAGATGAAGACAAACCAAAATATCCAAGAGGCTACATCCACTAAAAAATATCCATCATAATGGAGTCTCCTTGGAAAATGTTATTTTCTTTGCACAATACACTTACTGCTAAAAACTGTATAGGATAAAGAACATGTAGGATAATATGTTCTGAGAGAAAAGACCACAGCCAGCTATGGTAGAAAGCAGGTGCTACTCAATCACAAGCTTCCATTTCTTCCCAATTGGTTCTAAAAGTAGCTACTTCAACATTAAGATGAAAATTACAACCTCAAAGTTAATGAAGGGCTGCTCCAATGTCTGGGCAATGGGATCCAGATGTTCTACAGTTCTACCTTCTATCTGGATGGAATGATCTTATCAAGCTACATTTGACTATTTATTTAACAAAGAATTACTAAGCATCAACTACTGAAAACCATACACATACATTCTAAGTTCTGATAATCCTCTACTCCCCTCTTTAAATTTTGCAATTACATTCTAGACAAAATACTTGAATAGTCAGAGGGTTGCCCCGTAACTCTCCGTCAGTGTGTTGTAAGGGAAGGATTGTGGGCTCTAGGACTACACAAACTAGAGATAACATTCAGGTGAGAGGAAAGTCACTGATTGCTTTAGGTTAGAAATGGAGGGGGAACTACCACATGTGAGGATGGCTGAACCTTGTGCTACTGGGAGCTCTGCTCTTCTCCCTGTCCTGAAAACCGCCCCCCACCAACAAAACCAAGAGAATCCTCTTCAAACTTTAGTGGATTTTTATTGAGGAAACCAATAGTTTTCTTCTATGGGGTAGCATCCCTCTTGAAACTAGCCTGGTGGGTGAACAGGTAATGATGAGAAGCCCCAGTGGGAGTGGAAATCCTGGGCACCAGGTATGAAGAGACAATGAAGTCTGGTGTTTCCTTTCATAGAATATTTCCTCCACCAGTGCCAGCCTTAAAACGTCTGGGTTTGATTGCACTGTGGGAGCTGAAAAAGTTCCTTACATGCTGATCTGCTACTTACTAGCATAATGACCTTGGACAAGATGCCTAACCTCTTTAAACCTCCTTCAGTCAACTATAAGGTGAGACAGTAATATCTATTTCATGGTGATGCTTAAATGAAATAAGGCATGGAAAGTTATTAGCACACAGCCTAGCTCAAAATAGATATGTTAGTCTAGTTGTTCCTTCTATCTCAGCTTTCTCCTGGCATGCCTGTGACACTAGCCAAACAAGGGGGTAGCCAAGGACAATTATTTGAAAGTTTCCTCTGTCACATTGTATGTGCTACCTTCATAGGAAGGTGCCCAAACCATTTTGATCTGAACCATCACAACATCTGCCTACACTAGACACCTGTTATGGCAATGGCTGTTGGTTTTCATTCCCCCCGCCCCCACTTTTTAGTCAACTGAAAAGTCTATCCTTACAGAAATCCATCTCCCTCTCTCTCTCTAGCCCCTCTTTCTCTCTTATTATTCCTCCTTTTTTTCTTTTTTCCCTTTAGATACACACTTCCAGAACTGCAATAATTAGCTGCTGCCTAAGTCACCCCACTAGAATTCTTACACCTGCCCTTTGAGCTTCTCTTCTGACCCTCCAGTTTTTCCCCTGAAACTTCTCACCTCCTTCTCCTTACTCTAGGTTACATCTTCCCACTCTTTACCCCCAATCTTTATCTCATTTTTCATTTGCTTTTGTATTATATTTTTCCTTCTTGATAGACACAATTAAAATGATTTCCAATCATCTGCTCTGTAAACACTCTCTTTCCCTTACTTTAGGTAATTAGGGAAGCAATATAATTGAAACATGCCAATAAGGCTCCGTATTATTAACAATTGGAACCCGCCTATAATGACAGGGAGAGTAAATACCCTAGTCCGTAGTATTCTAACTGACTTGCCTAAGAAGCTCATTTGCCTAATTACCGGAGCTAATGGAACACCCTCACTCATCTGTTTTTGTGGCATTTCCCCACTTCCTATCATACCTATTTATCCCGTTGATAGGGATCATTAAAATAGGGCAAGAGAAAGAGTAGGCACATATTTGAGATATAACAAGTACGTTAACGCCCTCGAAAAGCGACCAGATAAAACAAAAATACTCCTTTCATTTTAAATGTGGAAAAGTCTGCGGAGTCACTGGATGCATCAAGCTTTTTCTTCTAATTTAACTGTTGGTGGGTTTTTCTGAGATAATTATAGATTCGCATGCAGTTGAAGAAATAATACAGAGAAATGCCATGAACTCTTTACCCAGTTTCCTTCAACAACATCTTGAAAATTATAGTATAATATTAAAACCAAGATACTGATTTTTATAGTTAATATATACAACATTTCACCACCTCGAGGATCTGTCATGTTGCCCGTTTATAGCCACACTCACTTCTCTCCCACCCCCATCACTTCCTTAATCTTTGGCACCCTCATCTGTTCTCCATTGCTAAAATTTTGCCGCTTCAAGAATGTTATATAAATGGAATCACATAGTATATAATCTTTTCAGTTTAGATTTTTTCACTCAGCATAATTTCTTGGTGATTCATTCAGGTTGTTGCATTTATCAGTAGTTCGTTTTTATTGCTGAGTCGTATTCCATGGTATAGATGCACCACAGTTTGTTTAACAATTCACCCACTGAAGGACATCCAAGTTGTGTCCAGTTCTTGGCTACTGTGAAGACAACTTCTATAAACATTTGTGTACGGATTTATGTGTGAACATAAATTTTCATTTTCTCGGATAAGTGCCCAAAAGTACAATTGCAGGGTTGTACAGTGTTGATGAAGAACACTGAATATGCCATGGACTGCCAGAAGAATGAACGAATCTGTCTTGAAAGAAATATAGCCAGAATACTCCTTAGAAGCCAGGATAGTGAGACTTTGTCTTACGTACTTTAGACAAGTTATCAGAAGGGACCAGTCCCTGGAGAAGGGCATCATGCCTGGTACAGGGTCAGCGAAAGAGAGGCAGACCCTCAATGAGATGAATTGACACAGTGTCTGCAACAATGGTCTCAAGCATATCAATGATTGTGAGAATGGCACTGGACTGAGCAGTGTTTTGTTCTGTTATACATAGCGTCGCTATGAGTCAGAACCAACTCAAAGGCACCTAACAGCTATAACAACAATGGTAGATGCATATTTAATTTATAAAGAAATTCCCGAACTGTTGTCCAGAGCAGCTGCATCATTTTACATTTCCTCCTGCAATATATGAGTGACCCAGTTTCTCTGCATACTCTCCCACATTTGGTGGTGTCATTATTTTTTATTTTATCCATTCTGATGGATATGTAAAGATATCTCATTGTGGTTTTACTTTGCATTTCCCTACTGGCTAACAGTGTTGAACATTTTTCAATGTGCTTAATTTGTCTTTTGTATATTCTCTTCATTAAAATGTCTCCTCATGTCATTTGCCCGTTTCTAATAGGATTGTTTGAGTTTTTTTTTTTTTCTTTTTTTCTTAATGTAGTTTTGAGAGTTCTTTATATATTCTAGCTATAAGTTCTTTGTTGGATATGTGGTTTGCAAATTATTTCTCGAAATGTGTAGCTTGTCTTTTACTCTTCTAAACAAGGTGTTTCACAGAACAAGTTTTTAATTTCAATGAAGCCCAACTCATCATTTTTTTCCTTTTATGGATTGTGCTTTTGGTGTCAAGTCTAAGAACTGTTGCCTAGCCTAAATCTTGAAGATTTTCTTCAGTGGTTTTTTTCTAAAAGTTTTATACTTTTATATTTTACATTTAACTCTGTGATCCATTTTGAGTTACTTTTGTATAAGGTGTGAGACTTAGGTGGAGTTTCTTTTTTTTGGTCCATAGATGTCCAATTACTCCAGCACTGTTTGATAAAAAGGTTATCTTTCCAACATTGAATTACTTTTGACAAAAATCATTTAGGCATATTTGTGTGGGTCTATTTCTGGGTCCTTTAGTCTTTTTTTTTTTTAAGTCTGTTCCATTTATCTGTGTGACAATACTATGCAGTTTTCATTATTGTAGCTATATAATAAGTCTTGAAATCAGAGAGTTTGAATCTTCCCACATTATTCTTCTTTTTCAAAATTGTTTTAGTATTCTAGTTCCTTTACCTTTCCTTATATATTTTAAAATAACCTTGATTATTTCTACAGAAAACTGGATTGAATTTTTATAGGAATTGAATAAATCTGAATATCAAATTGGGGAGAATTAATATCTTTACTATGCTGAAACTTTCACTCAATGAACATGGTATGTCTCTCCATTTATTTAGGTCTTCTTTGATTTCTTTATTCAGTGCTTTCTAGTTTTCAGCATACAAGTCCTGTACATACTGCGTTTTGTTAGTTTTACACCGATTTCTTTTTTTTTAGCAATTGCAAATGTTGTTGCATTTTTTATTTCAATGCCCACCTGTTCATTTCTGTTGTTTGTTATCACGTGCTGTTGAGTTGGTTCCGACTCATAGCAACCCTATATACAACAAAATAAAATACTGCCCCGTCCTGCACCATCCTCACAATTATTACTATGTTTGAGCCTGTTGTTGCAGCCACTGTGTCAATTCATCTCATTGAGGGTCTACTTTTCTTTCACTGACCCTCTACTTTACCAAGCATGATATCCTTCTCCAGGGACTGTTCCCTCCTGATATCATGTCCAAAGTATGTGAGATGAAGTCTCACTTTCCTCGCTTCTAAGGAGCATTTGGGCTGTACTTCTTCCAAGACAGATTTGTTCATTCTTCTAGCAGTTCATGGTATATTCAGTATTCTTCACCAACACCGTAATTCAAAGGCATCAATCCTCTTCGGTCTTCCTGATTCAATTGTCCAGCTTTTGCATGCCTATGAGGCAACTGAAAATACCATGGCTTGAGTCAGGCACACCTTAGTCCTCAAGATAACGTGTTTGCCTTTTAACACTTTAAAGAGGTCCTTTTGCAGCAGATTCGTTCAATGTAATAATAAAAAAAAAAATGTAATATGTCATTTAATTTCTTGACTGCTGCTTCCATGGGCGTTGATTGTAGATACAAGTGAAATGAAATCCTTGACAACTTCAGTATTTTCTCCATTTATGATGATGCTACTTATTGGTCCCGTTGTGAGGATTTTTGTTTTCTTTATGTTGAGGTGTAATTCATACTGAAGGCTGTGGTATTTGATCTTCATCAGTAAGTGCTGTAAGTCCTCTTCACTTTCATTTCTAGTATATAGAAATACAATTGGTCTTTGTGTATTTTGTGACTTGCAATCTTGCTGAACTCATTTATTTGTTCTAGGAGTTTTGTATTTTTTTGTTGAGGATTCCTTTGAATTTTCTCCATAGACAATGGTATCTTCTGAAAATTAGGATAATTTAATTTCTTCCTTTCCAATCTGTGTGCCTTTTTTTTTCTTTCCCTTTCTTCTTGCACTGGCTAGACTTTCCAGCACAACACTGAATAAAAGTGGTGATAGTAAACATCCTTGCTTTATTCCCAAAGGAAATACAAAGTCTTAGGAGGAAAGCCTTAAGTTTTTCACAATTAAGTATAGTGTTAGCTGCATTTTTTTTTTTTGTAAATGCTTTTTATCAAATTGAGAGAGTTCTTATCTGTTTCAATTTTTACAATAATTTTTTATCATGAATGGGTATTGAATTTTATCAAATGCCTTTTCTTCTTCAGCCTGTTAACATAGTGGATTATATTAATTTTTGAATATTGAACCAGTCTGGTATACCTGAAATCAACGCCATTTGATGATTATTTGGTTGAAGTATATTTGCTAATATTTTGCTAAGGATCTTTGTATCTTTATTCACAAAGGATATTGATTTGTAGTTTTTCTTTTTCTGTAACATCTTTGCTCAGTTTTGGTATCAGGGTAATACTAGCTTCGTAAAATGAATTGGGAAGTGTTTCCTCCTTTTTTATTTTGAAATTGGGTAGAATTGCTATTTTATTCTTCTTTAAACATTTGGTAGAATGCTCCAGTGAAACTATTTGGGCCAGTGACTTTTCTCCTCTAACTTCCCTTCCAGATCTCACTTCTCCATTCTTCCCACAATTGTGCAGAGTCTAATGCCTTATTCTAGGATATTATCTGCTGTCTTCAATGAATCCTGACTGATACCCTAAATCATGTGCTACTAAACTGGGATGATAATAATAATAAGTATTTAACGGCCATTTAAAACATGCCAAGCACCCACCAAGCACCCTACATTTGTAATTTCAGTAAGCAATTCCCTGAGGAAGATAATACTTTTACCCCAATTTTGCTGAAAGGAAACCAAAGTCCAGAGACATTAACTAAGCTATGAAAAGACACACAGTAAGGATCGGAGGCAGGATAGAAATCAAACTTTTAGCCATGGTGTTCTACTGAAGTTCTCTCTCTTGACATCTGATTTCTCATTAGAAGACCAGGACATATGGTGCAAATAGAAAGCATATGTTCAGGTCTGAGTCGAATGATGGCTTCTGGTCTAACTGTGCTCTTCATTTTGTTTCCTTTCTCTTTATACACACCTGCTATTCCCCTCTCTCTATTTTTCTTCTTTTCTGCCAAGGAGGATTTTTCCTCTGGATTTTCGCCCATCCAAATCCCCCATCACTTCCCTATCACCTTTTAGACTGTTGGAAAGTAACCAATAACAACCAATGTGTCTCCTTCCAGGTTCATTGGCCCCACATCAGTAAGAAACAGGCATAAAAACAAGGGTAGCCTTGGTGAGGTGACAGAATGGATGTCACAGCATGCTAAACAGAAGGAAGGTCCATTACATCAAAAGCACGGGAGAACATGTCAGGTGTCAGCAAACACGAACCTTCTTTAAAAACCTGAAGGAAATGATGCACAGTTATTCTGGGGAATCATCTCTATTTGTTCTAGCTCCTTCTTTGCTCACTTTGGGGTCAATTCATTTATTTATTAAAAAGGCTACCATGTCTTAATAAACAGCATTACTGCATTAAAATAAACAATACTTTGAACACAGAAATTAACATTTAAGCAGCTGCAGCCCAGATCCATACCATTGTTTTGTGTGCATGTGTTTGTGTGTTTTTTTTCCTTTTGCTTAGTAAAAGCCATCAAATATCATTGAGAATTATTACCAATTTTTTTTAACAGCCTGAAGAATTAAAGAATGAATAAGAGGAAGAGAGAGAGAAAGAGAGAGAGGTTAAGCTCAAAGGCAGAGAGAGTGAAATGGACCAGATTATACAAAATTAAAAAGCAAATACAAGCAGACAATTTGTGCCGAGTGATTGCAAGCAATTACACTCCAGCTTTTCTGGAGGGTAGATGGGGGGAGGGAGTTATTTCATTTTAAAAGGAGACTTTATTCATTCCTGATCAGCTTCTCCTACCATTCTCTCTTTTATTCTTGGATATCAATTCAAAAAAAAAAAGTCAGCTTTCAGACGTTACATGTCCAACCCTGCGAATCCACCCCTGGGCAGACAGTAAGAATTTAAGCTTCCAATCGGTTCTTTCTATAGCCCTGAAAACCAATTTGTTCATAAAGAATAAAATGAGGGGGGAGAGGGGAAAACACAACAAGAGCATGTGTTTCTTTTAGAGGAGAGCTTCAATTTTACTATAATTGTCTAAAGACGGAGCCGCTTTGATCTGAAGAATTATTATTATGCCTCAAATGCCGGCTGCTAATGTCACAGCTGTGCTGGAGCTTGGTCACACCAAGGGGCTTGGAGACCAACTTAGTCCCCAAACTGCCTCTAGGTCCCTCTCTCCTTATCTTTCCTTTGTCCAGATGGAAAACTTCATTTCCCTGCTACCTCTCCCGACTGGCTGAGGCCCTGCTCTGTTGATTTGTTCTGGTTCCTTGGGAGAGGGGACAGAGCTAGGGATGTTGAGGCAGGGTATGGGAGTCGGGAGCCACGTCTTCATAGGGGCACGCAGATATGGATGTGAACATACCCTGACAAGGCTGGGATGGTTATTAGGTCAGGGGACCCAGCAAGGTCCACATGGCTACTCTTGGTCAGTAGCGTTTCCTCAGCTCTAGCAAGTGCAGTGGGGTACAGTTCCAATGCTTGTGAAAATCACAGAGAACTACTCAATGCCTTTCTTTCATTTCAGTTCTCTGAGTTAACAGTTATTGTCCCTCTCTCCAGACCATGCTGTATTGAAGCAAAGGGCAGCTTAAGAAGCAGAATTAAACAATTTTCCTTCAGAGGAAGAAATGGCTGGTAACTATATTTAGGATTTGAGAGCTAAGCCAAGTCTTCAGCTCTCGTGTTTTCCTTCCCATGGCTGACAGAAACACCCAGGGACCTCCTCACACATCACTGCTAGAGTAGACAGTTTTGGGCCCCAGGAATCGCCCCTTTCAGCCTCCTCCCATTTCCTCCCATCTCAGAGGCTGCTTGCCTGTGTCCTGTGGGTTCCTCTGAGGTGTCACTGGAAGCAGATTAGAACCCCAGCGGGGTTCCTTCAATGGCTGTTCCTTCAATGGCAACTGCCTACAGCATAGTCCAGACTCCCTAGCTTGGTACTCAGGGCCTCTACAGATAAGCTGCCCACCAATCTTACTGTAACTACTACCCTATATAGTTCTGCCACCTCAGGTGACAAGTCTTACCACTGTTCCAGAATGAGTTAGTGGATTGTTACATCTGGGCCTTTGCTATATCTTCCTGACTACCAGAATACAATCTCTCTCCTTTCTCTCCCCTTTCCCAAGTCCTTCTCTCCTTTCTTGGCTCCACCTATATTCCAAAGTGCAGCCGAGACGGATAAAAAATTAATCCCAATGGACCATCAAACAAAGTTTCATGGGCAGAGCTGTCTAAATGGTCTGGGTTATAGTTCTCAGGACCATGACAACATGGAGAGGAAAGAATGGGAGGGACAGATGGCCTTACAAAGCACTTGGTCCAAATTCCCCACAAAAAAAAAATCATTCTTCCCAACCTGAGCATCCCTGATGCAAAAAATACATATAGATGATTTTTATTAGCTGTGCAACCTTGGCCAGTTACTTAACTTCTCTGTGCCTCAGCTTCCTCATCTGTACAAGGAAGAAAAATAAAAATATCTATTTCAAAGGATTTTTGGGAGTGTCTTAGATTGGGTTCTCTAGAAAACCAAAACCAGGTAAGTGTATAAACACATATACATATAAACATATAAACACATATAGAGAGAGATTTATATCAAGGAAATGGCTCATGCAGCTGTAGCTGGAAAGTCCCAAGTCTATGGATCAGGCTGGAGGCTTCTCCTGACTTACGTAGCTGCAGCGGCTGGCAAACCCAAGCTCAGCAGGTCCAAGATCAGCAGGTTGTAGACAGCAAGCCTCTGACTCACAGGCTGCGGAGACTGATGAATCAAAATATTGGCAGGTAAGCTGCTACCTCAAGTCCAAAGAACTGGAGGTCAGATGAATAGGAGCCAGCTGCAGGATCCACAGCCAGGAAAAACCCAGCAAGCTTTGCCAGAAAGTCCACCTATATTGGATGCAGGCCACACCCCCAGGGGAACTCCCCTCCAGCTGAGTGGCCACTCATAACAGGTCCCATCATGGAAGTTACTACATTATTTCAGATCTCATTATGGAGGTGATTACATCATTACATAGCTGCCAAACAACACCATAACTGCCAAACCACTGAGAATCATGGCCTAGTCAAGTTGACACACAACCTCAACCGTCACAGTCCACCTCTTGTCAACTTGGCACCCATATACATCTCTATATAAAGACAATTATAAAGCCATACTTGCACCTAACATGGTACAACTCACACACATACAACTGAAAATGTATTAGCCCTGTTTACATCTTGTATTTTATAGGTGAAGAAAACAAAAATATATGATGCACACATACAAGGAAGAAAAACTCATAACAGTTATGGTCCACATCTCTGCAACTGGTCCCATGGTTGTAGCTGGTATTTAGAACTACCTTCTCCCACCACCCATTCCTTTTACCCTCGGTAAGCACCTCAGCTGGTGTGGTTCTTTGCCTGGTGGGGTGACCCAAACCTTCATTCCTGGAGGGCCTGGGCCATTAGTAGTCATGTTGGAAATGGGTTGCTATAGTTGTTCATTAACTTTTATCACACAGCATGGTAGTACCAAGAGACGTCCTAAGGGATCACCTATATTCTACACATACACTTCTTTACCTCCATTATGTAATATCAATCCAATTTCCCCTTGGTAATCAGGATCAATCACACCAGCCAATATAGTAACTCCCTTCTGTGCCTGTTGATCCACAGGCATGAGGAGCCCAAAATGGCCGGGTGACATTCTTAACTTCCAATTCAGTGGAATCAGTGTTGTGTCTCCTGGTGAGAGCACTCCTATCTTTGGAACAAAGACTTCAAGACCTACAGAGCATAGGGTCACGGGCACAGGAAGCGAAATTTTTTTGAGTGGGTCACTAGGGGTAACAGTGAGTGTGCCAGTCCCATTTCTACCTCTTGATTCTTGGACTCATGAATCTGCCTACGGGAGAAACAGCACCATATATTATACACTGGTTTAGAGCATATACAGCTTCCTGAAGAATACTGTCCCAACCTTGGCAGGTATTGCCACCTAGCTGGTGCAGTAACTATGTCTTTAGGAGGCCATTCCACCATTCTATTAAGCCAGCTGTTTCATGATGATTGGGAACATGGTAAGAGCAGTGAATTCCATGAGTATGGGCCCATTGCCACACTTTGTTTGCTGTGAAGTGAATCTCTTGATCTGAGGTGATGCTGTGTGGGATATCATGATGGTGGATAAGGTATTCTGTAAGTCCATAGATGGTAGTTTTGGCAGAAGCATTGCATGCAGGGAAGGCAAATCCATATCCAAAGTAAGTGTCTCAGTAAGAACAAAAAAGGTAATAGATGCAAAATGCTTAGATGACTCTTGGCACATTTTAAGTTCTCAGCCAGTGGCAGCTTTTATCAAACTAACCCCTAGAGGTACCTGTCTTGTTACTAGAAAACTTGGGGACCCAATCAGGATTAGCCACCTTGCTCCCTGTTCAGCTCTAGAAGGTCTGATATCCAGAGAATAAGAGGGAGGATGTCCAGAAGACTAAGGTTTTACAACCACAAGAAGCACTAAGAAGGACAACATAGAGTTAAACAATGTAAGCATGTTGCTTGTAAAGATTTAAGATATTAGCTCTTCCTATGGAATATGTATTTTGTCACATTTGTTTCTTGAGTAATACAAGTCTTCAAGGTTCAAAGAAATAAATCTGAAGAAGTGGGATTTTGGCCAGTGGAAAAGAGACTTTCGGTGATATATCAGTTAGGATTTGGTTGGGTTTCAACTGTCAGGCAGGCCAAAGCAATTGTGCTTAAACAAGATCATTTCATTCTTGCATAAACAAAATTCAAATGGAAGTGGCCAAATGGGCTCTGAATCTCAAACTTCTAAAGAACCCTGGTGATTTCTAGCTCTAAACTACCCTACCACCCTTAAGGGATTGTCCCATCTTCATGGTCCAAGCTGGCTGAATTTATATTCTAAGTAGCACGATGATGGAAGGAACAAGGCAGAAGGGGAAACAGCATGCACAAGCTGCCTTTTCAGTAAGGTTCCTGGAAATTGATGTACATGCTTAGTTACATGTTCATGTTTAGCTACAAAGGAGACTGCAAAACATAGTCCTTTTTCTCAGCAGCAACGTATCCAAGAGAAAAAATTACATTACTATGAAAGGAAGGCGTCCTGGCCATCTAGTGCTGCTATAACAGAAATACCACAAGCGGATGGCTTTAACAAAGAGAAACTTATTCTCTCTCAGTCTAGTAGGCTACGAGTCCAAATTCAGAGCGTCAGCTCTAAGGGAAGGCTTTCTCTCTCTGTGGGCTCTGGAGGAAGGTCCTTGTCATTAATCTTCCCATGGTTGAGGAGCTTCTCAGATGCAGGGACCCTGGGTCCAAAGGAGGAGCTCTGCTCCCAGTGCTGCTTTCTTGGTGGTATGAGGTCCCCATGTCTCCCTGATCACTTCTCTCTTATATCTCAAAAGAGGCTGGCTTAAGGCACAATCTAATCTTGTAGGTCTCATCAACATAACTGCTGCTAATCCATCTCATTAACATCATAGTGATAGGATTTAAAACACATAGGAAAATCATATCAGAGGACAAAATGATGGACAATCACACAACACTGGGAATCATGGCCCAGCAAAATTGATACACACATTTTTGGAGGACACAATTCACTCCATGACAGACGGAGAACAGATTTTAGGGGACAACTAAAACTCCAGAATGCTCCAATCACAAATCCAGTTTTCTACTTACTCTGCCTTCCTATAGGGTCAGCTCTGAACTTATCAATGGAACTCCAGAGCAATGGCCTTCCTTCTGACCTGATCACATAGCAAGGAGGAAAATGAAATAAGAAGCTATGTTATAAGTACTTTACCAGTTGCCAATGAGTCTAACCCATGGTGACCCCATGTGTCAGCGTAGAACTGTGCTCTATAGGGTTTTCCATGGTTGATTTTTTGGGAAGAAGATCAGCAAGCCCTTATTCCAAGGCAACTCTTGGTGGACCCAAACCTCCAACCATTCAGTTACTGGTCCAGCATATTAACCAACCCTTTGCTATGCCCATAGACTATTTAACAAAGGTGTAAGGTGGGTATTAGCATCACCATGCTAGAGATAAGAAACAAGAGGCTTCCCTGAATTCAAGAGTGGAGAGATCCTTATCTCTGGAGGTCGTGGTTGAAGTGCACGTGGATGCAGAACAAGGCTCTCCAGTCTCTTCCACTATCTCTATCAGATAGGGAAAACCTCAAAAAGCACCGAAGCTATCTAAGAGCAGAGGAGTCCTAAACTGGTGATCTCACCTGGAAGGGAAAACAAGTGACAGAAGCCAGAGTGGATTGCAGGGAGGCAGCAGGAAAACACTGAGACAAGAAGAGCTTACCATGGACCCTTGAGTGGTTGGGGCTCTAGGAGGAGGATGGAAATGGGGGAAGGATTGTCAAAAGGAGGTGTCCAGGTTGTTGTAGATCATCTGTGTGCAAACTGCAACCTTGGATCTACTCTAAGGATCAGAATAGCATTAGTTCTCAAGGATCTCAAACGAATGGAAGTTAGCCTAGCTTCAAAGAGTCTTCTTCATCAGAGGTCATCAGACTTGACTGCCCACTGAAATCACCTGAGATTTTTGAAAAAATACTGAGACCTGTTCCAACCCTAGAGATTCTGATTTTATTGGTCTGGGGTAAAATCTGGGCATTAGGATTTTTTTTAGAACTCCCAACATGATTCTAAATGTACAGCAAAGTTGGAGAATTACTGCTCAAGACCATCACCTTGGGATATGGAAAAAATGCAGATTCTCATTTAGGAGGTCTAGGGTAGAGCCTGAGAGTCTCCATTTTAATAGGTGCCTGGGTGATGACACTGCTGCCGGTCATTGGAGCACATTTTGAGTAGTAAGTTTCTAGATGGCTCTTACATTTCTCCTAAAGATCATATGCACTTTTACCATATCCATGTGCATAATGCTTTATCTACCTGTGCAAAGTTGTCTTGAAACCACCCCTGACTGGACTCCAGACTTCTTCTCTGCTGGTTGGTCTGCATCTGCCTTCACATGTATAGTGTGTCATACCCTAAGATGACATTCTAGAAAGGCCCATGTTGTGCATGGCAGAGAGTATACTGCTGGTACTTAACACTGCTCTTATTAATATTAATAATTAATGCTTAGTGCTAATAAATAACCAATTATCAATAGCAATAACGACACCAAGAAAACAGTGATAGTCCTACACGGGACAATCCCCTGTGCTCTCCCTACCCCAAATTATATTTCTAAATGAGCTTACAGAATCTTGCTGTGACATGTACAGCCTCACATACATTCACTTAATAAGACAGCTCTACGGAGTAAAATTCTACTTTCAGCGGATACATTTTCAGTGTGGCACACAGGAAATTAAATGTGAAAGTATCATTAACATGGAAGTTGTGAGTTTAATTCCCTGCACAGGGTGCTGACAAACTGAGATTATTTACCTATTTCTCATCATGGCTATGGGTTTCCTATAGGATCTAGTGAATTCCTTAGAATTCAAAGTCTTCTGCCCCCTTTTGGGATAAACAACCATTTATAGCTTCAGATTATATCCTCAAAGTCACATAGTCTCTGAAGTCAAAGAAGCTAATATGTGCACGTCACTAAGGAGAACAGGACACCACAGTGTGGTTTGTGCTTTCTAAGGATGGCATTCAGGTCTGATTCAGGACATGATTTTTTTTTTTTTTAAATAATTTCCTTAAATATTTCTCCTTAGAGGAAGTAATGTAGCACTTAAAGTCTAATGACATCTATTAAGGAATTCATTAAAGAAGAACTGATAACGAGATATGTTATCATAGTCAACAATTAACAGTACTATGTAGGAATCTTGATTGCTCTTAGGATGTTTAACTGGCAGCTGATTTTGGTGCTGTTTTTACAAAACATCAAACAGAGGACAGGTGTACCTATCTGAAGGCTGATTTTAACCACTATGCTGCCTGCAAGTCTGAATCCAGGTAAAGAGGCTGGCCAACATGTTCAGATCCTACATTTGCTGTAAGTGGGCAAGAGAGACCTCCACTTCATGAATCTTTCTAAACCTCAATTGTCCTCAAACCTATCCTTTACTGCAGGTCCAGTTGGTTTGAGTGATGGTGGTAAGAGGAAGATCCTGAGGACATTTTATAGTTCTGATAGCCTATAATTCCCATCATGGATTTTACTAGTACTTCCTTTGATAGGAACACATAAAAGGGAGACTCAAACTTCTCTATTCCCCTGGGTGGAAAAAGAGAGCGTTAAGAAGTTCCCTGAAACTTTAGGGTTAGTCTTAACCTGGAAAAGGCCCTGGAGCATGCTGAGACATCTGACAGAATCCAACATTTTAAACATCTGAGCCATCCCTCTCCATAGTGATAAATCACCTACTCACTTTCTCTGTCTGACAATGTGATGACCGACTGGTCTGGTGCCCCAGAGTGTTTCAGAATTAGCTCTTGCCTCTCCATAAGTTCATTTCTGAGGTTTAGACAGTCACCTGTATAATCACAATCATTCTCCCTAAGAGTCTTTTGATTTTGATTTAAAGACATACTGAACATAAAGACATACTAAAAGCGTTTTGTTTAAACCAGTTTCTAACCCAACTTCCTCCTTTTACAGATGACAAAACACCCAGAGAGAAGATTTATCAAAGTCCCACAGCCAAATGAGCCAAGAACCCAAGTTTTCTGACTCTTGGCTGAGGAACCTATTCTATTAAAAATGGAAAATTAAAAAACCCAAAGTAATAGCTCGTGGGTTATCTTGCCCATGGTGGCACAATGAGAAGTCACACTTGGCAGACTTGGAAGAACCAAGGAACTCAATCCCTGTAGGCTGTTGACTACATAATACTTGTGGATTTTGATGGAGCCACAAAGATTCTAGTTTGCTGCCCAAAGCTCCACCACAATGAAAAGACACATTTTCTACTACACCCACCACGAGAGGAAGAGCATATTGGGTTTTGGACAGATTGTAAGTGCCTGAGTCAGGACAGTGTTCCAAAAGTGAGGCTGTGTTGTTTATCCTATTCATTCCTCCAGCTTCATTGTCCATCCTCCATGTTTCTCCATCCTGCTGTGTCCCAAAAGACTGATAGAGGCAGACTGTACCACCCAGATTCCTTTGTTCTCTAAGCTCCCAGTGAGGTTAGATCCATGGAAAAGCCCAGAAGGAGGTCGGAGGTCAGCATACTGATTATTTCAACTCCCTCCTTGCCTCGCCGTGGCTTTGGAAGTGGCCTACCTATGGCTACAGATCCTGACAGATCATTCCTTTCCTGCAGCCATCAGTGTCTCTAGAGTCCAGAAACACTTTTCTTCCCCTTCCCACTTCGGGCCTCTGAGGCGCTTCATTATTCCTTCTCAGTTCCCTTCACCCTTTCACCTCTGTAAATAGTCCCATTATTAAGATCTCTTCATTAAATTAACATGCTGAGTGCACTTTTTCCTGCCAAGACCCTAACTAATACAGGAGGCATTGTTGTGGGTTAAGGGTACTCCTTAGCTCTCCTGGATATCCTTGGGTGGAAATTTATCGATAGCCTACACTAGCTGACCTGCCCTATGGGGTCACTTCCGTTTGAAGGTGGGATGGAAACCAACAGTAGCTGGCAAAATCTATGTGACATTCTCCTAGCCTACTTCAGGTCATCTCACCCAAGTTAAATGAGTCCACAGTAGAATCACAGGGTTTCACTTTCAGTGGTACCCACTGATGTATTCTGTGGAACCGGCAGGTCTCTTACATTCTCATCTGCCCCTGCTTATGTCTCTCTAAACCGACCTCACAGTTCTGTTCCCTTACATGTCTGCTAAATGCAATGAGTTGCTACCTGCAACCTCCAAACTCTACTATTTCACACTAAGCTGTCTTAAACGCTAAAACAAACACAAATTGAACTGGTTTTCCCATCTGTTTCTTTAACAAATGGGAGCTTAAGCCCATAGGGAAACTGTGTGGGTCAGGGAAACATCAAATGAACACTTCTGAATAAAAACAAATGTTTCTGAAGATCTCAAGATATTTCAAACACTGCACTCCATTGGCCAGGCCTCCCCGCTCCAGCGCCTGCACAGAATCCTGATGACAGCGTTATTTGCTTGAATTGGATTTGTTTCTATGCCCAGAAACAACACACCACGAGGAACCTGGAATAGGAAACAGCTACTGAGTCCTAAAAGTTTTTCCAGGACACTGTCTAAGACTAGACAGGAATGAAAAAAAAAACAGTTGGGAACCAGACCAAGGGAGCAAAAATAATGATTCTTTGGGATCTGCATTATTGTTGTTCTTTTACTATTACAAATATTAAGAACTAAAAGAAGTGGCCTACTTTCTGACAGAAAGTGCCACCCGGTGAGACAGCATTTTCCCTGGAGGAGAAGGAAGTGGCTTGATTCAACTGGAGAAGCTGGCATTATGGCCCCTGAGAAGCTTTCCCTGACACCCTCTCCCAGGCGGATGCTCCTTCTGGGTCCCTTACATGCCTCCATTCCAGCACTAAGCTCTCTGACTTAGAGCTGGCAGTTTCTCCGCCCATCTCTGAAACTAGGCTATGTGCACCTTGAGTTTTGTCTTATTCCCTTTTCTGCATCATCAGTGCCTAACAAAGTGCTTGGCACATAGTAAGTACTCGATAAAGGCTTCTTGATTCTTGAGGTAATGAATTAATAAATGAATGACAGATGAATCAGTGAAGGGATGAATCAACAATTGATAGACCTGCCTCTAGCTAATAAATTATTTCTTTCAGAAAAGAGGTGGGCCTCTGTCACCAGTTATTGTTAGCTGTCATCCAGTCGACTTCAACTCGTGGAGATCTTACGTACAGCAGAAGGAAACGTTACCTGGTCCTGTGTCATCCTCACAATCAGCAGTATGTTTGAGGCCATCCTTGTGGCTACTGTGCCAATCCATCTCACTAGGGATCTCCCACACTCTTGTTGGCCCTCTATTTCACCAAACGTGATGTCCTCCTCTAGCAATTGATCCCTCCTGATGACTTGTCCAAAGCAAGCAAGTTAGATAATATTCTATTGTGATCCATAAGGCTTTCGTTGGCTAATTTTTAGAAGCAGATCACCAGGTCTTTCTTCCTAGTCTGTCTTAAAATAAAATCCCTCTCTTTCTCTCTCTATATATGCATATACACATCTTACTGGTTCTGTTTCTCTAGAGAACCCTAAGACATTGACCAATAAATTGATGGTATTATATTGGTGGACTTATAAAATAGTTTTATTTAAAACTTTTTTTGTAAAAATTTATTTCTATCAAATATGCCATATGTCTGTGTTTCTTAAAGAAAACAAAAATAATTTACTTCTTCAAATCTATTATCTGAATATTAAACAATAAAAAAATTAGTAAAATAATTGCATTTGGTTTTCACTCATGTATTACATGATTTTTTTTAGTCACATTTATTTCCAATATGTCACAGTAAATTCCTAAAAATATATATTTTAACATGGACTAATCTTTGCTAAATAAAATTGCATAAAGTCTTTTTGGAAGTTGCATTTTTAAAGTTTTTTGAAGTATTACAGAAAAGTATTAGAAGTTGCATTTTATTGTTAATAAATTTGAAACTGCTGACACCCTCAACTGAGTCATCTCTGTAGGTTAATATATTAATTTTCACTGACAAAGTACTTTCTCCAAAGTTACAAAGGCACCTTGTAAATTCAGAACGAAGTCTACTAACCTATATTCCCAATTTTCTATTTTTTTCATATTAAAGTGTGTAAATATCTTAGTCCAAATATTTTATCAAATATTGTCTCTTTACCTCACAAGTGTCTATCATTTACAGATATTTTTGCAGGACAATACTCTTCAAATAAGTTATCTCTACTTGTTATTTCAAATCAGAAGCTTTTTAGTTTCCTTCCATTCCTGCAGAATATAACTTTATCCAGTTAAAAATGGAAATGCCCTGAAAAGATTCTTCCCACAGCCCAAGCTATTCCAAGGAGCAATTATAATTTTGAAAATGATACCTTGTACAATTTTTGAGCTCTCCACATTTAATTTGTTCAGTCTTTTTCTTCCTACTAGAGGGATAAATTTCATTGTCTTCCTGTTTGCAAGCGTTGTCTTTAACAACTGCAAGCAGTTAAAAGCTTCAAAATGATGTTTTCTGAATACTCCATTCATTGGACACTTTGATTAAAGATTTCCAACTGACATTGCATAAAATGTAATCAAAATTCACAAGTTAGTTTACAGAAGTTCAATACCACTGCAGAACATGGGGTTCTTCAAAAGTGCAAAATCCTCTAGAACTCCACGAATAATGGGCAGCAAACAGAAAGTGCATATTGCCACAGTAATTTCGATATTCAAATTTTTATCACAAAAATTTCATGGTCCAGTTACTCTAACAAAAATATACAAAATGTATAAAAATAAAATACACCAAAAGTACATAAAAATATAAATTTAAACCACTACAGCTTTTATTTCAATTGGCCTAGCATTGCAGCTTAGTGGGGGGAAATTATGAATTATATGAATACAAAAACAAATCCTAAGTCTATTTCTGCCCCATAGACTTATTTTTTTTTTTTATTGTGCTTTAGATGAAGGTTTACAGAGCAAATCTGTTTCTCATTAAATAATTAATACACATATTGTTCTGTGGCATTGGTTGCCAATCCCACCACGTGTCAACACTCTCCCCTTTTTGACCTTGGAGTCCCTATTGCCAGCTTTCCTCTTCCCTCCTGCCTTCTCGTCCTTCCCCCTGAGTTGGTGTGCCCATTTAGCCTTGTTTTGTTTTATGGGCCTGTCTAATCTTTGGTTGAACGGTAAACCCCAGGAGTGACTTCAGTACTGAGTTAAAAGGGTATCCAGGGCCCTATATGTTTCTTACAATTTTACCATAAGAGCTGTGGTTCACCAAAATTTGAATGTGTATTATCATCACCGAAACAAAGAGTTTTATCTTCAATGTTGAACTTTGAAAATGAATTTTACACTAGTATTCCAAATAAGGTCAGATGCTTCACTTTGATTAGAATCGACTTCCAGAAACTTTGATTTGCTGAAGTGGAGGGGATGTTTTCAACCAATTATTAGAATGAACTGATTTTCATCTTGAAAGCTTTGATAGCATTGATAAAAAGTGATATCCTCGAACTGTTTGTAAAGTTTTCCTTCAGCCTATGGAACCAACACATTAACAATGATCACTTCATGTTTTACACATACACAAGAAAGCTTGGGTTAAAAAATGAGTGAAATTTAGACAAAGCCATCAATTGATATAAATGAAAAAATCATACTTTGCAGAGGGATCTCTAAACACTCTTCCGTATATTCATATGTGAAATCATCATTTACAGAAGAGTCTTCTTAAATAACTACTGATTTTTAAAATTAGATGCTGATGCTTCGTCACCAAATTTTGTCATCTGGTTTTCATGTGGTCACTTGCCCAGTAGACGGTAAGTGTTGGCAAACACTCTGCGCAAGTTACACATTCATCACCACCAACTGTCTTACGAAATGGAAATTCAGGAAATATTTTTTTCATTAAACATGTACTTTTATTTTTTTCAGCTCACTGCTGCCAAAATGGCTCATTTAAAAACAAAAATTTGTTACCAAATAATAAAATAGTTTTAGATTTACACTATCCACTAAACAACAAAGCTGCTATCGCAAGAGCAGACTATTCTCGCACTGTGCTGTGGCTCTGGTCAATATTTTCCCCTATACCTGCCCTATGTTGTTGTTGTTGTGTGCCACTGAGTAGATTCTGACTCATAGTGACCCTATATGAGGGCTTCCGAGGTTGTAATCTTTATAGGAGAAGTTAGCCAGGTCTTTTCGCCCACAGAGCCACTGGCCTTTCACTTAGCCATTGCGCGACCAGGGATCTTTACACCCACTCTGTAGTTTCCCGCATTTCCCACTGACCCTGCCAAGAGGCCTCATAGCCAGTCACTTGCACTCTACAGACCCCAGCACCGCCACTACATAAGTAACTGGTGGGGCAGCAGCATCAGCCACTTCTCTCACTTCTCCTCCAGGTGGAGTTACTAACCCTACATGCTCATAGCCCAGCTCACGCTGGTTCACTAGCAAACACATGCGTGTTGTTCTTGAAAAGTGAGAGTTACCTTTCATCTGGAAAGGAATGGGAGAAGAGAGACGGGGTCATTCCTGGTAGTCTTTCAGATGGAACTACAAGTTAAAAGGAGAACTCTTTACAGAACTTGCATCTCCTACGCAATTAGGTGAGAACTTGGCAGGAGCTGGTGGTACAAAATGGAGGTCTGTCCTTTCTATCTTAGCTTATTTTAATGTAACAGTTAAAAGTGACACTTTGTTAAAAATAACAATAAAAGTAAAATCTAGGGCAAATGTTAAGCTGGAAGAGATGCCAAGACAATAGACGTAATCTAGGGCTCCCCCCGGGAAAACCCGAGATGTGCTGTCACCCTGTGTGTTATAATTCTTTGTTTTATTATTTTCACTCGAGCAAGTTTCTAAATTTCTTATCTTTTTCTCTTCTACTTAAATGTTTTTTTTCGTATGCCAGTCCTTTAGGACTCCTAGCCCTTTCATAAAACATGTAAAACCAAAAAAAACAAACCTGTTGCCGTTGAGTTGACTCTGACTCATAGAGACCCTATAGGACAGAGTAGAACTGCCCATAGGGTTTCCAAGGAGTGCCTGGTGGATTTGAACTGCTGACCTTTTGGTTAGCAGCTGTAGCTCTTAACCACTATGGCACCAGGGTTTCCATAAAACATGCAAATATCTGAGAGGGTGTAGATGCAAGATGAATGCAAATCTCATCATGATCATGGTCACGGGCTATATCTGAGACAAAATCTAAGTTCTTCCATATGTTGTAAAGAGCTGCGCTGGATCCTGCTTGTTGCCTATGCCATATCCATTCTACCCTCCTTCTTTAGTAATGAGGCAAGCTTGAAGATGGAAGCTACCTGCTAAAAATGGTGGTTCACAAAAATAAAAGGACCCTGGGTTGCTGTAGGAGAAGTGGCTGCTAACCAAAAGGTCAGCAGTTCAATTACACCAGATGCTCCTTGGAAACCCTATGGAGCAGCAGTTCTACTCTGTCCTATAGGGTCGCTATGAATCGGAATTGACTCGCTAGCAACAGATTTTGGTTTGGGTTGCTGATGACTGAGGAGACACCATAAATTTTAGGAGTTGCCTAATACCTCCAGATCCAGCAGCTGAATGCAACCCCTCTCTTACACAACCACCCTTAGGAAAAGTTTCTGCTCCCCACTGCAGGCTGTTCTTTCTCCACTCTGCTCCTCTTACCCAACATCCCTACAAGTGCCTTGTCGACGGTCCCAAAACTCACGCCCTACACCTTTTGCATTTGTTGCTCTGCTGGCCTGAGATGTCTTTCCCAGCCTTGACACCCACCCAGCTAGTTTCTGCCCTTCTGTCAGAAATTAGCTCAGTCACTATCTCCCCCAGAAGCCTCCCTACAGCTATGTTCCTGAGGTACACCATGCTTGTTCCCATCACACTCTTTGCTAAACACCTGTTAACTTACCTGTCTCCTTTATTTGACTGTGATCAACTTGAGGGAGTGGACTGTTTTTCCTCATTTCGTCCTTGTGGACAATAATACCTGGTACATAGTAGGTATGCATAATGTGAAATGAGTGAAGGAATGATGGAATGAATGTTGAAACTCACCAAAAAGGAAGGCTCCTCCAAAAGCCTCTGGGAGGATACCTAGTTGGCCTATAAAGGTGGAGGTCACAAAATGTCGGTTACTCATTCTCCATCAATAGGATCTGTTCCACTATCCTATTAAACCTCCCCTGGGACCTGGAGGGTGAGAGAACACGCTATTAGTAATCCCAGTTTATAGCGGGGCAAATGGAGGCACAAGGAGGTTAAAAGCCCCAGGTCAACCCAGGAGGTGGTGACAGACCTGGGACTGGCAATCAGGCCAGTCCATGTGCACCTGATCCAGTGTTCAGTCCTCTAAGCCTCACTGCCTCCAAGGACTCATTAGTCCTTTTTAAGTAGAATCCAAAAAGTCCTCTCTCCAGATTAAGTCACCCTGGCTTCAAATGTCTAAAGCAGCAGCTCTCTCTCTCGCTCTCTCTTTTTTTTTCCATTCAGCATTTGAAATGTTTTTAAGGGTTTATTTCAAACACCCCTTTCTTTGAACTGATTGTTCAGAACTTTCATTCCACTTTGTCGTGTTTTTTGTAGTCTGCTCTGATTTTTAAAAGGTTTTTATTTCTTCTCTATTAGCAGCCACCACCTGCTCACTGTTTGGAAGGACTATGCTTTATTTTCTTTGCCTTCATCTATTGAAATGGACAAGAGAAGCCTTAGGTGATGAACCTGGTTTTCAGTTTTTCCCCTAACCTCCCTTATTTTTAATTCCTAGTGCCACTCCTGAGGATGTGGAAGAGGAATGGAAACTCCCAGGGTGTTGATAAGTCTATGGGAGTCACTCTGCCTCTCTCCCTAGGCAGGGGAAAGGAGTGGCAGGCAGAGGAGGGCAGGAATACACCTTCAATGTTTGAGGTGCCATGGCTGTCTCAAGACTGTCCAGATGGACCACTTAGCCATCAAAGGACCCACTGTGGCCTTCTAAATGGTCACTTTGGCAGGAAATGAAAAAGTATCTTTCTCCATCCTACGGGTGTCCCATTGCCTCTGTTCTGGTCTACCATCAAGTGATGCTGGAGTTGATAGCCATTGCTGAGACCCCACCTTGATGGACACTAAGCTTGTCCCATTTTTGGCTAATGTGCACACACTGAGCCTTAGAGAGGCAGCCTTGGATATAAATATATAAATATTTTGCCAGTCCATTCTGCCCACAGGGTATCAAGTTTAATGAATTAAACATCCTCCATTAACCATCCAGCAGAACGATATTTACTCCAAGTGAGAGGGCAAGTGGCCAATGCGAAGACAAGTAAAGGACTCTGTATGTACAACTCTTCTCTATGCTATGTCTTCCCAAATCTTTAACAACAAAGTTGTAAATCCAGCAGTCTCACCAGCTGAGTTGACACCTCTGCCATCTTTCTTACCCATCTCTTACCACCTTTGAAATGAGACACATTCCCCCTGCAGCTGCCCAGCCCAGAAGTGCATGAACATGGAATAGTTCAACCTGGGGAGGGAAAGAGAGGTCTTCATCCCTTTTCCCATGATGACCTCATAACCTAAAAACCGAATATATTGTAAGTAACATTTGAACAACTTGAGAAAATATAGTTGAAACGGGTACAATGCCAGAGGCCCTTCGACATCTCTGAATATCCTTTGTAAATAATATTTACCATCCAGCTCAGAGCCATGAGAGACACTAGGGAAAGTATATCCAACTCAAGGAATGAAGGAAAGGGAAGGGCAGAAGGCAGGAAGGTGGTAGGCAGGTGGTCAGCTTGGGAAGGTTACACCAAATTGCTGGCGTTGAGCAGGCCCTGTTGTTGCTGTAGAGCCAATTCTGACTCATGGTGACTCCATGTGCGTCTGAGTAGAACTGTGCTCCATAGGGTTTTCAATGGCTGACTTTTTGGAAGTAGATTGCTAGTCTTTCTTCCAAGGCACCTCTAGGTGTCCTCAAACCACCAACCAAAAGGTTGGCAATGAGCGTGCTAACCATTTGCATTACCAAAGGACTCCCTTAATCCTACAGCCAGAGACAAAAGGCAAAGTGTGGAAGCTGACCTCTCAATTGCCTCTTTTGGGGAACAGTGATTGTCCTGTATATCCTGACCCCACTGAAATCTAAGAGGGGATCCGCTGGGAACTACCACCCAGCCTCAGAAAATTACGTAAGCATGTGAGGATCTGAGATGCCTTCTGCCCTTTGTGTTCCTTCTTTTGCAGACTGATATGGCCTCACTCACTCCTCACTGGAGGGTCTGAGCCCCTCCCCATGCGCCCAGGCTTCTCAGAGTATCCTGCATTTGGCCAAAGGTCTAGGGAAGCCTCTCCCAGGCTGTGCGGGGCTTTAGCCCAACACTAATTAGTAATGCAATCCCACAAAGAGTGAAGCTGCCTGCCACCTCCTCTCACTCATAGTGATTTATGTTCAATTTGTACAAATGGAGAAAATGAGATTTCAAATTTCAATGCCATTTCTGCAATGAGGTGATTAAAAGAGAGAGAGGTATCGCCTTCCACTGTATAGAATATTGATCCCAGTGCTATTTTCCTTTGCAATAACCATTAGCTCAGTATTATTTGCAAACCTCTAATGTGAACCTGGAGATGTAATTTACATTTGTGCCTCACTTATTTGCTTTAACAAAACAACACAAAGCTTTTGGGTCTTTCAATCTATCCATATTGTCAATAAAATTAGCAGCTTGAAGGGAAAAAATTATATTCAAAACCATAACTTCCCATTAACTACCGCAAGACACAACACATTGTTCTAAAGGGTCTTCACATCATGGTTAAGCCCCTTTCTCTTACCTTCTTCTCCTTATCACCCCACCTCCCACAGAGGGCTACAATTCAATGAGAAAATTTAGAAGTAAAGCATCGCCTCCCGCTAACTAATGTGGATCCACTTGGGTGCTGGGACTCACCACCCACGTTTGAGACCTAACCTCTCAGCACCAAATGCTGGCACAGGCCTTGGCTAAATGGCTGGGCCTGGCCGCCAGGCGCAATGACCGACCAGCAGAGTTTGCCAGGGAGCCAGGACAAATGCATACACATAGACACGTGCGGGGCCTGGCGGCACTGACCCTCTGAGAGCCTTCCCAAAAGAAAAGGGGGAGCTGTGAGGAGAGGGGAGAAGAAAAGAAAAGGCGGAGGTAATCAAGAAATAAAAGCACAGGGCTGTGCTCGTGCAATTCAAGTGGCAGTTCGTCAGCCTCCGACTCTTAACAAATAGGCCACGCAGCTCGGCTTTCTCATTTCTTGTCTGTGCAAACCTGTCAGCTGCCTACCACTGCCTACCAGACTCTGGAAGACAAGAACAAGAAAAAAGGGGGGGGGGGAGGTAGAAAAAGCTAATGACCCATAATTGCCATGATAGTGGGAGAGGGGCCAGGCAGCTGTTTTACATTCCTGGTATGTATAGTATGCAAATATCGACAAAGGCTCGACACAGTTTCGCTATTGTGGATCCGGAGGGTAACCAAATTAGCCTTTGGCAGCCATGGTAATTGGGAGGTGCTGTTCCCATTAGGAGTCCTGCAAATTATGAAGAAAAATGGACCTAGGGCTTTGTCACAAATAATAATACCAAGAAGAAAAGAGCAGGCGGCTGTCTTTTTCTTTTCTTCCCCCACTCCCCACCCTCTGCCTTTTTTTTTTTTTAATTTCTACATTGTGTTGTTAATACCTCTCCATTTAGTAATAAGAAAACAGTCTGAAATATCCCACTAGAACGTGCACACACTTGATTGCCAGAATGTCAAGTCTGCAGGGGGATAGGATAGGGGACCAGGATAAGAAACTCCTTTTGGGTGCCAGGGCCTAAGTAAGGAAAGTACAGCAGGGCCAGGGCAAATACTGGAACTGGAGCCCTGGGCGATGAGAAGGCTTCTGAACTGAGGCTGCAGAGAATATGTTCATTCCACAGTGCAGCTTTTTATACCAGTGCTCCAGAGGCCGTCGCTTCCAGGGTCATGGCTGAGATTTTTTCCTCCACCTCACTCCTGAAGATGCTAAACTTTGGCTGGCTCTAATCCCTTAAAAAACCAGATACGGCTTGAAAACCGCCAATCATGATGCATTAAGCCCCAAACTCATGAAGAAAATGTTTGGAGTCTTTCGCCCTGGGCATTCCCTTGAGATGGCCTAATTCCATGTCCCCAGGAGCTAGGTGCCTGGTGACCAGATGGGCCACTAGAATATCAGATGACTCTGAGATGAGATCACCCCTTTGTGGGGCATGGGTGAGCAAAAGGGAATGGTCAGCCTGGAGCCAAATTTGCCCCAGAGAGAGGCAAGGCATAAGAGGGGATGGCATAGAACTGGTTACCAAAAGTTACAGTGCGCACGCACATGAAGAGTGAAGGATCAATACTTCCAAAAGCATCCTTTGCTTTAAAACAATCACCTTCCAATTTCCCTTGTCTTAGAGTCTGTTTGTTCTGCTGGAGGAATACCTTCAATAAAAAAGGCCTATCTGGAAATACAATGTCCTTCATTTCTGTTCCTCCAGTTACATAGGGACATTGCATGCATTTCATTTGTACTATATTTTTATTTTACATTTCATAAAAATGTACAATGTTAGAACACAGAAAGGAATATGAACCTCCCACTTGTACAAGTGGAAAGATAGAGCCACATACATGCCTTTAAACCAGACAGCATTTCCCATAAGGAAAAAATGGAATTTTGATAAGGTTTGAAGTATCCTCAGAGACACAGCTACAAAAGGATCCTGCCAATTTTGTCCTCCAAAGAGTAAAGAGAGAACTAATGGCTACTCGCAAGTATTTGGAAAATTAACACAAACAGAAGAAAGACTAAAAATAGATCAGGTCATAGCAAAGTCAAATAGAAGGTTGGAAAATGAGTAAAAGGAAATGACAAACTGCTTGCACAGTGTCGCTGCAGATGGGACCCACAGGTCATCTAGGGAAGGCACTGGATGAAGAAGTAGAAGCCCAAGATGCTGGCTCCTTTTCCTTCTGAAATGCCCCATTCATTAGATAGGGGAATGACTGGCCCTATACTTCTCTCTGCAACCTCATCCCCATTCATTGCTAGTTTTAAATGAGGAACACTCAACTATTAGGTATAATCCAGGTTTTGAGTCTCATTCAAGAGAAACTTTAGAGTTAAAAAAAAAAAAAGTTCCTAGCATTTATAAAGTTTTTTTTTTTTTTTTGAGAAAGAAAAAACTCTTTGAAGAACATGCCCTTCTGATTTTTAATTGCATTTAGGTTTTTCTTCATGTGCCCCTTGACGTGACTGCCCAGGCCTGTAGCATCCAGGTCACCTCTCCAGCTTCATTTCTTTCTCTTCCCTTCTCAGAACTCCATCCGCACTAAACGCTCTTTCAATGTCCTGAAAAGCCAACATGCTTTCTCTGGCCTCTTGCTTTCACACAAATTACCCCCTCTGCCTACAGAAGTATTCCTGGGTACTGCCTCACCCTGCCACACACACATGTACACACACCTGCACACACATGTGCACACACACACTTCTAAGATCCTTATCCTTTTCCTCAGGTCTCTGCTTAGATGCTACTTCCTCCTGGCAGCCTTCTCTGACTTCCTAAGTCTGGAATAAGCCCCCTCCTACATGCTCTCACAGTGCCCCCTATAGACCTTATTGCAAAGTTCTCTAATTGTCTGCTTTTCCAAGGCTGTGAGCTCCATGAGAGCAGAGGTCGCCTCTCTCTTGTTCACCATTGGGTCCCTGGTGCTTAGCACAGTGCCTGGTACATGGTACTTGAACCATAAACCTGTGCTGAATGAATGCCATCTGATTATCCAAAAACTTAATTGAGGGTCTAAAAAGTGTCACTTGGTAACGGGCTCTTCTCCAACACTCTGCTTTTGCTTTGGGGAATTCAGCTTGTGAGGAAAGCCTATCAATGACAGAATCCCAGCCGGTCTCCAACATAAAAACAGACCAGTGTGTATTCCAAAAACCAAATTATCTGACCCTCCTTGTTTACCTCATGGATTTTATGATGCAGTCTTCATTCTAGCCCATAAACTTCCTTGCTCCTGGCTGAATTTAGGGCCTCTCTTCCTTTTTTCCCCCCTCAGGGATGGAATTTGTTTTATGTGAAAACTCTGCAAAGAACACTCCCTTCAATGTGCTCACACTGCTCTGCCTACCTGAGGACTTCAGGCTTTACCTCTAACCCAGAACAAGACCAACTTCAACTCTTGCAAGGAATTCAAAGTTAAACACAGAGGCAAGTTCTTTTCACCGTAACCCCAATTCAATTCACGTTCCTGGCTATTTGTATCTTAGGTGTATATTGTAAGTGTTAGAGCATAAAACCTACTTGGAAAAATAAAACATATAAAATGATAGAAATGGAAGGAGTGAAGTCATGAAAATAGTACTGGAGATTGGAGTTCGGTAGAAGAACAGCCTTCTTTAAGTTGAAATACGTGCTATTTAGAAATGGCAATGGTTTGACCTTCAAGAAATGGGGAAGACAGTGAATAGGGACAGTGGATGGAGTAGAGGATTCCTGAGAATGTTTATAGGGAGGTAATTTTGGACAGGAGCCACACTGGTGAGGGCCTTAAATATCAAGGTAAAGAATTTAGTCAAGATGAAACATTTAGATGTCACTGTAGGGTGGAGTCACACAAACGGCTTCTGAGCCAACCATAAACCTGTTGCCGTTCAGTTTATTCTGACTGATAGTGACCGTATAGGACAGAGTAGAACTGTCCCTAAGGTTTCCAAGGAACAGCTGGTGGATTCTAACTGCCGACCTTTCGGTTAGGAGCCGAGATTTTATTCAGGTCTGTGATAGACTTTTACAGTGACAGCCCCAATGAATCACATCTCTCTGTATCCACCTCTGTGTACTCCCTCCCTCATTAACTCTGGGCTTGGTCATGTGACATGCTTTGACCAATGGGACTTTAGCAAATGTGATGCAACAGAAGTTTGAAATGTACTTATGCATTGAGGTTCAGCCTCTCTTTCTGCTTGCTGGGAATCCTCCCAGCACCGTGTGAGAAAGCCTAGGATAGCCTCCTTGAAGATGAGAGACCACATGGAGAGAGAGGTCCAGCTGTCCTTTCTGACCCAGCTGAGGTCCCAGACATATAAGTGAGCCCAGCCAATGCCATGTGGTACAGATGAACTGTCCCAGCTGAGCCTCGTTCAGGTGGTCCATCTACAATATAGTGAGCAAGTAAATAATTTTCATTTTAAGTTTCTAATTTTGGGAGTGATTTGTTACTTAGCAATAGATAACTGATACAAGGTTCTCAAAAGAAGAGCCAGAAGAACTTCAGAGGGCAAGGCTACTCTTTTGGGAACTAATAAAAGAGCTGCAAACGCTGTAAGAAGCTAAAAGAATGGGGCCATGCTTTAGGGCTGCCTGCTCACAGCTGTAATACTTCTGTGGCAAGTGGAGGGCAGCAGTAATGAGGGTGGCAAAGGAAGGAGGAAAAGCCCACCATGGTGATTACCAAAGGAGCGACACGAGCCAGCACTGGTTGGAATGGGAGTGTCGGAAGGCTGGAGGGATGGAAAGAATAACAGGGGCTACAATAGCAGGGATGTAGTAGCCAAATGGCAGGCCACAGCAAGGTCAATCCACACTGGGGGAGTCACAGGGATAACACTAGTTGTTGATATCGACATGGATGGATACAGCAGGTAAATCTCAATGGCTATCTCCTAGAATCCTGTGTGAACAACAAAACATGGGGCAGTATTTTAACTCTACTGGGAGAAGGCTCCCTGATCAAGTTTTCTCATTCTGGGAAGCTGGCTGTGATTTGGGGAAGCATGGGGTGCCCAGAGAATAAAGCTATATGACAGGGCATACAAAACCCAGCAAAAGTTGTCTGTCAGCCTAGACATTATATTTGTTTTTATCTTCATCACTCATCCACTGTTGAAGTTTATGTCCAATTATTTGTTCAGTTGTCAGGATGCCAAGATAGAGTGGTGATTAAGGGCATCTGCTCTGGAATCAAATGCCAACTTAATACCAGTATTAATAATAAATACAATAGTACTGTTATTATTACTAATTTGCTACGTACTGGATATTGTGTGGAAACCCTGGTGGCGTAGTGATGAAGTGCTATGGCTGTTAACCAAAAGGTCAGCAGTTCAAATCCACCAGGCACTCCTTGGAAATTCTATGGGGCAGTTCTACTCTGTCCATAGGGTCGCTATGAGTCAGAATTGACATGATGGCAGAGGGTTTAGGTTGTTTTTTCTTTGGTTTTGGATATTGTGCTTCTGGATAACTTATTTAACCTCGGTTTTCTCATCTTTAAAATAGAGATAGGGTTGCTATGAGTCAGAATCGACTCCACAGCAGTGGGATTTTTGTTTTAAAATTTTTAATGGAGATAATAATAGTCCCTATCTTTTTTTTATCTTATACGGTTGTTGTGATGATTAAATAAAATCATACATTCAAAGCGTTTAGCCCATTGTTCAGTACATAGCAAACTCTAACACAGCTATTACAATTATTCTTTCATTTCAATAGCTATCTAGACCTCCATATTTTCCCCAGTTTCTGCACATTAATTTGGATTATCAAGAATGATTCTACCATTAATGCCTTCTCTGATCCCCAAAAGATATTAATCAGGGAGAATGGCCTCTTGATCACAGCATTTGAATCGGCAGTGAGAGAAGACAATTCCGCATTTTCCTTATGTTTGGAATTCTAATGTATTCCTGATGAAAATCTATACACACATTCAATTATGTCTGATCTTTCTATCCCATCTGGCTAGCAAGTTCTCATTAAGATATGATTTAAGAACTGAAAGTTCATTAAAAAGATCATTTTATGACAGAGTGAGAGGAGCAACGGAGGAATGATTCCATACCTTCTGCAGACCATCCCATTTAGGGCTTTTCCAGCTGCAACCGGTGTAACTCATAGAAGCGCTGCGGTCTGCCTCTCAGAGGTCTGGAGGAGTATCTCAGCCGTTAACACCTCACACCCCTGTTAATGGTGCACTAGATTAACACTGCAATGAATGCCAGCGATTTTCTTCTGCAACTTTCTTAATTTAAGCAGCATTATCTTGGAAATCTTTCTTCTAAATTCAGTTCTAAGGGCAGATACTCACAAGTAATTTCTGGTTTCAAAATCATTTCCCCCACTTTTTAAGAATTGCATTATGGGGAAAAACAGTAACATCACTTTATAAAAATGAACGGAAGCTCTGACTCAGAATGCTGAAAACAATTTCTTCAGATAATGGTTTTTTTAAGCTGAATACAACAAAGCTTACGGTAATTGCAACATCATTAGCATTCTTTCAAGAGCAGGGATCAGTCACTGAAATCTTGCATTCTACAATGTCAAAATTTGTCTGAACTGCACTTCAATAAAATCACAAAATGATAACAGTGCCTCAATTCATGCTATATAAATATGAAAAATATCATATCAGGTGGAAAAACATGAGCTACACTATTTATATAATTGTTACAAATTCCTGTTATGCAACCAATTCCCACAAAGTCCCATCGCAGTTATTCAAATACTTATGGAAGAGTGTCTTAAAATCTTTACATTTCCACCTTAAACTTAACAGTCATTCTATCAGAACACATGCTAACAATTTTATCAAGAATTCTGCTGCAGCTCAGAATAGAGGAATAACATCAACTGCTTCATGTAGCGAGATGTCCAGCCTAAGAATCACTACATTAACTCATTCCATACTGCCACAAAAAATATGTTCCAAAGTAGAAAGTGCCTTTGATACTTTTAATAACACAGAGTTGTAAAGTTTTGCCCAATTTCTATTGTAAAAAATTGTAAGCCTGTAGGAAGAAACCATAGGTGATTCCCTTCTTGTTCGTACTAGTGAAAATTTTGGTTTAGACGATGTGGGAGTTAGCTTCAAGGTACACGTGATACATCAGGTATCAGGACTGAATTTGTATGTTACATAATTCCACCTTTCATTGCCACAAGCTCCATTAAGCAGAATCACCTTGTGTTAAACAAACAAACAAAAAGCTCCACTGAAACCAGGAAACTACGGAGGTGACAGCTCATTGATGTTTTCTGCAATGAATATGTACCATGATGCCATATTTCTCACCGTGACTAACATTTACCTCACTACTCTTTTGGGTATGGATTTTATATGTGGTTCTCACATTCCTATAAAGTGGATATACTTTTGGCACAGTCTCGTTAAAATATTCTTGCTCATCCTGACTTTCATACTCATGGGATTTCTAGTAGTCAAGGTAAAGCTAGGCTGTGTTGTCGTAACAAATAAATCCCCAAACCTCAGAGGCTTGACACCTCATATAGATGCGAAGTCTGATATGGTTCAGAATTCCCAGCTCCTCCACCTTCACAATTCCACATACCACCCAATTCTGTAGATACTTAGTTCACACAAGACTCCTGAATTGGATACCCCTCTCCAGCTCCCTTGCCCTATTTTTGGAAGTATATGTTTATTATTATTGACAAAGGATAATAATAATATGCTTCCTGTTATTCCTTTAACTGGTTTCCCTAACACTAGTCACTCTCCATCCTGTCCCAGCTTCCACATTGCCACCAGAGAAGGTGGACGGTAGAGCATGGGTGGAGTCAAATACATCTAAATTTGAAACCCCGTCTTTCTCCCTTGCATGAGGGGTATACCTTAGCCTCTCTAAGCCACAGATGTCAAATGGGACTAAGTGCCTCCCCCTTATTAAATGGTTGTGAGGATTAAATGATACAATGTAGCGAGATTCCTCTGCACAGTCCCTGATATGTAGGAGTGCTCAATATGTATTACCATTATTGGTTATTACTATTACCATATCATTTTTAAAAGTTGCCCTTAACACTAAACTACCTCAGTTTGTAAGGATTAAGCTTTCACAGTCAAATGCTTTAAGCCTTCAATAACCTGCTCCTAGACAACTGTTGTGAGATCAAAACTCTACCTGGTCACCAACCATGTCTGTACTATTTCTCACTGTATCCACAGTACTTTTCCTGGTACATAGTAGGTATTCAATAAGTACACTTAAAAAAAATGGATACTAAAATAAATATTATTAAAATACACATACTAATATAAATATAAACGTTATGGCAAAAGAAATATTTTTGTCCACATTTAAACTGGAATTGTTCTTTCAATTTTAAAGGGTTTTCCCACTCAAATACAATCCTTCTTGAAGTCTACCCATATCTGCCTCTCTCCCTGTGAGGAAAGGTCCCTAAGTGGTGAAACGGTCTGTGCTTCACTGCTAACCTAAAGGCTGGTGGTTCAAACCCACCCGTAGGTACCATGGAAGGAAGTCCTGGCCATGTGCTTCCATAAAGATTACAGCCAAGAAAACCCCACAGAGCAGTTCCGTTCTGTAACACATGGGGTCACTATTAGTCGGAAGAGACTCAACACCAACGGGTTTGGTTTGTTTTTTTCCTGCGAGTAATCCTTCCTCTCTATTCTAACTTTGGAGCCTTTCTTGAGTCACTTATTGTTTTACATCTGTTAGTCTGGACTGCTTCTGATAGACTACATGTCCCTTTCTTGCCAGGATCCTATCTGTTTCATCTTTATCAATATTGCCCACATCTCAATGTACACACATACACCTACACAGTTTCACACACAGCGGATGAACTGACAGATTTTTTTTTTCATTCTTTTTTTCCAGAAACTTCTGTGGCTACAGACTCAGTCAATTATTCCACTTGCACACCCACCCTTGTAAGTTCCACTACGCAGTATTCAGAGGGAAAGCTTCATGTCACAGCAACACGACATTCCTATCCCAAGTAGACTGGAGGGAAACAAAAACTTATAACCCAAGGGAGTGAGGAGCAGTTAATGCCCTAATTGTTGGATTGGGTCAGAGATGAGAGTGACGCCTTTGGACACGGTCAGCCACTTGATCAGGGCTGGGCTGGCATGCCAGGCATGGAAGGAACAGGCTGGTGTGATCCTTAGCCCCAGCCATGCCCCCAGACCAGCCCTGACCTCCTGGGGTCACTGCTACTGCTTCTTCCCAGAGCCCTTCCCCAGTTCTACCCAGGCAATTTCCTGACTACTGAGAAGACAATTAGCTCAAACACCATTGTTCCTGGGTGTGTAGCAGCCTGATGGGCAGAGGCACACACAGCTGACCCTTGGCCAGCTGAGACTTTTCTGATCTGAGTTCAGTCATCTCCCATGTGATCTGACACTTGTCTTCCAGACCTCAGAGCTGCTGCTTCGAAGGCAGGATAAAAAATCAAATTAAGGAAAGTTGTATCAAATGCACCTTGCACTGAAGTGCCCATGTGGCTTTTGAAATTGCCTTGGTTCCTGCCCAGAATGCCTTATTTCTTTCCACCTTGGGCTGTTCTCCTTGAAACCTCCAGACTTGCTGCCTCACCCCACCGTCTGCCTGCCTTCCTCCAGGTTTCCCTTAGGGCCTTTTTAAACTGGCAGCCAAAGAGTCACTTCCCGGTAGGTGCAGTTGGCACGCCTGCAAGTGTACTTAAACTTTGTGTCTGATCAAGTTATGTGTATTGGATCTGAAACCAGTTAGTCAATTCGTTCAGGTCCCTAAGTGGCGATTTGTGGTAATGTCTACATCAATAGGAACAGAGCGGTTTGCTAGCTGGTTTACGTAAAGCAAATGGCTACAGAAAAGAGGGGCTGCCTCCAGTGTTCTGCTAATGAAGATATGGCTGGAAAAGAAAGGAAAATAGAAACAAAAGTGGGCTTCCGTATGTTCGGACATACTGAGGTAAGGTCAGTGTTCTAGGCTGAATCCATTTGCCTTCTTCAACCCACTCCACGTTCCTTCCTCCCCAACAGATCTGTTCTTGTTGATGCTTAAACATAATTAGCTTTATAATCATATTCTGTGAATACTAACACCCCAAATCCAGGACCAGTCTGTGTTTTTAAGAGGGAACCTGAGATGCTGATCCAAGGTCTACTTGGAGACTTATAGAAATGATGGAAACCAGAAAAAAAAAAATATATATATATATATATATGGTGCTGAATTCCACCTCTCGTCATTTCTGTTTTGTATAAACAGTTTCTGCATTTCCCTGGGAAGGGGAGGAAACAGCCAGGCTAAGAGGGAATTTATTTAGTGTGTGTCTGCACATTGGCTGTATCTCTTTACTACTGCAGAGTACATTGTTTCTAATAATTGTGATGGATTGATACTTATGACTGGCTGGCAGAATTCCTTTAGCATGTTAAAATATTACCCTTTATTCCTTGGTCTAATGCACAACCTGATGTTTCAGTCAGTTTTCAGATGTAATAAACAAACTTGAAAAGCAATGCCCTGAAAGAAAAGGAAGAGGCTCTGTATCTGAGGTAAGTTCCCTTTAAATCACTGCCCTCCTATAGCCAAGTGAGCCATGTAGCAGGGTTGTTCTTTAGCTCTGGTACAGTCAAGCCTTCCATGACTTTGATACACTGGGAGGAAATCTGTGCACATAAAATACTCTGAAATCTGTACGGCAACAATGGCTTGGCTAAAATGGAGCCGCTGAAATCCGCCTTGTTCTGGTCTGCTACGCAAGCCAGAAATAGCAAAATTCCTGGCTCGAGCCTGAGAGGGGCCTCCGTGGAGTCCCACTTCTGTCCTCGCCTGCTGGTTGGAAACCTGGCTTCTGAGGATGGCATTTTGCCTTTACAATCTGCCTCAATGCGCTGGTCCCTAAGATTCCTCTGGAAATTTTGCCCCTGATAGGATGTTAAGGCTCAGAAGCTTACCACCATCACCGCTGACCCAGCAACAATCCTCAGCACCTTGACAAGAGGCATATTTGACATGGCAAAGACAGGGTGAATTGCTTAGCAGCCAAGTGGCTAAATGCAAACTGAAAACTTGATTTCTTCCCTCTAATCAAGGCACATTTCTGAAAGCAGCTTTAAATCACAGGTCGCATGAATTTTTATTTCATTTTGTTTTCTTGCATTTTAATTTCCATTCTTTCTTATTGTTGGTTACATCACTTTTCATCACAGTTGTGCTGCAGAAACATGGAGTGCAATTTATGGAGCCTTAACATAAATATGATGCTAGACAGAAAAAGAGCGACATATTAGTTTAGAATTTGCAGACTCTCACACACGGAGCGCACATCGCTGATTTATGAAAATGAGATAGCTTGTAAATCTTACAGTGAGGCGCTGCATCCATAAACTCCCAAGGCACAAGAGACACAGCCCCTTAGCACAGGCTCCAGCTGGAAGCCCCTATGACCTGAAAACAAAGATACAGGCTCCAGCTGGAAGCCCCCATGACCTGAAAACAAAGATACATTAAATGTTTGTTGTTGTCGTGTGCCGTCTAGTTGATTCTGACTTATAGTAACCCTAGAGTTTACACTAGCTAGTTTTTTCAGAAGTAGTTTGCCAGGTTCTTTTTCCCAGTCTGTGTTAGTCTGGAAGCTCCGCTGAAATTTGTCCACCATGAGTGACCCTGATGGCATTTGAAATGCCAGTGCCATAGCTTCCAGCATCACAGCAACATGCAAGCCACCATAGTACGACCAACTGAAAATAAAAAATCCTCACAATGGGATCAATAAGCAACAACATGATAAATGGAGAAAAGACTGAAGTTGTCAAGGGTTTCATTTTACTTGGAACCACAATCAATGCCTAGGAAGCAGCAGTCAAGAAATCCAAACAACGTACTGCCTTGGGCAAATCTGCTGCAAAAGACCTCTCTAAAGTGTTAAAAAGCAAAGATGTCACCTTGGGGACTATGGTGCACCTGACCCAAGCCATGATATTTTCAATTGCCTGATATGCATGCAAAAGCTGGACAATGAATAATGAAGACCAAAGAACTGATGCACTTGAATTATGGTGTTGGGGAAGAATACTGAATATACATACCATGGACTGCCAGAAGAACAAACAAATCTGTCTTGGAAGGAGTAGAGCCAGAATGTTCCTTAGAAGCGAGAATGGTGAGATTTCGTCTCAAGTACTTTGGACATGTTATCAGGAGGGACCAGTCCCTGCAGAAGGACATCATGCTGGTAAATTAGAGGGTCAGCAAAAAAGAGGAAGATCCTAAACGAGATGGACTGGCACAGTGGCTGCAACAATGGGCTCAAACATAGCAACGATTGTGAGAATGGCACAGGACTGGGCAGTGTTTCGTTTTGTTATACGTAGGTTTGCTAAGAGTCAGAACCAACTTGATGGCATCTAATAACTAACAACATAGGACAGAGTAGAACTGCTGCAGAAAGGTTCTTAGGCTATAACCTTTACAGGAAGGAGCCCTGGTGACATAGTGGTTAAGCTCTTGGCTGCTAACCAAAGGTCGAACCCTCTGGCTGCTCTGTAGGAGAAAGATGTGGTAGTTTGCTTTCCTAAAGATTACATCCTTGGAAACTCTATGGGGCAGTTCTACTCTGTCCTATATTGTTGTTACGGGTCAGAATCAGCTCAGGACAATGGTTTAATCTTTACAGGAGCAGATCGCCTGGTCTTTTCTCCCACAGAGCAGCTGGTGGGCAGCCAAGCACTTAACCATTGTGCCATCAGGGCTCCTTACTAAATGCTTAAAACCCATTGCCTTTGAGTTGATTCTGACTCATAGCAACCCTATAGGACAGAGTAGAACTGCCCCATAGAGTTTCCAAGGAGCTCCTGATGGATTCGAACTGCCCACTTTTTGGTTAGCAGCCGTAGCACTTAACCACTATGCCACCAGGGTTTCTGGCTAAATGTTTAGTCCTTTGCTTTTCTTAGAAACACATCTTAAAAATTTTTTTTTAGCTGTGCACCAAACTAGTGGGAAGGTTTTCTCTTCGTGAATTAATGAGGGATGGGGACGGGGGTTTGTTGATTATTGGCCTCTTTGCTCCAGATCCAATCCTTCCCTTTCTCTACTCTGTCCATATTGCAGGGGACTTCTGTTGTGTGCAAACTACATTTCCCAAGCTCCTCTGCCAAATGGCTACTGGCTGGGATCAGCCAATAGAAGGAACGGTCAGGAGCCTGGAGGGTGAGAGTAAGGGAGAAGCCAGGTATTTCTCCCCTTTCCCCTCGCATTCCCTCTGCTTTAGGTAGCAGCACTGGGTTACTGCTTCTCCTCCATGACTCCAACGTCTGCCACACAGCCCTCTTACGATTCCAGCTCCTGCCAGGTAGCCCTGGTTCCTGGGATCCATATCCTCATCTCTTCCCTTTGTTCCTCTAGTCTGGGGAGGTAACAGCTTTCTGCTCTTGCTAGTCTCTGGGTTGCCTCACCAATCCGTTTATCTTGTCAACTCTTTCAATGCCTTTGTAACCGGACCCCATCTTAACTTCCCTGCAAAAAGTATGTGGGCTCTCTTTTCCTGGCTGGGCCCTGGATGAGGACAGTCTGCAGAAGTCACTGCAAGCACATTTATTACACAAAACCTTCATTTTCTTTTTCTTCTGGAGAAAGAAAACCACAATGTGGATCTCAAGAAATGCTACATGAAACTACCTGGGAACCCAGCAACAACATTGGAAGGACCGGAACTGAAGGTTGAAACATGTCGGAGGCTATGGTTAGAAAAAGGCAGGGACCTCCAGTAACACTGTTGAAAGAAGGATTATATGGATGACAAGGTGAAGTCTTGTAAAATTTATGACTAATTTAGAGGGGAAAAAATGGCAATAGGTCCAGAGCTTAAATTGCTTATCCTGATTTAACTTCAAAGTCAGAACCTAATGACTCTTCCAACTCCAACCTAACCATCCTATTGACTAAATTATAAATAATCTGACATCTTGGTTGCGTAGCATTTTTCAACCATTTCTCTAGGTGCCTGTAGAGTTACACATGTGTGCAATATTAACAATGCCATTGCTATACTTTTAAGCACTTCATTTTTGTGAGTCTCTCCCTGTGCATGGTGCCTCCTAAATGTCTTTGCCATCTTTTAAAAGCCTAACAGGAATGATGATTCCTTCACCACTGTTCACCAAGTTTTGAAGGCTGTACATGAAAGGTAGAGACTTTAAATGTGCTAAATAATGATTTTCAAATATATTTATGTGGATACAAGTTAGAACTGTGTTTACCTTTGGTAGGGAGCACAAGGGAGCCTCTGGAATGTTGGAAGTGTTTGACATCTTGATCTGGGTGGCAGTGACATGAATACGTATGTTTGAAAAATTACGCTGTAAGCTATACATTCAGACCTGTGCTCTTTACCATCTGTATGTATACAACAACAAAAAAATATTTTTAAAAATCATTTTCCCAAAGATCTGGAATCTTTACCACTGAACAATTGAAGAAGGGATTCCTTTCCGTTAGGACGATGGCTTCACCACATTTTTCAGGATAGGCATTTTCATAAAATTTGACAGTGGTGGTAGATGTACACATTCTTCCAAGGATACCAGGCCATGTCTCTCATGTCTCAGAGTGGTTTGGCAATACCTAGAGTTGCCTCCAGGACACCACGAGGAAGGATTTGATGGGGGTAGTTGTCAGGTATAGACAATCTATGAGAGATATTTTTATGCATGAAGTCTGTTGAGAAGTATACTTGGATCAACACCTCCTACGGTGGGGCAAAGGACACAGGATTGGTTGGAGGAAGAAGCTGAACTGTGATGCAGACAAAACCAAGGCCTCGGCTGAGGAAGACCTCCAGAGCTGGAATGCAGGCTGTCCCTGGGGAAGGATGTGTATCTTGGATGTTTACAAGAGAGAGGACTCAGTTGAAAGCTGTTAGCCTCCAATACTTCCAACAGCTGGGCAAATGAAGACTTCACTTCTGGAGTGGGGGATGAATCTGTATGGCACCAGAAACAGACACTACAGGGTTGAGGCAAGAAGTAAGGGAACAGGTGCTACTTTCAGCCCTGATAATATCCCATTCCCCCAAAAGTGTGAGCTATGTGCTTTATAAGACCTGGAATTGGTTTGCAGTCATGGGCAAAACAACAAAACCAAACCCATTGCTGCTGGATCAATTCTGGCTTATAGCAACCCCATAGGGTTTCCAAGACTGTAAATCTTTACAAAAGCAGATTGCCACATCTTTCTCCCACGGGGCCAGTGGTAGTTTCAAACTGCCAACGTTTCAGTTCACAGTCAAGCGCTTTAATCACTGTGCCACCAGGACTCCTTGGGCAAAACTATAGAGCTACTTTATTTAAATAAGAATCTCATATGGTAGCAGGATATTGAGCCTGCCAACTACCACATAGCAAAAGAAAATAAAAGACAGGGGATTGGATGGCCTGCAGGAGAAACTCAGAGGCACCTTCCCAGTCCCTCATACCCATGACCTCCTCTGTTGGGTCACATTCAACAAAGGCAACTGGAGCTGCAGGCTCATCCACCCAAGGGGCATTCCATTGAATGCTGCCATGCCAAGGAGAGAGGCATCAAACGAGTTTGCATGAGGGGGCATGTGTTAATTAGCACATTTGGGTTTGGGAAGTTGGTGACAAGCTGCCACTTTGCATCTGGCAGTTCCCTTTCTGAACAGGTGGCAACTGACTGACAGGCATTCTCCAAAGTGGAGGAGGACATCTGTGTTTTTCACACTGCGGAATACTGGATCTTTCCAAGTTGCACATTTGGGAAAACAGCTGAATTGCCTTGTTAGTTCCTCATGTTACGGTACAAATATCCACCTGATGCACAAACACTAGAGATGCACAGGTTTATGCTCAAACCAACTAAACCAAGTTTGTGAAAATTCACATAGAAACTTTATGAATTAAGACCACGTATTTTTTTTTTATATTATAAGGAGATCTCAGTAATTCAAATAAGAAAATATGTTAATGGAACAAATACACAACTACTAAAATCTAATCTGCAAGGTTTTGTTTCTCTTTAAAGACACACATGTCTATCAGTTTGTCGTACTGTGGGGGCTTGCGTGTTGCTGTGATGCTGGAAGCTATGCCACCAGTATTCAGATACCCACAGGGTCACCCATGGAGGACAGGTTTCAGCTCAGCTTCCAGACTAAGACAGACTAGGAAGAAGGACCCAGCAGTCTACTTCTGAAAAGCATTAGCCAGTGAAAACCTTATGTATAGCAGCAGAACATTGTCTTATATCGTGCTGGAAGATGAGCCACCCCGGTTGGAAGGTACTCAAAAGATGACTGGGGAAGAGCTGCCTCCTCAAAGTAGGGTCGACCTTAATGATGTGGATGGAGTAAAGCTTTCGGGACCTTCATTTGCTGATATGGCATGACTCAAAATGAGAAGAAACATCTGCAAACATCCATTAATAATCTGAACCTGAAATGTATGAAGTATGAATCTAGGAAAATTGGAAATTGTCAAAAATGAAACAGAACACATAAACATCGATATCCTCGGACTGCATCTTACATACTTTGGACATGTTGTCAGGAGGGATCAGTCCCTGGAGAAGCACACCATGCTTGGCAAAGTACAGGGTCAGCAGAAAAGACGAAGACCCTCAACAAGGTAGACTGACCCAGTGGCTGCAACAATGAGCTCAAGCATCCCAACAATTGTAAGGATGGCACAGGACTGGGCAGTGTTTAGTTCTGTTGGCGTAGGGTAGCTATGAGTTGAAACCAACTCAACGGCATCTAACAACAACAAGACACACACACACACACACAATTTGAGACTCTGGAATAGACCTGTCTTAAGCGTGAAATAAGCCAAGTGTTTTAGAAGAAAAGCTATACCAGCAAATCATAAGGAGAAACAGTATCATATAGAAGCTCCTTAATTCTGAAACATTTAACCAGCAGGCTCCCTCCCTCTTCTCTGAACTGTGTTGTGAGTGCTTATGATTCATCAGCCAGTGTCGATAATCAAAGCCATCACTGGATTGAAACTGACAATCAGATCAGGCATCCAAATTAAACAGGAATAGGAGTCTGTTTTGAAGGATCCATTACACTGAAAGAATTCCGCTAAAGACGCCACGACATTTATTGAGAACACCTCAGAGCAAGACTCAAACTGTGAACAAAATGGAAAATGTCTCAAAGGGCTCTCAAAATTAATTAGAAAAATTAAAAGAAACCTGGAAGCAAAGCTGCCGTGTAGAAAGGAGGGAAGTTCACAGAGTCAGCCTATCGCCCATGTTTGGAACCAATGCCTGGCCTAATAGACCACACCCAGCATCTCTCTGTTAAGGGGATGAAGAGCCACTAAAAGCTGCCTTCCTTCTACCTCTGGGGAAGAACTCTGTGGAGGCAGGTTTGGTTGCTGTTATTGGGATATATATCTATATCTATTTTTTAAACAAAGAGTCATTTGTTTACTTTGATAAACTGTGCCTCCCACAAGGAGAAGGTTATCTCTCTTTTCTGTTTCTTTCTTCCAGGAGGTGAACCCACTGTAAAGTGGTTGAAGATACAGCATTAAAAGTCACTGACTGGGAAAAAAAGGGACATAGATCAACAACCTATGGTTAGTCCATTTTGAATATAAATGGGAACTTCTAAAAGGCCATTAAGAAAAGCAGACTGGAAAACACATTTTTTTTCTTAGTTTTCTTGAGAAAGCCTTGGGTCCAGTGGTAACAAGCCCTGCCAGGTGGTATGAAGCCTAGAACCCAGGAATGTCTAATGATGAAAGGTTCTGGGTGAGAAACCCAGAGGGCCTCTCATGCCTATGTCTCCTTTTGAAAGACGCCATTACACATTCTTTGTACCTAATAGACCTAACTATTGGAAACAATTAAAAGGGCTGGAGATGAAGCCCTGGCCCAAAGGCAATTACAGATACGGAAGCAGTGGCCTATGAAGTGGTGTGGTGTGAGAGCGGCTCTACACTCCATCCAAAAACCCAAACCCACTGCCATTGAGTCAATTCTGACTCAGAGCAACCTTACAGGACAGAGTAGAACTGCCCCATAGAGTTTCCAAGAAGCGTCTGGTGGATTCAAACTGCCGACCTTTTGGTTAGCAGCCATAGCTCTTAACCACTATGCCTCCAGCGTTTCCCTACACTACATGGTGACTAACAACTCAGATCCTCATTCATGGTGGCAAATGTGAGCCTCAGACTATGAAGGGACTCAAAAAATGGTGCAGAAGCTGAGAACCACATAGTAAGAAGGCAGAAGTTATAACAGTGAAAAAGCCAATGGTGATGAGGTCATGAGTCAGCAGAGGCAAGGGGACTATAGGGAATTGGTGCTGTAGAAAAAGCAGAAACAAAAGCAGAAAAGGGTCAGTGGAGTGTTGGACTTGGTAGATTTGCTTGAGTAGGAGCAATGGATATCAGATGCTGAGGGCATGAAACAAGGACCTGGTAACTCTAGAAGATGAATGCGGGCTGCTAAACCACTGGAGCTACTGAATGTTCCCAAATGACACTCTAGTTCTTCTTAAGCCTCAGCTGTGTGCTGATCAGGTAGTTTCCTATTCTTCATTTCCCTGGGTATTATTACAATCATCTCCATTAACTGAGATAAACTTAGATTGTCTTGGCTCCTTGTTACTCGAAAATACCTCCCTGGTTTACTGTCCTAATAGTGATAAACACAATGGCAAATGCCATTTGTAGTACATTCATGACTAAGTCATGTAGCTTCATGGACTGGGATGATCAAACCCACTGTGTTGTGTTCACTCGGAACCCTTGGTCCCCTTGTCAGCTTTCTGAAGAGAGAGAATACGCCCCTAAAATGGGAGTCAGCATTCACACCACAGGGCCTGTGACCTGTGAATAGCCATGATTTCATCTGCAAAGTATAGGTAGCCATGATGATGAGCTACAGACACTTGTCTGTATATCCATACTTAGCTGTTTGTGTACATCTCTTTGTGGTCACATTTCAGGGTCCAGATGTCATGGTTACTTAGGCAAACAACATTAGCAGCCCAGGGTAAATCTACAGGTACCTTTGTCTCTGAGGATGCCTGCTGTGTTGGGCACATCGACAGTCATGGGCTTCCTTTTGCTTTAAGTCATAACTGTTCATGTATCTAGGATCTGCCTGAGAAGTGTCACATGGTTTAACATGAGAACTGTCTGAAAAAGAAGTTGACTGCACATGTCTGCTCTTGATGGTTTTGGCTCCACAGTGGCACCTACTCCACAAGATTGACAGCCACACATCCATTCTCCTCTAGTCCCCAACCTGACTCCTGCGGCTTTCGATTACCAACGTGTCAGTGAGAGGCAATGTTATGATTTAACCGTATACGTCGTTTCCTAAATGGGAGAGAAGGAAAAAAGAGAAGGGGAATTGCCCTTGAAGAGGGAGGATACTGAACGCGTATCTACATAAAATACATTGTCAAAGATGGGGAATACTTCCTTCATTTCAGGAAAATGTAACCAACTGAATGGGCCCAATTTCAGACTAATGTTAAAGGGTACGCAATTGGCCTTTTTGGTGACATTTTTGAGCTTTCACTTCCAAAAAGAAAATAAGAAATCTCAAAGGACTGAACTGGGGTTTATTCTCCTGAGGAAGAAATGAGGGTGATATTTGTGGCATTTCTTCATTTGTTTAAACTATAAACACCGTTCTGCTCTGGGAATTGTCCTTTATTCAAAAAACAACCGCAACAAAAGGGAAGAAGACCCAAATGAAAATATATGCTTATTGTTTGAGTCAATGACAGGATTAATAAAAGTCTGATTAATAAATAAACAGAAATGGAAAAAAAAAGTTACAGTTTCGTTTAACCCAATCATTTCTTTTTTCTCTTTTAAATACCCCTTTGCCATTCCACTCTCCAGCTTTGGGAAGAAAGTATTATTTTAATCTCGGTGCTTTCTTTCAATAGCTGTGGAATAAATGGTAGCAGAAGGATAAACAGAAGGGGGAAAGAAACAAGTGAACTCAAATCAGAGAATTCACATCCATTTTTCCAAAAGCGGGAAAACCAAAAATATCACTCTGAAACCTCAACCCCCTTACTCTCCCAAAACTGATTTTCTTTGGACTTGCTCCTACATAAAAGTCTACCTAGGTTTCAAAACCGGTTTCTCCATTTTTTTCTAGAACCAACCAAATATTGAGTGTGTGCAAAAACATGGTAGCTTAAAAAAAAAAAAAAAGGATAATTATCAGAGGGAAGGAGAAGGAAGGAAAGAGAAAGAAAATAAAGAGATATGACACAAGGGAACTGGGCCAAATGAAGACAAAGCAATGCACTTAACCCACCTGGCAAGCAAATCGGACCAGCAAGGCGCTCTCAGCCAATCGCCTGGGTCTGCGGCAGGGAGGAGAGTCAGCATGGGTTCATTTGGCCGAGGAGTGTGTTTCATAAACCTTACGGTGCAGCTATGAAAGCTATCAGGATCTTCCCACGTTTCCTGTCATTCCGTGGAGATTGGCTGCTGGAGTATTGGTGGGGGGGGGGCTGGGGAGCAGTGGGGAGAGGAGGTGGTGGTGAGGGGGTTGGTTGGGTTGTTGAAGGGGGGAACTGGCTCGGGTGGGAAGCGGAATTACAGGAATTTATTTTAAATGCATATACAAAATGTAATGAGGGGGAAAAACCCCAGTTTATTCCTTTTGGGTCATGTGAGGGAGCCACTGGCAAAGATAATATATGAGGGGAGAGACAGAGTAAAAGAGAGAGAAAGGAGTAGGGAGGGAGGAGGAGAGAGAGAGAGGCAAAAGGCTTTCTATTATTCGGGACACCGGTGAAGCACACTGAGGCAGCTGGAAGATTAAATTAAGTATTATATCTGCTGACCCTATTGCCATGGTTACCGGACAGCGGAAAATATTAATCAACCCAAGCCTTTTCAGATGAATGTGCTTGAAAAAATACAATAAATATAAATATATATGTATATCCTCTCTGCTCTGCTGTACAAATGCAGAATGCCAGCCAGTGCACCACCTGATAGTGGAGATAAACAAGTAAAAAAAAATTCTGTCTTTGAGAAGGTTTACGTCACTTCTAGAAGGCAGAGCACGAACAGTGGGGTTGACCACTTGCTCACTTTCTCTTTAACTGGCTTTTTCCCCAAACCCTTCATTAATGAACTCTAACTTCCGGCTTGATTGCAAAGTCAAGGGGCGGTTTTATTTGTCTCCTTATTCCGAGGAAACCCAGCCAGTTACCCTTGTGCAATGTCCAAAGCTGAAGCACACTGAAGAAAATAAAAAGACAAGAAATAGATATAGATAAAATCAGAAGCCCAGCAAATCAGGATTGGAATAAAAAATTCCAGCCTGTTTAGCTGTGAGTCTAAAGGATCCAATGCTTAATTACTGCTCGGGCTTAAAATGTAAATTTTTCCACCAGTTACAAATCACAGAGCCTGCCCCTGTTCATTGCCGAAGCTCAGATTCTGTCTCTCAGTTTGCCCCCAGCAGCTGACACCGCAAGCCTTTCCTGCCTGCCTTGAAACATACCGTCACTGGTCCCAGGATGGAAAACTTGAGGATCACAGTGTAGAGCCTAAGAGCATGGATACACTGACACCAAATAGACTCACTGGAGCAGAACCTTCCCTGCTCAATTTAGGAGGATTCTCAGCACTTTGCCCTTAGATGTTCCCTTCTCTTCCACTCAATATTTCCTGAGGTCCTAGTATGTGCAAGGCACCCTGCTGCACAGTGTTTGGAGGACACTGAGAAGACAAAGACACAGGAGCTCGCACTACTGCATGATTGGGGTTGGGGAGGCAGGATCCTTGAAGTTCATGTCGATCAAATGCCACCAAGTTGCAAATTATGGTAACAGAAACCCAGAGTGCATAAAGGATTTGCTTAAGGACCGTTGATTTTTCATGGAAGACTGAGTCTTGCAGAGAATCTCCTAAACCCTAGGCCTAACCTGATCTGAGATGTCAAGATACTTAACTAAAAGCTTATTTATCTTTTTAAGAAATGATATGAGTTCCAAAATACTCACAGTGCCACTTTGCCTGGATCTTCTCCAGGTATTTAGGGATATAAGAAATCCAATGGGCAAGTTCTCTTCCATTTTTCAGTTTTCCTAACTGTCCCCCTCAAAATAATCAAACATACGGTAGGAAGAATAGACTTGCGTCCAGCTCTCCTTCCCCTGTTGAATACTCATGTACTTCTGTGGGGCAGTTCTACTGTGTCCTATAGGGTTGCTATGAGTCAGAATCGACTCAATGGCAACAGGGTTTAGGTTAACACATAGTCCCAAGGAAATGCAGTGAAGCTGAGCTTAGACCTGCTAACAGAATGTTCATGTGGATTAGCTAGAATGAACCAAAGCAAGTCTCCATGTCAAGCCTGGCTCTGACACCCGCTCGTCTGGAGCCATGGGGGTTCAGATGGCTTTTCTCTTAGTTAACCTTCACCACATGTAGTCCTGACCAAGACCAATCAGCCTTCTCCTTCTGCTTAGGTGCAATTTCACACAGTAGGTGACATTAACTTGGTAGCTAAGACCCCACGTGCAGCCACAGCAACCACAGGGTCCCAGCACATGACAAGAGACAGCAGGTTGTATAAGCCTATAAATTATTTCCCCATAGTAACGGCAAGATTACACACTTTAATATGCATGCAGCCTGAGAGAGCCCTCTTCCTGGCTGAACCAAGGCGATAATGTGTATTTTGTGTCCAGAAATCCATTCTAAAGTGTGCAGCATGTAATATGCAGTATTACATAAAGGGTGCCAACATGACCCGTCTCACCTAGATCCTTCAATGAACTTATACATGGAGTACTTCTTCCTTCACAGTCTCCCTTTGCCTTTAGAGTCTCCAGTTTTATGTCAACACTCTTGCGACATATTCAATACCCATTCCAGTTTTAGGAAGCCTTTTTGTTCTATTGTCTGCCTATAGCATTTTTGGTTTCTTTAGTTGGACATGACCTAATTCAGGGGTTTTCTTTTTGGGGGAAGGAAACTGTGTCAATAAAGAGGTAGGAGGAATAAAATAAAGAAACTAGGTGATATAGAGGATCTAGAATATATACTTATACATATTTATATATTTATACATATAAATACACAAAAATAACGTGATAGATCTTGGGCTAATGGCTGGGCTGAAGGCTGTATTCTTTTAAGTTCAATACAACATGCCTCTCACTCCAATATGACTTCTAGAAGAACTACTGACACCAGACAGTTCACAAACATCCTAGCAACTGACATAGTGGAAAAAGTATTGGATGCAATGCTGGATAGAGTACGGATGAAATTCACCTCTGCCACTTTTTAGACAAGTGTTTCAATCTGTCTGATCCTCAGTCACCCCATCAATAAAAACCAAAAAAACCAAACCCAGTACCGTCGAGTTGATTCCGACTCATAGCGACCCTATAGGACAGAGTAGAACTACCCCATAGAGTTTCCAAGGAGAACTTGGTGGATTTAACTGCTGACCCTTTGGTTAGCAGCCGTAGCACTTAACTACCACACAACCAGGATTTCCACCCCACCAATACAATGGAATAAAAATAATAATTACAAAATTTTTGTGAAATTAGATTAGTACCTAATGAATGCTCAATAAATTTTAGGTCCCAGGCATGGTCCCTCTGAAAATGAGTAAGGGTGGTAATTTAGTATTGATAAAAAATGACTTCCTCCAAATGCCCATTGATACTATTAGCTAACTAAACCCATTAAAATCCGAATGGGGCTCTAAGAATATCCAGTTAAGGCACACAAGAGGTTAGTGAATTCATTTATCCACTAATATACTGAAGTATTTTTTCCAAGCCTTAACTCTTTCCTCAGTGAAATGGGTGTGATGGGTCTTGTGGAAGCATTAAAGTTTAGTGTAACTAATGTGCTTTTGGGAAAATGTTTACCTTTTATGAAAGGAAGTTAGATTGGTTATTGAAGGCTTTTTTTTTTTTTCCTCTTCATACATCCTTAAACACACACACAAAACCCAACATGTTCCAGAGAAAAAGATTTGAGTCTACCACCACGGAATACTTCATGCAGGTAAAAGGATATTATACTGCAAGCATGGGTGTGCACTTTTTCAGGACTGTCATTACACACATGTGAGTTAGGCAGGCAGAGCAGAGCATATACACAAGGCTTTCGTTTTATCACATGGAACCAGTTAAGGGAAATAGCGTGGGCTGAACTTTGGACAACCCTGAATCATACTCAATTTATTCTCCGTCATCCAACAAGTCATCATCAAAAACAGGCAAAACACAGTTCAGAGAGAATAGTACACATTGGAAATACACACAGACGCAATGTTACACTATTGCCCAGATATGAATGAAGTCTGTGAGACATAAGCCTTAAATGGCAAAAATAGAAGCAGTCTGTCTCTCTCCTCCTTCCTCAAAGGAGGTTGTGTGTCTTTGACACTTTTTCGGTGAATAAGAACTGTGCTGAAGGTTTGTGATATCTTCTGAATAAATCTCAGGAATAGATGTCCTTGCACCAAATGTACAAAGGTTCAAATATTAACACTCAAGGTACATTTTAGACTCCCTAATGGACACAATTCACTGCCAATGAATAAAATGCATGCCAAATGCAGTTTGCCAGAGCAATACACGTTCACAAAATAATAATTAATTGGATACTTTTAAGGTCCTCCTTTTTCTGGTATAGCCACTTTGGTATCAATTCTCCTACACAAAATTTAGTCACAACAGCTGCTACTAGGACAGAATGTTTTGGGGGGGAGAGCTTTGGAAATTCTGTTCTTTCTCTCCCCCCAACTTGAAGAACTTCTACATACCCATTCAAGCCCAGATGCCCTGTTTCAAATGGCACGACCTCACTACTACCCATGCCAACCTCATCTTTTCTTCACTGTGCTCCTCTCTCCCACATTCCACCAGCAAGGCCCTTCCATGCTTCCCAGTCCAGTTTGAATAAAGGCAAACTTCAACATACTGCATGATCTAGGCTCTGATTCTCTCTCACTTCATTTCTTACTACTCCCACCTTGATCTAGTCTTGCTTTCTTTCCCCTTCTCAAACATGCTGGCTCATTCCCTCAAGATGTTTGCACTTGTTGTTTCTTCTCCCCGGGCTACAGTTTTCCTATGAGCTTGGTATGGCTGGGTTCTTCTCGTCATTATGATCTCAACTATAATGTCACCTTTTCTGAGAAGATATCCTTGATCAACGAATCTAAAGTCACTATCTAGCCACTTGCTATTACATCACCATATTTTAATTCTTCTCATAGCACTCATCATTACCTAATATTTGTTGGTTTGTTTGTTAATTCATTGTCTATGTTCCCCACTAGAGTACAAGCTTCATGAGAGGTCAGCAGGTGGAGTCCACCAGTTGCTCCTTAGAAACTCTATAGGGCAATTCTATCCTGTCCTATGGGGTTGCTATGAGTGGGAACTGACTTGACCACAATGGGTTTGAGTTTTTATTATTATTATTATTCTGTCAAATGACATATTGCATTGGGAAAATCTGCTGCAAAAGACCTCTTTAAAGTGTTAAAAAGTAAAGATGTCACTTTGAGGGCTAAGGTGTGCCTGACCCAAGCCATGGTATCTTCAATTTCCTCATACGCATGCAAAAGCCAGACAATGAATAAGGAAGACCAAAAAAGAATGGATGCATTTGAATTATGGTGTTGGCAAAGAATATTGAATATACCATAAACTGCCAGAAGAACGAACAAATCTATCCTGGAAGGAGTATAGCCAGAATGCTCCTTAGAAGCAAGGATGGCGAGACTTCGTCTCACATACTTTGGACATGTTATCAGGAGGAACAAGTCCCTGGAGAAGGACATCATGCTTGGTAAAGTAGAGGGTCAGTGAGAAAGAGGAAGACCCTCCATGAGATGGACTGACACAGTAGCTACAACAATGGGCTCAAGCATAGCAATGATTGTGAGGATGGCACAGGATTGGACAGTGTTTCATTCTGCTGTACAGAGGGTGGCTATGAGTTGGAACCAACTCAATGGCACCTAACAAACAACATTCTGTCTTCCCACAGAATTTCATCTGTGCCACGATTATAACATCAATCATACAGGGTTTATATTGTTTATCTGATGGACCCAAGTAAGCCATGAAGGTGAGGGTTAAATTTTTTTTTTTTTACTTTTGTCTATCCACTCCCAAATTACATCACCAAGGGCCACCATATAGTGACGCACAAGTGATGTACTGGACAACTCCAAAGGAAGCAATCTGCATCATGGGGATGTGAATGGCACCCAGAGTTATGCAATATCCAATCTGCACAACCATAAATGGCAGTGCAGACTTCCCTTCATCTCTGAGAGAAATCACATGGACTTCATTTTTCCTTCCCCTCTTCTCTGCCCCTTTCTCCCTCAGTCTATATCACAGGATTTGGAAAGGCCCTCAGAGGTGGACCTCCGTGGGATTTTGTATAGGACAACTTGTGTGTACCACTTAAAATCCTCTCAGCCTTAGCATCTTCTCCAGCAATAAGTGTGATGACCAGTTATGCACAGACTTTGACCACATTTGTGCAGGTACAACTGGACAGTGCTTTGATTTGAACTGTGCATCTTATCTTTGGTTTTTTGCGTGATGCTTCTCTGATGTTGTGAAATTAGATACCTGTGAGAATCTGATCAACATTCAAGCCTAGCAACATAGAAGGTGACCATCTAGTGATGGAAGTTAATGGAAACTTGTGTTTTACCTTTTATAACCTGGGAAGACAGCTCTGAAATTCGTTTTCTGAAGTTCCTAAGAAGCTCCAGGTGAGATTAAGCACAAACTGCTTACAAAAGTGGCCAATTCAACAAATGACATTTGTATTGTTTTTTTTCTTATTTTATGTATCTCTCCCACAGCCCCCCACTCCGACTACCCAAGACTACTTCCCAAATAAACTGCCTGCTCTGCTTTCAGGAGAAATGCAGGCAAGACAGTTGGTACCAGAAGTAGAGTAGTGATAAACCTAACAGTAGCACAACAGTTACCAAGATTTTCACTTGTGATGGATTGGGATTAAGTGAAAATAGAAGGTAAAGCATGGAATTATATGGTATCTACGAAACTTACATGACATGGGGAAATGGTGATTATAAATATTATGGGGTTGAATGGTTTTTGTTACCTTTCTGGAAGTTATCTTTATCAAAATAAATGGTAAACTCAGTTTAGACAACTATTAATCCAAAGCAGCTATGAAAACCTGGGGGCCTCTATGATGGCATTTGAGGAGACATTCATCTTCTACAGCCACATGGAAAACAGAGCTGAAAATCAGGCCCAGGACCTCATTTTGAGGGTAGAAAAACTTCAAAAGAGATTAAATGCAGTCTCAGCAGGTCTCCTATGTCAAATTCAGAACTCCGATAGAAAGATAGGGGGGTCTTGAAACCTGAAATGCAGTAATTTGAGTGGATGATCCTGACGGTCTTGAATTTCTGGGTTCCCTGAATTCTTACAGCTGGTAGAAAGAGCCCCATCCCCTATGCTAGAAGAGAAAAGCTTCCCCTCTCCTAGGGATCCTGCAAAGACCTCACCTGAGGCATGTTCTTTATAAGATCATGCTCGTGCTCCTCAGAATTAATTCCCACCATCTTCCATTGTCTACCATCTGATAGCCAGGGTCAGATTTCAGGTAGACTCAAGTAGAGGAAATAAAGTACCCGCTCCACAAAGAAACAGCTTAAACACTTAAGGAACTACATACAGGGCATGGCAATTTTATAGCAAAACATGTGTGAGAATGGATCCAAAGTGTGTTGAAAGGGGAAGGGGTGGAGGTTAGGAAATAAGATGGATAGGGAAAAAACTTAATGGCATAAGAAGCCTTTCTTATGACTCCAAGTTCAATAATCTGGCCAAGATACCTGGAGTCAGTCTTAATATTACCTGGGCTAGTTCCTAGAAGTTTGGACATGCTTCTAGGAATGTTTACATCAAATGAGGCAGAAATTCTATAACTGCTTTAGCATTGTTTTCAGGAAAGAGTGAGAAGGGTCAGGAGAGGGGAATGTTGGAAGAGATTTATTATCTGAGACCACAGAATCCACTAGTTGACTATGTTGTCTGGGAAGGCCCAGAAAACACTCTTTTCACCAAGTCAGTAGGGAATGCATTAGTGAGATGGGCACTGTCATCTCTGTGAAACTCACTGGTGGCTGTATTCTTTAAGTCACGGTAGGCAAAAGGAAATACCAACATGGAACTCAGTTCTTTAACGTCAATAAAGATGACAGGAGTCCATAATGGCAGAGGATAGATAGGGCCACGTAACCATTCAAGGCAGGATTGTAGTAGTTACTGTAATGAGTAGCAAGGCTGGGCTGATAATAGGGGTCTGAGGAAATGGCTAAAAATCACAATGTTCTGATGGGTGACACAGAAGAATTGTTCTTTGAAAAGTAGTCTCTAGAGTGAAACTGAGTCCTAGTAAATGACTGAGAGTTATGGGACTCCAACAGACCATGTGTTTGGAACTTCCCTTTATGACCTGGGTATTATTAGATCCACTGAGTCATAATTTGAATAGGCAGTCCATATTTCATTAAACAATGTAAATAGCAGGTATATTCAGAATCAAGTCTGAGAAGATCCAGAGCTATAAGAACAGGTGGCCCAGATGATCCTGGTGTCATCTAAATCGGTTGCATTGACACTTCCTTTCAATCCACATCAACTGCCTCATTGCAGGATTTTCTATGACCAGCTAATGGAGGAGAAAAAAAACTTGGGGCTGGTTAATGGCCATGTTGGCACAACAGGTTGGTCAAGATCAAAGAGCCTCATTCAAGGATGGCCCACAAGAGAGTAGTAAGGGGAAATTCTCCCTAAGGCAGAGCTCCAAGTAGGATACCTGGTCATCAATTTGGTGTGAATAAGAAATGGTCTGAGATAAGGCTACATAAAGACTACCAAGCTGTGGCAAATGTCTGGTTGGTCTGGAACCTGGAGGAGCAAGATTGCAAGACTGGAAACAAGAAGGTCTGAGAAAAAGACATGGATGGACCTATGGGAGTAAGTATAATACATATGGCTCTTTTGTCTCATGTTAACACCCACCACAGAGGAGGCACTGCATAAGCAGGGGGATTCATCCATTTTTTCCTCTTGGTTATGCTAGGCGATTAGTTCTGTAGAACCAGGAGGGTTGACAATGGAGGGCAAGATTTTATAAAGAAAGTGATAATTTTAGCCATAATGAACGAGGGATCTATATTGGATAGGCTAATCTGGGTATCACTTACTGATGGCGTATGATATGCTAAAACTATGCCTTATAGGCATTTTATACCTATTTTCAAATTTATTCTTCATAATAATTATGAATTAGATTGTATTACTATCATTTTATAGATTTAAAAAAAAAAAAAAAAACCCCGTTGCTGTTGAGTCGATTCCGACTCAACAGCAACCCTAAAGGACAAAGTAGAACTGCCCCATAGGTTTTCCAAGGAGTGCTAGTGGATTCAAACTGCCATAGCCCTTAACCACTATGCAACCAGGGTTTTCATTTTTATAGATGAGGAAGCTAAATATTCTCAACTTTATTATTTTTATTGTCATTATTCTATAATTCCACTCATGATACTATCAAACATTGGTTAAGAACATACTTCGCATCTATCATCTCATTTATTCCTCAATAATCCTGTGAGATAGGCATTTGTTATGCCCTGTTTCACTAGTGATAAATTGAAACTCACAATCACCAAGGTTGCCTGATCTGAAGCTACCCTCTAGTTAAGCACGCTATGCCACTCCTATTCTTGCTTAGAAAGCAGAGGTGGACAGTTGGTGAAAGGTGGGCCACTGAGGGCAATAACATTTTTATGAATGAATAAATGAATGAGCTAAGATGAATTGCCAATGTGTCTGACCTTCCTGAGAAGGCCTACTGCTCCTGCTTTCCTCTCCCCGCTCCCCTTTCTCTTCTCCCACATAAGTGTTGATGGACAAAATATGATGACAATTGAGCTAGTCTTAGTCATCGTCACAATCTTGATATTTTATTCTAATTTTTATCCCCCTCACAAACCAAAAGGATTCATGTTTTGAGAAATAAACACATAAAGAGAATTCTAGCATATTCATTGTGAGGTATGTATTGCGAACACTTCTAAGAGGCTTTTCCATGCTACTTCCCAGAATGCTCTGAACCTCATACAGGCCAGGAAGTCTGATTTCTGAAGGCCCCCTTTCCATGCTTTTATCTACATAACTTTCATTGACCTAAATCGCATTTGTGTGCAGAAGGGCAGCACAATTGAGGCTCAGCCAAGTCTTGTCATCTTTTTGTTAAGCTTCCCAGGTTGCCAATTACCAATTCTGCGCACTCGGGGTTGTGCAGGACACACCACATTAAATTGGAACAGAATGTCCTGGCTAATGATAACCCATTCAAATATGTAAAGGGATTCCTGGATAATAAAGATGGAGTGGAGGTCTGAAGCTTAAACTAGAATGGAGAAGAATGAAGACAGAGGAGAGACAGGGAAAGGGTAAGATGGAGGGAGGGAGGGAGGGAGGGAAGAAGAGAAAGAGAAGCAGAGAGAAAGCTACACATATGAGCACCTGAGGGTACAGTTCCTTTAGAAGTATGTAATGGATAGGAGGCTGAAAACAATCCCTTGGAATGATTTATGGCTAGGGGGAATCTGGGACCATTTAAAATCTGTCATGGAGGAATCTGGGACTCTATTTGGAGACATTTCTTTGAGCTGTATCTATGTCTAACTATTTTGATCATCTGACCAGCTGTTTCAGTAGAATGATTGTGTGGCTGGACTGATCGGCGGAATCAGTCAAACAAGCGCATCTGGAAGATGATATACAGTCAGTCTAAATAGTACATTCTCTGTGCAAATGCAAACACATTGTTTCCACTGGTCATTTACCATTTATCAAATACAATATGGAACTAAGTAATCCCTATGAAATAAATTTACATCCAAAGACAGAAAGCAGGGGAAATCATGTCAGCACCCCTACTGCTAACTCTTCATCATCATCATTAAATACTGACCCATGGGTTCTTTAAGAATACAATGCCATGACCTATGTGAAGGCATTCTGAAAAGTTAAACAAGTCACACAAAATCATAATACTGAGTTTGATCACTGCTAGAAGAGATAATAGCATTAAGCAGCCTCTTACAGTTGGGGCTGTACAGAGGAAGTTAAAGCAACATAGGCTCCTTTACAATCAGGGCTTGCATTCTACATAGGCTGATGTCCAAGAACTGCCTGGTTAGAAAAGAGAATACCAATGTGCGTGTGTGTGTGTACAGTATATAGTGTATACAGTATGTTGGTGTTAGGTTGCATCAAGTCACTTTAGACTTACAGCAACCCTATGTACAAGAGTATAAGACACTGCCCAGTCCTGCACCATCCTCACAATCATTGCTATGTTTGAACGCATTGTTGCAGCCACCGTGTCAATCTCATTGCGAGTCTTCCTATTTTTCACTGACCTTCTCTTTTACCAGCATGATGTCCTTCTCCAGGGACTGATCCCTCCTGATATCGTGTCCAAAGTATATGTGAGATGAAGTCTCACCATCCTCGCTTCTAAGGAGCATTCTGGCTGTACTTCTCCCATCTGGCAGTTCATGGTACATTCAATATTCTTTGCCAACACCATAATTCAAAGGCACCAACTCTTCTTCGGTCTTCCTTATTCATTGTCCAGTTTTTGCATGTGTATGAGGAAACCGAAAATACCATGGCTTGGGTCAGGCATACTTTAGTCCTCAAAGTGACATCTTTGCTTTTTAATGCTTTAAAAAGGTTTTTTGCCACAGATTTGCCCAATGCAAGGCGTCCTTTGATTTCTTAGCTGCTGCTTCGTGGGTGTTGACTGTGGATCCGAGTAAAAAATTCCTTGACAACTTCAATCCTTTCCCCATTTATCATGGCGTGGCTTATTGGTCCAGATGTGAGAATTTTTGTTTTCTTCATATATACCAGCAAAACCCATTGCTGTTGAGTCAATTCTGACTTACAGAGAATTTGGAGAACAGAATCAAACTGCCCCACAGGGTTTCCAAGGAGTGGCTGGTGGATCCAAACTGCTGACCTTTTGGTTAGTAGCTGAACACTTAATCATTGCACTACCAGGAATCCTCTTTATACATACAGAATATACACAGTATCTCCAGAGCCCTGGTGGCGCAGTGGCTTAAGCGTTTGACTGCTAATCAGAAGATCGGCAGTCCAAATAAACCAGCTGCTTCTTGGAAACCCTGTGGGGCAGTTCTACTCTATCCTCTAGGGTTGGTATGAGTCAGAATGGACTTGACAGCAATGGGTTTGGGTTTTTTTTTTTTTTTTAATAGTATATCTCTTGTGTACAGTATATATGACCAAAAAAAAAAAAAAAAACCAAAAAACCAAACCCAATGCTGTTGAGTCGATTCTGACTCATGGAGACCCCATAGGGTTTCAAGGCTGTAAATCTCTACTGATGCAGACTGCCCCATCTTTCTCCCACAGAGACACTAGTGGTTTTAAACCTCTGACCTTCTGGTTAGTAGTCAATTGCTTTAACCACTGTGCCACCAGGGCTCCTTACAGTACATATACGTATACATGTATACAGTACATACATATACTATACACAAGAGATACATACTCACACACATGCAGAAAATAAATTCAAATGTACAAAGTTTATCTTTACACTGTATGTAAATCTGATTGTCTGAATGACCAGTACTGTGGCACCTGATGTGTACCTGCAGTGGGGTGGTTATTAGAAGTCTGGATATCCCTTCTTTGCAGTCAGTGCTCAAACATACCTCTTTCTCAGTCCTTTCTATGAAATAACACTTCAAAGTGCCTATTACCCACTAGGTATTTTCCTTTGGAAATTGTACCTTGGAGCCCATGTATCTTAAAAATAATTAGCTTTTCTCAATACAACTTCCTCCTTCATTCTCTATTGATTTTCATCACGTGAACTCCATATGTGGCAGGATCTTTGAGTTGTTCATTACTGTTTTCCTAAGGCTGGAATATAGCAGGTGCTCACTGAATACATGTTGAAGATGGAAGGACAGAATACTGATATTACTATTCTCATTTTGGGCCTCATCTCGGATGTACCCTTTCGAGTTACACACAAAACCAAACCTATTTCTGCTGAGTTAATTCTGACTCATAGTGACCCTATAGGACAGAGTAGAACTGCCCCATAGGAGCACCTGGTGGACTAGAACTGCTGACATTTTGGTCAGCAGCCGAGTTCTTAAGCACTGCACCACCACGGCTCAGGTTACACACTAAGCCCTGTCATTTCTTTCTTCAAAATGCTTTTTTTGCATTTGTTTTTACCTCACTAGGTTGATGGGCGATAAAATGAGATTGAGCATGTGCAAATTCTTGATAAACTGTAAAACCCCATATACCTTTAAGGTAATTATTCCTTTCAACTTCTGCCTGCCAGTTCCCCAGCTGAGGTCTTCATGGTCTCACAAACTTCACAGACTGAACTGGCTTTCTTTCTTTCCGAGTCTCTGTTCACATCATCTTCACATACCCTCCAAAGCACTGCTGTAATTATGCCATTCTGCTTTCCAACACCTTCAACGAGAAGCTCCCTATTACCTATAGGATTTCAAAGCAATCAAGATCATTCATATTCAGGAATCTGCATATTTTTCTACCTGTATCTCCTGCTCACTTCCTTTGCTCTAGAAATACTTGTTATCTCATGCTCCTCCAACAGGCATGGTCATCCCTGCCTTCAGGATGTATGTCTCTCTCCATATTCATCAATAAAATCCATGGTGAACCAATACACAGACGAAATGTTCCTTCCTATACATCTTCACAAATCTCATCTACCTTTCAAATACCATATCTAGCCCTACAGTCTTCTTCCCTGACTGCCTTAGTTTGGGTTAGTGTTTCAGTCCCTGAGGCAAGAAATATAACAGCATGTAGTTATTTGGGAAGAGCAGGGAAGATCAGCAGTGATCTTAATCAGGAGTGATCTTCATATCACGGGAAAAATCTGGGAAATGATGGAAAACATATACCTTAGAACTATCCCACCCCTGGAGCAAGGGACCTGGGGTATTTATACACCAACTCCTGAAAATTATTGGTTGAGGGCCACTGGGAGTGGGGGAAGGATGTTATTTCCCAATCACTCCCATCTGCCACAACTCCAGGAAAAGCTCTCAGTTATGGAGATCCTAAAACAGTTCAGATCTAAGCAGTGCTACAGGGGAGCCCTGGTGGTGCAGTGGTTAAATCACTTGATTGCTAACCATAAGGTCAGTGGTTCAAACCCACTAGCTGCTCTTTGGGAGAAAGATGTGGCATTCTGCTTCTACAAAGATTTACAGCATTGGAAATTCTATGGGTGCAGTTCTATTCTGTCCTATAGGGTTATTATGACTCAGAATCGACTCTACAGCAGTGGGTTTGGTTTTGGTTTTAGAAGCAGTGCTATCCAATAGAAATGTAACGTGAACCTCCAAAGCAAGCCATATATGTAACCTTAGGCTTTCTAGTGGCTACATTAAAAAAGGGAAAGAGAAACAGGTGAAATTAACTTCAATAATGTTTTATTATTATTATTACATTTTATTCTACCTAATGCATTGCCCAAAATATCTTTTCCAAGATCTAATCAATATAAACAAACTATTAAAATACATTCTTCTGTTTTTTTTTTACTAAGTCCTTGAAATGTGTTATGTGTTTGACACTTAGAGCATATCTCAGGGCTAGCTACATTTCATGTGTTTAATAACCACATATGTCTAGTGGTTACCATACTGGACAGCACAGGTCTGAGGGATATGAGCAGGCCACTCAGAGCATCTGTGACACTGACCCTCATAATCACTGAGATATCTCTTTCTTTTGATTATTTAAAGTACTGATCTAAGCCTCAGCATACATAGTTTAGAAATGTTATTTACTTTTTCATATGGTTAGGTCTTACTTCCCTGAAAAAAGAAGTATTCATCTAAGATTTACTCTTTTTTTTTTTTTTTTTTTTGTCTTCCCATTAGTTCCTTTTTTATTGCTTTGTTTCAATCAGCTTTTGCCAAATCATTGATTCTGAGAAGTCAGCTTGTCCACAGGTCTCAACTTTCTGTGAGAAGAAGTCACTGTGAATTTCTGACTCAGAGGATCTAGGGGAGAAATGCCAGCTGAGGCCTCAGCAGAAGGGGGTCAGTTAGCTCCTGGTCTGGCAGCTGGAAGACCCTACCTTAACCAAGACATATTATACCATCATATAGAGGAAAGAATTTTTAAAGACCTCCTTAGAGGAATACGCAGCGAACGCCTTTAATAACAAATCTGAGAGTTTAACAGATTTTTCTATAAGAAAAAAAAAATATTTCCAACTATCTAACCTAAATTGCCCTTAAGCTCCCACCCTCCGACCCCCGCCCCACACTGTTCTGCCCTATTGCATGGCTTTCTTTCCGAGTCCAAAGAGGACTTTGAAACGCATCCAATGGGCACTTGGTAACCAGTTTGCCATTAAAAGGTTAACAGAGCAGTGGCCATTATGCCTCAGAGCAAAATGCACCGAGAGAGATTTGTGGCCAGTAAGAGGCAAAGTTGCAAAAGCAAGGAGATATTGCAAAGTCCAGGAAAGTCTGAAAGGCACTAAGTGGTGTTCATTGTCTGCTAATGGAAAATGTGAATTTCTCAAGTCTCATTAAGTAAGTAGATGGATATAAACATCTCCCAGCGCATCAACCTCTCAGGGAAAAAGGGGTGAACTGCTGAATTCCAAAGAATTCCAAGTGACCCATCCTTTTTTTACCTCAACCCTAAAAAATTTTCCAGTATTCTCAACTAATGACTATTTATGACAAACAGGCAAAACACCAGGAAATCAAAATATGGAAACTTTTCATTAGAGAAAAAGATTTTTTTCCTGCATAATCGATTATAAACCCATGTCTTTCACCTTTCATTTATTAAATGTTAGGACACTTAATCTTTCCAATCTCTTTTTAAGATTTTCTATGAATTTTTAAATACTTTTTTTCTACATTTCCCTAATATCTATTTTTTTAATTTTTACTTGCCTGTCTTTTAAAGAGGTTTTCCATTCTTCTTAACTCCTTTCCTTTCTTCTCTACCTTGGGCCTATTATTCATTCTCATTCGCAAATTAACCTTTCATCTCAGTCACTTGGAATTTCTTTCCTTTCTACTTTCTACCCCCCAAGTAACACCACCTTCCTCTCTCCCTGGTTCTTCTTGGTCACATGTCATCTGTCTTTGTATTCTCCTCACCAGAGCCTCCTGTAAATCTACTTAAACCACAGACTTAATGGTTGAAGGGCCTAGAAAAAAAAAAAAAAAAACCAGAGTCTAGAGGCAGCCCAAATGTTTCTCTGTTTATAACGCTCCCACAAGAACGGGGTGAAGCATTACCGCTACACCTAGGTCTGCTTCTTTACCAGGGTGACTTGCCACTAAGAAACAAATTTGAGTAATAAACTGTACTCAGATATTTAGGTGGTAAGACTTGCAAACTGTTAGGCATCAAGGCTATTTCATCCTCAAACCAAAATTCTCGAGAAAAAGGAAGTTTATTAGCATTAGAACTGCAGTGAAAAAATATAATACCTTGCTTCAGATACCAAAATTATGGTATTTTAGGTATAAAGCAAATCACATATTTAAAGATAAAAGGAAGTATGGAAACTGCTGCCAGTTGGGGTTCATTTACATAGGCTCACTGCAAACCTAATTAATTTCATGCCAGGCACTTTTTCACAAACTCAAGTATGGGACAGAATAAAAAGCTTTTCTTTTAGGTAATGAACCCATTTTAAAAGTGTTGTTTCAAATCTCATTCTTTAAAAGATTTAACAGAACACTATTGTGCATATTTTATGATTATATCTAATCTGCAAAGTTCCATGTTCTGAAACTTTCCACAACTGCACCAAATTCTATAAATTAAAACTGGAATTATAAACCCTTTGTCTTCATCTAGGATGAAAACTAAAATTATAAAGGCATAGCTGAACACACCAGTCTTAAGTTTTCCTAAATTCACGTACTAAGCAAAGATTGATTTCATGCTTTCACTTGAGATAGTTTTTTGAAAAATGTCTTATAAAATACTTGTCTTAGTGAACATCAGCTCATATATACGGGTCTTCTTTCAACGATTTCAAAATAGTGGCCAAGTTTCCAAGTCCCCACCTGGTTTCATTATCTCCAAGCCTCTTCTACTTTGGAAGAGTCTATTGTTATCCACTCATTATTTCTAAAAAGACCTGGGATGCATACATAGTAGATATGCAATAAATTATATTGAACGAATAAACTGAGTCATCTATAGCATTAAATGTGAATTATGATAAAATCAACTTAATTTAACAAATATTTATTTAGCATCTTCTATTTACACTGGTAGTGCAGTGGGTAAGAGCTATGGCTGCTAACCAAAAGGTCAGCAGTTCGAATCCACCAGCCGCTTCTTGGAGACTCTGTGGGGCAGTTCTAGTCTGTCCTAAAGGGTTGCTATGAGCTGGAATTGACTCAATGGCAATGGATTTATTTATACTAAAAAAAAGACGATTATGAAGACATAGATTCTGCCTTCAAAGAGTCCATTAAATAAGGATAAAAAAGGATACAAATACTTATTACACCAGAAATATATTGAAAATATGTTGGCACAAGTTAATATCCCTGAACACAAAGGAGATACCAACTTTCAACTGAGGTGATAGGGACCAGGAATACTATCAGAAAATACAATATACAAAATCATTTTCAGGTCCTTAAGAATTCCACATTACTAGAGATTGCACCTCATAATATCTTAGTGTAAAAAACAAACAAAACCAAAACAAATAAACAAATCCCAAAGAACTTCCTGCTTTTCAAAGCAGAAAGGATGGACAGGTGGATACCTGCACCTCACACTGGAGCCCATACTTGTTCTGTCTACATCCCTAACATCACTTTCCTCTTCCTTGGTGCCTGTCATGGAAGCCACTCTGAGAAAATGTAGTGAAAGTAGAGAAAGGTGGAAATCTGTGAAAAGTAGGAAAACTCGAAAAATATAAGTCTCCCTATTAGTTAGGATCCTGCTTGAAATGGTAGACTTTCACACTGACTTAAGTTTTTCCCTTTTGCTCGTTATATTAAAAAACAAAAAACATTGATGTCCAGTCAATTTCAACTCATAGCAACTCTAAAGAAAAGAACTGCCCTGTAGGGTTTCCAAGGAGCAGCTGGTGGATTCAAACCGCCAATCTTTTGGTTAGCAGCTGAGCTCTTAACTTCTGTGCCACCAGGTCTCCCTGCTCACTATAAAACCCATTGCCATGGGGTTGATTCTGACTCATAGCAACCCTATAGAATAGAGTAGAACTGGCCCATAAGATTTCCAAGGAGTGGTGGTGGATTTGAACTACCGACCTTTTGGTTAGCAGCCATAACTCTTAACCACTGTACCACCAGGGCTCCTTGCTCATTATAGTGCCTAAAAGTTTACCAATAAAAGTGTGATTTCTAGTCCTGGGTCCTTAGAATTCTGCAAGTTTGCAAAGGTAGTGTATTAGTTTCCAAGGGTTGTCAAAACAAAATACCACAAACTGGGTGGCTTAAAACAACAGAAATTTACTCACTCACAGTTCTGGAGGCCAGAAGTCTAAAATCAAGGTGTTGGAAGGGCCATGCTCTCTCTCTAAAGGCTCTAAGGGAAGAATCATTCCTTGCCTTTTCTAGCTTCTGTTGGTCTCTGTGGTACAGTAAATTAATATGGCCCTTCTAGACAGTCTTTGTGACTCCCACACAAAGACCGGGTGGGAGTTTTTGTGACTTCCACACAAATAAAGTGCTTGTGGCCCACCAAGGGCATGGGACAGCTTGCTGCTAATACAAATAAGGTGCATGGAACTTTTGTGGGGTTAGCACCATGCAAATACAGTGTATGCAACCCTGATGAGTGGATTGGTCAGTTTTGCCATCCCACTAGGCTTAAAGGGAGACAAGGACAGAGTGGGGAACAATAACACAGGAGACAGCAGGAGGTGACAGCATTATCAGCGGCACACCAGTAGCAACAGTGATAGTGGCACAAGACAGCAGGAACCAGGAGACCAGCACAACATGGCTGCAGTGGGGCTTGCCAACTCACGAAGCTAAGAGCTGGAACACTTTCAGGACAAGGCCCCAAGCAGCGCCCAGGAACAGAGGGTAAGAAGAAGCTGTTCTGATCAAGAACTATATCCTTAGTTGTTCCTGTTACTTTTGAGTCGTTCCTGATCCCAAGTTATACCCTGTTACTTTCCTAATAAACTACTTAACCGTAAGCATGGTTCGTGAATTGTGTGAGACGTTGCAGCGAATCATGAAGCCCAAAGACCAGAGACAGAGTACTGAGGGGAGAGGGAGTAGTTGTTGTTAGAGACGATAGAGTGGTACAACAGTTTGGAAAAGTTGGACATTTGGAACATCTTTAACTTCCACCTCATAGGAACCAGCTTTGTGCTTATCCTTATAAAAAAAATTAATTTAGTCTCAGATGTTCCTTGGCCTGTAAGTGCATCACTCCAATATCTGCCTCCTATTTCACATGGCTCTCTTCTCTCTGCATCTGTACCTCTTTTTTTTTCTTTAATAAGAATACCAGTCATACGGGATTAGGGCCCACCTTATTCCAGTACGACCTCATGTTAACTAATTACATCTGCAAAGATCCTGTTTCCAAATAAGGTCACATTCACAGGTACCAGGAGTTAGACCTTCAACGTATCTTTCTGGGGGAAACAATTCAATCTATAACAGGTAGTTGCTGTTTTAGGTGCTGTCGAGTCGGTTGCAACTCATAGTGACCCTACGTACAATAGAATGAAACAATGCCTGGTCCTGCACCGTCCTCACAATTGTTGCTATGCTTGAACCCATTGTATAGCCACTGTGTCGATCCATCTCCTTTAGGGTCTTCCTCTTCCTCGCTGACCCTCTACTTTACCAAGTGTGATGTCCTTCTCCAGGGACTGATTCCTCCTGATAACATGTTCAAAGTATGTGAGACATAGTCTCGTCATCCTGGCTTGTAAGGAGCATTCTGGTTATACCTGTTATACAACCAGAATAACAGGGAGTATGTTTCCATAATAAAGATTTCACAGGCTTGATGAAAATGCCACGTTTCCTCCTCTTTGGCTAAAACTATAGCAAGTTACCCTGAAAGCCTTGCTTATCTAATGATGCACAAAATCTCTGATTGGCAGTAGTAAATGTCTTTACTTAAAGAATAACTAATTATTATTAAATCAATGAAGTTCGGTAGACTAAATCAGAGCATGGGTGTCCATGGTTTTTAAGCATAACAAATATAAAATTAAAATTAAACTGACTGAGGTTGCTGTTTTTGTTGTTCTTAGGTGCTGTCAAGTCAGTTGCGACTCATAGCAACCCCATGCACAACAGAATGAAACACTGCCCACTCCTGCACCATCCTCACAATTTTTTGCTATGCTTGAGCCCTTTGTCGCAGCCACTGTGTCAATCCATCTTGTTGAGAGACTTTCTCTTTTCCACAACCCTCCGCCTCACCAAGCATGATGTCCTTCTCCAGGGACTGATCCCTCCTGATAACATGTCCAAAGTATGTGAGACGAAGCCTCGCCATCCTTGCCTCCAAGGAGCATTCTGGTTGTACTTCAGATTTGTTAGTTCTTTTGGCAGTCCGTGGTATATTCACCATTCTTCACCAACACCACAATTCAAAGGCGTCAGTTCTTACTTTTATCTTCCTTATTCATTGTCCAGCTTCCGCATGCATAGGAGGCGACTGAAAACACCATGGCTTGGGTCAGGCGCACCTCAGTCCTCAAGGTGACATCTTTACTTTTCAACATTTTAAAGAGATCTCTTGCAGCTGATTTGCCAAATGCAATGCATTGATTTCTTGACTGCTGCTTCCACAGGTGTTGATTGTTGAGCCAAGTAAAATGAAGTCCTTGACAACCTCAATCTTTTCTCCATTTATCATGATGCTGCTTATTGGTCCAGTTGTGAGGATTTTGGTTTTCTTTATGTTGAGGTGTAATCCATACTGAAGGCTGTGGTCTTTGATCTTCATCAGTAAGTTCTTCAAGTCCTCTTCACTTTCAGCAAGGAAGGTTGTCAATGAGTCTCCAATCCTGATGCTCTGTTCTTCTTCATATAGTCCAGCTTGTTCAATTATTTGCTCAACATACAGATTGAATAGGTATGGTGAAGGATACAACCTTGATGCACACCTTTCCTGACTTTAAACCATGCAGTATCCCCTTGTTCTGTTTGAATGACTGTCTCTTGATCCATGTACAGATGCCTCATAAGCATGATTAAGTGTTCTGGAATTCCCATTCTCTGCAATGTTATCCATAATTTGTTATGATCCACACAGTTGAATGCCTTAGCATAGTCAATAAAACACAGGTAAACATCTTTCTAGTATTCTCTGCTTTCAGCCAGGATCCACCTGACATCAGCAATGATATCCCTGGTTCCATGTCCTCTTCTGAATCTGGCTTGAATTTCTGGCAGTTCCCTGTCGATACACTGCTGCAGCTGCTTTTGAATGATCTTCAGCAAAATTTTGCTTGCATGTGATATTAATGATATCATTAGATGATTTCTGCATTTGGTTGGATCACTTTTCTTGGGAATAGGCATAAATATGGATCTCTTCTAGTCAGTTGGCCAGGTAGCTGTCTTCCAAATTTCTTGGCATAGACAAGTGGCACTTCCAGTGCTGCATCTGTTTGTGGAAACATCTCAAGTGGTATTCTGTCAATTCCTGAAGCCTTGTTTTTCACCAATGCCTTCAGTATCACTGGTTCCTGATCAAATGTTACCTCCTGAAATGAGTGAATGTTGACCAATTCTTTTTGGTATAGTGACTCTATATTTCTTCCATCTTCTTCTGATGCTTCCTGTGTCGTTTAATATTTTCCCTTTAGGATCCATGAGTATTGCAACTCTAGGCTCAAATTTTTCTTCAGTTCTTTCAGCTTGGGAAACGCTGGGTGTACTCTTCCCTTTTGGTTTTCTATCTCCAGTTCTTTGTACATGTCATCAAAATACTTTGTCTTTTCAAGCCACCCTTTGAAATCTTCTGTTCAACTCTTTTACCTCATCATTTTTTCATTTTGCTTTAGCTACTCTACATTCAAGAGCAAGTTTCAGAGTCTCTTCTGACTTCCATTTAGGTCTTTTCTTTCTCTCCTGTTTTTCAATGACCTCTTGCGTCTTCATGTATGATGTCCTTGATGTCATTCCACAACTCCTCTGGTCTTCAGTCCTCAGGGTTCAGCACGTCAAACCTATTCTTGAAATGGTCTCTAAGTTCAGGTGGGATATACTCAAGGTTGTACTTTGGCTCTTGTGGACTTGTTCTAATTTTCTTCGGTTTCAGCTTGAATTTGCCTATGAGTAACTGATTGTCTGATCTGCAGTCGGCCCCTGGCCTTGTTCAGACTGATGATATTGAACTTTTCCATCGTCTCTTTCCACAGGTGTAGTTGATTTGATTCCTGTGTATTCTGTCTGGTGTGGTCCAAGTGTATAGTCGCCATTTACACTGGTAAAAAAAAAAAAAAAGGGTATCTGCAATGAAGAATTCATTGGTCTTGCAAAATTCAGTCATGTGATCTCCAGCATTGTTTCTATCACCAAGGCCATGTTTTCCAACTACCGATCCATCTTCGTTTCCAACTTTCGCGGTCCAATCACCAGTAATTATCAGCATCCGGATTGCATGTTCAATCAATTTCAGACTGCAGAAGTTGGTAAAAATCTTCAATTTTGTCATCTTCAGCCTTACTGGTTGGTGCGTAAATTTGAATAATAGTCGTATTAACTTGTCTTCTTTGTAGGCATGTGGATATTATCCTATTACTGACAGCACTGTAATTCAGGATAGATCTAGAAATGTTCTTTTTGACAGTGAATGCAACACCATTCCTCTTCAAGTTATCATTCCCGGCATAGTAGACCATATGATTGTCCAATTCAAAATGACCGATACCAGTCCATTTCAGCTCACTAATGCCTAGAATATTGATCTTTATGTGCTCCATTTCAGTTTTGGTGGTTTCCAACTTTCCTAGATTCATAATTCGTACATTCTAGTTCTGATTATTAATGGATATTTGCACCTCTTTCTTCTCATTTTGAGTGGTGCCGCATCAGCAAATGAAGGTCCCGAAAGCTTGACTCCATCCAGGTCATTAAGGTCAACTCTACTTTGAGGAGGCAGCTCTTCCCCAGTCATATGTCGAGTGCCTTCCAACCTGAAGGGCTCATCTTTTGATGCTATATCAGACAATGTTCCGCTACTATTCATAAGGTTTTCACTGGCTAATTCTTTTCAGGAGTAGACTGCCACGTCCTTCTTCCTAGTCTGTCTTAGTCTGGAAGCTCAGCTGAAACCTGTCCACCATGGATGACCCTGCTGGTATCTGAATACCAGTCGCATAGCTTCCAGCATCACAGCAATACACAAGCCCCCACAGTATGACAAACTGACAGATGTGTGGGAGGGGGGAGTTGAAATTGGGAACCAATAAGTCAGAAGTTCATTTGAATTAAAAAGCATCTTCTTTTAAAAAAAATACAAACAGCTGGTATAGTGTAAAGAAAAAAAAGTGTAAGGTAGATCATAAAACAGGTATCATATAACTTCCTTCACAGAGTTGTTATTTGGCCTTTTTCAATAAATGATTATTCAATTAGAATCCAATTTCAACAATCAGTGTGGATTTGATCCCAACAGGTTTCTCTTCATCTAACTTGAACTCAGGTCTGCAGAGGGAACAAAATGAGCTCTGATACATTTTATGCATCCCTGTATCCCCAAAGCCTCACCAAGGTCTGGCAGATGGATGGATGCGTGGGTGGATGGGATGGATGGGATGGACGGACGGACGGATGGACAGACGGACGGACAGATGGATGGATATCACTCAGTCTGCACCAGCTCATGGCCACCTTACATACAACAGAATGAAATGTCCAGTCCTGTGTCATCCTCACTGTCACCAGCATGTTTGATATTGTGGCTATTGTTCCATTCATCTCACCTAGGGTCTCCCTCACTCTTGCTGGCCCTCTACTTGGTGACATCCTCCACCAGCAATTGATCCCTCCTGATGACATGTTCAAAACCAGTGAGTCAATGTTCTGTTGTGATCCATACGGTTTTCACTGGTAAATATTTGGAATTATATCACAAGGCTTTTCTTCCTAGTCTGCTTTAATCTGGAAGTTCCACTGAGACCTGTACAACGTGAGTGACCGTGCTAGTATTTGAAATACCTTCCAGCACCATAGCAACACACAACCCACCAGAGTATGACAAACTGACAGAAGGGTGGTGGGCCACAGAGTTAGGGTTCAGAAAAATGGCAATGAATTGCTGAACTGTACAGCTATTGTGTCAATTCATTTCATTTAGGATTTCTCTCATTTTCCCTGGCCTTTTACTTTACCAACCATGATGTCATTTTCTAGTGACTGGTCTTTTCCAATGAAGTGTCCAAAGTAAGTGAGCTGAAGTCACACCATCTTCCCTTTTAAAAAACATTCTGGTTTTATTTCTTCTAAGACTGATTTAGTAAAGAACTTCTGAAACACAGTACCTGCCTGGTCTAATGAGATCTCTTACCAATGATATTTAAATCCTAACACAGTTACTATGTGGTTTCCAAACTCATAGCCAAATATTCCTTTCCTGTATTTGCACACTCTGCTAACAGCATCTGACATGTCACCTCAGTGGTTAGGTTGGTGCTGTCTTCCTGTGATATGGTAACCCTGTCTCATGTGCAGAGTTCACTGGAATACAAATGAGTGTACTCCACACCTCGTGGCATTTTCTCACATGCCCAGATGGCACAACCAGCTTTGCAAATGGCCACTCACCATGGATGCATGGCATGCTTTCCTTCAATTTATGCGGAGCTGAGGTGAAGAAAGCTGATTTCCTTCACGTGCATATTCTAAAGGAAGGGAAAACGAGAAGCAGGTGGATGAAGTCTTCTCTTCTTCACTTCTTCCTGAAGTTCCCTCTCCTTGATTTGCCTCGCCTCTTGCATGCCCTTCACACAGAAATCATTCCTGCCTCTAAGAAACTCCACCCTTTACTAAAACAACACGCATATATTTAGGTGTAGCAGTTAAGACCTCCGTCTATGAAAGTACAGAAGCCTGGATGGTTAAGAAAAGAAATCTAGCCAACTCACTGAGAGTTGACAAGGGGAAGATCAAGTGATTTTGAGAACTTGGGTAAAAAAGCTAATGAAACTTTCAAAATCTTCATAATTTCAGTTTGTAAACTCTCCAGATAAATAACAGCCTTATCAGTAGAACAATATATTGGAAAAATGAGATCTTAGCAGCTCGGCCTTTGCCAGGGGCCACAGTAAGCCATTCACACAAATTTCTGATTAAAGACAGGAGTCTGAGGGTGAACATGGATTTGAAGTAAGCAATCTCTCGCCTGGCATCTAATTTGCTCCATGAGCCAACATAAATGATTTTTATGAGTTACTGGGTGATGCAAATGGTTAATGTGCTTGGCTGCTAACTGAAAGGTTGAAGGTTTGAGTCCACCCATGGGTCCTTTTGAAGAAAGGCCTGGCGACCTTCTTCCAAAAAAATCAGCCATTGAAAACCCTATGGAGCACAGTCTACCCTGACACGCATGGCATCACCTTAGGTTGGAATCAACTTAAAGGCAACTGTATATATATATATATATATATATATATATTTTTTTTTTTTTTTGATGGGCAATGGCCCTGTGCCAGATAGGTAATCCAGACCGTTTTTAATGCATAGCCACCTTTTTTTCTATTTCTTGGCTTTCTGTCCCAGAAAGTGACAGGCAGTCCTCTAGAATTACAGAAATGTCAAGTTAGGAAGAACCATAGAAATTAGCAAGTCCAACCCCTTCATTTAAGATTTATAGACTCTTATGTTCCTGGACAAACACTGACTCTTTCAAAGTCAGACACTGGAGCAAGTGATGGAAGCAGGCCTGGGAGTGAGACCTTCTGACTTTTCAGCTTTGTTCTCTTTCCATTAGAACACAGGCATGAAATAAAAATAGCTAAACAATAGCAACAACAACAAAAATAGCTAAACAGAGGGGTAAGAATCACCTTCATGGCAGTTACATTTGTACCATTTCCTGAAGAGCTGAAGAACCAGCTGGAGTCATGTGTCCTGACCATTGAATGAATGAATCTCATCCTTTTATAAACTTTTTTTTCTTTAGTGTCCTTATTATATGTAATCCACTATGCTTGGTGTGGGTGATGCTTGGTGTGGTAAAGAACTCAAAGATAAAAACGACGTGGCCCTTGCCTTCCATATGCTCTCCACTTAAAGGGAAAACATTTTGGTGAGACTCTTATTAGGTTCAACATGTATGTGATCACCTTGTATTCTATCCATCTGCCTTCATTTGCACTTGTGTTGTAAGAAGTCTTAGTTTCCCACATCTGTACATGATCTGTGCCCAGCTGGGATGAGGGCGGAATGAATATTTTTCCTATTCTCACCAAAGGCCGGTCTGCTTGAGCGAAGCCTTATATTAATTACATAGAAGCTCTCATCATTTCCCCCTTCGCTTTCATCAACCACTCTACACAATGTAGTCATGTAAGAAGAAGGATGGTCCCCGTGTTCGAATGTGAGATGTGACATGCAGAAGCACGTCATGCCACACAGACCCCAGGAAAAAGAGCTCTCTCTGTAGGTGGAAGGCACTGTTCAATAATGATAAATAGACCCAGGCACCATGCAAGGAGGTAGAGAGATGAGGGACTCACAAGCCAAGCTTCGGTATTACGTTTAACTCTCTCCCCCACTCATGAAGATTCTTTTCGGTGATTTCTTTGAAATTTTAACACATACCTTTAGTGATAACTACTGAATGTCTACACAGAAGAAAGAACCCAGGACAAATCAAAGCTATGTCCTTGAAATTTATAAAGCGTCACACCCAAAATCCAGTAACTGTGACTTGATAGGAGAATCACCAAGGTACGCTATTCATTTTGCTGAATTTTAGCCTAATGAATGAATTAGCTAAATTCTTAATTTTCTGCAAACATAATGTTGGTATAGTAAAACAATGAACAAGGCTTTCTCACAGGAAAAGAGCTCTTAAAATTAACTTACTTAGGTTCAACAAAAGCAAACAGGAGAAAAAAATGGGGTGCGTGAACTCTTAGTGGATATATGGTGCTTAATTTCAGGTACAGATAGCATTTATCTTGGTACACAGGTACAGTTTTAGCTGCACACCAGGACACCCCAAGATACCACTAAGTCTAAATAGACCACTATAAAACGTAAAAGGATGAAAGTCCCTATCCTTGCCTATTCCCCTTAGGACCAGCAACCAATATTTCCCTGACCTCCCAGAAAGACCCAGAAAAGGGTTCAGGCTTAATCACTTGTACACAGTACACCCTTTGCAGCCTTTTAATATTTCCAGTAATTTTTCTCTTATGAGTTTTGAGCTAACATAATTCTCAAGACACTTCCCTTTTAAGCCTTACATCAGCAGAGGTGAGAGCCGTGTGCTTGGAGACAAAGCAGGGTATGGCTAGACACACAATTTACCCCAAGCTTTTGGTTCTTGGTGGCCTTAATGACCAAGCTTTTAACTTTGTACAATCCCTGCCTCTCAAACAAAGACGTGATTAAAAGAAAGTGGGGGGAGGGGAAACATAAAGATGGAGATGTACAGGAGGCCAGCTTGGTCCCTGTCCGGCACACAATCCATTCCCGGCCAGGAAAATGATTACTGCACAATGGCCGGCATGGCCAGCCCAGGGCAGCTGTGAGATATAAATTGTCAGCAATGACCATAAGCACTCAGAGAAACAATTTAATTCCTCACTTCCGCCATCATGGGCTGATATATTCTTTCAAGGTCATTACCCAAGGCTAGAAGGGTCGCTTGATTAACGAGTGACAGGCCCAATGAGGGCCAGTGTGCTCGAGCAAGGCCTTATATTAATTAGACAGAAGCTCAGGAAAATAAATGTACAGAGAAAGGAGGGGTCACGTCTTTGGCATAAGCTGTGACCTCACCACCCCCACCCCATTCACCCCACAAAAGATAACACCCTGACCTTGATCCGTAATGTTATTCTTTAGCTTTGTTTTAAAACCTATAAAACACAAAACATAAACCATGCTTCGTTTCATATTCAAAATGACCCAGGCCCTGGTCTCCAGTTTCGACACTGCCTTTGTCTTACCCCTTCTCAGTTATTCTAAATTATTGGTTAATTCTGAGCGAGAATGGGGAGAACTGCTAGCTACGAACTTTACACATCAGAAGCAGCTTAAACCGTGGTGATCTGTGCCAAGAGAGACAGGAGAATGATGACACTTCAGTGTTTTAAGCCCAGTGGCTAATAATCAAGCAATTGCTCTTTAATAAAATGTCATTATCCTGCTTAAGGAATTAAGGAGATTTGGCAATAACATTGCACTTTCAGGGCAAACGACCATTTGAAGCGAAAAGGGGCTTAAAAATACCCTCTACTCCTGGTCCAGTATACTGTATCTCTTTGATTATATCTATCCTGAAATCCTTGCTTGAAAAGACACAAAGAAGAAATTCCTAGGGGATTTTAGTCGATTCGAAGCATTCATTTCCAACACAAGAGACAACTACTTTAAGAATGGGGTTTCTTTTCTACCGACCATTCAGAAGGATTTTTTTCTTCCTCCACCCACACACTCACCATTTCTATCACTGATCTCATTGGAAGAGCAATCCTGCCACCTCAGGGGGCCCAACCTAAGGTGTCCACTGTGGGCACAGATCACGACTGCACATTTGTTCGAATTTCCCAGAAACGCATTATCATCTGTTAAAGAGGGCTCAGGCAGGGAGGGCAGGAGGCTTGAGTGCCACTCAGGATGGGAAGCGTTGTTGGTAGAACTTTCCAGCAAGAAGCCACATTTACCTTTGCATCCTGTCAAAACGGAGAAAAGAAATTTCGCTCCTGAGACAGGTTACTTCTATGATCTCCTATTTGGCACCACCTTCTGACCCAATACTGTATATACAGACAGGCAAGAGTCAGCCAACAGACAGTCCATCTGTGAGCCTTGGGGATCCAACGTGGTTGGCACTGTCTGCGGAGACTCCCAATAATGCCTGCCTCCTGGCACTCATGCCCCTATGTAACCCTCTGCCCGTGAGTGTGGGCTCGACCTAGAGACTTGCTTCTATGGACTAGAATACAACAAATGTGATGTAATGTTCTTGTTAGGTGCCGTTGAGTCGGTTCTGACTCATAGAGACCCTACGCACAACAGAAGGAAACACTGCCCAGTCCTGAGCCATCCTTAAAATCGTTACGCTTGAGCTCATTGTTGCAGGTTCCAATTATTAACGGATGTTTGCAGCTGTTTCTTCTCATTTTGATGTAATGTTAGGTTACAAAAAGACTGAGGTTAGGTTACAAAAAGACTGAGGTTAGGTTAAAAAAAGACTGAGACTTCCATCTTGCTTGTCCTCTCTCATTCTCTCTTGGAGGCTTGCTCCACTCTGGAGCAAGCAAGCCACCATGTTGTGAGCTACCCTAAGAAGAGGTCCCTGAGGCAAGGATAATGTCTCCAGATAACAATCAGTTAGGACCCTAGACCTGTCAACAGCCACATGAGTGAGCTTGGAAATGAATCCTCCCTAGTGGAGCCTTGAGATGACAGAAGCCCTAGCTTTAAGAAGGACCTCGAGTCAGAAGCATTCAGCTAAGCTACACCCACATGCCTTACCTAGGGAAACTGAAATAATAAACATTTTTTGTTTTAAACTGATAAATTTTGGTGTAATTTGTTACAGAGCAATAAAACCAAACCAAACCCATTGCCACCAAGTCATTTGTGACTCATAACGACCCCACAGGACAGAGCAGAACTGCCCCACAGGGTTTCCAAGGAGGGCCTAGTAGATTCCAACCACCAACCTTTTGGTTAGTAGCTGTAGCTCTTAACCACTACGCCAGCAGGGTTTCCTATGGAGAACCAATATACCCATTAATTCCACTGATCCTGATAAGTATTATAGGAGGTTACACAGAACACTTCAACTGCTTTGTGTTTCAGTTTCCTTTGCTCTAAGAGGGGAGCAGCCTGCCAGAGAGACTTCAAATGTGAATTAAATGTCTACAAAGATTTGATTGTCTTAGTGGGAAGAGGAACTCTACGCATTACCATCAAATTACGGATATTTGATGTAGGCTATCTTAGATTTACCAACTTTGTGGAAGATGTAACATCATTATCAGGCATTATTATGCTATATTTTACATTTGAGTTATCTGTCCTTAACAAGGTGTATCAATAGAGGTACCGGCCAACAAATTTGCAAGGATAACTTATTCATCTATTTCACCAACCATCCATCTTTCTACCCATTCATCCAACAAATATTGAGCATGTGAGAGCATTGTAAGAGATATAAAATGTATTCAACATGGGTTATGTCTTCAAGGGGCTTAGAATCCAACAGGGATAATACCACCTTGACACTAATTACTGGAATCTCATAATTCTCATGAGAGTAGAAAAGTGCAGTAAGAAGTCAGAGGTGGCAGAATTCACTTCTGGCTGGGGTTGGTTTGAAGTACTAACCACTAACGTTAAGGAATGTGGTATGGGTTCTTGCTCCTTAAGTACAGATGTTGTGTTGGTCACAGCCTCTTGTTCGGTGCCACTTGGACAAACATCATACATTAGAAGTGCACTATCAGAACAGAGCTACTGTCTGCAGCCAGAAAACCAAGGTAACTGGCATCATGGGAATCACACCTAGGACCTCAGCTTCATGACACCAGCTACATTATGATGATACATTACTGAACATCACCCTCCTGGATACAGGACAGGCATCTGGCTGTCCAGCCTTACAGCATGTAATGAATCCCTAGTTCCTTAACGTGTTTAACAATTAATAAGCTGGGGTTTTCCTTGAAGATAGCAAAGAATAAAATGTAAGCGTGCCAAGGAAGAGGTCATGCAACATAAACGCATAATATGAAAACAATCTACATGATGAGGCTGGGGGTGAGCAGATTTTTCCTCTACTTTGAAAACAGAGTAAACTATATTGGGTAAAACATAAATTATCTGGACATTGGTCAGTCTTGTATTTCATTCTACTGGTTAGACCCCCTTTATATGTAGATGATTCTTTTGCCCATTGGATAGGGTGACTACTAAGGGAAAAAGCTGCTCTGGTCAAAGGATTTGATACTAAGTTCAGGTAAACTCATAAGAAAAAAGAACATATGGGAAAGAAGAAGAAAGCAGGGAGTTTGCATTACTTAAAAATAAAAAAAAAGTCTGGTCCCTTTAAAGAGGCTAGTTCAGCAGATTCCACTTGTGTGATGTGTTCAACCAGCCTCCCACTCAGAGGAACTTAGCATGGTGCCCACCCAGGCAGGGAGGGCAGGCTTCACTGCCAGCTCCCCAGAGCAGTGCCACTTGGCGACAGCAAAGACCCACTTGTCTCATGCTTTCTCTGGGCCTGCTGAGATCAGAAGGCAGGCTTGATGAGCCTGCTCTCTGGCCAGTGCCCTGTGTCTGGGTGACAAATGAGAAAACACCCATTTGAATCTGCAGAAAAATTCCAGAAAGAGGCATACCTCTGAGGAAGTCAATGGCACCGAAACTTGATTCCTTTATCTACATAGTAATTCAGTGGGAAGTAAGTCAACTCTCTAAAATTCTGATTTCAAGTGCTGGAAATAATTGTGTAGTTTGCAATTGTTGTTGTTACATCCCATTTGGTGCACCTGTTTCTCAGTGGCTTAATTAGGCAATATTAGGTCATGTGATTATCTACACCAACTGGGCAACAGAGACTTCTTAGAAAATAATTCCCCTCATATCCAAGATTCAGCCCTATCAGGGAATTTGGGGTGGGGGGGTGGGGAGGGAAACTGCATCATATTTGGAAGCTGAAAATGTATTGCTTTGTCCGAGATTATGTCTTCTCAGCAGTTCAGATGTGACTAGAATTTCTAGAGGTTGGTTTCCATGGCTGGAAATCTACTTCCCTTATCCCAGGAGTTAGGACAGGCTTTTATGCTTTTTAAACCAGTGCTTCTCAGGCTGTAACGTAATATGAAGCTGCCAAAGTTGATGCTGATCCTACTGGCTGGGTGACCACTCTTTGATCAGCGAAGTTCTACTATGACTTTAAGCCTACCCACATTCCTATATTTTCTGGAGTCATTCACTGATTAAGACAAGCTCATCATGACTTCTCAGGTGCCATCCTTTATATATCTTGCCGTTTATGTACATTTCACATTGTACAACGATTGTTCAGTTATCTATATTCTTTCCCAATCATGATCTCCATGAGGTCAGGCCTGCATTTTATTCATCTTTATAATCCCAGTGTCTAGCACAGAAAAGACTTGACAACCAGGTATGAATTTGAACTGAATTCTCTCCCTTGGTTAAGTCTAAACATCCAGCTGCCATCTGGGATAGTTCTGTATTGAAGAAACATGTCAAGATGCTGGAAACCAAAAAGCTGTTTTAAAGTTACTGATTAGCAGGAGAGATGAGACAGAGATTATATTTATTTACGACCAAATAGCTTTTTTCTCTAAACCTTTATTTGTTGGACAAATTACGAATTGTATGGCTTTTTAAAGGTTCAAGATATTTTGACTTTCCATGGGAATCTTTGTGCCAGATCTAAATTGTTTGGGACTCAGGCCTGGCACAGCCCTGGCCATCCCTCTCTGCCCTTGAGTGTCACTTAACATCTCTGCTGCCTGGTCTCCTCTAGACTTCCAGGTTAACATCTCCTACTATTTAAATGCTTTTGAAAACCTTTCAGTAGTAACTTTCTCTTCAAGACACTCTAACCCAGAATTTATTTTGCTGCCCCTTTATCTGAGCATTTGTATATGGATTTGTTTTATTTTCAATTAAGGACATTATTTTTGATGAATCTGATTTGTGGATTTGCTGTCCTAAAACTTGAAGGCATATGTCTTGGTTATCTAGTTCTGCTTTAACAGAAATACCACAAGTGGATGGTGTTATCAAAGAGAACAGTCCGCTAGGCTAGAAGTTCAAATTCAGGGCATCAGCTCCAGGTGAAGGCTTTCTCTCTCTGCCGGCTCCAAGGGAATGTCCTTGTCATCAATCTTCCCTTGGTCTAGGAGCTTCTCTGTACAGGAACCTTGGGTCCAAAGGACACACTCTGCTTCCGGAGCTACTTTCTTGGTGGTGTGAACTCCCCCTCTCTGCTCACTGCCCTCTCCTTTTATCTCTTATAAGATAAAAGGTGGTACAGGCCACACCCCAGGGAAACTCTCCTTACATTGGATCAGGGATGCAACCTGAGCAAGGGTGTTATATCCCACCCTAATCCTCTTTAACATAATCTAATCTTGAGTCATTACCACAGGCAGAGATTAGGATTTATAATACATAGAAAATATTTATCAATCACAAAATGAAGGACAACCACACAACACTGGGACTCATGGCCTAACCAAATCGACACATATTTTTGGGGGGGCACAATTCAATCCATGACAGCATGCAACAACAACACAGACAGAACACTGTTATTTTAGTATTCATCATTAAAAATAGAAATCACAGTCATTCATTAATTAGCTCTAAAGCGTATCTCATAGTGCTAAAGAGGATGGGCTCTGGAGTCAGAGTGACTGAGTTCAAATCCTGGCTTTGCCACTTACTTGTACAACTTTTGGCCCATAACTTAATCTCTTTGTGCCTAAATTTTGTCTGTAATGGGAATAATAATTATACTCACATCCTGACCATGAACTTTATATGAAACTTTTATGCTGTCTAGAAATCATATAGAACTTATCTAGTCCATTTACCATCTCACTTTCTAACATGATTATAACATTTTCTCCTTTCACCTCAAACCATCAATGCCTTCTTTCCCATCTTCACTCTTAGCTGAGGACCTTGCTTCCTACTTCAACATAAGTAAAACAATCAGAAGTGAATTTCCGAAGACTTCCGACTACCACATCCACCCAGAATTAGCACCTGCACTTTCACAGAATTTTTGTTGCCATAGATAAACTGTTCATGCTGTTATCTGAAGCCAATCCCTTCACTTCATCCTAGATCTTACCGCTCGTGCCTACTGAAGGATCTCTCTCCACCTATTCTCTCTTCCTCTCTCACCATCCACTTTCTCTCTCTCTTCTGGATCACTACCGTTACCATACAAACATACTATTTCTTTTAAGCTAAATAAGCAAAACCTTCTTTTGTCCTCACTTCTTCCATCAACTCCCTCCCCATTTCTTTACCCCTCCTGGTGTTTGCAAATTCCTCAAAAGACCTGTCTCTTCTCACTGTCACCAGTTCTCTTTTCCCATTCCGTCATAAACAGGCTTTTGATATCACTGCTCCTCATCATCACAGGCAACAAACAATAATGGTGTCTGATCCTTTCACGTGACCTTTTGTAATAAAGTATATAAACAAATGAATAAGCACCAGATACTGACCTTGTGTAAGGGAGAAAAAAAAAGGCCTTAACTTTTGGTGGCTATAGCCTAGCTTACAGTGGCTCTCTTAATAGTCCTGCTCCCAACACAACAATGGGATGAGATGCTTTCGGTGCTCCTTTTACAGGGAGAGGGGTCCAGGCCCCAGACAAACCTGGAGTGAATTAGATTCAGTTGCGTGTTGTTAAATGTTTAGTAACCAGCTCTCCAGAAAAAACAAAACCAAAAAACTTTGATATTAGTCTTTGCCAATTTCCATGGTGTAAATACTCCCACTAAGGCTGATTTCAAGCTACTGACATGATGTCATGGAACACAGAGAAGAGATGTGTAGTAGCACACCAATATATAGTATTTCCACCTTATAGATACAATAGACATAATCTCAAGAGCACAGATAATACTAATATCCAGTATAATAATCAGGAAATGATTAGTTTTGAATATTAGTTTTTAACAGATAATTTATTTAATGGTAAGCTTTTATAATTTAATTTTTAATAATGGCAGTATTTAACAATCGTCTTGCAAAAACTGTAAGAGTTTAACAATTGGCTTTTGGGAACCAGTATGGGTGGACTTCAGCAAACCACTAGCTAGATGGGAGTGGACATCTGACCCAGTCATGACCTCTGAGAGTCCCTTCCCCAGGGACAAAGAGCAGACCTGTCCTTCACATTGCTGGGAGATGAACTTGGGAAATGTGGACAGCCATTTTTCATCCTACATGTAGACCAAAAAACCAAAAACCAAACCCATTGCCATCAAGTTGATTCTGACTCCTACCTACCCTATAGGACAGAGTAGAACTGCTGACCTTCTGGTTAGCAGACGAAGGCTTAACCTCTGCACCATCAGGGCTCCTACATGTAGACAGAGTAGAAGAAAAATAGTATTTGCTGAGAGAGACTAAAGATCTGGAAAAACAACCAGGGCTAAGAGACCAAGAAAAAATTCTCCCTTAGGTATTAATCACCTTCCAATTCCTGGCTTCAGCTTTTCCTGATGTTCAGCCTTTGGGTTTCATAAAATGTCCCTTTATCTTTAAAATTCCCCAATGTTGCACAAGGTGAAGATGGTTTCTGACATGTGCAAACAAGTGCCCTAAGGACATATTACGCTTAGTCAATATATCTGGCTGGAGTTACACTGATTCTGTCAGTAGTACCGATTATACTTATCTGCAGGTATACCTTTAAGCAAAAAAGTGAATTATTACACGTAACAATCGGTATAAACTGAAAAATCTTCAGAATATGAAGTTTACATACAAAGAAAATAATAAAACAGGTTCTTGGCAGTGAAAAATTTGGGAGCAACTGTTATCAGTTTGCATTGGTCAGTGCTTCCCAAAAGGATGGTCATTCAGCAACTTCAGACATTCTTGTACCAGTTTTATGATTCTTGCAATAACTGTGTATCATTAAAATCAATGTACCACAGAAAAGAGATGCAATTCATTCAATCTGCATAAAGTATAACCTCATTTAATTATAACCTAAGCCAAAATATCTATACCCGAAAAATATCTATAGACTCTCATATTTAATATGTTAATAATGTTAATATACTTTAAAATAAATAAACTATAAAGAAATGTTCCCTCGGTGCCAACTAAAGAGGTACCCAGGCCACACTTGCGGAAGCACCACTCCAGGCTTGGCTTGTCTCTAAAGCTGTCCCTATTCTCACGTGGTTTTCTCTGCCTTACTCCTTACTCCTGCATAGGAGTCTGGATTTGTCAAAGGGCTAAGTTTTCAGGCTCCATGATGGGATGAACTAATCTGCTGTTATTAAAATGAAAGCAATACATGGTAGCCATACATTTAACTAAGGGATCTGTGTTTTATTATTTGGGAAGATATATTTGCATAGGTTAATTCAATAACATTCTTTATTAAAAAAAGAAAGAAAGAATCTCACACAGCAAGCAATGGCCAATGCTACCTTTCAGCTTCATGCTAATTTGCCTTAGGGTTTATCTGACCTGAGCATCCAAAAGATACCAGCAGTAGGTTACCTATCTCGTCACATGCTCGGAGAATAAGAGACCTGTCTCAGCTATTACCAGCTGAATTTATTCACTCAACATGGAGTACCGAAGCACTAAGTCTACATGATGCTTCTGGTTGATGTTTATCTTTAAAGCTTCAGCAGCTGATGGCACAGAGAGTTCAGTATCACTAATACTTCTTCAGCCCTAAGAGAAGAAAGTCAAGGAGTGTTTCCTTGTGTTTTGAGTCCACCTCCAATGGCGCTTCTAAATGACTTAAGGTGGGTAGCCTGTGAGACATGCAAAGATGGAGACTATTGTGGTGTTAATGGCAAGGCCATATCAAAGGGTCTCACAACCAGCCAGGCCAAGCCACTCTCCATAACTTGAAAGAGTACAGTTACTCTTCAGGAACCCCATGAAATGATGCTGGGACAGCAAGTTAGCCTCTCTTACACATCGCCAGGAAAAACCTAAATGGTGAAGGGCCCAATACTTACAATTTAGGGTCTCGACTTCACCAAAATCCTATGCATTTTCAAGCCACAAAGTAGTATCTTTAATTTGTCCAAAGGGCTTACTGATATAGTACTGAAAAGATAATTGTTTAAAATAACTTTTCTCCCTGACTTAGTCTAGACAGTTCATCTACGGGCTCACTGCTTTGTAAGTGTTTTGGTGTTTGTGTGTTTTTGTTTAAGGTTTTTTTCTTTTTTAAAAATTGTGGCAAATACATATTTAACAAAACATTTGCCATTTCAACATTTTTTACATGTACAATGCAATGACACAGACCATGTTCATCTTGTTCAACCATCACCTCCATCCATTTCCAAATGTTTCCATCACCCTTAACAGAAGTTTAGTAAGTTTTTCTAAGTTTGTAAATTTCCTAGGATGCATTCTGATTTCTTTTTGAGAGCAAGATCTCAATAAACTGTGAGGATAAAAGACGCGGAGTAGCAAGGTGATCAAATGAGAGAATTCCAAGTGTTGAATGTGAGTACGTGTGGCATATGTATGCGTCATTTCCCTTATTACATACATATTTTTCACTAACCAGCTGGTGGGGTGGCGGGGGAAACACAGCCTCCAGCCTTTCATCTTATGCCCTGTTTCTCCTGCAGTAGAAGGCTTGGAAAAAATTTCACGAGGGATTACTGCAATGGAATTTAATGTAAAGTTTGTGAAAAAGAAAAAAAGTCACCCTCCACTTGAGTACTAAACCCAAACTACAGCTCTGAAGAGTATGTGTCTTAGTTATCTGCTGCTGCTGTAACAGAAATTCCACATGTGGATGCCCTTAACAAATAGAAATTCATTTCTCACAGTTTAGAAGGCAAGAAGTCCAAATTCAGAGTGCAGGCTCAAGGGGAAAGCTTTCTTTCTCTGTCAGCTCTGGAGAAAGGTGCTTGTCTCCTCAACTTCTCCTTCCTGGTTCCCTGGAGATCTCCACGTGTCTTGGCACCTCTCTTAGCTCATCTCTCCTCTGCTTGCTTGTTTAATCTCTTTTATATCTCAGAAGAGAATGACTCAAGATGCACCCTACAGTAATCCTGCCTCATTAACATAGCAAAGTCAACCCATTCCCAAATGGAATTATATTAGGATTTACAACACATATTTTGGGGAGACATAATTCAATCCATAACAGTATACTTAATGAGAAGTGCATAATCACTTCATCCAAGAAACAAAAACCTCAATACTTATTTCTAAAATTACATTTCTCTAAAAAAAAATTATGTAAATTTTCTCTCCTTTCCAAGGAAACAATCTTACCTCCAAATCAAAGCAAGGATCAGAGGAGACAGACAGCGGAACTGGAGAAGAACAAAATACACAAGAAACATCTACTCAAGCTGTTTTGTTCCTCACGGAGCTCCTAGGTCCTCACTCCTGGAACATGCCTGTCTGCTAACATAGCGGAGGAGACATGATAGTTTAGTCACTGTGTTGGGTAGCCTGAAACCCCACATGGAAACAGCAGGGGGAAAAAAAAAAACGCAGATAGGTTTGCCCTTCTTGGTCATCTGACAAGCTCCCAACAACAACAAAGCACTTTCTTCTCAATTTTTTGAATAACCACATTGTCTTGGGAGGATGTGCAATGGGAGCCATACGTAGTGTACAGTAGTCATCCCAATAAACTAATAACATCAAGCAAATCCAAAGCCGCCAAAGCATTTCATGGGAAGAAACGCTATCAGTAATAGATAAGGCAGAGGGCAGGTATAATGAGGTCCATCCGACAAGGTATGAGCCTGACAGGGAAAATTATTGGGGGGGGGGGAGGCAACAGCATATAACTTTAAATTCCCACTAAAAACAGAAACAACCTATGTTATCAAAACAGCATTTTCTGTCTTTGAAAACTGAGCGAGGTGAACAAGTGCACCTGTGGGTTTCCAAGTGTTTGTGTGACCCCCGTGGCCCTGTAGACATGCCTTTCATCCACCTGCCTCTGCAAACAAGCTCAGGTGTAAATGAATCTGTGAACATCAGGAATTCTAGTCTGTACTGTTATCAGGTGGAACTTTTTTTTTTATTTGCCTCTTCCTTCAAGTCCCTGAACCCCCAAAATTTCCAAACTCTCGTTACTGCTGTAACTGCTGCTTCTTTTCTTCATTTTTTTTTTTTTTTTCCATAAGGCCTCTGGCCTTATGCTGCTGTTTATCACCTAAGGCAAACTCTCTCTCTCACTCCTTTTCCCTCTCTGTTTCTTTAAATCTCTAAACCACAAAGCAGCATGCGAGCAACACCGCGGGTCAAGATATCAAAAGAGGGAACTTTTATAGGTTTCCTCGATAACACGGGCAATAAAAGGAGAAAGGAGCACAAGCAGCATCACTAACCTTATTTGATGCTGAGCAGTAAAGAGAGACGGCTCCTCTGCGGTCTGCACGTGTGGGTCCCGGCTGCTGGTGTGTGAGGAGGGAAGCTCTGTATGGACGCTCAGTCTGGGTTTTCCTACACTCCTATGCCAAAGCTTTCCAAGTGTTTTCAGCAAATAATACCCAGATAAACAGTAGGTTACTGAATACATTAAACTCACTGCAGCAAGAAATTACTTTTTGACACCCAGTACATACAGGCAGAAGGAGTCCTGGTGGCACAGTGGTTAAAGCGCTCAGCTGCTAACCAAAAGGTCCGCAGTTCGAACCCAGCAGCGGCTTCCCGGGAAAAGATGTGGCAGTTGGCTTCCGTAAAGATTTACAGCCTTGGAAACCCTATGGGACAGTTCTACTCTGTCCTATAGGGTCGCTGAGTTGGAACTGACTCCACAGCAGTGGCTTTATATAAAGCCAAACTGTTTTTCTGTGCACATTGACATATGTGAACGTTAAGTAGGAATTCACAGGCTATGCTGTGGATATCTATGCTACGAAATCAGAAGTCTCATACCAAATTTTATAGATGTTAAATTAACTCTGACTTTTATGCAGCTACAAGCTACATATTTCAGTGACTGATATTGGGGCTGTATTCTTGGAGCTCATTGTTATCTATAACGCAGACATGTTGTATTTAAACAAAATGCACTTTCCTTGGCATGACCTGGTCACTGGCTTTCATGGAATATGGCGCCCTCAGTAATAACTACTTCCAAACCACCTGGGCAAATTGGACTCCTTGTTGTTAGCTACCATTGAGTAGAAATGAAACACTTCTGCTCTGCATGTAGAACTAAAAAAAATAAAATAATTAAGGTTACTTTTATAATCTACTTTGAGGGAAGAAGTGTTTTCCCTCACAATGAGAAATCTCATAAAGAAGGTAACCCCTTCTTGCTTCAGGCCCCCCAAAAACCTCTTACCTTCCCCCCCTCCCCAAATTTCCTAAGAGTCCGTGCCCCTGCCTTCCTACCTCGATGGAGAGAGAAAAAGGATAAAACATTTCACCATCAGTAAGGGTGGGAAAAGAAATACTTTTTTCTCCTCCCGGGAAAATTACATTTCCTGATTCCCATAATGTCACACAGACTTGCCTTTTGTGTTCAATTATTTGTTTATCACCTGCTCGGATCCCAACGTTCAAAAAGAATGCCCATTTCCCAAATCATCTTACTACATATCACTTTCGCTGATTTCCAGATCAAATACTCTAATTGTCCGACAACATACACCTTGATTGCAACCAAGACCACGAGCACCGTATCTGCACACTTCTGGAGTCAGCCACACACAGAACCCACAAACAGGCTAGCGGCCTGAAGCCGAAGGCACGAGGCGGTGGGCTGGTGGAGCCCCGACACGTGACCCTGTGGGCATACGCAGCTCTGCTTGGCCGTCCTAAATCCAGGCGTGGTGAAGCTGAGCTAACCAGATGCTCTCTGGAGCTAGACAGCGATAGTTGTTTGAAAGATTATATTTCCTCTGCTCTTCACAGGAACAGCAGGAGGTACGTGAAGGCACCAGGTCAGCTTTTAACCCAGTGCCTCCTTCTCCACCCACCCGTCTGCATTCTGAAACAATTCCCATCTTTATGAACATTTATATTGGGCCTAACAGATGTACGTGTGAGATTTTTTGCCCCCCCCCAAAAGTACTACAAACATGAGTCAAAAACACAAATGGTAATCTAATTCTTCTAGTTGTTTGGCAGACTAAGGAAAGGCTGAGAAACTCTGGTGGCACAATGGGAAGCTTCGGCTACTAACCAAAAGATTGGAGGTTCTAACCTACCAGCCAAACCTACCAGCACCCTGCAGGAGAAACGACCCGGCAATCTAGTGATCTGGTCCCATAAAAATCACAGCCTTGGAAACCCTATGGGGCAGTTCTACTCTGTCCTATGGGGTCTCTATGAGTTGGAATCAGCTGGTGGGCACAGAAAAAGTGAAGGCTATAAAAACGCCCTCTGACCTTTTCATTTTCACTGTACAGGGTAAGCACGGAGACCGCTCACAGTCTAGCTGGCTGGGCACACATGAGGGTGTCCCCCCCTCCACCCCCAGCAGCCTCCTCTCAGCCCTGCTCTCCTGCTTAATGTGGTGATGTCACAGCTCCCTGAGTGAGGCCAAGTCCCAAGCATGTCTGCAGGGTACTTTCTCCTGTACTTCCCAGGGATTGGATCTAGTAAGTGCAGACATTTCCTGCTTGTCGCTGGACTAGGACATTCCAGGACCACGTGTGGGCTGCACAGGGTGTGTACACACGCCTTGAATGTAGCCTGAACAGGGTTGGGCTGATATGCTTGGACCGCAACATGGTGATGTCAGCGTGACCTGCGCTTGTGTAAATGAGGGTGAACATTTTCTTATCAAGCATCCTCATTTTTATACAACTGAGCTGAATGGACGGGCTCAGCTGTACACGTGTAACCACTTGAACTGGTGAGGTATGTATGTCAAGCCAGAATGAGATGGCTCTTGACAGATCAGGGACACTGGCACACAGTATAACCTCTCATTTTTCAGTGCCACAAACCAGACCCTAAAATATTTGAATGAATCCTTTTATAATTTTTTAATGACTTAAAGTCATTGCCTGCACTCATTGGTTCACACGAAGTACCTAGATTTAAGAGGAACCTGCATGGGATTGTAAAACTTAGCAAATAACACCGGAGGCCTAGTTAAATTTGAATTTCGGATAAACAACAAGTAATTTTTAGCATAAGTATGTCCCAAATATTTCATGGGAAATACTTATACTTTAGAAAATTGTTTATCTGAAATTCAAATTTAACTGGCTGTCCTGTATTTTATTTGGGACCCCCAACCTGCAAACTGTGTGTGTGTGTGTGTGTGTGTGTGTGTAAGGGGTGAAACAATGTAACCTCACTCTGTTGTGTAAATTTGGGGGGAAATGCATTCCTGCCCCCTCACTCCTTGCTTAGATAGAAATATGGCCACTGGAGAGAATATCAGACCATCAGAAGAGATTTGTAGTTTTTAGTTATGTATTTACAGGTGCCTGGGGACCACTGGAGGGAAGGGGGGTTCCAAATGCCATACTGAAACACCACGTTAGGAGGAAGCTGAGCTTGAGCAGGTATGTTTTTCAACACGGCGCTAGCAGAGCACGCACAGGTGATTAACATTCCTCTGCTGAGGTTTATGACTTCATTAGAATATTCCTCATCATAATTGAATAGGTAAAAATACCTGGCTATTAATACAAGCCTATCCCTCAGGATGACCAGATTATCACTTGAATTTAAATTCTTTCTGAATTTTTAATAGTGCATAACAAATATGATTATTTATGCACTTTCTTCCAATCCTCCACTTGCCAGGCCTACAGTTATTTGGAGCACCTTCGTTTCAAGTGGGAGGGATTAAACTCAGCTCAGGCTGCTCCTTGTATATTTCTCCCCAGTCCCTCTAAAATATTTAGCCAACAGGTCCCCCTTTTCCCTGTGACCTGGACAAAGCCTGCCCAGAATCTTTTTGGGGCACTGATGGGGCCTGGCTCTGCGTTGTTTAGAAAGCTCTGGTAATTAGCCGCGGGAAGATGTAAGGAGCAGGGGTTTAAGGGAGCAGCTGAGAATCCGTAAAGCTGGCTGATGACAAAGTCAAGTGGAGGCCTGCCTGGCTGAAACCTCTTCAATAGATCTGTAGTCTGGAACTTGAACCCTGCCCTCTCACCTCAGGGCCCGATATTTCTTCCCTTTTCTTTTTTTTTTTTTCCCTGCTCAAGTCCCCTGCCCCCACCTTCTCCTCTCCTCCCAGCTTCTCTATCAAGCAGTGATGTACTCAGACTATGAATAAATGTGAGTGACCCCCATCTACCCACCCCCACTTCCCTGAGCCTTCTGCTAGAGCAGGGGGTGGGGGAGAGAGAGAGAGAAAGACAGAGAGAGAGAAGGGAACAGGAGAGAGGAGGGAAGGGAGAGAGGGAGAGTGAGGGAACAAGGAGGGTCCCCGACTTCCTCACAGGTAATTAAAGGGACTGTTTTCAAGGTTGCATGGGCAAAAGACAATTCGGCCCTAATGAAGCATCGATCGACCGGCACTAAGGTAGAGAGGAGCTGACATTCATTCAAAGGTACCTTTAACTGATGTAAGACACTGCACCGGGAATTATTCGTTCTCTGCTGTCATTGCCTAGGACCTGGGCTAGGAAAAAAAACGGGGGGAGGCTTGTTTTAAATTTAGTTTATTTTAGCATTGCCACAAATGTGTGTCGGGATTCTTTTTGATTGTTTTTTCCTAAAAAAAAAAAAAATAATAATAAATATATATATATATATAGTGCATCAGGTCACATTCCATTTGGTTGAAGGAGAGCCCCCCAAAGGGTAAATTTTCTTCATTAGTCACGTTTAAAAGCCCACCAATCAGGCCTGATGGTCTGCAATTCATGAGGTCAGTGGTGGAGAAGCAGGCACTCCTCCCGACAGGCAGGGGGGCACTGCTGCCTGTTTGTAAACCCAAGCCTGTTCCCTTCCTCAGGTTTGGCTACTGTTGACTTACTGCTGGTGTTTGCTATTTTATGGAAAAACAAAAACCCCGGGAGAAAGAAAGGCCGGGGCTGGTGGGGGCGGGGGGGTGGGCAGTGTGCAGGTCATTGTGCAGGGGGGTGGTGAGGATGTGTGATGGGGATGGAAGGAGCGAAAGACTGAAGATGTTTGCATGGATGAGGTCTTTGGTTGTACAGGCAGTGAGATGGGGGGTTTCACATTACAAATGAGTGTCAGGCAGAGCCCCAGGTCAAACTGAATGAGAAGGTAGCCTAACCTCGCCTCCCAGCTCCTTTGGGGGTGGCCAGAGCCTGGCTTTCTGGGTGCTTCCTTGGGGCTCCCCAGCCCTGGACAGGGTTTCTGTTTTTTCTTAGCTCTCAAAATATTTACATGTGGAGAACATCTGAATGATATGAAAGAAAAAAAAATGCTAGTAGTGCCAAGTAAATGGCGGTGGGTGACAGGGAACCAGAGGCAGTATCGATGCTAAAACAAGTAGAGTATTATCTGGAGAGGTTTTGCCACAGCCCAGCTCGGCTGGATCTTACAAGGGGCCCCTCATTCAACAATTGCGGGTCCCTTCAGAGCAAGAAACACAAAGGGAATTTGCTCTGGTTCAGTCCCCACAGTGAGGCCCTTAGGAAGCTGAACAGAGTCACTTTTTTCCCCTGCTAAAAATAAGGGGGAAAGAGAAGTGCCTTGTATATCCCATATAGACATGTAGGGCACAGTAAACTGAAGAAAAGGGGCCCTTTGACAAGACATTTCAAGTCACCGGCTCTTTCTCACATTCCCCCCCCCCCCCGCTTTTTTTTCCTTCTCAGAATTTATCATCGTTTCTTGATTTTGCTCTTAATTTTGGCTTGGTTTTGGAGGGAGGGAGTGGCAGGATATATTATTTAACTTGATAAACAGCATTAGCGCACCGCCTTACTGCCTCCCTCCCTCTGCCTCTCTCTCCTGTTTATTCATTTGTGTTTACATTTCTAAGACATCCCTTTAGCTGAAGGAGGACACTTCCCACATACTGCAGTATTGGCCATTAATGCAAAAGGATAATTTATTGGATGCACAGCCTTTGAAGTTGAATTTTTAAAAGAAAAATCGGAGCCCAGTTTTGCTAGGTTTGCTGCATTCATTTGTATTTGATTTGTACTTTTCTCCCCTTTATCTTGGAAACAGTTTGTAACGTTCTGTTTATCAGTTTGATGCCATTTCATCCCAGTTTTTTTTTGTTTTTGTTTTTTAAGCCCGAAGAACAGGTCAGGAAACAGAGGCAGAAATTGTGTGGAACACCTGCTGAAATTTAAAAAAAAAAAAAAAAAGTTTTTCCCTAAAATGGCTTAGCTGTAGCCCAGTAGATCCTATCTGCATTCATTTGGCTGAACAACAAGATATTGCAGGGGACAAACTCTGAATAAAGCAGTTCCGAGTTCCCAGAATTGGCACAGCTCAGCCTAAACAATGGCTGCTTCCTATTCACCTTAACCCAGCATTTCAAAAGAACATCCCCAGAAACACAAAGCGTCAGCGGGAAATGGCAATTTTATGAATCCTAATCAATCAAAGGGCTTATTAACTCAATGTGAAGCCAGATTAAAATCTTTAATTATAAATCGTGCTAAAAGGAAAAACAAAATGTACTTATGGTACATTGAAAATTCTGGATATTAACATAGTTGCTATTATCTCTTGCAATATTAAATTCCCCCTCCCTTTCCCCTCAACAACCTCACCTTTTTCTATTACTAAAGAGCAGAGCTACAGAACCCAAATCATTTTTCCCCTTGATTTATTAAAATGTATTTTTCTCCCCCTGTGCTTCCAACAGGGTGCTGGGAAGCTGCCTGGTGGCTGTAGGAAGGGGTATGAGAAATCCCATTACTGAGCCCTGGGCGGCTAGGGTTCCAGTGTGATGCTGGGGTAGTTTGAGGAGCTGTTTATTAAGGGGGCAGAGTTGGCGTTATAGGGTTGATGGGTTTTTTGTTGTTGTTTTGTTTTTTCTTTTGGGGGCTTAGGGGAGGACAGCAATCAGATGTGGAGCATTTTCGCTAATGAAAGCGGCGTGCATGTCTGTGCAAGTGTGAGTGATTGGCAGGAGTGGAGATTGCAAGCCACAGGAAGGGCCCTCACTTTAAGCCACGGTGTGAGAAAAGGCTCTGGCTGCTGCTGCTGCTTCTCCTTCTATCTTTTTTTTTTTTTTTTTTTATCAGCCAGGCATTTGGGAAATGACCACAGCAAATTTAATCACAGTTGGGGGGTGAGGGGGGAGGGTGGTAGAGCAGAGAATGTGATTCACATGTTTTATTTATTTGTTCAGAGTCATGGCCATCCTATTGTGCGTCCCTCATTCTGTCATTTCAGGCCCCTCTGACCCACCCCCTACCCCTGTCCTCATTGTTAATATAAGAGGCAAAGAATATAACCGTATTTTATAATAACATATCCAACATTGCAAAAGCAGCAACCTCATCTTGAGAGGGGTCCTTTTCTTATATTGAAATGATAATAATAATTAAAAAAAAAATCTTTCTGTCCTAATGACAATGTAGGATGGGGAGATTTGTTCTTTGTATAAAAATACAGCTAGGGTACATGCCCCCATTTCCTCCCCTCCTACACATCACTATTGTACTATTCTATTTTTATATTTCAGAGTAAGGCCCATGTTACCAAATTGGCTCTAAATTAAAAATAGGAAGGAAGGATGAAAAGAAAGGAGAAAAAGAGAGGAAGAAATAAAGGAAACTAATGTCTTATGTACAATCAAAGCTAATAACAGAGAGTAATGCCCTGGTTTAAATGAAATCCTTACTTCATTCCTTTTAAGTTCAGATTTTCTTCCTCTTAGCCACTCTCCTGAAATCTTCCCCATTTTTGGCTTCATTCCTTTAGTTTCAGGGACAATGAGCCCTCATTTCAAATCAGATCTCTTAAGATTCCTGCACTTTCCCTCCTAACCCCAGAACTAGGTTTTATCCATGGACAGAAGGGGCAGAGGGTAGGCTAGAAAGGGAGGAATAGCTCTTGTGGACCATGTTGTTAGTGAATAGGGCTTGATTTTCATAATACAGAGTTGACTTTGTGCTCTTTTTATCTGAACACTAAGTCTGAAATGCCTTATTTAAACTTTATAATATAAACTTTAATCAAGAAAGGGACTTGTCCTTGATGGATACTAACCGAGACTGCCTGGTGGCATGTCCTGGCTCTGTGCTTTCCTCAGGCATTCATTTCCATACCATGTTCTTGTAGCAACTACTATTTCTAAAGTGCAGTAAAAATAGGTTCTCCTGCTTACCTGGAACTTCCGAATAGAGACAATGCCCAATGTTACATTAAAACCATTTACAGGCATGTTTATATGCTTTGAGCAAATAGAGATACACCCAGATATTGCTTCAACATCTGCAAACTTGCACATTCATATTTTGCCAGCCCTGTAACAACACCTGCACATTCCTCACTGTAAACAGAGGAGTCTAATTTTTCTTTTGCTAATACGCATCGTTTTTATATAGGTCCATCCTTCCTTGATTTTTATACTTTTGCAGATGAATAATTTTTGTAATTATATAAATGCACCGGTATAGCTAGAGAACAAAGAGTGAGTAAAAGATCCTAAATCAGTTTTCATGGCTAAAGTACACACGGAATCCATTTTGGCAAAAAGCACTCAAATTCTCAGAATTCCTCTAAATCCTTAAATGCCACACGGCTGGGATATTCCTTTGAAGACGAGCATTGGACCTAATAAACCGAATACTGGAGGCACAGTTCTTGTTCCCTTTAGTTGTTGCAACAGCTTTTCACTAAAATCAAAAAAGACCTTTTGTGCTTAATTGGGTTTTCATTTCATTGCTTTTAAATTTGTTAAGCTTGACTTTTGACACTTTGGGTGTTTAGCCCACCCTTTTTTTTAAAATACAATTATATAACAAATATTTGTACTCCATAGAGGAAGATGTTAATCTGTTGTTAATGCTGGCGGTATACTTCAATCTTTTGTTATAAATAACCCACATAAATATGTAAATGTACATCTTGTAAATATCATCTTTAAGCAACTAATAATATAAACAATTCTTGAAACATTACATATGCAATGTATTTACTCCACTCTACTAGAAGGTATAAACAAAATAGGAAAGATGATTGATAAAGCCAAGAAGGAAAGATAACTTATATAATTATGTAAATAAAATTTGCTTTTGAATTTCTGTTTAAACAAATTAGACATCATATGATAAAAGGCACTAATAAACTACGATTATCTATCAAAAATAAAACTATTTTAAAAAAAAACTATTTGACTCTTTTCGCATTGATTTACATTCCCAGTTCACTTCAGCAAATGAAAAAATAGGGAGACAGCTTTCACCAGCAAAAAAAATTAGATATTTGTTAAAAAAAAAAAGAAAGAAAAAACTGAGGAATTTAGTTCTCAGAAATTTACAAAAGAGACATTTAGAAATTACTCAGAAGGTAATGCTTTGAAATTAAATTTTCTTTTGATATACTTTTTTTTCCTTTTAAATATTCAAAAGTAATCCTGCTCTTAGAGAAGTGAAAGTCTCTAACAGAAATGTTTTTTTTTTTCTTTTCAGCCTAAAGGTAAATGATTTTAAAAGTATTTCAGAAAGGAATACATTGAAATCAATATGAAAAATGACATTACCATTAGTAAATGGAACCTAATTTCTAAACATTTTAATCAACTTATTTTAAAGTATTCCAAATGCATTTAAACGTACGTTTCAGGTGTATACATATTCACATTACAATCCTCCTTATCTGGGTATTATTACAGCTTAATATACTTTTTATGTCACAAAGAAGGCAACACTCATGACAGAGAATATTTACATTTTCTATCTTCTTTAGTTTTGTTTCAAATCCAAATAAATAGAAAAGTTAAAATGGCTTAAATGGTTATTTTAGAAGTCTGCAGGGAATCTCCTTTTTAAAACTATTTCAGGCCTTTCTAAAGATTTCTCCCATCAGCGTTATGTTGTTGGTTTCCTTTTTAAAAATACTCTGCTTTTTAAAGAACCTTATAATTTAAATTTATTTCCTATGCGTATGGTTTTGTCAGAAATCCCACTCCAAACACAGGAAATGCCCTGTGTCTCAACACCTACAAAGCTAATTTTTATTAAAAAACAACAAAAAAAAATGTTTATAGGGCAGCTTAAATCTGAGGAGAAAATATACACCGAAACGCTGGACTTTTTTTTTTCTGGATCAGTCGAGCACTACATTTGATATACAGACTGATTTTTTTTTTTTTTTCCTTCCCATCAAAATTACATGAGAGGCAAAAAGCTGGAATCTAAGACTCTAGACAAACCGGGTGGTGCTCCTCACTCCTCCTGTTTTTTCTCAGTGTCAGACTCTATGTTTAGATAAAACAATTTATCTTTATCATTTTCAAGCTGGTCAGAGTGAGGGGGTGGGAGGTGCAAAGGGGTGGAGGGGTGAGGGAAAAGGTGATTGTTTCACTTGTTGTCAGAGGGCATTGATCAGCCCTTCTGTCTGCTGGTCTCGGAGGTGAGGCCACGTCCCCCAGGAGCACTTCGGGGCTGGGCCGTGTCAGTGCAAAGCTGTATTGAGTCATGACCCAAATGACTGCTCATTGAGGGAAACGGGTATTGGCGTCCAAATCATTCTGAGACACCCTCAGTAACACTTAAACAAGTCCACTCCGTTAATGTCAGGTCACAGGGGACACATTTAGCCCCCTCTGCTGACCATTAGACCCTTTGATGGAGTGAACGATAAACTTGACGGGACAAGCTGGACCCCGCTCTTGAGCCTGCCTAGGTTGACAGTACAGGGCTGCCTTTTGGAGAATGCAAGGTGTCCCTGTGGTCAGGTCCTCTAGGGATTCTGTCCCTTTTACACTCAACAGGGTAAAATATAACTAAAACTAGCTTCAATGTTATAGCGTCAAAGGGAGAAAAACTAGCTACCATGATCCTTCTCAAAAATTTTCAACAATGAGGTCAAACACAAATTATGGATAAAGTGGTCAGGTTCTACCATTTTGTAATTTTTATTTCTTGCTTTGATTTTTCTCTTTCTTCTAAGCACTGCTGACACAGTGCAGGTATTTTGAAATCCATTTGTTATACCTTCTGTGGCAAAGAACAAAAAGAATTCCTTATTGTTTCTCGGGGAAGTAGAGAAGGATTCAACAAAAATTCACTCCACTGTGATTGCAACATTTTCAAGGCAGTGTTCTGGAAGGAAATTATTTTATTTTGTATTAAAAAAAAAAAAAAACCCCAGTCAAACATCAAATTATTTTGGGGGGGCAAGGGAATGGGAAGCTAAAACTAATTGCATTTCCCAATGATGGGAGCATTAGCCTAAAACAAACCTGAGCTTGAAAATGAATCTAAAGCACAAACTAACAAAACCAGGTCATTGTTAACATTCAAAGGGTGAATTAATAATCATTATTGCTACTATTTAAACAAATTATACCTAAATCTTCTGTTATACGAGAGATCGCTACTGTTTACTTTTTCTGCTTTCCCACCAGCAAAAAGGCCTCCGGTTTGACAGAGCAGATTTTCTGGTATTACAATGCTTTTATCCTAGTTTTAACACCTTGTCTGTATTCCTCTTGAGAATTAACTAATATTGCATTAGAAGAGAAAATGAGAGGGAATTTTTGAGTGGCCCCCACAATCGAAAACTTAAATCCAACAGAAACAATCCTCCATTCTTTGAACAGCACCAGTTAAGACAATTAGCAAAAAAAAAAAAAAAGTGCAAATGGGCTAATTTAACCGAATCATGCATCTGTTTTGTCTTAAAAGTAAAAATCTAATTAAAAGGATAATCTATTTACTGAACTATTAACTACTCTTCTGATAAATAAGGAAGCAGCTGTGGGATATGTTTAAGCAAGGGTGGGGGGCGGAGCCAATGTCAGGTTCTCATTGTAGATTTCGCATTATCCAAACCTGAGAGACTTTTTACAGAGTTCGTGTTCTTTGTCTCCCAATGCAGTCTGGAATCTTTAGAGCCTGCCAAAATTCAGAATTATTTCTTTCAGAAGGAGTCAGTTTATCAAACCTTGCAAGTTGCATTTCATTTTCATATCAATTTAAATACTGTTTCATTCCAAAGAAATTAGATAAATTAAAACACACACCCATTCCCTGCTTTATCATATCCCATTCCTGAAGCTTGAAATTAAGATTTCTGTGATTCAAACACTCTAAATGATTTAAGAGAGTTTGTATTTCAGCCTGCTTTTTGGAATAGGTTTACAATAATGCATTTTCTTTCAATGAACAATTGATGTTGTGTGTGCAGTACATATACACAACTGTTATCCACATTGTGAATACCATCTTCTTGTTTTCTGTTGGAGCATATAAATAATACCAGCACATTTATGTCTCTGTGTGTGTGTGTGTGTGTGTGTGTAAAAGCTAGATAGATAGAGGTGAGAGAGGGGGAGAGAGCCGGCACACGGTCATACATGTGTATTTTCTTTTACTCATCTCATCCAAATAGACTTCTAACTAGAGCCCTAACTCAAGAGATAAATTGCATTGATCTGGTATTTATAATGGGGCAATCTTCAGTTTTTAGTGGGATGAGATACCAAAGGGAAATTACATCATTGCCAGTAATTTCTCTCCGCCCTGCTTTCCGTAATTTTTCCCACCTCTTTCTTTCAGTTTGCAAAACCAAGCAAGTACACAAGTAAGAGAAATATATACCTATTATGTACTATCCATATTTTAGCACCTAATAAGTGTACCATTAGTAATTGAAAAATCAGTCATAAAGGCCATATTGAATAGCATTCTGCCAGTTCATTCAAAAATGATCCTTCTATCCTGATCCAAATGTAAATTTCTGGGGCGGAGGCTAAAAACACCTGACATGTGGAATCCACTAAATTAATAAAATAAGCTTGAAGTTTAAAACAATTAGAAACTGAAATTCCACATTTGCATTCACATTTTCTCATTACAGCTAAAATTCCAACTGAAAAACTGGTAGAGTTGGGATGGATTCTATACAGCCACAAAAATCTTAGATATTTTTTCCAAGAACTCTGTTTTCCAAGAGCGTGAGTATAAAATGAGGGAAGAAAGGCATTTTGTCCAGTAGCAAATGAACAGTAAATGTCTGCCCCTTGCACTGCATTTATATTGCTTTTTGTGTATGAAAAAACTTAAAATTTCCTGATCCAGACTGGTCTCTCTGCCTGTAAGATTCTTGGAAAATAACACTCAGTTAACAGGCACACCTGAAGGCAGCAAATTCTGAATTTAACTCTCTTTTCTTGTGACCTAAGTCTCCTCCTTGTGATTCCCACCCACAGCCTTAGTATTCCAGGGAAGCTTCATTCCCCAAGCACCCTTTGTCACCTACTGCGTGCTCTGCTAACTGCCCTAATCACATTGTCTGTGAATCTGATCCAAGGTGTGACAGGTACGGTGTATTCTACTTGTTCACTTGCCCCATGAAATACTAAAAAAAAAAAAAAACAACAACAGTGCATAAAACACGGATATTTTATGAAAGAAAATAGTGCCCCAAATATTTTAAATTTCTACTTGGACTTCCTCTTCCCCTGCCCCTCAAAATAGCGGCCAATGAAAAAAATTCCTTGTTTGTATTTTTAGTTTAGTTTTGAATTTCACTTAAATATCGACACATTCAGAATGACTTACTGAGCGTCTTTCTCTGTCTTCTTTCTGACATGATTTCTGCCCTGAATTCTGTAGTTGGCTCTGTCACAGTAACCAACGAGGTCACTAGGATGTCCTCCGAAGGCATCAAACAATGTAAAAATATACATATCCCATAGTTTCAGCAATGTCATCAGGAACTCTAGCCCACATGACCTCAATACATGACAGCAACACCCCTAGCTCCCATCTAAAGGTGATTGTGGAGTCCAGAACCAGGGCTCTGTCCTGTACATTGATATAGACCTTGGGCCCCGTGGCAAAAATGATGGCATTCTAGTATATCAGGGACATTTCTCATTATAGCCAAAGCCAAGTGGTCATTTTCAATGTCACTTGCAATACCTTCTTTATTTGGAAGTGCAATCTATTCTGCCTAAACAGGTCATGCTATCCTATTTATGATGGCTTTATGGCATCCAAAGTCCAAAGCAAACGTCATGGTGAGATGGTATCCAAAACCAAGGGTCCTGCCTGGCTAGAGGGCCAAGTAGAGGGTGACTGAGTAGACCTCCAGGCCAATCTCCACATGTAGGGTAGGGAAGCGGGGGGCATTTGCTGTTTCTAGGAGCAGGTCTGGAGCTTCTCCAGCATGGACGGTCTAGGGGACAACAAGATTTTCCTTTCACCATGCTTCATCATCTGGTCACCGAAATGCTTAATGTGGGTTTTCAGCAAAACTAGGGCAGATGATCAGAAAACGTGATAAATGGGGGCCTGCATTTCACACAGTTGTTTATAACAAATGAAGTCTGAACCGAGAGTCGTAGTACAAGGGGGTAAAATATATGCAGGCAACAGGGAGTTAAGTAAATAATTTTTTTATTTCTTTGTCGATGTGTTTAGTTCTCTTCCTGCCAAGACTCATCTCACTCTGCTATCTTGTGAGAGACACATATGGTGCAGTGAAATTGCTATCCAAGAAAGCATGTCTCAGCCTGTTGAGACATCATCAAATAAGATTAAAGCAAAGTAAAAATAAAAAAGATAGATCTTTTTTTTCTTTTCCTTGTACAGAGAATGTCTGATGAAAGCCACAGAGGTACTTGAATTGCTTCTAAAGGTTTTGCAGCCATTTCTTTACTTTGGATGGTTAAGAAAAAGCCAGGAATAGCATGACAATATCTTCTCTTCTTTCTTCAAGTTAGCGAAAAAATGTGCTTCATAATAAAACAGATGTATATGAATAAAATACAATATTGCCTTCAGCACTTCTGTTGCAAATAGCACTTAAACATGCTGTAGACAGACCTCAGTCTTTGCTCTCCCTTCTTCTCTCTGGATCCTTTGAGTTACAACTTTTTGTGTTGGCATAGAATAAAACATCTAATTTTTTTGCATTTGTTGTTAAGATTCTTTTATGGCCAAGCATTCCTAATTTCTTACATTTCAGGCCTCCATATAAGAAGGACTGAGTTTCAGCCTGTCCTGATTGGTGGTCATTTTTCCCTCATATGGTTGACACTCTTGAGGCATGGGATATAAAGGTCCTAACCAGCATCCCCTGAGGTAGCCTGCCAGGGATGGTGCTTGCCCTGTGAAGCCATTGGCTCTTCTATTCTCATCAGCTGGGCACAGTAGGTCCAATGTCCAAGAGGTCAGGAAGTTATAAATGCACCCGCCTCTCACCAGAGTGTCTGTGGTACCTGGTAATATCCTGATGGAGTGTTACGAGTTAGCCAGATAAATATCATGGTCTTCTCCAGAAGGCAGAGCCTTTTCTACCCAGATTCCCTCCAGGCAGAGGCTGACAATCACATCAAACTTCTTTCCCTGTTCACTGGTACTTTAAGAACCTGCCAGCTCCAGGCAAATTTATGATAGGGGTAGCAAGCAGGAAATCCACAAGGCAGTCAAGTCTTAAGTCTCTTTTCTAGAACACACATTTCTTATTTTTAAGGTGCTTTCTTCCCCTCCCCTCTCCGAGTGGGATTTCAGGAAGTACTGTAAATTCTTTGAAAGGACACAGTCAGGAGGTAAACAACACCATGCTTCACATTGGGGGTGGGGGTGGGGGGCCCAAAGCCATGCTTTGAAATTAAAATACTTTTTTTTTTTTAAGTGTCTGGAGAGGGAGGGTGGCAGTGAAAGGCAAACATGTCCCTTTCTTGAATGCAGAGGCACTGTACTCTGTGATAGGAAAGCAGCTTGTGTTCGGATGCAGAAAAGAGGAAGTAGCCTATGCATTTGTTTGCAAACTGTTCTAGGTAAGGAGCTGTAGGTCTGCAAGATCTTGTTTCTGATGTGCAGCTTTAATTGGACCTCTGGAAAGCAACAGTGCATCAGTAGAAGAGATTATCACTGGCCTTAATAAGCTGTTGTTGGCTTTCATAACAGCCACAGTCTAAAACGAGGCACACGGAGCCCTGAGACAATCTTACCAATTGCCTGGAGCAAGGATTAAAGAAACAAGGATCCAAAGGAAAGAAAGACAGAAGAGAGGAGGGGGCAGTGCAAGAAACAGGGGCTAATGTAAAATCGTTTCCATATTAACCTTCTTCCCTTCTGACAATGGTCAAGTTCTGATTCAAAATACAAATTATCTCCAATTACTTCAAAAGAGGCAGTCAGAGAGCTGTCATTTAACCTTCACCATCTGTTTGCCTCAAAAGAAAGCTGTACTGCCTGCCACTTTGACCTCAACTTTCCCTCAGAGCTCTGGATGGGCACCAAAGATGGAGGCTTATTGTTCTCTGGAGAAAAACCTTTTGGGGTTTTATTGAGGGGAGGGGGTGAGGGAAGAGGATAGAAAGAAAGGAAAGATGATATATGGGGGCCAACTGAAGGAGTTTTGAGAGGTAACTTAATTCAGACTGGGTTGGTCTCTAGTGCTGAGTGGGTGGGTTTGCCTACCCTGCTTACCCTGTGTGCTAAACACCCCCTACTTGATGAGTTGTTCTAAAACAAGATAGGCTTTAAGAAGGTCTCAGTGAACTGAGACAGCTGATGACTCTAGGATTGGCAGGGTGAATTACAGCCCGTGGTGTGGCTGACCCTTGGCTCAGTCAGCTGTAGTGGGAAACCAACCATTAGGAACACAAATGCAATGGAACTGCCCAGAAGGTATAGAACACCTAGCAAAGGTTGCCTGACATAATCAAAGAAGCAAGACTGTAAGGCGGATAAAAATGGGGCTTTGGGAAAAGAAACAATCTGTTAGTACTGTACTGTCTGATAGACAAGTTAATGGGGTGAAACACACACACACACACACACATTGTAGGATGAATCCAAAAATCACGCCATTCAGGATGGCCCAGTGGAGACCAAAGTCATTGACCAAAGTCATTGACCAAAGTCAGTCACACAACTGAGTCATTGTGTCTCAGTGGCGACACAACAGTTCTGTGTCGGAAAAATTATAACAAAGAAATCCAAATTTCTAATTCCTCATCATCCAAAATGGTCCTTAAAGAGCCTTCTCTCCTTTGGGAAGCTAAGAGTAAAGGGAAAGGAGAACGTCAATTTATGAAGATGTTCCAAACCAAAACCAAAGAATCAGTAGGGGGAAGAGCTTTCCAACAGGCCATGGTGAATTAAATGGTGAAAATTTCTAGAGGCCTTACATTTTATGGGAGGTTTCTAATGTTTCTACCCAACTACATTATATTATTTCCACTACCTCTGATCTTTACTTTCCATTTTACAGCCCACTGAATAACACGTTCTTCAAGACAGAAAGAAAGATGACACCCCCTTCCCATAAATGAAGACAACTCTTGACTCATAAACAGTTTGCATGTTCAGAGAGCAAAGGCAGCTGGAAGCTTCTAAAAGAAAGCACCTACAAATACCAGTGCCATGTAGTGGTAGTACAATCCTTTTCCTTGTCAAACAGTATTGAAGCTCAGGATTTTACCATAATGCCTGGAGTAACTGCCAAGGCCTCTTATTTTCCACTGCAAAAGCAGATGGGAACAAGTCACTCACAAACAGAAAGCTGCAGTGCTGCTAAGAATAAGTAATCAAGATAGTGATGGCTACTGGAAGGATGAGTGGGTGGCTAGAGAGACCGTTGTGAAGGGGTGAAAACAAAACCTCTGAGGATGGGTTCTTCATTCACCGATACTATCCTCATCCCCATACATACACATACACAGAAGAAAATTCCCCTGCACACCTGCCCCCCATTTCCAAGTAAGTCAAGGGCTCAGTTGGCCAATCACTGACGGATGCTGAATCTCTCTGATGGAAATAGCCACATGACACCAGGCATTGATGAAGTTACCTGCTTCCAGGTCTTTGCTCAGGTCTGTGCAACACTTCCAAGTTCAACTTGGGAAATACTGGGCCACCTAAAGAGTTGTCGAAAGAGTGAAGAATGGAAATGAAGACACACATGCTTCTCTTGGGTCTAGATGCTGCATCTCATTTAAGCAGCTATGTCAGATGGATATCTTCTTTCCCAACCCATGCTTCCTTGCTGGCCAGGGTGAATGTTCCTTGTCTGAAACAAATGGAATTATAAAGAAAATAGGGCAGAAATTCTCAGAATTAAAAGGTCTTTGGTAGACTCTGGCTGTTTGCAATGACCCCACCTCTGCACATGCCCTTCAGGGTGAAGGACGCAGGGACAGTGAGAAAATTGTGAAGCAGCAACAACTGGATCTGATTAATTAACAAGGTAGAGCATCTGCTAACTTGTTAGCCCTGAGCCCACGACAAAGTCCTATGAACTGATTTGTGTTCAGGAAGGGAACTGGATGTTATGTTTCCTAAGACGAATATTATCTGTTCCTCTTCCAAAATGCTTGTTATTAAAAGCTGGATTTAATAGCAGAATTAAAGGGGCTTTTTTTTTCACTTGACATTTCATCCAGTAAAGACCTGAGCGGGGAGAAGCTCCGGTGCCATGATGATCCGATGATAGGGGAGCTTGTCTGCCAGGTTCCTTCCCTGTTTTGCTTTCATTTGTTTTCTACCGTCTGGCTTTTACACCAAATGTTAAATAATTCCTAAGAAGCTGGTGATTTCCCAATTACTGGGGTCTTTTTGCAGCCTGTTTCAGAGAATGCAGATGTGGAAAAGATTTTCAGTTTATTATCTCTAAGTAAATACCACAGTAAAAAACAAGAGCTTCTTCCTTCCCCTTCCTTCCGACAGGTGGCAGAGGAAACGGGAATAGAACTGATTATTAGACCCATCAGCGTTCCGACTGGCTGCGAGATCCTTTTTAAGAAGTCAGTCCTATTTTATCATAAAGAAACTGACAGGCCTGATTTCTTTAACACTTTGATGCTAAATTCCCACAGATTTTCCTCCTTGCTCTCTACATTTACGGCTCTGCAGTTTTTTCTTATGTTATTCCATCAAATCAGTACTTCGTAAAGCCTGAATCATCATTGCTATCATCTTAATAGCTAGGTGGGTTTGGAGCAGGTCCAGGTCAGAATGATAAAGTCTCTGGGGAAATTTCAAGGTGCTAAGGGGATGGCCCCAGCTGGGAATTCAGTAGTAGCCTCTGAACACTACTTGGAAAACAGCACATGGCTCATACGAGCGCTACCTGTAATTTAAAAATAAGGTCTCAGTAACCAGGAGATAGGAAGGTGATACATCTGTGTTCTGTGGTCAAGTCATTATATATGGCCTCTAAAATTTTACTTCTGTGTGTCCGCTCTATCTCATGGTTGGACAGGTCAGAGACAGGCCCTGTTAAAATACCCCATAAGCCTAGGAGGTATCACTCTGTTCCTGATTTAATGTAAAGAGATTTGGAAGTTTTAATTAATTAAATAGGCATTGGAGTGGAGGATAACTCATTAACAACCTATGATGTGCAGATGACACAACCTTGCTTGCTGAAAGTAAAGAAGACTTGAAGCACTTATTGATGAAGATCAAAGACTATAGCCTTCAGTACTGATTACATGTCAACTTAAAGAAAACAAAAATCCTCACAACCAGACCAATAAGCAACAACATAACAAATGGAGAAAAGACTGAAGTCAAGGATTTCATTTTACTTGGATCCACAATCAATGCTCATGGAAGCAGCAGTCAAGAAATCAAAAGACGCATCGCATTGGGCAAATCTGCTGCAAAAGATCTCTTTAAAGTGTTAAAAAAGCAAAGGTGTCACTTTAAGGACTAAGGTGTACCTGACCCAAGCCATGGTGTTTTCTATCACTTTATATGCATGCAAAAGCTGGACAATGAATAAGGAAGACTGAAGAAGAATCGATGCCTTTGAATTATGGTGCTGGCAAAGAATATTGAATATACCATGGACTGTCAGAAGAATGAACAAATGTGTCTTAGAGGAAGTACAGCCAGAATGCTCATTTGAAGCAAGGATGGTGAGACTTTGTCTCACATACTTTGGACAGGTTTTCAGCAGGTACCAGTCCCTGCAGAAAGACATCATGCTTAGTAGAGTAGAGGGTCAGAGAAAAAGAGGAAGACCCCCAATGAGATGGATTGACACAGTGGCTGCAATAATGGGCACAAGCATAACAATGATTGTGAGGATGGGGCACGACTGCTCAATGTTTCCTTTTGTTGTACATAGGGTCACTATGGGTCAGAACCAACTCAATGGCACCTAACAACAACAACAGGCAAAATCTGAAGTCATTAGAGAAAAAGAACAAATGTGATATAAATCTCTCCCTAATTAGGGTTGCCAGATAAAGTATAAGATGTGCTATTTATACAGATAATACACTAAAATACTTAAAGTATGGGACACATTTAGTGTAAGTATGTCCCAGATATGGGACATACTTTATTAAAAATTACATGTTATTTACCTGAAATTCAAACTTAACTGGATGTTCTGTGTTTTTTATTTGCTAAATCTGGCAATCCCACCTCAGATTCAATTCAAGTTGATTTTCAGAGACAGAAGACTGGAGTTCTAGAATTTTCTTCTGACCTTTAGCAGGTAATAACATTTCATTTCCATACATGTCCAGATGGGGAGTATGGGTTAAAGTGATTTTTAATGAAATCATGTGAATTTTAGAGTTTTTAAGGGTAAAAAAAAGCAGTTTTACTACCTTTACCGCACATACAATTACCTAAATCTCTGAAAATAAGTGTTTCTAACTAAGTAGAAGGTCTTAGAAATGCTATATTGATAATGAGTATCACATACTTATACTTACACATAAAATTAATTAGCTCAAACCCTTAAAAACATTTTATTTAAGTCATTTAGAAACGGCCTACCATGTTTTGTCATAGCCTGCATTTATAAAATTAGTGCAAAGGTAATGGAAACCTAAAATTCATCCTACACCATCACCACCAGTTGCCATCAAGTTGATCCTGACTCATGGCAACTCCATGTATGTCAGATTAGAGCTGCGCTCTGTAGTGTTTGTAACGGCTGATTTTGGGGGGAAGTAGATCGCCGTAGCTTTCTCCCAAGGCATCTCTGAGTGGACTCAAACCATCAGTCTTTGAGTTAGCAGCCAAGAGCATTAACGATTTTTATCACCCAAGGTCTCCAAAATTTATCGTTACCAGGTCAAATTGTTATACATTTGGAATTTATCAAATTCAGAATAATTGAGGTTTATTATTCTCATATTTTACCGAAGACAACTAAGTTTCCCCAGTGATTTCTTATAATCCTTCAGGTTACAAGATTATAAGAAAATCTCATTATCTAAAATAGGCTTATTCCTGAAAAGAAAACAAAAATACCAAGTTCTATGGCACTAGTTCTAATCAAAAGTCAACAGTAATTTCACCAGGCCCTTACAGTGCATTTGACTATCTCTGTGGGCACTGGAATGACTGAACTGGGGGCTGGGTGGGCCACTTCTGTACCCTGGATCAGGTTTGTACTTCAACTTTGAAAAATGAAAAACAAAGCTCCAGAAGGCAGCCAGGTTCCTCACCCATGGTCTTACTTGTTAACTCTGCTTCGGAAAAAAAAAAAAGTACCCAGTTTAAAAAAAAAAAAAAAAGGCAAGACAAAAATCTACGTCACAACACTTTTGAACTTCCAGATGGAAAATGGTCATAAATGTCCCCCTTCAAAGGCAATCTGACAATTTTATTTATTTGCTGAAACGGAATATTTGGGATTTGAGGAATGTATTTTTTTTTTATGTTAGATCTGCATTTTTCCATACAGTTTTTCAGGATAACACTTGTCTTAGGAATTTCTCTGTCAGAGTTGTCACTAGAATATTCTAGGGCGAAGGTTGTGCCTTACAGTTTTGAATTGCAAAATACAACAACAGGAGGCACTTAAGGAGAGGCCACGAGAAGCATCTTCATTCACTTTTTCTCACCAGAAAAGATATCTTCCTTTTCAAAGATGGCTTTAAAATGACAATGAGAGTGTATTAAAACACACACACACATACACACAAAAAACAAAATACAGGTAAATCTACTGCTCCTATGTTTTTAAAAGCCTTTCTATGAAACTAGTCCTATTTGTTAGAGGTGAAATACACATCATGTTATCAGGAATCTTAGGGAAATGGATTGCTGTTAAGTGATACTTCAGAATCCACCCCCTAGCAAAGCTATTGCACGTTACAGGAAGATAAGTGGAAAATCCTTGCCTCCAATAAAGGGAACCTTTGCCTAAAATGCTGTAAACCACTCAGTTGCAGATTTAATGCCAGTGATTCAAAATACTGCTCTGGAAACTTTCAGTTAAACAGCAGTACCCAGAGTCTTTACAAATGAAGACAAAGACCAAGACTTAGTTGATGGAGGGATGTTAAATAGGGTGATTAGCCCCCGAATGCATGGTCTAAAAGTCCAATCTTCATGTACGTTAATATCACATGTGATAATCTACGGTATTAGGGGTTGTAATTGGTTACTGCCTGGGCTCCAGGTGGAGTGAAGCAGCGATAATCGAAGTACAAGATCATACCTCTAGCCTCCTCCCTCATTGCACCCTGACCGCTCCCCACCCAGATGTCCAAAATGCAGTAAGCAATGGATTGTCACACTAAATCAGTCATGCACCCATGGATTCTTAGGGTGTTTTGTTTTTAAGTCCTAGGAATTTTTTTTTTATTAACAGAGCTTTTTTTTTTTTTTGATAAAAAGGTATAGACACCTACCCTCAAAGGACTTATAGTCTAGGTGGGAGGACGAGACAGCCATAAGGGAAATGATACAACAATGTGTCAGATAAAGACCCGTGCATCAAATCCTCAAGTGACTAAAACATTTCTTTAGAATTTCCATATAATAAAGGAATGAGTTGATGAGGTTATGCATGAAAGGCTGAAGTTATAATCTAAAGCAAGACATAAGAGCAAAGACTTACTAGGTTATGTTTATGAGTCAGAGCATGGTTCAAGTCACTTAGTCAAGTCTAAGACTTAAAAAAAAAAAAAATTAGGGTGAAGAAAGCATGTACTTCCTACCTTGTCATTAATCTCCGTCTAGAAGAACTTTGCCTTTTAGTTTCAACCTCCCCCTATCCTGAGTCAATGAGAAATAACCTTTGGTACTTGTCGATCTTCATCCTCTCTATCAAGCCCCAGCTTCTCTTGGACTGAAGCCTGCAGGCCTACTGAGCCACAGTCTCTACTCCCACTTAACCGTCACAAGGGCCTCCTACCCTAGAAGGGTCTACCTTGCTTTACATTCTAATTCCCTTCCAAAATGATAGCCCCTGCCTCATTTATACTATTGCCAACCCTAGGTCCCATTCCTTGAAAGTAGGACTTGCCTCCCCTACCCTAAAATACTACCAAGTATCTGGTTGATCCAAGATATGAGTTCCAACACCACTACATTGGATTACAGTTATTGCCACTATCCTAAGACCCTGTTTCTTCTACTCCCTCCTTCCTTTTCACTTGCCTCCACCCCATTCCATTAACCAGTTCAAAGTCAGTACAAACAGGGATGTGGGTCAGACACAACAGACCATTTTACTCTACAAGTGGCACCCTGGCCAACCTCTGGCAATTGGAACCTCAGCTGTATCATTTTTCTAGACTAACCCATTCATACTCCTAGTATTTCAATACAGTACTGCTGAGGTCTCTGTAAGCCTAACGGTCAAATCTGCTCAGGTTATGAGAGTTAGAAGTTAGTTTCTTCAAACTCTGTCATCTCCATAGTATGGTCTTCAAAGCCAGTAGCTAAGCAACATATCTAACTTTGGGGTGCCCCATTGTTTCCTTAGGAAAAACAGAAACTGGAATCGACAGGTTTGGGAGTACCTCTCCATTGCTATGCCTTCTGAATGGTAGGAAAACATCTACTGCCACACATATGTATCTGATGCTAATTCTAAGGGAGTAGTGAGAGCCCTTAATGGTTTCTTCAAATTTATTCTTTGCTTTTCACGTTCATGGCATTAAGGAGAAAACTCCAGTGACATCTTCAGTGACCTCTGGTCCATTTTGCACTGTGGAAAGTTAAAACTCAAGAGTAGTAGCTTGGACACAAGGTGGTGCTAAGGGGTAAAAAATTAACTGTGGGTCATTTTCCCCAAAGGCTACCTCCATAACTCAATGTTCACTGGACACAAAGTTGTTTTCGGAGCCCCAGTGGTACAGTGGTTAAGAGCTTGGCCGTTAACCAAAAGGTCAGCAGTTTGAATCCACCAGCTGCTCCTTGGAAATCCTGTGGGGCAGTTCTACTGTGTCGTATGGGGCTGCCATGAGTTGGAATCAGCTTGACAGCAACAGGTTTTTTTCAGGTTAAGTTGTTTAGAGAGCCCTGGTGGTGGAGTGGTTAAGAGCTCTGCTGCTAACTGAAAGGTTGGCAGTTCAAATCCACTAGCTGCTCCTTGGAAACCCTATGGTTCAGTTCTACTCTGTCCTGTGGTGTTGCTATGAGTTGGAATTGACTTGACGATAATAGGTTTGTTTTTTTTTTTTTTTGGCTTAGAAGCTGTTTACAAATCATCTTGACACATTTCTCATTAATTCCTCAGAACTCAGGGAAGAATAAGCTAGCCCCATATTTTATAGATGAGGATGGGTTAAATGGGTTAAATGACTTGTCCAAGATCACCTAGCCCAATCTATGTCTTTCTTTAAGTCTAGGTTAGCATTCTTTTCTATTCTACCACACAGGTTAGTCCCTTTTTTCACATTCTCCATTTTGGCTCCTATCAACACCCTCTAAGCTGGGGTGTTTTGAAAGCACAAATGCAACCAATAGCACGTGCCTAACCTGCATTGCTAGATCAAGTGGATGGTGTATATTTCATGAAATTCCCTGTGTTCTCATGAATCTTGGGTCAATTCTAGGGCTTTAAAAAGCCATGCAAATTTTGTTTGGTCTTTAGGAAAAAAGGGTAGTTCTGGAGATACCTGGATTTGTATCCACTTGGGTAGAAAACACTTTGCCTAAGCTTTCTGCTCAATCCAGAGCCATGGCATTTCTGGACCAGGCCTAGCCTGAGACTTGGAGAGTTGCCTCTCTTGGGGTAGTTTCCTTTTACTCCCTCCCCCTGAACTGATCCCACCTGAAGATGTGTTGCTGCATGCCAGAGAGCCCTGGGACCTATTAATACCCTGAAGCATGTGCCATATAAGTCAGAACAAGAGGTCTCTGCAGATGGCAAATCAAATTCAAAGTTATTTTCTGCTAGACTTAAAATATCAGGGATGGGTGCAGTATTTCTGGGTAATCCATTCCAAACATTCACATTTTTTCTTACTTTAATTCTTCTCCATGTGAAGGTGAAGCCCAAGTTCTCTTGCTCTGCACTTAAAGTAGATGGAGAACGGCTAGCCACTGTCATGCCTAGGAGAGATCCCCATTTACCTTGGGACACTGAAGGGGCTTCCTCTAACAGTATAAAACTGGCCAACCAGCCACGTCTTCGCTAAGCAGAACATTTTCTGTGCCAAGGTCATCCCATTGAATCAGTATACAGTGCTTTCTCTTTTTTCAGATCCCAGAGTACATATTTAACGAGCACGTGAAGACAGAGAATACCTTTTAAAGTTGGAGAGGACATTTGCGGGCTTCATCCATTTGTTTTGCTCCCATTTCAAGTCAAGATTCGCTTGCATATTTTCTAGCCTAAGTGCCCCCTTAATTAAGATATGACTCACAAATCATTTTCATGGCAACAGGCTGCGATGTTATATGCCTTAGAATTTTTCAGTAACGAGCCTTGAACAGAACAAACTCTTTGTTTTGGTGAGAAATGATAATTGCAGGAATTTTTTTTCAAAAGGACACCGAATGTAAACCAATGTGCTAAGCAAAATGTAGATGATGCCTCCCGTTTTGTCTGCTGTTCTTTCAAACAAAAACAAAACACAACGCCAACTAAACCAACCATTCTGGCAGGAAAAAGAAATAGTCTCGATATTCATATTCTCCAACAAAATCGGTGAGGAAAGAAAGAAAGGTGAACCCTGCAAATGCCATTCAAAGCACCTCAGAAAACAGCCAATCTAGTTTCTGTCAGCAGCTGGAAGGAAACATCTCAGCAGCTCCCCTCCCCTTTCTCAGTTACCAAATTCCTTTATGTTTCTTTTCTTAGAAAAGTGACTTTATAGGTCATTTAACAACTATTAAAAACATAAGTGAGCAAAGCCCAACGCCTGGGCCTTGTTCCTTTGATTTTTTTCACCCACTTTTCAGAAAAGGGTTTTAGGGGTTGCAATTTTTTTAAAAATGTGTTTGTGGGTTATTTAAATAGTCTTTCCATTTGTAACATCCTCTAAATCAGGCAGTTGGAGGAAACCTGCCTTGCATTAGCACACCTGCTGGTCAAAACATGAACATGTATTACCCCAAATGGGACACATCATATTGCCAAACAGACCTGGGCTAGAAATTACCTGCGTCTTTGGATTGCTACACCTGGTTTTCATCAAAGCGTGTGGAACTCGGTTTTCTCCACCCTCTCCTCCTCCCCGCAGTTTTGGTCAGAAAAGCAGAACTCAAAGAGAGAAGGGAGGGAAGCCCTCTTGAAACCCCAGTAAACAGGAGTAAGTCCCATGTTCCACAGGCATTTCTGAGCTATGGCATCGTTCAGCCCTTTCTAGCCACAGGATAGGGCTGGCTTTGGGGCTTAAGGGTCCTGTTCTCTTGCAGATTTCTTTGGTGGTGAAATCTATCAAAGGAATCTCAAAACAAATTACATGGTAAATTATTGTCTCCGTTCTGGCCCACTCTCTATGCCCCACTGTTCAGCTCGACAGCCATGGGTGAGCTGCCAGGGAAAGCCTGAGAGATAAGCAGATTACAGAATGTCATGCGCCTCCGGCAACGCAACTTCACAGCCAAACTTCTCCAGCCCAGGCGGTTCATCTGATTCATATGGGTCACAGGCTGTTTCAATTAATGCCCCTCTAATGACTAAAGTTTGTTCCCTAATGTGGAAGGGTAAGTATAAAGGAGTCAAGCCAGGGACCCGAAGCATACTCATCTTCTTCCCCGCCCCCACCTCTCTGCCAATGCTCTTCTCCAAGCTAACTTATAAGAAAGGAGGAAACGTGCTTGGGAGGAATATAGAATTCCTTTCAGACAGAAACCTTTTATGTCACTTTCCTATCATTACCAATGCAATTCTGGGAGTCTTCAGTGGCCTGTGGATCCTAGGGTAGTGAATAACAAGCCCTGGTATGAAAACAGAATGCAGAAAACAAATTAGCATTTTGAAAATAAAAAGCCTGGCATTTAATCCTATTAAGACTGTGGCTGCTTTTTTCTTTTTTTTTCTCTCCCCCTCCCCTAAAAACTCTGCAAGAGATACTGATGTTTCCATTAGCATAAATGCTGAAATCAGCATTTCCTTTCAAAGAAGTTGTTAATATTTGGAAATGGTCGGATTTCCAATCCAAGCTTTGATTGTTATTCTATACTAGCCAGCAAGTGCCAAGGTCACGGGGAGATTCACCTGCAGACTGAGCTAAATGAATCCACTCGGCCACAATGCATGTATAATTTAACATTCTCCTCTCGAGTACTTCCATGCATTCCTAAAAAATATTTTATTACAATAACAAATTGGTTTCAAAATCATGCATTATGTATTCTGAAATTAGGTCTGCCAGCGAAACCTGTATATACAAACATGCACTCTCCCGGGCAGGGCCGGAAGAGCACACAAACACCACAAAAGCCAGGATGGAGCTTGGGAAAAACAGTGAATTCCCCAAGCAGTCAATTGTCTCGCCTTTTATTATCTTAATCTGCATATTTGGAAAGAAAAGAACAAGCTGATCATTTGCTGTTAGAAGTTAGAAACCTACTCTCCTAGTTTCCTTGTATTTCCTTCTCTATGAGAAGGTAGGATGCACTATTGGGCACAGGTGTGCACTCTCTTGAAAACAGGCTTGCCAGGCAATCTTGCCAAGCTTTACTTAAAAAACAAATACTCCTTGAATATTTAAAAGTCTTCTTTTCCTGTGATTTGAACTTCCCAAGTACACATTTTACAGAAAGTAGACTAACAAAGCTTCTTTGAAACATTAGAGATACCAAAGCCATCCTTATAAATTTGTGTTAAGAAATAGTTTCTCTGCTGTAAGCTTTCATCACTGAGTTATCCAAAAAAGTTAACATATTCAGAAAAATACTTAGGTTTCCCATCACAAAAGCAACTCATATAATGCTTCACCTAATAGAAGCTTGTTTCTGCTTTGCAACTTTCATCGGAAGTTAAATACACATTGATTTAGTATCCTTTTACAACACAAGTATGGTTTTCTTGTACACAATAAGCATGTTTCCTAAGGTCCCTATATATGAATAATTAAGACTAAAATGTTTTCTTATTCCTTCCATTTTTTTTTTATTTTACGCATTTATGTCATATTGGAAAATGTTCCAATTCACCAAATGACAATAGCGAATTCTAAGAAGGTGAGATTTCACAAATAAATGGTGAGTTGCAGAAGCTGTTTGATCTTAAAGACATGGAGAAAGAAATCCAGTTGAGTTTTCTCTTTGAAAACTTTCTTAGGCATGAGCTTGATCTCTCTATATTAAAAGGAAAAAATATCCAGTTTATTTCAATAGGGGATTTGTTTTTCATTAACTTGCAAGCTAAACGTCATTGGTATGTTTCTATTGGTCTGCTAACGTGGTGAATAAAACAACCAAATTCCTAAGAGAACCACTTATAAATCTCTTTAAATTAAAATCAGTCTAATTTTTATTATAAAACCTACATCATGATAGGCTTCATATTTTTAAGGCAATGTCCAGAACTAAAAAGTTTAATTCCCTGGCAAGAGCTTTTAATAACAACAAATCATGGGTAAAATTAGATGCTGCAACTTTCCAGCCTCAAAAAAAAAAAAAAATCTGCAAACACTGTGTTAAGAAATTATTTCTCCTTAATTTCATTTTGACGTAGTGATATGACTAGACATATAGCTTTTCTATAGTGAAATTGTAAGAAATAATTTTCTCTAATCTAATCAGTAATATCTGAAAATGGGAACTGTTAACAGCATAATTTCAGCTTTCTTTTGTATTGTAATTTAGGCTGACACATTAAAGCTTTGCTTTTCAGAAGAACAATTAAGAAATTGTTGATAGAAATTAAATATTACTGACAATTGAGAATGCATTTTTTTTCTCATTTTCTGTATCTAGAAATACCACTCCCACCACCTCCCATTAAAGATAATCTAAGCTAAGATAGTTTAAAGGTAAAAAAGAATGAAAATGCTTGGTTCTTTTGTGTTAAATTAAAAAGGTGATTTATAGAAGTAATAAGCAAATTCCTGAGTATGGAGATATATATATATATATTTTAAATTCTCTGAAAATGCCTTAAGTTGTAATCCGCAGGGTAGATGATTAAACTCTCGCCAGGTTCCCTGGCTGCAGAACTACATCCCTCATTTTAGCTGTGGGCCATTTCAAGCTGAATGCAAACTGCTTTTTTATTTGTTTTTAAAGGCAGTGCACATCTTGCATCACCTTATGTGTACGGGTCAAGATACACAATTTAGGAAAGGATTGAGACAGAATTAAAATGGAAAAAAATAAAAAGCCTTCACTAATAACTACATTTCATTTCCATACACTGCAACAAACAGTTATATAGTCAACTCTTCTAATACTGATACAAAAATACTAAGTGAAAATCCCTGCCACAAATGAAAATGTGTCGTAAGTTTCTTTTCGATTGTTGTGATAGCAGCGTTTCAAACTAGGATTAAAAAGGTGTGCCAATAACCACAATATATTTTTATGTCTAAGTACAAAAAACTCATATATGTGAAATACATAAACTCCTAAAAAACCCAAATCTACTGCCGTGGAGTCGATTCCGACTCATAGCAACCCACAGAGTAGAACTGCCTGAAAGAGTTTCCAAGGAGCACCTGGTGGATTCAAACTTCCGACCTCTTCGTTACCAGCCATAGCACTTAACCATTACGCCACCAGGTTTTCCCACAAACTCCTATATGTTAAGATTTAAGTGGATGAAAAGGACTAAATAAACTACAAATAAGAGGCCCACAAGTTCTAAGGGAGGGTGCCAGAAGTCAAGTGCTTTCTGATCCATCTTCAGCAGAACAGGAGTTTTAACACAGGCCTCTCTTAACAGCTACCCAGGCAGGATTTGAAGAGAATAATTCCCTAATACCACTTAAAAACAGAAAAGTCAAAGGAAGGCATCAAACGGGTTTTGAATCCAAATATTCTTAAAGAAACTTTTTTCCTGCCTTGGCAGCTCAGAGAAGCAAACAGCACTATGATAAGGGAGGCAGAGTCAACCTTCTTTGGTTGGTTTGGGGCCGTTTTAGTATGAATGAGCCAGAAATTCTTGAGAGTCATAGGCTGAATTCAGCTGCTTCCAGTTCTGTCCCTGACCTGGCCATCTGCCAGAGAATGACACACTTTGAGGGACAAAGTAAGAAGGTTTCCATAAGCTCCTCAGACCCAAGCTCCTGGCTTCAGAGAGGAAACTCTTAGGAGCCTTAAACTCGGTCAGTTTTAGAAGGTCAAAAATGAAAGGGGGATGGAGAAGGCGACGTAAAACTGTCTGGAGTCTTCCCTTTCGTGGGTCTAATGTTGCTTGGCCCACATAACAATCACAACAATAACATGCAGTGTGTCCTGGGGTCCCCTCTGAAAGAATAAAACTGGAAGCCTGTCGTCCTGAATACCGAACCAGAAGCTTGCACCACGGGGTTCAATGCCTTGTGCCTGGCTCCATTCACAGAGAGGCAAACAGATGCACGGCCTTTGACAAAGCCAAGAGATGGGCATTTCAAAAATAAAATCATCTCCCAATTACAGAGAACCCTTCCTCGCTGGGATCCCAAAGTACTCTATCAACTTAAATTGGAATCCTGTCTACCAAGCTGCCTTCAATACAGCCACTCCAGTACAAATTGGATCAAATGCTCTCAGATTAATTCCTGGAAACCTATATTCATCTTTGTATATCTTTATTACAAAACTAGCCACAAGTCTGCTCTACAATTTTCATTACCAGAACAGCTTTCGGAGCTGAATAACGCCATGGTTTATCCCTTCGTGACCCCCAAACCATCCTGTTAGGCCCATTATTGTATATTCATGCAACACACCTGAGCCCAAGATAATAAGAGAGTTATAGTGAAGGAGGGGAACATTTTATTGCATTTTATGCACTGCTATTCTGCACGAATATTTAATCTGCTGCAGGCTGCCACCAGAAGTCCAAGCCTCACTTCCAAGTTCTCCCTTGTGTCTGAACACAGAAGACCAGCACAATTTTCCCCAACTGGAAAGGGAGTGAATATGACCTGATGAGTGCTTGGCCTCCTCGGTGACGGCTCAAACCTCATTTCTAAAATTGGAGCAGACACAGTTGTATTTTTCATAGGCAGATCAGGGTAAGGAAGTGGAGACCCCCCACACACTCAGAAGCAAAGAAGCAAAGCACAGAGAGGATCCCTGGACTTTCACAGAAAAAGAGCAGGATTTTTGCCTGCAAGGGAGGATGGCACTTTTATATGCACAAAAACAAGGTAGGAGATGAAGGTGCTCAACAGTATTAGCTGTAGCTGTATTCAATTTAAAAATGTTTGTTTTAGTAAAGTGTGCTACACATGTGTGGTTCTTAGAATGCTGCCCACTGGCAAGTATCAAATAAGGTTAACTTTATTACTACTATTACTATTGGCACTGGGGTGGGTGGGTTTATTAGAATTAAATGATTTATTTTCCACCAGCTTGGTTCTCTCTCTTTCTGTATATATATACCAAAAGCCAAACCAAACCCAGTGCCGTTGAGTGGATCCCGACTCAATGCTACCCTATAGAGTAGAATTGCCCCATAGGGTTTCCAAGGAGCGCCTGGTGGATTCCAACTGCCAACCTTTTGGTTAGCAGCCATAGCTCTTAACCACTACGCCACCAGGGTTTCCATACAGATATACATATATTTCTAAGAAGCAGCTGGTGATTTCAAACTGCTGACCTTTGGGTTAACAGCCTGAGCTCTTAACCACTGTGCCACCAGGGCTCTCTCTCTATATAATTTTATATTATTACATATATATTATAAAAAATATAAATCTGTATTATATAAATACATACAATTTAGGTGCAGTTCTGTATCTGCTCTGTTTCAAACACAAATCTATTTTTTTCCTAGTCAAGCAATACCTACAGCGACTCAAAAGCTTGCCTGTTTGCTTCCTTCCCTTCTCCTTTTCCTCTTCTTCCCTCTTGTCCTTCCTCTCTTTCTTTTGAAATAACACCAGCTTGGTTCTTAAAACAGGAAGAATGACCTAGAAGAATAATCTATTATTCATATACTCCAGAGAAAATTTAAGATTTTTTTTTTGGTTTTTAATCTCTCTTCACAAAAAGCAACTCTAAAGTAGGATGAGACTTATTTCCTATGTGACAAAAAAAAAAAAAAAAGTCTTATTATTTTATGGTCAAATTTTAGTCCCTCAGAAAGAAAAAAAAAAAAGCTTTCACAAGCCGTATCCCCAGGGACCTACTCGATCAGAATCTGCCTTTTAATAAGATCCTCCGGTCATCTGGATGCAGTTTAAAGTTTGAAAGCACTGGCCTAAGGGACCAGAAACTTACGATTTTTTAGAAACCTCAGGATACGGCTAACTAGCCAGATCGAAGACCCACTCACTTAAGGTTTGCCTCTGTGGCCTGACAGTTAAATCGACAAATGGGAAAAAGAATCCTCACACCTCAGTTTTGCCTCCTGCCATCCCTCCACTCAGATTTCTACATCAGATCTCTATCACCTCTGCTCTCAGCATCTCAGTCCACAATTCCAGGTCCTCTGTCAGGAAGCCGCCTCCCTGAACTTTCAGCTCTTCTCTGATACATGCTCCTGCCTCAGCCAAGCCTAATACCCTGATTTCTTACCAACTTCTGCTTTTGTCACTCAGGACAGTTCCCTCTGCTCTCATTGCATTCACATCTACCACCTCCCTCAACAGGGGTAGCAGTGGTTCAGCAGTAGAATTTTAGCCTTCTGTGCAGGGGACCCCTGGTGGTCCTCCTCATTGACCATATACTGCTTAGCTTTGTTTCACCTGTCTTCCCTGGTTCTGGGTTTAATTTTAAAGCTACTACTTTGCACTTATTGACAGGCTATTAAATAGTCCTCATTGTAGCTTTGTGTGTATGACTTTTTTCTCTTTAACTAAGCTATAAGCTTATATAGTTTTACTTCTTAACAGTTGCTCTTTTCCATGCTTCAGGTCACTGTTACCCACTACCATGTTCTATCCACCATATAACACATTATGAGCTAACCAATTTTCAGGACCTCTTCCATGGTACAAGTGAAAGGAGAATAAAAAAGTGAAAGGCATCCAGGATTCCAGCTAATTTGTCCCAAAAGGCAACTAGGGGAAGTGGCATGTTCCCAGAAGTATTTAAAAGCCACCGGTTCATTCTTAGAAGCTGCATAAGGGATTGCTGGCTAAGTCCTTCAGCAATCTCCCTGCTCTGGGCACACGATGATTTGTACTCCGTTTTATTGTTTCTTCTCTATGCTGATCGGTTTTGATTCATTACAGAACACAGAGTCCATGAGAACAAGTCATTTTTCAAGTTAACAGGTGCACAATGAAATTAGATTAAAGTTTTGTAAATTTGCAGGTGGAAGAAACATCAACGTGGGACCAATGTAAGAGGTCTTGAGTAAGAGAGATATAGAGGGCAATGCATTGAGACTTGCCTCGTTTGGGGATGTGGATATTTCCCATTAAAAAGGAAGGGGCTTGGGAGTGGGGGATCTGTGCTCCTCCTTCTTTTGTCTCTATTCCTGCCAGTTTCCCCCTTGAGCATTTCTTGTCTTGCCCTTTCTCTGGACGAGGGCCTGACTCTGGATCTTGTCACATCTCACTCATGCCGTGGGGCTCTCGGGTTCAGTAGGCAGAGAGCTGTGTGACCCAGGGCCATGTGAGTAGATCTCACTGGAGATGCTGTGTGCCATTCAACCCCTCTAAGCCTTGACCAGTTCAGACCCCGATGATTGTGTTCCTCTCCTGGACCCCGGGTAAAACATGGCAGGCTTTACCATGGGAGATGCACACACTAAATATATTTTCAGGATGAATGGAAGTTAAGCCCTTCTTCCTTACTTACTCATTTCTTTTTATTTCTCTTCTGCCTTTTTATTTTTGCCTAATTTTTTTTTTCTCAACCACTTCCCTCAATTTTCCTAATTCTCTTTTACGCTTATCCATGTACATGCTCACTGAAATGCATGCTACCTATGGGGAGGAAACACACACCATGGCACTTTTTTTCTTTTTTAAGCTTTGTTAAAAACAATCCCCATTTAAGCAGTGATCGCCAGGACTCTGTAATCTGTACACACAGTTTAATCCTTTAAAGAATCAGCAGGGCTCACATCAATCAAAAGCCTTCATCAACTTGTAAAAACAATATTTTGATTCAATCAGATTCAAAGCCCTGAAATTCTCAGTTAATTAATGCAGGGTTACTCAGGGGCTGTGCAATGGTGGCTGGAACAGTGGTCAAATATTTACCCTTGGCACACACGTTTGCACCACCAAGGACCTGAGCAGTGGGCAAAAATAGACACTGCACCGAAGGCTGCAGCAGGTTTCTGGAACAAGCATTTGGATAAGTAATTATTACTAGGGAGAAAAGAAAAGAAATTATTCTTCCATAGTCATAGATGGACACATGGATGTAAACATCTGGGAAAAGTAAATGGCAAGGGACCAGCCAACACCCTGCGGAGCATTGTGTTAACATTCCATATGTCCCAAGCACAAAGGTGTTTTGTACTATTCTTTCTATCACAATAAAAAAAAAAATTACAGATTTAAAATTTCATAAGACAGCAGATTCAATCCAGGGGAACTTTTAATTAAGTCTAGATAAGTTTGTTTTTACAAATAAAATAAATTTTATTTATTAGTTTGCATCTTGAAAAATTTGAGAGCCATATATACATATATATTTTTTGAGCCCTGGTGGTACAGTGGTTAGAGCATTCAGATGCTAACTGAAAGATCAGCGGTTTGAACCCACCAGTCACTCCATGGGAGAAAGATGTGGCAGTTTGCTCCCCTAAAGATTTATAGCATTGGAAACATATGGGGCAGTTCTACTCTGTCCTGTAGGATCACTATGAGACAGAATCGACTCAACAGCAGCGGTGTGTATATATATATATGTTTGGAGGGTATAGAAACATGAAAAATACTGTATGTGCTTATATCTAAGTTGATTGAGTACATTAATGCTTTCATTATATACAAAATCATATATGGTTTATCTCCACAAGTACAGAAAGAGAAATCATCAGGACATCGTAGTACTAATAAAACATAACAATTTTGATTTTTTTTTCTTAAAACATGGGAGATACTCAGGAAATCTGAAGACATTCAGGCAGAAATTGCACTTTGGTTCCTTCCTTTCTTCACCTTTGGCATCTCATGTAAACTCTTAAAATCATACCTTGTAATCCTGGTTATGATACTGTACTACATGGCTTTGCAAGGTATTATGATTGGGGACACTAAATAAAGGCTATATGTGGTCTCTTTGTATTATCTCTTACTAGTGTGTGTGAATCTATAACTATCTCAAAATAAAAAGTTAAAAAAAATCATACATTGTGTAACTGTAGGACAGACAGAATAGGGTAGGCTTTTTGTTATCTTGATAATTAACTACTTTCACTCACTTGCATGCCCCCTCTCCTCTCACTGCCCAACCTCTCCAAAAAGTCTATAAGAGGCAAGCACAAGGCAACTATCCACAGTAGGTTTTTATTTCTTAAGAGTGAGGTGGGTTGTACTTCTATTTCAAAAGTTCTGAATTTATCTTCTAGAAGGATAAAATTGACAAAAAATTGTGTGTCTTTTAAAATAAATTAATGATTCTATTGATAGTCAGCCATGGGCCTACTTACATTCTACAAAATTTTATAGTTATCATCCTATGAATTTTACTAATTGAGTGAAGGTTAGCAAAATTATTTATATGGAGGAAATACATTGGTTACAAAATGTTCCAGGTCAAATACCAAACTTCTCCCAACATGTGCCATGGTGGTCATTTCTGTGATTCTTGGCAATATGCAGAGGGCCAGCCTTCCCCATTGCAGAGCTTTCTCATTGACATCAATCAGCCTGACTGTTCAGCAATCAGTATTGATTACTGCAATACACCAAATAGATGTTGTTACTTTGACCAAGCTCAGCATTTCACAAATTCAACAAAGCTTGGATTCATAGGATGCTGCCAAGATTATTTTTTTAAACACTCCAGCTGGTCTACCTGGGACTACTTGATAAAACATTTGGACTGAATTAAATAGGTGCTTCTGTGAGAACTGATTTGATTGATTTTTTTTTCCCACTGTATTAACTAGTTGTTTTGATTGTCTACGGACATTTAAGAGACTTACAGAATCATAGACTTGTAGGATTTCAGAGCCAAAAGGGACCTTAGAGATCATACAGTTCAGGGTTTTCTGCAAAGTTTCATAGGCGTTAAATGAAAAAACCAAGGGGAGGGCATATTTTCATTAGTTTTGTTTGGGAAACACTGAGCTAAAAAGGTTCAATTGCTTGGTTGGTCAGTTGCTTGCTGCACAAGTTTTTGAAGATTTAAAAAATGCTAATATGTACTGTGACTCTATAAGAGGAGAATATAATATGTAGGTTCTGCCAAACTTACATTAAACAGAGAATCATTTTTTTCCCCCAGATCAAAATTCCAATTAATAACTTTTGGAACACCATAATGTAGTTCAAACTATTTTATAGATCAGGAAATAGATGTTCAAAGAAGTGAAACACCTCCCTTAACATGGAGTTAAAACTAGAATCTAGACCTTTAAATTCCCACACTAGTCCTTTCCACTAAATCGAGCTGTATTTATTTTAATTTTTATTATGAAAATTTACATATTCAAGAGTAAACAGGCAATAACCTTCATATTCTTATTACCCAGATTCAATAATCCTTTAGATTTTGCTTTACGTCTCCTGTTTTTCTTTTCATATATATGCATGTATATGTGTGTGTGTGTATTTGGGCACTGTATAAAATCTTAGGACAGTGTATAAAATCCTATGTGTTAAAAAAAAAAAAAATGTGTTACAAGTGATTAAATGGAAACATCCTTTCTTTAGTATTACGAAGTGCCAATTATTTCATTACCAAAGCAACCCACTGCTGTTAAGTTGATACCAACTCATGGTGACCCTATAGGACGGAATAGAACTGCTCCATAAGGTCTCCAAAGCTGTAAATCTTTACCGAAGCAGACTTCCACATCTTTCTTCTGTAGAGTGGCTGGTGGGGTCAAACGCTGACCTTTTGTTTAGCAGCCAAGCATTTTAACCATTGTGCCACCATGACTCCTTAATTATTTTCTTAGAGGTTGCAAAAATCTTAAATGTGTAATATTATAACTTTTTCCCTATGTATTAATTGGAATTCTTCTATATAAAAGAACTTTCCCTCATTAACTGGCGGCACAAGGGTTAAACACTCAGCTGCTAACTTAAAAGTTGGCAGTTGGAACCCACCCAGGGACTCCTTGGGAGAAAGACCTGGCAAGCTGCTCCCATAAAGATTACAACCTGGAAAACCCTATGTGGCACTTCTACTCTGTCACATGGGGTCACTATGAATTGAAACCAACTCAGGGGCACCTAACAACATTTAGCTGCCCCAAAATACAATTTGTATAGGAAAGACCGAATAAATGCTTACTTATTTCTTTCTTTTTAATTGTCAATTTTCAGCATAGGGAGTTAATTCTAATTGTGTCCAATGACTGATGGTGGTGGTTGCATTTGGTTTTCTCATTTTTTCATTTGAGTAAAGTGGACTCAACGTTTTTCATTCAATTTTGTTTGTTATTCTTTTTGATGCTCACAGTGTTCTATTTTTCACCAATGATTTTTGTGTCCTTTTGACAGGCTCCATTAGTCTTTTATAGTTTGTTTAAGTTCTTGAAAAATAAGGTATCTTGTTGTGATCTTATATATTTCCTGCCACAAACTGGAACAAGCCAACCCGCCCTAGTTTCTTTTACTGAGAAATGGTGTTTAGAGACTACAATCTGGGCACTAGTTGTATTCATTACTTTTGGGTTAGCATGACATTTAGGCCTATCCCATACTGACTTTGAAAGAAAAACTTGCTCAATAGGACGTATTAAACAATGGACAGAATAATGGTCTTTTCCAAGTATTTTCAAGAGAAGAAAATTTTATGTTACAGTTTAGGTGTAAGTCCACCAAAATAAGAGAATAAACTGATGACATTTCTGAAAGAGTAGTTCACCTTTGTTCATGTTCATGATTTTACATAAAATATACTCATTCATCCCATAATAGTTCAGAACCATACTATACTACTTATATAGACAATTCATAAAAGAATAAGTATATATAAATATAAGTAGTATATTTCTGACTCCTGTGCACAACTGGAATTAGACTTGTCGTTTGCAGGAACAACAAAAAAAAATTATTTAAATGGACCCTTATTACTTTCAAACAGGTAATTCATCCCAATGATCAAGCTGGGAGTGTTTAAGTATAAGTGCTGAATTTTTAGAAAGTATTAGATTTAAATGGTTATTAATTTTATTACAAAGAACTATAAAGAATTAATGCTTGCATTACCATCCATCTCACAAATTAATCATAAGTTTAGAACAATTATTTTTAGTCAAAATAGTGGATGAAGCACATACATCCACTTCTAGTCTCTCTCAAGTTCCCACTGAGATACCGGAAATACTACTTTTCCAAAGAATGATAACATAATTACGCCATGAGACAAGATATGGATTTATACAATAACTAGAAAACCCTGGAATATAGAAAGCAAATGGAGCCACAGCTTATTGGAGAAATCAGAGTAAGAAAAACCTCAGCACAAAATCCTAGATGCAAGAATGCCCTTCCTAAAGGAGTTCTGAAGAAGCTTCAAGACATAATCAGTATAAATATTGGTCCATGCTGAAATGGGAATCCTTGTGAATATGTTCTTCACATCAGTGTCACTCACCTTCCATTAAAAAAAAAAAAACCGTTGCCATTGAGTCGATTCCAGATCATAGTGACCGTCTATTAGATTGTGTCTAATCTTCATAAACCCACAGTTTCAATGTACTCACTCCTGCAGAATCCCAAATGCCTGTATATCTCATTCCTACAAACTTTCAGCATTCTTCAATAGTTAAGATACAGGAAGATGGGAAATTAAGCCTAAATCTAATGAAAATTATGTTATTCATGTTTTCCATGTGGACCCAATTCTTGCCTTGGCATGACATCAGGTGATACATAGCAAGACAGCCTAAATAACCCTATAAAATCCAAATGATGAGATTTGGGGATTAGTTACAGGTACTAATAACCTTGTGAAATTCCAGTCACTGTCATAGTGTCTTGTTTTAAATAGAGTTAGCATCTGATTAATCCAAATACAAAAGACTATGTGATTCATTTCTTGTACTGGTTTTGGGACATGGGGGAAATACAACTGTAGGGTTGAGGAAAGTGTCTATAAAGCACGGATTTTTCAGGGGAACACTGACACAGTCTTGAAAAATACTTCTGAAAATCTCAACATGCGCTGAGTTAATCAATCCCTTTTTTCCTCTCATCTGCTACCATACCCTCACACTCCTCCCCCTCAAAAAGTGAGATATAATACCTATTCTAGCTATATGACAAACTAAACCAAAAAAACCAAACCCATTGCCATTAAGTCGATTGTAACTCATACCAACCCTATAGGACAGAGTAGAACCACCCCATAGGGTGTCCAAGGAGTGGCTGGTGGATTTGAACTGACAACGTTTTGGTTAGCAGCTGAGCTCTTAACTAACAGGGCTCCATGACAAGCTAAAGTAACTGAAAACTCTCCTGTTTAAAACAAACCTAGAAAATCTGCGTGAAATATGACAAATGTTTTAAATTAACACCTAGTCTCACAAGAAGAGAAAAGACAATATTCAGGTACCAAGAAAAATAGTGGGCTGAAATTCAGAAAGGTAAGCATATGAGTTGACATTGTGGACAGTGCAGTGGGGACAGGGGCATGCGTATCAAATTTAGGATTCCAGTAATTTGGGTCTTAATGACTAGGTAAAGACAGAAAATGAAATTTGTGTGTCCTGTGTTGTAAGAGTTAAAAGAGCCCCCATAATTTGGGATCCTCAGAAGGCTCATCCACAATAGAAGATGGGCTAGAAAGAAAATTTTGCCAAATTAATCAGGGAGATAACAATGAAATTTATCTCTGCCTGGGATTTGGGTAGGACAAAATTTTTTGTCCAGTTAATCAGTGAGACAACAATGAAACTTATCTCTCCAATCAGGTTACTTCTCTCCATTCCCACTGCCATTGCCCTAGATCAGGCCATCATTTTCTCTCTCATGACCGCCACTTTCTAATCTATTCTCCACAATACAGCCTACTAGAGTCTTTCTAAAACTCAGCTCTGACTATGTCATTGCCTTTAGGATAGAGCTTCAACCTGCCCCTGTCTATCTCTTTAGCTTCATCTCTGACCCCCTCCCCAACCTTACCCACACCGTGCTGACTATCCTCAACCTCTACCTTTCCTGTAGGGACTTCTTTCAGCTTCATCTGATGGCTCTGGTCTCTGGACCTTCAAACATGGTGCCTGGGCACTCTTAGTTACCTGTTTGCCTAGATAACACCTGTGATTATTAAGGTTGTGTGTCAACTTGGCTGTGGCCAATGGTTTGGCTAGACGATCTGGGACTTGGAAGGAACATTGTTGGAAAGTTAGAGACAAGGAGATATGGGAAAGAGGTATGTCGATAGACCTCTCTGAATGGGCCAAAGAAGTGAAGATATTTGTGTCTCATGTGAATGCTCATCAAAGCATGAACTAGGCAGAGGAGGATTTTAACAATCAAGTAGATAGGATGACACATTCTTTGGAAATCAGACATCCTCTTGCCCCAGCTACTCCTGTCATTGCATGATGTGCTCATGAACAAAGTGGCCATGGTGGCAGGAATGGAGGTTATGCATGGGCTCAGCTACATAGACTTCCACTCACCAAGGCTGACGTGGCTACAAACACTGCTGAATGCACAATCTGCCAGCAGCAGAGACAAACACCGAGTCCCCAGTATGGCACTATTCTTCGAGGTGATCGGTCAGCAACCTGGTGGCAGGTTGATTACATTGGACCATTTTCATCACGGAAAGGGCAGTGTGTTGTTCATATTGGAATAAGCACTTACTCTGGATATGGATTTACCTCCCCTGCACACCATGCTTCTGCCAAAACTACCATCCATGGACTTACAGAGTACCTCATCCACCATCATGGTATCCTACACAGCATACCCTCATATTAAGGGACTCACTTCACAGCAAATAAAGTGCAAAAAAGGGCACATGCTCACGGAATTCACTGGTCTTACCATGCTCCTAATCACCCTGAAGCAGCTGGCTTGATAGAACGATGGAACAGCCTTCTAAACATAAAATCACAGCACCAGTTAGGTGGCAATATCTTGCAGGGTTGGGGCAATGTTCTCCAGGGGGCTGTATATGCTCTAAACCAGCATCTAATATATGGTGCTGTTTCTCCCATAGCCAGGATCATGTGTCCAGGAATCAAGGGGTGGAAATGGGAGTGGCACCACTCACTATTACCCCAGCAACCCACTAGCAAATTATTTTGCTTCCTGTTCTCAAGACCCTATGCTCTGTGAGTCTAGAGGTCTTAGTTCCAAAGTGAGGAATGCTCCCACCTGGAGACACATCATCAATTCCATTGAATTGGAAGTTAAGATGCCATCTGGCCACTTTGGGCTCCTTATGCCCCTGGATCAACAGGCAAAGAAGGGAGTTACCATATTGGCTGCTGTGATCAATCCTGATTACCACCAAAAAGGAAATCGGATTGATATTACATGATGGAGGTAAAGAAGTATATGTCTGGAATGCAGGAGATCCTTCAGAGCATCTCTTAGTACTATCAGACCCTGTGATTAAAGTCAATGGATAACTACAGCAACCCAATTCCGACATGATTACTAATGGCCCCAACCCTTCAGGAACGAAGGTTTGGGTGACTCAACCAGGCAAAGAACCACGACCAGCTGAGATGCATGCTGAGGGCAAAAGGAATACAGAATGGGTGGTGGAAGAAGGTAGTTCTAAATGCCAGTTATGACCACGTGACCAGTTGTAGTAATAAGGAATATAATTGTTATGAGCATCTCTTCCTTATATATGTGCATCAAGTTTTTTTCTTTTTTTTCACTTATAAAATATAAGACGTAAACATGGATAGGGCATTTTCAGTTGTAAGCATGTTAGTTGTATCATGTTAGGTACAAGTATGACTTTATAATTGTCTTTATTTAGAAATTATATATGGTTTAAGGAGATGTGTACAGGTGCCAGGTTGACTATGGGTGGACTGTGATCATTAAGGTTGTGTATCAACTTGGCTGGGCTATGATTCTCAGTGTTCTGGCAGTTATAATATAGTTTGACAGTCGTATAATGATGTAATAACCTCCATGATGAGATCTGATATAATGTGATCTCCTCCATGATGGGATCTGCTGTGAGTAGTAGTCAATCAGTTGGAAGGGCGTTTCCTTAGGGGTGTGGCCTGCATTCAATCTAGGTGGACTTTATGTCAGGGTTCATGGGCTTTTGCTTCTTCTGGATCCTGCAGCCGGCTCTTGTTTATCTGACCTCTGGTTCTTGGGACTTAAGCTAGCAGCTTGGGATTCATCAGCCTCCATGGCCTGTAAGCCAGAGGCCTGATGTCTGACCTTCTGATCTTGGATTTGCCAGTCCTTGCAGCTACATGGGTCAAGAAGCCTCCAGCCTGACCCACGGAGTTGTGACTTTTCAGCCTCTACAACCATATGAGCCATTCCCTTGATGTAAATCTCTCTACATATACATTTAGACACTGCACTGGTTTTGCTTCTCTAGAGAACTCAGCCTAAGAAAACATCTACCATGGAAAAGATTTTCATATACAGAATAGGTGTTTGTCTTATATGCTCTCATAGCACCCATGATAATGAGCATGTTTAATTATAGCTCTCAATTTTTACTATTTATTTCTCTGTCATCTGTACTGGACAGTAAACTCCAGATGGTTAGTGACAACAAATCTAACTCACCATCCTATTCTCAGGCCTATTACAGTCCATGGTGTCCAGTGGACACTTAGTAAACATATATTGCACAAATATATAAATGAATGCATACATCCTACATAATTCTGTCAGAATGATTCCACTTAGAGCATAAAGCGCAATGCTTCGTTTTCCTTAAAAAAAAAAATCAGTGACTTCTCATTGTATGCTGAACAAAGTTCAGATGGTTTAGCATGCATTCATAGCTTCCATGGTGTGCTCTAGCCGACTTTTCTGGATATTGCTCACCATCACATGTCTGTTCTCCAGCTAGTCTTAATAACTCCTATTTCTTATACATGCCACAGTAAGTCTCACCTCCCTGCCTTGGCTTGAACCGTTTCTTATACTCTTTCAGTACATCATCTCCATTGGTTTCAGTCCTGCTTATCACTCAAGGCCCACCCAACAACCATGTCACCTCTTCCGTGGAGCCTTTCCTGATCCTGCCTGCTGAAAATTGTCTCTACTTCTAGCTTTTCACTGCACTTGACCTGCATATTTCTTTTGGGCTTTATCACTTTGCATCTGTAGAATATCCCTATTTGTCTTTCCTCACTACAGAATGGCAAACTCCTTGAGGGCAGTAAATGTGTCCTTTTTAAAAATTTTTGTATCCATTAGAATTCACTACAGCCCTTGAGCAACAACTTCAGTAACTGTTGTACCAACAAATAAATAAAGGTTGAGACCTGCATCGCATTACTCTGGGGCCATACAGTGTCATGATCATTGTCACTTCAGGTGTTAGGAATGGTCAGTGATAGCTCCCAAACATATCTTCATGAGGGTGTGGAGAAAGGATGAACTACTTCTAAATTTGATTCAGCATTTGATTTTATGGGGTGGGTGGGAGGGAGGAAGGTCAAGGGCTCCTGTTAGGCTACTAAGGTACCCCAGAAGCACTGCTTCTAATGCAACTTAGGGTAGTGGGGAAAGGTGAGTCCGTAAGAGAGATGCAAGGCTTCTCTGTAGCACCAAGCCCCGGGGTACTTCCTGGAGCTAAGGGACTTGGATCTACTTATGCTTTCTCTACAATTTGCTTTCCATCAAACACCTTCCTCTGAACAGATTCTCCTGACCCAGCTAGGTCAAGCCACACCACCTTTCATTTTTTTAATTTCAGCTCACGTCTATGTTCTTTCCTTGACATAAAATTCACACTGGAATGCTAGAACACCCTTTTTGGCCATGTATTTCTTAAAATATTATCTTATGAGTGAGTATCTCCATATCTTCTTAGTTCTCATAGAGGAGGACAGGTTTGTCTTCTGTGATCTTCAAAGTCTGACGCCACATGTGTTGCCCACTTTCCTGCTCCAAGCCCTTAGCAGGCTCTGACTGCATGTCAGTCACCTCTCCATCGGCCATGTGAGCATCAGCCAGAAGAAAATCACAGGTTGGATTTCCAGCCACCCAACCTGCCTTTGGGAAGCCTCCTCCTTCAGTCAGTATGAATGTCCTCTAGGATGCACAGCCATGTTATAGTCTGAGAAGAGTCGATTTGCATCCAGGACCAGCTACATACATCACTTGTAGGGCAAGTGCAAAATGAAAATGTGGGAACCCTTGTTCAAATATGAGAAAGAATTTAAACACAGCAAGAGCAGGATATTGAACCAAGCACAGGGCCCTTCTGAGCACAGGGGCACATGAGATTGCAAAGGTACAAAGCCAGCCCTGCCTGCAGCTAAAAACCAGATGTTACATTTCACAAGCAAACACTAACAGCTTTTGGATACTAAATTGCTTTGGATTTTTTCCACAACTGTTTCCCTCCATTAGTACAGATCATCAAAAATGATGGCAGCTGATTGAGAACTATATAAATGGTTTACACAATGAATAATAAATTCAAGATTAAAATGTCATTAAAAAAAAAAAAACAACTCTAACAACCCACTGGTGAATACACTCACTTCTGCTTGGTATAATGAGGCTCACTTTCAGGGCAGAGAGAGATGAGGTCTCTCTTTAGAGGACAGAATTTTTATTCTGTGGTTTCTTGAATGTGTTCTATTTGATAGGCTACCTCCCCTGTCTTGGAAGTTTTGTGTAGGATTTTGCTGCAAATGTTAGCCTAATAGCTACTGCTGATTGTGGCGGCTCCTCCATCTACCTCCCCAACCCTCTCCATGCTATTAGGTAAGATTGGGAGAGCTGGGGTTGTTGGACAACGAAGCCAATAAGCATATATTAAGCATCTTATTTGTACACGGACCCATCACAACATTTTTAAAGGAAATTCCAAGACCTTTGCATTACCCATGCACACTGATTTGATCAACCTCCAAATCTGGATAAGGCGCTATTAATTAGATTAGACCAAAGGCCACAGACAAAGATCCATAGTGGGTTGTTTCTAAAGAAGTGTCATCTTCCTTGGGAGAAAATCATGGGTAATCCCTAAGAGATGGTAACTGGAACTTTAATTTGGAGAATACTGGAAATATGAAGGCACCTGATAATTTCTTCCCTTTCCCTCTTGTTCCATGTTTCTGTGGCCACTATATATTTTGGGTAAGTGTAAGGACTATGGTCTCTCTTATTGCATTGTACTTCTTTGAAACCTATGCCACTGAACTTGTTTTTGTCAACATAGCCTAAGCCTATCACTGTTACCCTATTCCTTCCAGAAGAGTAGGCACATAATCTGAATCTGGTCCATGGTAGAGTTCCACTACCCTGGGCATAGGGACTGGAACTCAGTTGTAACCCCAGAGCTGTAAGCTATAATTAACACCTAGCATATCACCCTGCCCAGGCGCAGAGGTCAAATATTTCAGGAAAATCTCAAAAACATAAGTAATAGCTTTTTTCCCCACGGAATATTTAGGGTTTATTAACAAATGTATTTCCATTCTGACGATTAAGTGCCTGAGAACTCAGTTCCTCTTTTGACACTTAAGCATATACTGCCTTGTGACATTTAAAAAGTTTTCTTGTGCTGTTATTTAACAATTGTTTGGCACTCTATTTTAACTTATCATGTGTTTATTTTTACTTTCTTTTTTCCTCAACGAAAATAAAACTCTCTGAGGGATGAGAACAGGTTTATGCTTTTATAAACTGCCCACAGCAGTGGCATCACTAGGGGGATGGCTGGGGTGTGGACTGAACCAGGTGACACTGTCACAGGAGGTGACACCAAAACTGAGTGTCTATAGAATTTTCGTGCAGTGTTGCAGCAGAAATTTATTATTTTTTAATAAAAATATTTCTGTAGTTAATAAAACAAAACCGTTTTTTCCTAAGCCCAGCTTATATGTATCAATAACCTAAAAGGCTAAGACTCTATTGCTGGGCTATGTTTATTTATCTTTTGAATCTTCTAATGTACTCTAGCCAGAACCCTGGTGGTGTAGTGGCTAAGAGCTCGGCTACTAACCAAAAGGTGAGCAATTCAAATCTACTAGGTGCTCCTTGGAAACTCTATAGAGCAGTACTATTCCATCCTATAGGGTCACTATAGTTGAAACCTATTAGAGTTCACCTAACAACAACGGCAACAATGCGCTCCAGTCAGATCTGTCATTATTACCCAAGCACAATGATGCTTCGAATCATGTGGTTTTGTCTGCACACGCTACAAGCTGGCCTCATTGCTCCCTGTGTTGTTATACTAGCTGATTCTCTCAGATTTTCTGGTGTTTTAGCTACAATATTGAGTAATTAGTATTTGTGAGCCTATATCAATAACTTTTTTGAGAATGAAGTAGTAATTTAAGGAAAAGAAGTAGTGATACACGGCAATTACAATTTATGAGTAACTTTAATACAAAAAACTTTACTAAGGATTCTATATGGTTTGGTACAGGAGCAGATCTGTGGTGAGGGAGGGTTGACACCATGAGTTACTGCACTGGGTGACAGACACCAACTGTAGTGATGCCACTGTCCCACAATACCCCAGCCAGGAATTTAATAGGTACTTGCTTTGATTTCTGATTCTGTGGCACACTATTGTTCTTTATTCAATGTTGCCAGCTTCTTTCCCTAGCTTCACCCCACCAAATATACCTTGACATATACAGCAGTTTCAAATGTATACTTCAAAAACTGAAGATGTCTTGAAAACAATGTTAAGTGAGGGAAAGCAAGTTACAGTAATGGATGCTTAACATAACATTTATAAACACAGAAAAAAGAATGTTGGGACATTCAAGTGCAGCAAGCACGAAACATGGTCAGGTACAAAACATATCAATTTTAGGAAAGAAGGAAAGGGAATGAGATTAGGGAGCTGTGATTTATCTCTTAAGAAAGAGGAATAAACAAACAATGATCTGAAGCAATTACGGCAAAATGTTAACATTTAAAAATCCAGTGGCGAGTTTTTTAATACAAAATATTTTAAAACAATATTTTAATTGTTTCAATTTGGCAGGCCACAAAAAATTGGGGCTTAGAGAGAAATCTAAGTCATGCAATACTCAGACTGTACAAATATAATAAAACTAGAATCTTCTACTTTAAAATGAAATGCGATGAGGTAGATATTGATGTTAGGTGCTGTTGAGTTGGTTCCAACTCACAGCGATCCGTGTACAACAGAACTAAGCATCGCCTAGTCCGCACCATCCTCATAATTTTTGCTTTGTTTGAGCCCATTGTTGCAGCCACTGTGTCAACTCATTCCATTGAGGGTCTTCCTCTGTTTCACCGGCCTTCTACTTTACCAAGCATGATCTCCTTCTCCAGGGACTGGCCCAAACAAAGTTTGCCATCCTCACTTCTAAGGAGCATTCTGGCTGTATTTTTCCAAGACAGATTTGTTTTTTCTCCTGGAAGTCCATGGTATATTCATTATTCTCCGTCAACACAGTAATTCAAAGGCATCAATTCTTCTTTGGATTTCCGAAGATATAAGGAGGCAAACACACTTTTTTATTTTGAAAAGCAGTCCTGCCCCTTGAACAAAGAGCACCAATGCCTTTTTCCTGCAGTGGAGGCTGCCCTAATCTTCTATATGCACCCCAAATAAATACTTTGAGGAAGAGCCATATACATGTACTTAAATCTTCATATAAGACTACAACCTCTATGAATTCCTAATTCTGAATGCTTCCATTTGGTTCCCGTCACTCTCTTTGGAAATGTAATTTTAAAATATTACCTCTGATGGCCTTAAGATATCATGTAGATCAATAAGAAAAAGAGATTTATACCCCAATAAAAAGCGGGCAGAGAACATGAACTGATTAACTCTTGAGAGTAATACAACTGAGTAAGCAGCTCATGAAAAAAATTAATTTAATTCTAATTAAAACATTGAGATGCTCTTTAAACCATTAAATTGGCAAAGATTAAAAATGCAAGAATACTGAAAGTTAGTGAGAATTGCTCTCATAGAGAGCTGACATAAGTTGATACAAATTTTCTAAGATCCTGAAAAGGATTTTACCTTTTGAACCAGTAATCCCACTTTCAGAAATCACTCCTAAGAAAGCTCATCACAACAGTATTTATTATAAAAAAATAAAGGAACAAACTAAAAACAAGTTATATGCTAACACTAAGAGAATGAATAATAAATTATTATATAATTATAGGATAGAATATTATGCCATCAGCATGCTAATTAAAAATGCTCAGGAAAAAATATTCATTGTACATCATTAATTAAAAAAATAACACAGTAAAAAACAAATACACAATCATAATATTGCTAAGAAATTATATAAACAAAAAATTAAAAAAAAACACTGAAATATTCTCTCTGAGTAGCTCTGGGTAGAATAATTAGGGAGGTAAAAAAGTTAAAAAATGTTTTCCAGTATTTTTACATTGGTGTTAGGGATTAAATTGTGTCCCCCATAAATACGTGTTGTAAATCCTAGCCTCTACGTCTGTGGTTATAATCCCAGTTGGGAATGGGTTGTCTTTGTTATGCTAATGAGGGAGGATTAGTGTAGAGTGTATCTTGAGTCAATTTCTTTTGAGATATAAAAGAGATTAAACAAGCAAGCAGAGCTGAGATGGGAGATTGATGTCAAGCCACATGGAGATCTCAAAGAACCAGGAAACAAGCAGAAAAGACAAGGACCTTTCCCCAGAGCCGAGAGGAGAAAGCCTTCCCCTAGAACTAGTGCCCTGAATTAGGTCTTCTAACCTCCTAGACTGTAAGAAAATAAATTTCTGTTTGCAAAAGCCACCCACTTGTGGTATTTCTGTTAAAGCAGCAATAGATAACTAAGACCATTAGGTTACATTTTATAATTCAGGGGATGGAGCACCAAATAAACATTGTCTTTAAGAGAAAAGCAGAAGTCATCTTTACCCATAAAACATCTCGCAAGGCCATTTCCAAACCAAATTCACCAGAATCACAGGTCAGCTAGACAGATATGTCTTAGCTTAGTAACTTGCCCTATTAGAATATCCCAGGGCTTAGAATCATTCCTTCTGGTTCTAACCCCTGCTAAGAATTCACAAACAAACATGTCTGAAGCCCTGAAATATCCCACAAGTCTAAGCTGTTTGGTGCTCTCATTGTCTTGCTAAGCAGTGCAGGAAGAACCTGCTATGAAAGCAGTGTTGGCCACCATTTCTAGACAGCTTTTAAAATCTCTGCTTGGGTAGGCTGGGGCTGAAGTAATTTTTCATCTATATGTGTTATATTTCTTCTTAAATCCAATTCACTTAACATGGTTATTGGGCTACAACCTTCTTATAGATTGCAGAGCCAGGAGTAAACTGGTCTACCCGTCTTTGATTGCCCAGCAAGGGCACACTCTGCTTTAATGGCTTCTCAGGCTCTGCTCTAACTAAAAAACTAATGATTTAGACCTGAGTGTTTCCTCTACTATCTACCGGTTGTGGATGTGGTCATTCAAATGATATAATTTTCAAGACACTCTTAAAATGGAAACCATGTATAGTAAACACTGTCTCCTCTATTGCCTTTATTTAATCACAGCAGAAAAAGGATAAAAGGAAACTCACTGAATTACCTCATCATGGAGGGGATAGAAAATTAAATAGGATAAACATTTTTCCTTTATTTTAGGATGTAAGCATGTAACAGAAAACACTATCACTGAGATCCTAGATTTGACTGAAACTAACTTTATCCTGGAAACCCTGGTGGCATAGTGGTTAAATGTTATGGCGGCTAACCAAAAGGTCGGCAGTTCAAATACACCAGGTGCTCCTTGGAAACTGTATGGGGCAGTTCTACTCATAGGGTTGCTATGAGTCGGAATCGACTCAATGGCAAATTCAAATTCGAATCAAAAATCAAACTGTTGTGCTAGAAATCAAATACTAAAGCCACCAGACCTTTTACACTTTCACTGCTTCCCAATTTCTAACCTTAGCTCCAAATTAAGTCAGGATTCCAGGAATAGCTGGCAAACTTGTGCTTATCTTGGTGAGTTAGATGGTCAAATAGTATTAGCACCCTTCACCCTTCTGCCCCATATACCACCACCATCCCTCCTGACAGGCTCTGCCAAGCCACCTTGGCCTGAGAGCTACCAGCCCACCGCCAACCCACGTCTGCCCTGCCCCCACCTGCTGGCTCCTGCCACACCATTTTTCCCTTTCTTCTTTTTCTTTCTCCCTGTCAACTAGCCCATACCTCACCTCTACCCCTTTCCACCAGGCCACACTGTGCTGCCTTGTCTAGAGAGGCACCAGCCTATGGCCAGGCTAGGTCTGCCCTGCCCTCACCTGCTGGCTCTGGCCACACCATATGTTTTTATTATTATTATTTTTCCCATTCTTCCTTTTCTTTCTCCCTCCCACCTAGCCATGTACTCTGCCTCTACCTCTTCCCACTGAGCTATGCTGTGCCACGTTGGCTATAGAGACACCATCCACCGCCAGCCCGGATCCACCTTGTCCCCACCTAATGGCTCCTGCCATGTCATTTTTTTTTAATTATTATTTTTCCCTTTTTTTATTTTCTTTCTGTCTTCCACCTAGCCTGTACCTCGCCTCTACCCCTTCCTTCTGGGCCATGTTGTGCCACCTTGCTAGAGAGGCACCAGCATTCAACCAGCCTGGGTCCACCCCACCCCTACCTGTCAGCTCTGGCTGTGCCATATATATATATATATATATATATAATTTTTTTTTTCCTTTCTCCCTCCCACCTAGCCACATACCCCACCTCTACTCCTTCCCTCGGAGCTATGCCATGCTGCCTTGGCTAGAGAGACACCAGCCTGCCACCAGACCAGATCCATCCTGCCCACACTTGCTGGCTCTGGCCGTGCCATTTTTTTCTTTATTCCCCTCTCCTCCTTTTCTTTCTCCCTCCCACCTAGCCCGTACCTTACCTCTATCCTTTCCTGCTGGGTGATGCCACACTGCCTTGGCTAGAGAAACACCAGCTCACTGCCAGCCTGGGTGTGTCCCACCCCCATCCCCTGGCTTCTACTGTGACATTCTTTTTTTCTTTTTTCTTACCTTCTTTCACTGTCCCACCTAGGCCATATCTCACCTCTACCGCTTCTCGCTTCAAGGAGGCACACTATGCTACCTTGGCTAGAAAGACACCACACAACCACAAGCCTGGGTCTGTTCCACCTGCCAGCTCCTGACATGCCATTTTTTCTCTTTTTTCCCCCTTTCTTCCTCTCTCCCACCTATCCAAGTATACCACCTCTACCCCTTCCTGCTGAGCTATACTGTGCTGCCTTGGCTAGAATGACACCAGCCTGCTGCTTTCTACCTTCCATCTAGCCCTGTATGCCAGCTGCCCTCTTTCCCACTGGCCCCTAGGTCTGCCCTGCCCCCACCCACCACCTATCCCCCTTTTTTTCTCTTTTCCTTTCTTTGTTCCCCCACCTAGCACTGTACCCCACTCCTAATTCCCATGCCACCATGGCTAGTGTCTCTGGCTCAGGCCTGCCACCACACCAGGCCTGCGCTGCCCTTCCGCTCCCACCACTCAACCAACTACTGAACAGAGGGAAGCAAGCTCATACCACTCCTCATCCAACACCCCTGCCTATCTGGCGAGAGGTTGTGAACACTCCTACACTGCTAGAACAATATCAGGAGGCAGACAGCCCCACCCAGTCCACCCTCAACCACATTGCTAAACCAGTGTACAATGAAGTGGGCTCATTCTGCCTCCTGTGGCCCTGCCCACCCAGACAAGGTGGTGAGATCTACCATGCCCACAGAAGAATAAGCAGCAAAGCTCACCTGGCCTGCCTCCCCTGACATATCAAAACAAAACAAAGAAGCAGGATGAAACAAATGAATATACAATCTATAAATAAAGAATATAATAGCTTAATATCTTGGGAACAGCAGACAATACCAAAACATAAAAAAGCAGGACAAGATGGCTCCAGCAAGTGACCAAAATAAAGACTCAGATGACCTTACAGTAGAAGAAAAGACAGTGGAACTATTTGACATGAAATTAAAAAGACTAATACCTAGGGATCTCCAAGAAATTAGGAACGAGATCAAAGAAAACACAGACAAAACCAAGGAAAAAATAGACAAAATCATGGAAATCACAGACAAAACCAAAATCAACATAGCCAAAATCAAGGAAAAAACCGACAAAGCAATAAAAGAATTCAGGAAAATAATACAAGAATGAAGTGTCAGAATGAATAAACAGTGAGAAATCATACAAAAATAGCAACTAGAAATCCAAAAGATATCAAAATTTCAGAAATGGACAACTCAATAGAAGGTTTTAGGAGCAAATTTGAAACAATGGAAGACGGAATCAGCTAGATTGAGGACAAACCCATGGATGCCACTTTTTTTTGAGGAAAACTCACAGAAAAGATTGAGGAAAAATAAAGAAAACCTAAGAATTATGTGGGACCCAATCAAGAGTAAAAAACCAAATCAGAGTTCCAGAATAGGGGGAGAAAATGGAAAACATAGAGAAGAATGTTGGAAATTGCTGGCAGAAAACTTCCCAGATACCATGAAGGACAAAAACTGACCATCTAAGAAGTTCAATGAACCCCATATAGGATAGACTCCAAAAGAAAGTCACCAAGACATATCATAATCACACTTGCCAAAACCAAAGACGAAGAAAAAACCCTGAGAGCAGTTCAAGAAAAATGAAAAGTCACTTATGAAGGGGAAACAAAATCTATAGTAAGAAAAGAAAATCCACAAACAAAAGAAACTCAGCAAGGAAAGTAAGAGGAACAAAGAAAACATCAGCACCACACACACAAAAAAAAACACACAACAATACGATCAATAAATTCATACCCGTCGATAATCACATTAAATATAAATGGCTTAAATGCACATGTAAAGAGACAGAGAGTGACAGAATAGATTTAAAAAAGCATGACCCATCAATATGCCATCTACAAGAGACACACCTTAGACACAAAGACATAAACATATTAAAAATCAAAGGATGGAAAAAAATGTGTCAAGGAAACAGTAACTAAAGAAAGGGCCGGAGTGCCAATACTAATATCAGATAAAATAGACTTTAAGGTAAAATCAACCATAAAAGAAAAACCAAACGAAACCCACTGCCATCGAGTTGGTTCTGACTCATAGTAACCCCATAAGATTTCCAAGGCTGTAAATGTCTAGGGAAGCAGACTGCCACATCTTTTTCCCATGGATCCACTTGTGGTTTTGAACTGCTGACCTTTCAATTAGCAGCCAATCGCTTTAACCACTGTGCCACCAGACAAGGTAGGGCATTATATAACCATTAAAGGGACAATCTACCAAGAAGGCACAACCTAATAAATATCTATGTACCCAACAACAGGGCTGAAAAATACATAAATTCTAACAGCACTGAAAAGAGAAATAAATAGTTCCATAATAAAAGCCGGAGACTTCAACACGTCACTCTCGGTAAAGGACAAAACATCTAGAAAGAAACTCAACAAAGATACAGGCAATCTAAAGGCCACAATCAACCAACTTGATCTCATAGATATATATAGAACACTTCACCCAACAGTAGCAAACTATACATTCTTTTCCAATGTACACGGAACATTCTCCAGAACAGACCACAATTTAGGCCACAAAGCAACCTTCCATAAAATCCAAAGCACGGAAATAATACAAAGCATTCTCTCTGATCACAATGCCATAAAAGTACAAATCAATAGCAGGAAGAGTAAGGAAAAAAAATCAAATACATGGAAAACGAATAACACCATGCTTAAATAGAAGTGGGTAGTAGAAGAAATCGAAGAGGGAATAAATGAAAATGCATCACACCAAAACCTTTGGAACACAGCATAAGCAGTGCTCAGAGGTCAATTCACAGAATTATACGCACACACCAAAAAAAGAACAGGCCAAAATAAAAAATGTTAACCCTAAAGCTCAAACAAATGGAAAGAGAACAACAAAAGAAGCCCACAGCCACCAGAAAAATGGACATAATAAAGATTAGAGCAGAAATAAAGGAAATAAAGAACAGAAAAACAACAGAAAGAATCAACAAGACCAAAAGTTGGTTCTTTGAAAGGATCAATAAAGTCAACAAACCATTGGTCAAACTGACAAAAGAAAAAGAGAAGAGGAGACAAATGATTGAAACAAGAAATGAGATGTGGGGACATTACAACAGACCCAACTGAAATACAAAGGATTGTAACAGAATACTGTGGAAAATTGTACTCCAACAAATTTGAGAGCCTAGAGGAAATGGACAAATTTCTAGAAACACACTACCTATCTGTCCTATCTAGTGTTGCTAGAACAGAAACACAAGTGGGTGGCTTTAACAAACTGATACTTCTCTCACAGTTTGCAGGCAAGAAGTGTGAATTCAGGGTACCAGCTCCAGTGGAAAGTTTTCTCTCTCTCTGCTGGCTCAGAGGAAGGTCCTTGTCATCAACCTTCCCCTGAGCCTAGGAGTTTCTCAGTGCAAGGACTCCAGGTCCAAAGGACATGCTCCACTCCTGGTGTTTCTTTCTTGGTGGTATAAACTTCCTATTCTCTCTGGTTGCTTCTGTCTTTTATATCTCAAAAGAGATTGACTCAAGATACAACCTAATCTCATAGATTGTGTCCTGCCTCATTAACATAACTTTCTCTAATCCTGCCTCAAGAATGTTATAGAGTATTTACAACACATAGGAAAATTACATCAGATCACACTATGAAGGATAACCACACAATATTGGGAATCATGGCCTAGCCAAGAAGAGACACTTTTGGGGGGTACAATTCAACCCATAACACTATCTAAACTAACACACTCTGAGATAGAAAATCTGAACAGACCCATAACAAGATAAGAGACTGAAGAGTTAATAAAAAAAAAAATTTTCCAACAAAAAAAGCCCTGGCCCAGATGGCTTCACTGGAGAATTCTATCAAACGTTCAGTAAGAGTTCACACCAGTACTACTCAAACTATTTCAGAGCATAGAAAAGGAAGGAATATTCCTGAATTCATTCTACGAAGCCAGCATAACCCTGATACCGAAGCTAGGCAAAGGCATCACAAAAAAAGAAGATTATACACCAATATCTCTTATGAATATAGTTGCAAAAATTCTCAGCAAAATTCTAGTCAATAGAATCAGCAGCATATCAAAATAATAATAATAATATACCATGACCAAGCGGGATTCATACCAGGTATGCAAGGATGGTTTAACATTAGAAAATCAATCAACATAATCCACAACATAAACAGAACAAAAGAAAATAATCACATAATCATCTCAGTCAACATAGAAAAGGCATTCGTTAAAGTCCAACACACACTCCAGATAAAAAGCTCATATTAAAACAGGAATAGAGGGGAAATTCCTCAGTATAATAAAGGGCATCTATACAAACCAACAGCCAACATCATTCTCAATGGAGAGAGGCTGAAACATTCCCCCTGAGAACAGAAACAAGACAAGGATGCCCTTTATCACCATTTCTATTTAACATTGTGCTGGACGTACTATCTAAAGCAATAATTAAAAAAAAAATTTTTTTTTTTAATAAGGCAAGAAAAATAAATAAAAGGTATCCAAATAGGAAAGGAAGAAGTAAAACTACCCCTGTTTGCAGATGATATGATCCTATACATAGAAAACCCCAAGATTCCACAAGAAAACTGCTGCAACTAATAGAAAGATTCAGCAGAGTAGCAGGATATAATACCTACATATAAATATCAGTTGCACCAACAAAGAGAACTTTGAAAAGGAAATTAGGAAAATAGTAACATTTGTAACAGCCCCTAAAAAGATAAAATACTTAGAAATTAATCTAAAAAAAAAAAAAAACTAACCTGAGACATAAAAGACTTATACAATGCAAACTACAAAACGCTATTGCAAAAAATGAGAATAGACCCACGTAAATGAAAAAACATACCATGCTCATGGATAGGAAGACTCAACATTGTGAAAATGTCAATTCTGCCCAAAATGATCTACAGATACAATGCAATCCTGATCCAAATATCAACAGCATTCTTTAACGAGATGGAAAAACTAATCACCAACTTGATATGGAAAGGAAAGAGGCCCCAGATAAGCAAAGCATTATTGAAGAAAAGAACAAAGTAGGAGAACTCATACTACCTGATCTCAGAACCAACTATACAGCTATCGTAGTCAAAACAGCCTGGTCCTGGTACAATGACAGACACATAGACTAATGGAACAGAATTGAGAACCCAGGTGTAAATCACCTATGGTCAGCTGATCTTTGACAAAGGACCAAAACCCATTAAATGGAGGAAAAGACAGCCTTTTCAATAGATAATACTAGCAAAACTGGATGTCCATCTGTAAAAAAATGAAACAGGGCCCATAGTTCACATCACACACAGAAACTAACTCAAAATGGATGAAAGATCTAAATATAAAAACCTAAAATTATAAAGATCTTGGAATAAAAAATAGGGGCAATGCTAGAGGCTCTAATTCATGGCAAAAAGAGAATATAAACCATAGCTGATAGTGCACAAACACCAGAAGATAAACTAGATAACTCAGGGAGCCTAAAAATTAATCACTTATGCTCATCAAAAGACTTTACCAAATGAGTAAAAGGAGAAGCTACAGACTGGGAAAAAATTTTTTTTGGCTATGACATATCTGACTAGTGTCTTATCTCTAAAATCTACAGGAAAATCCAACATCTCCACAATAAAAAGAAAAATAATCCAATTAAAAAATGAACAAAAGATATAAACAGGCACTTCACCAGAGAAGACACTCAGGTGGCTAACAGACACGTGAGGAAATGCTCTTGATCATTAGCCATTAGAGAAATGCAAATCAAAACTACAATGAGATACCATCTCACCTTGACAATACTGGCACTAAAAAAAAAAAAAAAATCCAGAAAATAACAAATGTTAGAGAGGTTGCAGGGAGTTTGGAAAACTGATGGTGGGAATGTAAAGTGGTACAACCACTATGGAAAACAATATGATGCCTCCTTAAAAAGCTAGAAATAGAAATACCATATGGTCAGCAATCCCACTCCTAGGAATATATACCAGAGAAATAACAGCCATCACACAAATAGACATATGCATACTCTTGCTCACTGCAGCATTATTAACAATAGCATAAAGATGGAAACAACCTAAGTGCCCAATGACAGATGAATGGATAAACAAATTATGGCACATACACGCAATGGAATACTACACAAAGATAAAAAACAATGATGAATCTTCAAAACATCTCACGACATGGATGAATCTGGAGGGCATTATGTTGAGTGAAATAAGTCAATCACAAAAGGAGAAATATTGTATGAGATCACTATTTTAAAAACCCCAGAAAATGTTTACACACAGGAAAAAACAATTTTTGATGGTTACAAGAGAGAGGAGAGGGGGAAGGGGAAATCGCTAACTAAATAGTAGACAAGTGTTAACTTTGGTGAAGGAAAAAACAACGCACAATACAGGGGCAGTCTGAACAACTTGACCAAGGTAAAGTCATAGAAGCTTCTTATACACATCCAAATACCTCGAGTGACGGGGTTACTGGAGATGAGGGCTGGGGACCATGGTCTCGGGGATATCTCTGTCAACTGGTTCATAAAGAAAATGTTCTACATCCTACTTTGGTACGTAGTGTCTGGGGTCCTAAAAGCTTGTGAGCAGTCATCTAAGATACATTTATTGGTCCCAGCACATTCAAAACAAAGGAGAATGAAGAAAACCAAGGACACAAGGAAAATATTAGTTCAAAGGACTAATGGATGACATGAAACACAGCCTCCGCCAGCCTGAGCCCAGGAGAACTAAATGGTGCCCGACTACTGTCACTGACCGCTCTGACCGGGATGTCAGAGTGGGAGAAAAATGTAGAACAAAATTCAGATTTGCCAAAAGGGACCAGTCTTGCTGGTCTGACAGCGACTGGAGGAATTCCTGAGACTATGGCCCCGGGACACCCTGCTAACTCAGAACTGAAGCCACTCCCGAGAAGTCTATCAGCCAAAGATTAGACAGGTCTGTAAAACAAACAGTAACGTATGTGAGGAACACGATCCTTAGTTCAATTAAGTATACGAGACCAACTGGGCAACATGTGCCCAAAAGCAAAGACCAGAAAGCACAGGACAGGAAAACTAGATGAATGGACACTGAGAGAGAGAAAGGGGCAGAGTGCTGACACATTGGGGGGGATTGCAACTGTCACAAAACAAAATGTATATAAATTTTTATTGAAAAACTAATTTGCACTGTAAACTTTCACCAAAAACACAATAAAATTTTAAAAAATGATAGAAAACACTTACCAGAATATACCGTCACCATTCTAAAAATATAAAACCTTTCTTAGTTCACGAGCCTTTAAAGAAAACAGGCACCAAGCTGGACCTATGGAAACCCTGGTGGTGTAGTGGTTAAGTGCTATGGCTGCTAACCAAAAGGCCAGCAGTTCGAATACACTAGGTGCTCCTTGGGTACTCTATGAGGCAGTTCTACTCTGTCCTATAGGTTCACTATGAGTTGAAGTTCACTCGAAGGCAATGGTTTTTTTTTTTTTGTTTTTTTTTTAAAGCTGGACTTGGCCCCTGAGTGTTAACTCCTGGTGTTAGGGATTGAATTGTGCTCCCTCAAAATATGTGTTGAAGTCCTAACTCCTCTACTTGTAAAAAGGAGTCAGTTTAGAAGTACAGGTTTTTATTTTGTTGTTAATGAGGTCATACCAGAGTAGGATGGGGCCCAAATCTAATTACTTCTAAGTTGTATCTTATAAAAATAACAGAATAGAAACAGAAACACACACAGAAGGAAGAGAGATGCCAAGGAACACCAAGGAACGCCAAAGAAAAGGAAGGAACACCAAGCAACATCAAAGATCACCAAGAAAATCCTAGGACTACTGACAAAGGATTCTCCCCTAGACCCAGTGAAGTGATTTAGACTTCTAGACTCCAAAACTGTGAGACAACAAATTCCTGTTCTTTAAAGCCACCCACTTGCATTTTTTTGTTAGGGCAGCACTAAGTAACTAAGACATTTGACTAGAATAGCAGATAGAACACTGGACTAAGAGTGAGGGAGGCTGATTCTGCTTTCATTCCATGTGATTTTAAATTAAACCATTTTTTTTTTCTTCTCAAAAATGGAGGAAATACTAGATATCCCTAATTATTCAGCAGGATTACTTTTTAAGATCCTATGAAGAAACGGATTTGAAAGAATCGTATTTAATTTAAAACGTCTATGGGTCTGGGTTTTATACCAACACAAGGTATTATTATTACGAATACTACTTTTAGCGACATTCACTCACAAACCCAAGCCTCACCATGAAAAATCTGACATTAACCATCTCAACTTGGAGTGACCACAAAGGGTTAAAGGAAATGCTGAATATGCTCCCATAAAGAATGGGAGAATGGTGAGTTTTGCAAGGATAGCAGCGGGATTACATTGAGGAAATAGCACTGGAATCACCACATCAACTGGGGAATAGAGATGGGCAAATGTTTGGAAATTTGTTTTAAGCCTCAGAGAACTTTGTGCCTATGAAGCCTACATATCCCCCCTATTTCCCTATGAAATTTCCTTGTGCCCTGTTGTAAGCTGTGTTCCAACTGTGAGTCCAAAAGATAAGACTACACAAAGCTTCCCAACATGGTCAATACAGTGTACACACAAAATTTACATTGTAGCTGGCCTAATAACACTTGTAGGCACTAAATGTGTGTTGAGCTTAATTCTCTCTGCTTTTTTGAAGAAACAGATGAGAAATACAGAACAGATGAGATTACTTATTTGCTCTGTTTCAGGAATGATTGAAAAGTGGAAATAAACAACAACACTGTTTTTCATTTTCATGAAATTGAAAGATTCTCCAGAACTAAGTATTTGTTAATGCAATTATCCCAAAGCAGGCAACAACGTGATTTTTCAGATGAAATGTTTTCTCGTGGGTTTCCCTCTATTTAAAGTGGCACTGTATTAACTAAAAACTAAATACGTGGCAATTACCGTTCAATAGATTCATAGTCTATCTTCAAAAGGGTATAAGACTCAATGTGTTTGTCGGCTGTGGTCCATAGCAGATTATTTGTTTTATAGCTTTTGGCTCCAGATTTAATAAGTATTGAATAGTATTTTGTAAAACAAATTAAATGAACAGAATGGAGTTTGACCACAAAAAATGGCCATTGAGCATACACATAATTAGATTTATTATTAGCATTTCTTAATTAGTGTTTCTTATTCCTTAGTTTCTATCTTCCATTATTTTCTCCTTACTACTTGCAGATGCCAAAATTTCACAAATTGCAGCAGTAGCCAACTTTTTTTCAATTACTGGTTAACTTCATAGCAATTTGATGTTTTCTTCCTCTCTAAATTGGCACGAATTCCTTTGCTTTTCGAGTCTCAGTATGCACAAACTGCAACTCCCATTTGTGACAGAAGAGCAGACATTTGGGATCACTCTTGTAAAATCTCTGGCTTAATGCCATTTCAGAAATGAGGAGACAAGTAAAGACATTTGATTTGCTCATCGCATCATCTCTCCATCATTTGATTTCTGCGTCATACAACAAATTTATTCGTCATAACCACCTACAGAATGTCCATGCTCCCTCACGTGTTGTTTACTCCCCACTCTTGGGAAATAAATGATCAAGACAATTCCAAATATTTGAAAATTCCTCCATTTAAAAAAATAAAAGGATCAATTTGAAGCCTCTCATTGCTGTCCCTAAAAGGGGCAAAGGGGAAATTGAAGGTGTTGCCAACAAGGAAAAGAATTTTTCCTTTAGAGTGCCCTGATTTACATAGGCAGTATCACAGGCACAACTGGAAGCACCCACATTTTTATTTTTAAATGAAAAGTTAAACAACAAATAGGATTCAGGATGTGGATTTTACCTTGAGTCACTGGGTGCTACTTAACAGAAAAATCATAGGTAACTTGATATAAAAAGAAGCAAGGAAGAGAGGCAGGGAGGAAGGGAGAGAGAAAGAAAGAGAGGGAGGGAGGGAGGGAGGAGAAGAGCAAAGAGAGGCAAGAGGAGGGAGGGAGAGGAGAGGAAAGGTTAAAGATGAGACAGAGAAGAAGAGCAGGGAAGGGTGAAGAGAAGAGAGGAGGTGAGAGGAAATGGGGAAGAGGGAAGAAGAAGGAGGGAGGGGGGAGAGTGAGGGAGGGAAGAAGAGGAGAGGGAAGGAGGAAGGGTGGGAAATTTGTTTGAAAGCACTGTGACTTGTGTCAACAATATCGAAAGTATAGGAGTATGTATAATCATTGAAGAAAACTTTCTAGAAACATCAGATGAGAACAGTTACATCACAAAATTCAAACCCGATCCAGTCAAATCCTGATTTTATTCCAGCCCACTGTGTAGAAGAGAGACTCTTACATTATTTAGACTGTGAAAACTCCTCAGGACTTGTTACTTAAACGGCCAATTTGAAAGGCATAAATACATATTTAAAATTTGTCATACAAATTTTTAAAATGCATACTTAAAATAAGACCAAGCGTAGGGGAAAAATGGCCAGGCAATTGGTTCTCGCCCATGGTTGACACCATAAAGTAGCATACAGGTTTCAAACAGCAGTCTCCCTCGTTCCTCACCATCGCTGCCATGACTGAAAACGTACCGCTCCACTGCGTGAGAGGAAACAAAGCAGGATTTTTTTATTTCTTTCTTAGGGAGCCCTGCACTCTGGATTTTTCAGGGACCAAACTGCCCACATTCAATAGATTTAACTTTAGGGGAAAAAACAAACAAACAAACAAACAAAAAATCAGGAATTAATGGGAAAGGGTGGGGGCTGGAAATGATGGATTCATTTTCACTCCAGAATGAAAATCTGACGCATTCACTCACAAAAGGAGGTGATTTCACACCTCCATCACTGTATTTTCTTTCTGGGGGTTGTGTGCCTCTTTTTCCCCATACACAAGTGAATGGAGAATAGAGAAAGGCATGTTTGTATGGGAGATATCACTATATAGAAAACATTGTGCTTCTTTTTTTTTTTTTTTTCTCTCTACTGCTTCATACGTTTCTTGCTCTGAAAATGCTTCACTGTACTGGGAATAAAAGCACTCAGAGGCTTTTTGTTTTGTTGTTTACCCACAGGAAAAAACAAATACTTAGTCCAGTCTGTTAACTGAAACGCCAGATCAAAGCATAAACCTTTAAGTTAGTACAGAATTCACAAAATTATTTTTCCCATTCCTCTAACGTCCCTGAATTTATAGTACAGTTAAACAATGTTAAAGAAATAAATTCCCCGGTAAAAATCATCAGAAAGAGATGCACAAGGATTATTAAATATCTTAGCAGGGAATAAATATGCTTTTTTTTTTTAACACTAGTTTGGGATTTTATTTATTTGATTAGAACAAATTTGGCTGAGATGAGTATATTCTGAATTCAAAGGACGGTCCGAAGCTGGGGGCTGGGGAGCCATGTGACTGTATTTCAGGGCTTTCTAGCTCAGAGCTCTGGCCGACTACTGCAGCCTCCGTGGGCAGAAAGGTGTTCTTCTGCACCTATTTGCCAAGCTGTCGCCGGAACCTCAGCTCAAACCCTGAAACAGCCGAAATACTAACTCCAGCTGTCACTCTCGTGCTAAAAAAAAAAAAAAGCTAGGTCTCATAAATTCAGATTGAAGTGTTCTATTTGTTTGCTGGTTTTGTTTTGTTTCTGGAAGTCAGGAGGTGGGAAGAAGGTTAGAAAAACTGTTTTGCTTTTCGAGATTTTGACTGACGTCATTTCTTCATTCAACAAACCCGCGAGACCTGGGCAGTGTTGGGATAGGCAATACACAGATGTGAGAGAAAAAAGGAGCCGATGACTTCCGGGAGCATGAAGTCTACCCTGAAATAGTCCTGAATGAAAAATGTCTTTGTTTTGAGCATTATAGATGTTTTAGGGGAGAAAGAGCTATTTCCAATCAAACTGTACATGTTAGAACACACTATGCATTATCACCTTTTGCCTTTGATTTTATTTTCCTTTTCCATGCAAAATATAAATTGTGTATGGAAAATATTAAATAAAATAACATTTTAAATGTTAAATAAAATCAGACTGGATGAAACCAGACTTCCAAAAAATAAAGTAACGTTTAGGCTGCCACATACTAGTACCTGATTGAAAAGGAAAACACCTCCTAAAATTACCAAGTGAAGGTCTGTTAGGAAATTTCTGGCAATTGTGTGCAAAGTCAGGATTTTCAGTTATACGTCCTTTAAACTGACATTCTAATATTGCATTTTGTTCCATGGTCATCTGTGTTTGCTGTCTTTAATGTTTAAGTCCAATTTAATAATTTAAGGTCGCATCTGCATCCTCTACCACCCAATTTTATTATTTTGAAAAAGGTAAAATGTGATCCTAAAATGAAAATGGGTTTCTTTCTAAATATTTTAAACTCTCCTAGAGAATATGCGCTCTCAAAAAAATTCATATTAATAACTTCTCACAGGGCGTGACAGATCTCAGGCTTTCTATCTTTTCAAGCCATCCTTGGGCCATGTCATGCTCTGTAAAGTAAGTCTTTCTGTTAACAATGCTCAACGGCTGCAATGGCGTATAACGTGATTTTTTAGTTTGTAAACAGAATTGAATTTAGCTTGGTAAACACTTAAGGCAAATAACATTAATTATAAACTGAGTATGACGGGGAATTCTGGAAACTAAAAGCAATTAAAAAAATGCATATACATAAAAAAGTTATTCAAGGCGAAATTCCTACTTAGCCTTTTTGACACTTGCAATGATATTTTAAAGGGCAATGTAGTGCTTTAAAATTTTAATTTAGTTAAAGAAAACTCGGCCCCCCAAAAGCTGCTCTATTGCGTTGAAACCTCCTGAGGCAGGCTTCAGTCCTGAGCAAACAAAGGCATCTGCATTTATAAACCCTTGGAAAAAGGGTTTATAATGCAAACACCACCATGACCTTAACTCCAGAGGTGCAAACATGCCGCTGCTGTAATAGGAAAATTATGCATTAAAACAGAATGGGGTTCACAGAATGTTTTAAGATTTCTATTTGATCATATTTTGTAGCTTTTCCAGTTTCCAATAATGAATAAAGTTATGCAGCTGAATGAGAAAGAAGCTCTTGCTTTCTCAACACACTTAAAATGGGTGAATTTTATGGTATGTAAATTGCACCCCCATAAAGCTATTTAAAACCCAAAACAATGTATTTCTACTGGAGGGGAAAAGGGGTCTGAGAGGGTGTAAGGAGCATTATGCCATTGATTAATAAGCAGGTATTCCTTGCTGACTAAAGATTTTAGACATACGAACTGACTCACAAAATAATTCTAACATTTGCACATGTTGAATTAAATTAACTGCATTCTGAAACCACAGAAACACAAACTTTAAACATGGTATATAATGCTTTGCTTTTGATAAACTGAAAAAAAAAAAAGAATTCATTTTGGAATGATTTTCTAAAGTTCTTAAAGGGAACATAGTAGCAATATAGCTTGATCTTTAAAAATCAGAGAAAAGAGGAAGTAAGAAAGGGGGAAGGAAGCAAAAGAGGAGAAAATGCAAAGAAAGAAATAGTAAAAAAGGAAGCCAAATTATATGGAATGAAAAAAAGGAAAGGAAATAAGGATTTAAGACAGTTAAAGAAAACTAAGAGGCTGTTTCCAGTGAAATTCCTAATATTTTAATATTCTAAGAGAAAAAAATTATAAGAAAGTAGAAAATTTTCTAAGGCAAAAAATTTACAAAATATCAAAGGAAGGAATTAATTCTATTAAATTCAAATTTGGAAAACAGGGGAAATAGAAAGTGAATTTTCATTTATAGTAGTAAAAATTAAAATCTAAGTTTCAGAAACTGAACCCAAATGGCCTGTAGGTCAAGATAATTTCTCCCGAATCCTCCATAACTACATGTGGGACATGAGGAATCGTTGCTCCCTAAGCACTGATCAACCCAGGGTGTCCACTTAGGGATTTTCTTAATGATCAAAAGAGATATAAACATCTGGATAGAAGATTAATAAATAAAGAAATGCTGACTCCTTACCTATTTTAGTTTATATAGGGAAACTCAAGCCTGTTTTTAGTTTTTGCATTTGTTCCTTGGAGGTAAGGCCGGACTGTGAGATTCACAATGATCCTGGTGCAGGAAGAATACAAAGCAGTGCAATTATTAGGAAAACTGGTGGAAGGTTCTTGAAGGAAGACGGTTGTGATTTGTAAATTTTCATTTATATGAGAATAAAGGTGGGAGAAATAGCTCAGGTACAGGCATGGTGAAGCCTTATTCTCCCTAGAAATAAACCTACAGGGCTGTGTGGTGATCCACGGGGTTCCTGAATGAGGGATTACAGGTACTTTGAAATGTTCTTGTAAATCTCATCCTATCGTAGATTTTTGTGTTCCGGCTGTAACTGGGTGTGGTATGGAGGGTTGGTGCCTGTATTTGTGCATCTTGTGAGTGGCATTGTGTAAATAACTCCAGGCCCATTAATCTTGCAGAAACAGAGCAAGACTGCAGCAGGGGGAGGGTGCAGTCACAGCCCTACTAATGCCCTAATAAAATCAGCCTCTGGGATCTGAACCCTAACCTCTCTGACACAATCGGCATACTGCTGTTTTGTATTAGAACTTTTCTTTAGGTCCAAAGATCAAGCTATACAACGAACCTGGACGTACTGCTGCCTCTATCTTATGCCACTTGAAGAGCAAAAGTTTAAGGTTATATCCTTAGTTATACCCATGTCTCGGAAGAGAAGATTAAACATAGTTTCTGACAAAAGAAAGGAAAAAGGATGGGAGTGAAAAGAGGGAAGATGTACAGCACCATTTCAATCTGAAGATAATGTGATGGGAATCACCTAATAAAAAGTAAAGGTGGCAACGGAACCTCCGTCTAGTCAGGGACAGATCTGACTAGTCATCCCCTAAAAAAGTGGCATTTTGCAGAAAACATTTTTAAAATAAAAGTCAGGAGTTTACACGCAATGTGGAAATTCAACTCAGATTCCGAACACAATTTTCCCAGGAGTGGACAGTCTTCCAGCTCTGAAGCAGATCCTCTTATTTTGAACATACCATTTCTTTTTTTGTGTTGGTTTTTGAAAGATGTAAACACCATCTGGTCTCCTTTTCCTCCTTTCTTTCTCAAGTAAAGGCTTAACATGAAGAATAAAAAGATTCTACAGGTACCATAGATCTAAGAGAAAAGCTAGCGCTGAAGGGGGAACACACATCTTCACTTTTATAGCTTTCTCTTAGGGCTTACATTGAGGAAGATTTTAAAAGGATCTTATTTCTCATCTCTTTTTGCTTGAGTCTGGAACTTTTGAGTGATGCACAGGAGAAAGGCTGGGCAACTCTGCCTTGCCTATGAATGGGCAGTGAGTCTGCCTTCCCTGTATGAATGGGCATTGAATTTTTCTCAAAAAAAAAAAATTTTTTTTTTATATAGGTGGTGGTGAGCCTGTCTCACCTGTATGGGTGGGAAGTGAGTTTGCTGTGTTTCAATGATAAAAAAAAACAAACTGGTGTCAGAAAGATAAAGTCCAACCATTCTGAAATGTGATCCTCTCTTGGAACAAATGCAACTAAATAACTTGTTTCAGGGGTAAAGCTATAAAACACTTGATACAATTAGGTATATGGTGCCTGAATCAGACTAGAGTAAGGGTGGAGAGAAGGGATGAAATAGGTAAACAGGATGTAAATGTGTGTACCAAGACAACTGCTGAGGAGGAATCAGTGCTAGATTGGGCAGACATGATGCTCTGTGGTAGGGCTGTGTCAGAGACAAAGAGAAGGGATTCCAGATTTCGCAAGGGCAGGAAACGCACAGATCTGTGTCTATTGGCTCGCGTAGGGCTGAGGCAGAATTCTGTCAAGAACAGAAATCTTTCTGAAACTAAAACACAAACCAGCCCCTTTCAACATGGCTATCTGTCTCAAAGGGGCTGATAACAGGAGATGGGCAGTTGCCTTGGAATCTATAAACTGGCAAAGTTCTTCTACAAATGACCTGGGATCCAGGACAGAAGTGTGATAAAAGCACTATCTGCTTACAATTACAAGTTAATTACAGGGCTCCTCCAATTCACACATTCAATAGAATTTGGAAAATATAACTAAAACAGAGTGGTTACAAATTTTAATATTCAGCAGAGGAGTCACATCACCTCAGAGCCAAATCCAGGGTCTCCACTGCCTTAGCAGAGACAGGATTTTCTGCTGCTCAGGTTGAGCACAGTGAATCAGAGACAGAAAAGGGGCGGATACCTATAGGTACCTTCCAAGCATGTAGACACAAATAAAAGACACAGCAGAACAAACGGTAGCTGTCCACTCCAGCCACAGTTTTATAATTTCAACGTTCCTGTGTCACCTCTGTAATGCATTTTTAAACTAGCAATATTGAAAATCTGAAGCTTAAACTTGGGCTGAAGGAAGAGATCGTGTTGTTGTTTCAGACCAGGATGGTTGAGGGGAGACATAAAAGCTACATGAAATTTTAAATGCAATTATTTTAGATTAGAATATTTGGATTGAAAGATCTGGAGGGTATTGTTTTTTGTAAGACAGTCTACTTGACAAGAGCTGTCACCACTCTGGGGCTCTCTGTTGTCAACTAAAGATGAAAAGCCATCAGAAAGAATTAACTTCAGCTTTTAAACAGTTTGAAAATGTCAGAGAGGTCAGAAAAGATATGTTTCTTTATATGGCATATTTACCTGATGAGCTTTTTGGAAACAATGTGTTTTTACTTCCTATTCAAGTAAGTCTAAGATCACAGTAACTGATCACAGGCTAATGACAGCTGACAAGGAACACTATGATTGGCTGCAGTCTATGTCCATCACACCCGTTTTGGGTGTAGACAGAGAATACTAGAACTTCTAATAGCAGTAATTGGCAAATATAGGAGGAAAAAAAAACAACCCTGCTAGGTCTCCCTTTGCATTTTCCATAGCCATTTATTTGGTTTCCAGTTACATGGGAGCCAATTTAAAAGCTTTTATAACTCACACCTCTAGTGGACCTATTGGTCATACGTTCTCCAGGGGAAGCTCAATAGCCATTGCAAAATTCAATATGTGTGTGTGTGTGTATAGACACATACTCTCAACATTCAATGTAAATATTGCTTTTTTTTTCATTTAAAAAAAGAAAACTTGGATGTTATTTATGATCACCTTAGTAAATTCTTTTGAAAGACATATCAGATTTAATATTATGAGGAAGTTTAGTTTCATTTTAAACAACATGAGGCCTGAAGGTGATTTCACATTTCTAACGTACATTCCTCTTTCTAAAGAGGAAAGTGATAAGTTAAAGCAAGTTCAAGTACTATTGTAGCAAGCTAATTCCCCTTTTTCCACATGCGATTCAGAGAGAAAGGTCAAGTCGGCTGTCACTTCTCTCTAACTGATGCTCAGAGCCTGTGTGCACTGAGCATGATATATTTAAAAGAAGCCAGCATTCAGCCATTTTCTGCGTCAACTGTATTAATCGTAAACCTTCCATCTTGAGGTGAAATGAGAGATTAGGTACAGATGGGTTTCTAAACAGCAAGCACGCAAAGAAGTTCTTTCTGCTCAAAACCAAACCCCTATTTCTCCACCATTTTGAAATGTAAGCAACCCTTGCTACTGGGGCTCTAACATTAGCTGTAATTTGTACAATGGGCTGCTTATAAAATGGGAATCTGGCTGCCGACTACTCTGGCAGCGACTGCTGAATGAAGCAGCCACAATGAGGTGAGGGAAACAGAAAAAGGGCAAATAAAAGGCACTGAATATTTAAGATGAATACGAGATGTGATTCTTTTAGGAGAAGTTGCTGAAATGTACACCTGGGACTATACAGTTGGATGTAGTACATACTTACGTGCAATGGAATTATTTGTAGTATAAATAAATAGTCCTCAATCATTTAAGAGTTATAGATGATATAATATATGAAAAACAATTTCAAGAAAACTGACCATCTACTTCATTACTTTTTATTAGGAAGCTAAATTTCTACAATTTACTTAACAGAGATTTATAGATGAGATGTAGATGCCAGAAAAAAATAGCACCTTTGTTAAAATTTCTAGAAAAATAGATATAATCATTTGAACTATTATTAGTCAAATGTATTGTCTTTGTTAGAACTGTTTTTGCAGAAGAAAATCACTAAAGAAACTTCGTTTATAGGAAATCATGTTACAAAAGAGTATATAAAAATTTTACCCTGCTTTAAAAACATAATCTCATTCAAATCATTAGAATTGACATGTTTTCTGGGTAGGAGAATGACAGCATCTTCTTTCAGCTACCAGATGCTACCCCTTCCATTCATAGAGTCTCACTTGGGTGTCTTAAATATTGTCCTTGTCATGTCTCTTTGACTCCCAAGGCGGGGCTGCCCATGAACTTCTCCTGGCTCTGCACATTGGCCTACAAGGCAGTAAAACCACTTATTTCTAAGTCATTAACTAATGTTCAGGTACTGTCAGATCACTCGTAATGGAAAATCCATGCAAACCACAGGGCCTCCTTTTGCCTGGCAAATGAATTTGTTACAACTGGACACTAGCAGTGTTATCTGGCATCTATACTTCAGTCAACAGTGACCATCATTATAGTACTCTGCACTTAGGGAAGCTCCTCATAGCTGAATTACACAAGAATCTCAGGCTGTTAGAGGCAAGATCACCATAAACATCAACTGATGCTCTTAAATGCCTACTAGTGATTCTCTACCAAATTAAATCCCACCACATGTTGGATTTAGAAAATTCTACCCAGGCACAAATGCAAAGATAGAGAAGGTCTTCTACAGTGAGTCAGGTATTCCACCATGTTCTTTACATGTTGATGTAAAGAACGAATAGAATAGAAGATTATGACCACTGATATGGATTGAATAGTGTCCCCCCAAAATATGTGCTGTAAATCCTAAACCTTATACCAATGGATGTAATTCCATTTGGGAATAGGGTTTTCTTTGTTATGTTTATGAGGTCATATCAGGATAGAGTGTGTCTTAAACCAATCACTTTAGAGATATAAAAGAACAGATTAGCCACAGAAGAAAGCAGACACAGAGGGAAGACCAGCACTGAAGAAAAAGAGGCAGACCAATCTACAACCCCAGAAACTCCAAGGATGGCCAGCTAGAGAAGCTGAGACAAGAATTTCCCTCCAGAGCCAAAAAAGTGAAAGCCTCCCCTAGAGCAAGTTCCCTAAATTTGGATTTCTAGTGTCCTAAACTCTGGGATAACAAATTTCTGTTTGTTATAGCCACCAACTTGTGGTATTTCTGTTATAGAAACACTAGATAATTAAGACAATCCCTCTGCATTTATAGAGGAGGATACTGAGGCTTGGGGAATTTCAGTAACTTGCCCAAGGTCCCATAGTTCATAATGACAGAGTTGATATTCAAAGTTGGGTCTTTTTCTTCTACCTCCCAGAAGAATTAAAGACCTAAGAAGCATTTTTTAAAGACTCACATGTGGGTTTCAAACCACAGGGAGATGACTAGAATTCCAACTTCCTTATTTTTATACTTGAACTAGACTCCTCTTGATGGAAACTATTTTAAATTTTTTAAAAGAAAAAAACTTGAACTCTGCTAATTTTTTGAAGGTGCAGCAAACAAACAAAAAACCAAACCCATTGCCATTCAGTTGATTCTGACTCATAGCAACCCTATAGGACAGAGTAGAACTGCCCCCACAGGGTTTTCAAGGCTGTAAATCTTTACGGAAGCAGAATGCCACACCCTTTCTTCCAAGGAGCAGCTGGTGGGTTCAAACAGCCAACCTTTCAGTTAGCAGCCAAGTGCTTCACCACTGTGCTACCAGGGCTCCTTGAAGGTACAGCAGTACCCCAAAATAAGATTGGCCTCAAAGATGCCAGGTGGACACATTATATCTCTGATGCCTACGGCTTCAATCCTGGACATTTTCTGTGGCTTTTCCTCATTAGTTAGAAAATTGCATTTCTAAACCAGAATACTGTCCTAGTGCTACTACAAGGAACATGAGGCTATGAGAAGACACAGGTGACTACCATGGATTATTGAGAGGACGCTTACAGGAAAATAAAAGACTAGCATATCTGAAATCAGAAATGTCCTGGTCTAGTAAAACATTGGCCAACTCCCATGACCAATGCATGTTTAAAATGGAATGATAAGAAAAAATTAAATTTAAAAGATGCTTTATAAAAGGGTTTAAGAAAAGAACACCTGCAATATTCTGCCCAAAGCTATATAAAAATTAATAAAAATTTAGCAGCACGTGGAAAATAAAGACACAGGTCTGTAAAGCTATCTATGAATAGTTTTATCTTTTCGAACTCAGAAAGTCAATGTTCTTTAAATGGCTCATGAGTAATAACACTAGAAGTTTAAAGTCCTATGCCTACCTGTAGAAATTTCCACTTCTTTCCGACACCCACCCTCAGCTTCAGACTGCAGGACATTCCAGCCTTCTCCCTTCTCTTTCATCTCACCAAGAACGTGCCATTCCATCTGCCTGTCTACCTAGCCCCAAACCATTCCCAACCTACTCACCCATGAAACTGCCACTAGTTCCACCACACAGTTCCTCTGAGGCCCACAACAGTCTATATCCCACACCCCAATTTTTCATCAATTGATGCCCTGTAAAAAAAAAAAAAAAAATTTTTTTTTTGTGCCTACTGTTTTTTCTCTGCCTAAATTGTAGGAAGATGGCTTATATTTTTTCTGTAATTTCAAAATGCTGAGCACCCTAACTAAGCTCTAATAAATACCCAGTCATTATCCTGTCGATTAGTCTACAGATTGTCTTTACAATCCCAGAGAGTTAGATGGGTGGGAGCACCCAAGATATTGCAGGCAGCAGAAGAAGAATGTTCTATTTTGGTAGCATCCTCAGAACAAAAACACAAGTTTAATAGCACACCTCTGTTTCTTGGCCTCAGATTTATAAAGGGAAGCATTGATTTCAAGTGTCAAAGAAACACAAATATTGCGTGTGGGGTAATACATGAAAAACAAAACCAAAAGGCTGTGACATTTCCACTGGGTGGCTGTCACTCACCAACTTCAACTTTCTTCACAAAAACTTTGTTTGGTTTAAAGTAAGCATGAAGCTTCAGTAGCCATTAGGGGTGGAGGTATAGGAGATGTTAGCAACAGTATCTCAACAGTCAGATCAACTTAACAATTTCTAAATATTTTCTTCCAATAAAGTCACTTGTTTAAATACATTTGAACTCATAGCACTTTACTCCCAGAGTTGATACATCTTAAGATGAAGTGTACGGATTTGTCCAAATTTCTACAGGGTTGCCTTTTCCTTCCCAAGCTCCAAGATGAGGCTTTTCTCATTGAGTAAAAGTGGTACCTTAGGGATAAAAGTTAGTTGGGCTGTGTCTTTATTAAATGCTCTCTACTCAACTTTTGATAATATTTTTGAAGACTACATGGTACTACTCAAGAGATTCTAAAATTGGCCAAAGAATTCACAGTAAACATTTTTAAATGGCTCAATGTTTGGAATTTGTAGATGGGTGGGCGGTAGCTGAGCAGAGTAGAAAGGGACTAGGCCTTTTAGTGAGGCAAGACTGGGTTGGACTCCTAGCCAGGCCCTCAGATGAGCTAAGCAAATTATTATATGCATCTTGGTCTCCTCATGGGTAAAATGGAGATTTCAGTACCTATCTCACAAGAGTAGGTGTAATTATCATATATAATAATGTATTATAATTGCCTAGCACAAAGGATGGCTATTAAGTGAAGAAAGGAAATTGGATAGAAAGTTAGAAAGGAAATCCTACTTTCAAATGGTCGCTAGGTCTCCTCCATTTTGCCCCTTATATCTCCTTCAAAAGTACCAACTTCTCACTGTCTCCCTTACGCAGCATTACCTACTATTATTTCCCACTTAGATTTGCCCACCTGCCAAATTTCCAGGTCTTGACAAAGCACTGCTGGGTAAAACAAATATTTCATTAACAATCTGTCCCCAGGTGCTACAAATGTTCCACCTGAAATGAAAGTAGAAATTCATATGGTCTTCCCCTCTAGCGGTCTCATTCTCTGGCAAAATAGAGGTTTAATTAAGGTCAGACCTCCCAAGCCATAGCCGAAGATGAATTTAGGTCAGTTGAAACAGATATTCTAGTTAATTGGATCTAAATGGTTGTGTTTATTTGGGGAGGGAAGGAAAAGACCTTTAAAAATGGAGGCTCCTGGCTAGTATGAGAATGGGAAGAATCAGCAATAGCCAAAGTTCGAACCATATGGAGCTGTGCACTTCTCAAAAGAATAATTCCTGTGAATTCAGAAAAAAACAAAATACGCTGCACAATCCTCAGCTCTAGGGTAAATATCAGTGGTAACAAATTATCAGCAGATTCTCGATAAGGCCAAAATGGAGGAGGAACTTAATCAGTTTGAAAACCCCAGATCCCAATTGAAAATGGGCTGAAATCTTCCAGTGAACAACTTAGGAGTTTGAAATGAAAAATAGATATACAAACCAGGGAACCAGACACAGCACAGGACAGGAGGGCTTTAAACGGCGTCAGAGCAAACCATCACTTCAGTAAATTCGACTGAAAGAGAATTCTATGTTGAAGGGTACCTACTGTGTATCTGTTGAATACACAGCCTCCTTGGGACTTACATTCTTATTTATTCATTTTCCCTTTGCTTCTGTTTCAAGCTTTCCTTATATTCCATGTACGCCCAACCTATACCTTCCCTCAACAGGACTCTACAGTTTGAGATGTAACTTTCATCCTCTGCCTCAGACACGTTTCTTCTGCTTTACTGGAACTCTGTTCTAGGGAAATACACATAGAAAAATAACATTCTAATTTAGCAACAGATCCGGGTTTTGTGGGATCTGAAGTCCATACAATCTGGAAAGCTCTCTGTAAGAAAGCAAGATAGCATTAAGTTGAAGTGTTACCGTTAACTTAAAACGAGAAAATAAATCACAACAAATAGCTGGGGCCTTAGACATTCAGGTTCCCGTTTTCTGAGATTTCTTTGAGCTTCCTGACGATGCTCTGGCTTCCCTTCCAACCTAGAGCCTTCCACAGCTCTCAGCAGCTCCCTTGAGTCTAAGGGTACTAAGCAAGCGAAGCTCATTCTCTTTAAGGTAAATCCACTCTGCATTTATTTCCCTAAAATAAACGTAGGAGATGTGAACATCTAGGCCTTGTTTTGCTGTCAGTACCTGGCAGACATGTTTCATTTACAGATAACATGCATTGTTCATACTGCAGTACCTGGTCGTGATTTGTGCTGTTTTATTTCTGTCCCAAAACGTGAGACCATGGATTACAAAACTAGTTGCCCTAATTTTAAAATTCAGAAGAGCACATTCCATTTTAAAAGTGCAACATATTTTTCCATCTAATTCAAAACTGTGAATGTTAAACTTAAAGACTCTTTCCAGCTTCAGTTAGTGACAGACAGAGCTCCCCAAGGGGTGGCTGCCTTCAAAGACAGGTAAATGAGGGCCCATATAAAACAGCCAAGTATTGATGTTGTAGTAAAATTCCAGAAAAATACATTGGCAGACAAGTAAATTTGTCACTAATAATTTAATGTAATTTCCCTAAAATGGAGGTAATAGGTACTAAGGGAATACACCTCTAGGGTTTACATCAAATGTGCATGTGGAAAATCGTGAAATAATATTTTTTTAAATGTAGATGCTTTGTCTGACATGTTGGTTTATGATGAAAATTATTCTTCCAAAATGAAAATGGGGAGGGGAAAATACAACCTCCCCAAAACACATATCTTTTAGCTCCCAAACCTTTCCTGGTGGTGGCAGTTGAGAAGCAGTGAGTGACTGGAAGCTGAGAGCATTTGTCTGCATTTTATTTCCTCCTTAAAATGATGTACTACAATTACCAAATATTAATGAACCAATCATGTTGCAAATAGTATTTCCTGTGTCACTCTGAGTTATAGAATCTAATATTGGGCTCATTTGAAACATTCCAAAGTTACATATTTTTTTCCCTTTTGCAAAGTGACAGCTCAAATTGTGTTTAGTTGCATCCGTCCAACCATGAGCAAATCAAGTATAAAAATTTCATTTTGTCTAAGTGTTAATGCAATTTTTTAAGCTCATATCCTAGGATGGCTCACTTTGCACTATGCTGGATGATATTCGATGCTGCTTAAACACTATTATCAATTATATTACATGGTGCCAGAAAATTTTTAAATAGCACTTGTTTGGAGCTCAAGTCATGAAGTTCCAAGAAAGGAAAAATACGGATTGGAAAAAAAAAACTTTAGTTTTGTCAAATGCTTCAATGTTTATGTTTCATATTACAAATAGGCTGATTTCTAGCTATAAATCTCAATTTCATTGCTATTATCATGGGTTTAATATGAAAAAAAAGACTGGTAGTATGTTGAGGCAATAAGGAGAGACGCAGCTGTCGTAATCTCAGCTGCTGGATGGAAGAACCAGAGACCCAGAGTCAGGGCCATGAGGGAAGAGAAGAAGGAAAGGTTATGAGAGAGAAAGCAGCCCTAAGGTGGAACCATCAAAATTATGAATTAATATAAAAGTCAAAATTATAGAATGTCCATCATTTTTCTATAGAATATTGACGGAGTGAAATGAATTCGGCAGATAATAAAAAATCTATCCCCCAGAAAAAAAAAAAAAAAAAGGAACGGAAAGATAGCAAGCAGTCAAATATGCCGGCTTCATAAGTACATTTCATCAAATGTGTGAGCTTAATACAACTGCCAGGGAAAAAGCCTGATCCAATTTTGTAGGAGGTCACTGTAAGCAGTCCCTGGCTGTTAATGTGCCTCAGCTTTCCCTGATTTCTTACTCCAGGTAGTCAGGCCAGATGCTGCCTCATGCTCAAAGCCATTTCTTCCTTTCCCGGATCCAATCTCACACACACGTGCAGGACGGATGTGAATGTTGTAATGAATGCTAACGGTGGAAGTTGCCAAAGACTGTGGACTATGGCCCCGTTTTCACGGGCCTAGAGCATGGAAACATTTCATCTTTCCTGTTGCCACATTTCCAGTTGCTGTTCTACACTATCTGAAAAAAAAAAAAAAAAAGTGACTTTTATTTTAGGTTTCTGAGAAAAATGTCTTCGGTTTCTGAAATCATTTAAATAGATACGTGGAACTATGAAAAACACGTGCCACGCTTTCATTTACTGAGCGCAACCACAGCGAAATCTGCACAGCCTGGGCCTGTAAATCAGGCTTACAAAGTCCGCTGACTTTTTAGGACGCTGCTGTTTGTACTACGCAGGTTATGTTTTCTGATAATTCAGAATAATGAAAAGAAAAACATTTTACCAACGGGAAGGCACACTTTTCACAGTAAGATTAGAGCTCACACTTGCCTAGCTCAATGTGTTCACACTTAACTAACTCTGAACGTCATAGAAGCTACTCGAATTCTTCAGGATCAGGATTCCAGCTGCCTTTCTAGACCAGGGTTCTGTGAGAGAATTAATCCCGAATCCTCAAGACATCCATTGTATGCAATGAATTAATTTCTTTCCTCTGCGTCTAAAATGTACTAATCATTCAATTTTGGGGAGATTGAGAAAATAGCCTCTCAGGTCATTTTCTGTGTGTCTGTGGTTCAGATGAGAAGCCCTGTTGAAGAAGGCTCCAAGTGTCACTACTCAAAGTACTGTCTGCAGACCAGCCCAGCAGTGTCACCTGGGAGCTTGCTTAAATGGAGATTCTGCTTCGGCAAGTCCAGGGTGGGGCCCAGGAGTCTGAATTTTAATATGTTTCCAGGTAATGCTGATAGTAATGGTCCTGTGACCACTGACTAGCAAGGCTCTAAATGTTTCTTGTTCTCCACGAAACAAAATTCTTGAATAACATTGTTGTTATAAAAAAAAAACCAACCCCAAACCCATTGCCATCAAGTCAATTTTAACTCATAGCCACCCTATAGGACAGAGTAGAACTGCTCCACAGAGTTTCCAAGGAGTGCCTGGTGGATTTGAACTGCCAACCTTTTGGATAGCAGCTATAGCACTTAACCACTATGCCACCAGTATTTCTGTTATTGTTACAATATACCATTAAATGATATATTTATTTGGTATGTCATACGATAAATTCTTTGGTTTTCACTTCTTGTATATTGTATGCGTATCTTTTACATTTTATCTCCTGTATCCAGAATGGAAGCAGCTGAAAAGGAAGCATCAATCAAAGCAGAGCCATGGTTTTGGCTTTCTTGAATTAATCTGTGCTCCAAAACAGAAGATTTCACCTTGGAATACATCTTTGCATATAAACTTTGCGCCCATATTTTCCAATCTAAAATCAAGATGATATATTCTGATTTGTAAATCTGTATATATGGAAAGGCTTACAAAGTATTGAAAACTAAATTACATTTAGACATTCATTTGATGAATGATCTTCATGAAAACGAATTAAGTGACATAAAATGGAAATCATCCGAGAAAAAACTAAGCTTTTTGGTCACCAAAGAAGGGTCCACTGCCCTTTGCTGCCAGGACTAATTTTCTCAGGAATATCATTCCTTTTTTTCAGCGGCCAAACACTCTTCCTACCTTTGAATGTCCAACTTGGGCTTTCCACCCTCCTTGAAGACTCTCCACCCCCCTATCCACCACCAACTTTACATTCCTCACAGAGAAGTCATTATTCGGACCCTATGCGTTTACATGACAATATTGTTTTGTGTTGTTTTCCAGTTACTGGAAAACATGTACAGTCTGACTTATAAAATCTCCCTCTATCAATCAGTTTCTTCAACATGTTCATCCAATGAATATTTGTTTAGTGTCAAGCACTGTACTTGGTACAGGGGATGAATAATATACTGTTATGATTATAAAATAGAAGCATATACAAACTTTTGAAGGAGACAGTGTATTTTTCCAACAGGGAAGAACAATTTAAGCAGAGGAAATTTTACTAAAGGGTGAGGAGCAAGACATATGCAAAGAAATGGGGGAATGCAATAGCAAAGTGAATCCAGGTGCTACAAACTGTTTATGATTACTAGAGTTTGGGGCGGGGGCGGGGGTGAAGAGAAGACAAAACGGAAGAGGTAGGCAGAGGCAACGTCATGAAGCATCTCCTGTACATGCTAAGGAAAGGTGTCAAACAGGCAAGATATGATCGAATATGCATTTCAGGAAGATTGGTCTGTTGATAGAGTGGAGGGGAATATCATCAACTCCTTTGCATCTTTTTCAAGACGGAAAGTATGAGGCACAAAGATAGGAGCAACTTAAAAACTTACTGATCAGCTTCTGAAGAGAAACCTGGCTTTTCATTCTTATAACTTACATTCTTTGAACGAAGAATCTTGTGTAAACCTGTGGGGTGTCTTTTGAAACCGTTTGTTCATATTAGTGATCACATCTGGGAAAGACTTGACATGCTTTAAGAACTGTTGCGAATGGGAAGTGTACTGAGAGGTGTTACAAAGAACCAGAGTGAGAACAGGGGCTAGCGCAAGGTTTCCCCAGAACGACCAGATGCTTGAAGCCAAGGAGTTTTGTCTTCCTGATTTCAGTACCCAATGCCCAGCCCAGAAATGTGGAATGGCTATTTAATGATTCTACTTAGTAATTGCCCAAAACTTTCACCTGCAACCCATTACTCCTTTTATCACATCTCTGGGAAGAAAGAAAGCAAACTAACTTTCTTCATTATTAAACATATCACTGGAATGTGTTATAACCTTTAAAAAAAATTACTGTTACTCCATAGGAAAAGCATTGTACCATTTGAATACTGAAAAGTTGAATTTTTTCGATTCAGGAAATCCTCTTGTGTTTCTAACAGAACTATGTTCTAGATCTGCCTTTAAAAAACAGAAAAACAAAACCCATGGCCGTTGAGTGGATTCTGACTCATAGCGACCCTATAGGGTTTCCAAGGCTGTAAATCCTGATGGAAGCAGACTGTCACATCTTTCTCCCACAGAGCATCTGGTGGGTTCGAGCTGCTGACGGTTTGGCTAGCAGCCGACTGCTTTAACCCCTGCACTATCAGGGCTCCTTAGACCTGCCTTATCCACAGTAAAACCCAAACCAGTTGCTGTCGAGTGAACGCCAGCTCACGGCAACCCTGTGCGTGTCCGGGAAGAACTATGCACTACAGGGATTTCAATGGCTGACTTTTTGGATGTAGATCACTAGGCCTTTCTTCCAAGGTGCCTCTGGATGGGCTTGAACCTCCAAACTTTTGGTTGGCAGTGGAGCACATTAACCATTTACTCCACCCAGCAACTCCTTATCCATACTAAATACTCGATAAATCAACACTCAACAAAATTTATAACTTTAGAGAGCTTTTGTGTCTATTTTAATTGTTCTGAATTATGTGGTATTTTCCACGCATGGTGAGTCTACCTACTTCTTTCAAATTTCTTTATTTCTTAAATAATCTGAATTTTAAAAACAAAATGCAGTTAGGACTTAGAATCAAATCTTTTTGAACGTATTCCTAGCTCTTGCCCAGACACATAGAAGAATCCTGTCACTGGCTCAAGGGGCACCGTGCAGGACCCAGCCCGTAGATATATGAATATCCGTGCACCAGGCAAGCCCTCAGAAAGAAGGGGTGTGTGGCTGTATAAATCCTGACACAGAAGGACAATGAATCTACAATGCACACACAGCCCCACACCTGCTGTCACACACTGTAATAAACCCCCGCCTGCGCTCCCGTGACAAAGTTGATCCCAAAGGATAGAGAGCAGTGATGGGAAATATAAATCTGTACCAATAGGCAGCCATTCCTCCCACCTCCTGTGTGCTGTATGTGTGTGCACAAACAAGGCTGCTGGTACGTAAATACTGAGAGAGGTGCAATCCATCTCCTGCTACATGTTCTTGGTTCCCATCCCTGCTCTATAGGTTGCCCGGAATTTTATCCAGTATTCAGAAGGATTGAAATTGCCCAGCTCTTTGTTCAGAGTACGTAAGCAGTGGGGTCTGACTATACCAGATTCGGAGATTTTATTTCCCTTCTTTCTGGAAAAAAAAAAAATCAGTTTCTGAAAATTGCATTGCTGGTGTTTATGATGCAAATTACAAGTAGGAGAACCTCAATACCCAAATCAAATTTTCCTTTATGATATTGTGGACTTAATATGAATAAAGGCCTAGAGTTCTCCAAGGCACCAAAGAAAGATGCACCTGCCACAGGACTAATCAAGGGAGAGAATGAGAAAAGGATGGAGACCGGGTGAGGGTAATAAAAGACAAAAGCAAACCCCAAAGCCATAAATTGATATGAAGTGAAGATAAAAAACAAAAAAAAAAACACCACAGCATGTCCATCATTTGTGCCTGGGAGATGGACGTAAAGAGGTGAATTTAAAACATACTTAAATTCCTGCCACTTTCCTCCTCCAGCTTAGAAATTTCACTAGTTAAAAATATGATTGGGATAACTAAAAAGGCACAGGCTACAAGACAGGCTGCATACTAAATGCGATGTATGCAGGGTGGTTTGAACGGATAGTTTCTTTCAACTGCACAAGAAAGAGGTAATGGAGAGAATGGTATGGGTTTAAGCAGGCTCTTGATGTAAATGAAAATAAAAACCACAAAAACTTTTATATCTTTGTAGCATTTGGCTAATGAGTCACTAAAACCATCCCCAGCACATCCATCATTTCTATTGCGGAGACTCAGCCACTCTCTCTCTCTCTAATTGGTCTAGACAGGTGTCATGATATTTCAGCACACGGAAAAAAATTCCAGAGGTTTTCTTCAGTGAGACTGAAGGTAGACACTTTGGAAAATGTTAGTCTAATTTCAGTCTTCTTTGAAACGGTTTACATTTAACAAGAAAATCAAGACAAACGAAAATTTCCAAATTTAACTCCACCTCCAGAGAAGCCTTTTATAGGGTCAAAAGGGAAGGAGGAAATTAATATGATCATTTTGAGGGAGAGACCCCGCTCTCAGAAGAAACAGGTTTCGTTTATCTTGGAAACTTGATTCACCTACATTGTTTTTCTATAGCAAGCAAAATTAAATACCGATTGTTTCAAATGTCAACTTCACCTTGCCATAAAGTGACTAAAGACAATTTTACATTATCAAATGATTTCAAGTCCTGCTCGATACCTTTCAGGGTAGTGGGTTTCACCAGATCCTATACTTTGGAGAAGAAAGGTAGACAGCAAATTAGGAATGAACCAATTCTAAGGAATGGACTTGCCACCACATTTTTGCCAAGTATAACAGCTCACTAATGATTTTTTTAAAGTTGTTTTTCAACACAGTTGTGACATAAATGAACGACAGTCAGGAAATAAAAAGTTCAGCTGGTATCTCCCTGTTAACTCATACACTCAGAGAAATAAATAAGATCAGTCCAAGTTGAGGACAGAGTGTCAGGCTTAACTTTTAATTTCCTGGTTGTTATCAGGAGAAATCACAATCTCGTTGCTATTTAAATGTATTTTTAAAAATCTAATTTCTTCGGGAGAAGGTGAGGCTATACAATAAAGGAACGTTCTCTAGAGAAAAAGGTGAAATGGGTTTCAACGTGTTTTCCTTTGTTTCTTTTAAAGCTGTAACTAGAACCTAGTTGCGTGAAGCACTAGGCTCTGCCAACTTAAACAGGTGCTGTGCATTCTGGTCTCAGACCTTCCCTGAGCACAGGAGTCAACGTGGAACAGTAGTAAGGCATTACAAAGGGTGGTTCTGGAGATAGATGAAGTGGGATATTACCATGCAGTGTTGCTGAGGATGCCAAAGGGAAATTTTGGAGTTGGTTTGTGAGTCAGGTATGAATTTTAGTTGTGAATTCTACCCTCCACCCCGAGTATCTATCTGCAAAAGCTCTCTGAAACCGCACCATGGCCCACAAATACCAACTGTTACTCGGAAATATTAATTCCATCTCTGGATATGGTAAAATTTTGTATTTTCTTCAACGACTCAGGATATACCATTCAGAGCTTCAGAGTCCAAGAGAAAAATAAATGCTGTATAAGAAAATTCCTGCTTCAAAGCAGTTGGTTCTATAACTGAAAAGACTTAATCCCTATGTAATCATCTTATCTATTTTATCAATATGTTGCCTAAGTAGGGATCATTTCTATCTCTACAAATATTACAAACCTATTCATAGCAGAAGGGTTAGAAGATTCAACACCAAGTCGTTGTCTCTGTGTTGGAAGAAACATTCTTTTAGGCTTTTTGTGTTTGCATTTTGTATTTTTCTGTAGTAAACATATTTTACATCTCCAGTTAAAAATATGACATTTTAAATAGAACAATTTTCCTTAAAGTTATCAACATAATTAAAAATAAAAGCAGTAAGAGTAGATGGCGAGAAAGAAAATGCCCCAGGACAAATTTCAAAAGGCTTATAAAATGTTTTTACTGTGGTGACTGCAAGTAAAATATAACTGTGATGGTTACTCTTATTCAGCAAACATGCACTAAACCATTTCCATGTTCCTGGAGGGCCAGTACTTGGCACAGAACTAGAGAAAGGAATGAGAAATACTTCTTGCCCTTAAAGTGCTTACATTCGGATGATACAGGTGAATATATCAGTATGAAATCACCACCGTCACTGGAAAGTGTCATTGGCAACCGATGTGGGCATATATACACTCACTTTCGCCTCATCAGCAGCTAAAGTGTAGAAAGATACCTGGCTTTACAAAACTGTAAAAAGAAAAAAAAAAAGAAAAGCTAGTAGAAAACATGTATGACTCTGTGGACTCTAGATATACAAGGATTTTATGAGCATAAAAGTAACGGGAAAAGTTAACATGAAAAGATTGATAGCTTAGTTGTACTTCAGTTTCTTTTTCAAAAATCATCTTAAACAAAATTAAAAGAAAACAAACAAGAATGTTTTCCACAAATATGGCTAAAGATTGATCTCTTTAATATACAAAGGACATAGAAATTGATGAGGAAAAAATAATTGTCAATTTTAAAAGAGACAGATAATTCACATAAGAGGAATTCTGACTGGTCAAAAACATGAAATGTGTTTAAACTCACAAGCAACCAAAGAAATACTAATTAAGTTGGTAGAGCAATCTTGTTTCGTCATTCGTCAGATCAGTACGTGTTTACGAAATGCTAGTACAGCGATGCACGCGATATTGATAGATACCACACTCAGGAAAAGGATCACCTTCGGAGAAAAGTGAGGGGAATATGATCAGGGCTTTCATGTCTATCTCTAGTGTTTATCTCTTAAACTGGTGGTAGGTTTTGATTGCATTATCCTCCATAACCTTTTTTCTATAACTGAAGGAATTTATTTAAAATAGGAAAAAACATAACATTGCTCAATGTTAGTGGCTGTGACGATGGCATGAACTAGCACAACCTTTCTTCAAGACAATGGCAACATGTATCCACATTTATAAAGAGCCTTAAAAATAAAAATACCTTTTGACTCTATTAATTCCATTGCGATAATGTACCCTTAGAAAAACAGCCAGAATGAAAAGTTGTTTGAGAACAGTGATGTTTATCAAAGTATGATTTCTAATAGTAAAATATTTAAAATATCCTCAATGTACAACAGAAAACAATAACATAATCATAATCATAATACATCTGTAAGAGGGAGTATTATGAAGCAATTAAAAATGGACATTTTTATGACATAGAAATGATCAAAACTTGATGTTATATGATTAAAGCAGGAGACACACACACACACACACACACACACACACACACATGTTGTTGCTAGGTGCCATCAAGTTGGTTCTGACTCAGGCTACCCTGTGCACAACAGAATGAAACACTGCCTAGTCCAGTGCCATCCTCATAATCATTGCTTCCTTTGAACCCACTGTTGCACTTACTATGTCAATCCACCTCGTAGTGGGTCTTCCTCTTTTTCATTGACCCTCTGCTTTTTTTTTTTTTGGTTTTCTGCTTTACCAACAAAGTACATGAGACAAAGTCTCACCATCCTTGTTTCTAATGAACATCCTGGCTGTACTTCTTCCAAGACAGGTTGGTTTGTTCTTCTAGCAGTCCATGGTATATTCAACCTTCTTTGCCAACACCATAATTCAAATGCATCAGTTCTTTGGTCCACCTTATTGTTGTCCAGCTTTAATGTCCAGCTTTCACATGCATATGAGGCAACTGAAAATACTATGGTTTGGGTCAGGTGCACTTGAGTCCTCAAAGTGACATCTTTGCTTTTTAACACTTTAAAGAGGTCTTTTGCAGCAGATTTGCCCAATGCAATGTGTCTTGATTTCTTGACTGCTGCTTCCATGAGTGTTGATTGTGGATCCAAGTAAAATGAAATTCTTGACAACTTCAACCTTTTCTCCATTTATCATGATTTTACTTATGGGTCCAGTTGTGAGGATTTTTATTTTCTTTATGTTGAAGTATAATCCATACTGAAGGCTGTGGTCTTCGATCTTCATCAGTAAGTGCTTCAAGTCGTCTTCACTTTTAGCAAGCAAGGTTGTGTCATCTGCATATCACAGGTTGTTAATGAGTCTTCCTCCAAACCTGATGCCACGTTTTTCTTCATATAGTCCAGCTTCTTGGATTATTTGCTCAACATACAGATTGAATAAGCATGGTGAAAAGGTACAACCCTGATGCACACCTTTCTTATTTTAAACCACTCAGTATCTCCTTGTTCTGTTTGAATGACTGCCTCTTGATCTATGTACAGGTTTCACATGAGCACAATTAAATGTTCTGCAATTCCCATTCTTCACGATGTTATCCATAAATTGTTATGATTCACACGATCAAATGCCTTTGCGTAGTTAGTAAAACACAGCTAAACATCTTTCTGGTATTCTCTGCTTTCAGCCAGGATCCATCTGACATCAGCAATGACATCCCTTGTTCCACATCCTCTTCTGAATCCTGCTTGAATTTTTGGCAGTCCCCTGTTGATGTACGGATGCAACCGTTTTTGAATTATCTTTAGCAAAATTTTACTTGTGTGTGATATTAATGATACTGTTCAATAATTTCTGCATTCCATTGGATCACCTTTCTTTGGAATGGGCATGTATATGGATCTCTTCCAGTCAGTTGGCCAGGTAGCTGTCTTCCAAATGTCTTGGCATAGACAAGTGAATGCTTTCAGTGTTGTATGTCTTTGTTGAAACATCTCAATTGGTATTCTATCAATTCCTGCAGCCTTGTTTTTTGCCAGTGCCTTCAGTGCAGTTTAGACTTCTTTCCCCAGTACCATTGGTTCTTGATCATATGCTACTTGCTGAAACAGCTAAAATATTGACCAACTTTTTTTTGGCACAGGGACTCTGTGTATTCCTTCCACCTTCATATATATATATATATATGTATGCATGTGTGTGTGAGTGTATGTGTGCAAATATACACACATACACATATATACAACAACTAGTCATGGAGTCAAACTCTAACTCATGGTGACCCCATGAATGTCAGACCAGAACTGTGCTCTACAGGGTATAAGTGGGTGATTTTTTTCAGAAGTAGATTACCAGGCCTTTCTTCCAAGGCACCTATGGGTGGACTCTGCAAACTCTTTATTAGCGACCAAGCTCACTAACCATTTGCACCAACCAGTGACTATATAGACACACACATACATACCTGTATACACACACACAGTATGATCTCTATAGTAAAAAAGGAAATATATGTTTTCTTTCATATGTATATGAAATTAGGACATTGTAATGCCTCACCAGTGAATTCAAATTTAAATATTATTAAGATGTTTAAGTGTTTTCTCTCCTAAAAAGACCAATTCTACTCCTTTCTTTCAGAGAAGTTCCCCCTTCAAAGTGGCTGATATGAACAGTTGGCTGAAATTTAAGAAAACAGTATGAAGACATTGTATATTGGGGTGGGGGATATAATCATGGAGAAGACAGCTCAGCTAGTTATTATATTCATATATATTTAATTATTATATATACGTATATGTGTTAAAGTTTTGTGTTAGGTGCATGGGTATTACTTTCTGAATGTTTAAAATATATCATGATATAGAATTAAAAATAAAAGTACTATAAAGGAACAGGTGAACACTTCAGTAAGAATAATATGAATGTGTTTTACATCCGGCAAAAGATTTATAGATTAAGACTAAGACATAAAACTTTTATACATTAAAAAACACTATACAAAGAAGTTGAAAATCAAAGTTTGCACACTGTTTAAAAGACAAAAATCTTTAATGTACAAACAGTATTTAAAAACAGTATAAAATGGTGAACACCCCAAAAGAACACAAGACAAGAACTGGCTTAAGGAATTTGGTAAAAGAATACTTACGAAAGACTCACAAAATATATGAAACTGTGTTCAGCTTTTCAGGCAAACAGGCTTGAAAATTAAACAATGAGATGTCATTTTTACCTGTCAAGTTGGTAAATACTTTTTAAGAACTAAGAATACCCAGAGTCAGTTAGGATACAGGAAAATTGATATTCTCATATGCGGTTAGTGTGGGTGTCCACTTATACACCACGTTCTGAGAGCAGTGTAGCAACATCTTTCAAGAATCTTAAAATGATCACAGTCTTTCAGAATTTTATTCTATGTAAATAATCACGAGTGTGAGTAAAGCTACATGTATAAGGATGCTCAGTGACAGTTTCATTTTAATTTCTCTCAAACTGGAAATTGATAGGGCAATGATTTGATTTTAGGCAGGTAACTGATATAACCTGATATATATTTATTAGAAGATCTGACTCATTTGTACAGAATGGATCATCAAGGAGCAGTAAGGGAATCAGGTCAGTTAGGCATTTCAAAATATCTTATTTAATAGGTTGGTTTTTATGTATAACTTTTCAATATTTAGATATAAGGTATAAGGGTTTTCACTGGTACTTTTGCCCCAGGTCCTTCAAATGACTGCAAGCCTCTGAAGGATACTACTTTGCATGTTAGCATCTAATATACTTTAAACATACTATTCCTCCAATCAACATTTGTTATATAAATTAATGTATCTCTATTATAGCACATATTATAATATCACACTGTTTTTTTAATGTGTGTATGTGTGTGTTTTCTTTCTTTCAGAGTAAATACCTGCTCTCACTAGACTGTCTGCTCTTTGAGAGCAGGGGTCAATAATTCACTCATTTCTACATCCTCATCATAACACAAAAAGTATTCAACAAATGTTTGTTGAATGAATTCAATTTCTTTCACCTAATGTAGACTCTATGTTCCACAATACTTGTCTAAAAAAGAAAATAGGTCTCAGGGTATGGGTTTTAAGTCTATGAAAGCTACTGACACTTCATTGGGTCCTATTAAAAAAAAGAAGAGGGAGGCAGGAGGAAAAAAGAAGAGCTGTACTTAGCAATTGGTTAGACTTGCAGGCGCACGTATATGTGAGTTCGTTGATCACAGAATAGAAGCCATGGAGAAAAATACCAGGCAAGGGTCCTTTGTAGGTAGGTAGAGGGGAAACAACATTCTTCTACTTCTTTTATTTCTTCTACTCCTCCATCTTCATACCCAAGAATCTACTGTAGAACATCTGAGAACCTCTGTCAATAGCCTAATCAAGACCACAGTAACATCTGCTGCTATAGTCTTGGCTGGATTCGCAAACACCAGCTCCTCTGCTCAGACATAGTGCACTGGAGGTTTTTTGTTTTTTTTCTCCTTGATTTTTTTCACTGTTGTTTATGCAAGAAAGTCACTAAAATGTTTTGGAGAAGTTAAATCTATTTTCCACAAATAGAAAATTCCAAACTGAGAATCTCTAAACCATGGGTTTAAGGTAGCCCCATGAGACTCAACAGTCATTGAAGAGATTTTTATTGGCATTCTCTTGAAAGCAGAGTGGTTTTAATCATATCCTTTCACAAAAGTTAATATTAAAACAGAAACATGTCACCTTCCTCGGTTATGTTTAGAGTCAGTGGCAAAGTCGGAATGGGAAATGAGGATTTTTTTTTTTCTTTCTCTTAAGTCAGAAGTTTCTCTGTACAAATCCAACAGCATTAAAAGTATGGCAAAAAGCAAAGCCTCGTAGACTTCCTGTTAAACATGGTAGATTGAACCTGTGTTTATCTCTGTATCCTCTCCCAATCCCACTAAAATAATGAGAATAAAAAAAGACATAATAATAATAAAAGAGTAAAAAAGGCATAAACCCACAAGGAAAAGGAAAATGGGAGAGAACACAACAGTGGATAAGAAATGTCAACAAATCTTTGCAAGAAAGAAAACCATGGTAAGAGTAAGAATTGCCTTAGCAGAGCAGATGAAGCTGAAATAGATTTCTGCAGAAGGATGAAAAGCAAGCTGAGACACTTTGCAGAATGCCAAAAAGGCTGAAAATAGGAGGATTATTTGAAAGTCTGTGGAAGGAGCAGCTAGCACTCTAGGCTTCTTGCATCCTCACAGCCAGGAAGACTACTTCTGCTTCGTTTCTGCAGAAAATAGAGGGTATATTTTAGGGATGTTTAAGCTGGAATGGCTCCAGACTCAGAGCTCCTGGGCCCTGGAATGAAACAGGAGCATTGAGTATTAGTTTGTAAACTGAACAGTGGTACCTGCAGTGCAGTAAATTACTTTATATGGCCCTTTTAGCCATAGTCTTTGTGACTCCCACACAAGGATTGAGTGGCACTATGCAAATTAAGGTGCTTGTGGCCCACCAAGGGGATTGTACAGCTTGCTACTAATGCAAATAAGGTGCATGGAACCCTAACAATGGGATTGGTCAATTTTACCATCCTGCTACACTTAAAAGGAGATACAGAAAGAAAGGTGGAGGAGCTGTAACACAGAAGACAGTGAGAGATGGTGGCACGTCAGTAGCAAGAGCTTAAGCAGTACAAGACAGCAGGAACCAGAGGTGTAAGACAGCTGTGGTGGGGCTTGCTGACCCACTGTAACACTTGCCCAAAAAGGCCCCAGGCAGGGCCCCGCAGCAGAGGGTAAGAAGAAGCTGTCCTGATCAAGAATTGTATCCTGAGTTGTTCCTGTTACTTTTGAGTCATTCCTGATCCCAAGTTGTACCATATTACTTCCCATTATAAACAACTAAACTGTAAGCATGGTTTGTGAGTTCTGTGAGACTTTGCAGTGAATTATGAAACCCAAAGACCAGAGGGAGGGCATTGAGGGGAGGGGAGTAGTTGATGTTAGAGATGATGGAGTGATACAACTGTTTGGAAAAGTTGGACATTTGGGACACCTTTAACTTCCTCCTCATAGGAACCAGCTTTGTGCTGATCCTTATAAAATAAGTTATTTAGTTCCTCAACCCACATCCCCTGCCAGACTTCCAGGTTTCTTCCAGCCATGATTATACCCCTCAGGCAGCACTTTAGAGAAAGCTCCTCTAGACAAACTGAACAGAGCTCAGAAAGTGACCTAGCCCTTGGGGCTCCCCAGAGAAAACACCTATTCCCTTCCTCACACTGTAGTAGATAAACCAAATTGATCAACTTCTTAGTGCCTCGTTCGTGAACACAAAGTCAAAGAACACCAAACATTTGGGAGAAATGAATGACAGAGACTGAAATAAACTGGGGCAGGTGCCAGGGAGGGGGGCGCAGGGCTCAGAGGAACCATAAACAACGTAGGCAACAAAAGAAAACCTTTAAAAGTAAATAATGTCGGCAGAAAGATGAGGACCTATGTATCCATGAAACATCACACATACATATATAAACATATGTATGTGCGTGTATAAAGAACCCTGGTAACGCAGTGGCTAAAGCGCTCGACTGCTAACTGAAAGGTCTATGGTTCAAACCTACCAGCCACTCCATAGAAGAAAGACATGTCACCCTGATCCTGTAAAGATTACAGCCTTGGTAACCTTATGGGGCATTTCTACTCAGTTCTATAGGGTTGCTATGAGCCAGAATCACCTTGATGGCAATAGGTTTGGTTTCGGTTTGGAATGTGTGTGTGCGTGTGTGTGTGTATGCATATACACACATACACAGACAAACACACAAAATCAGAAAACTAGAATGTTATGTTATCAGATTTTTAAAGTTCAATCAAAGGGTAGGAAGATAAAATTGAGGAAATTTTCAAGAAAGTAGAATAAAAAGATGATAGAAAAGATAAGAAAATTAGACGCTAAATCCTGGGGCTGGGGCGGGACATACAAAATCTGATTTACAAAAATTTCTAAAGGAGAGAAAAAGGAAAAAAAATCATCAGAGAAATATTTCAGGAAAATTTCCCAGAAGTAAAAGACACAAGAACTTCAGATGAAAAAGTTCCAAACAAGTTCCCAGCTCAGTGAGTGCAAACAGAGCCTTGTTAGGGGACATCTTTGTGAAATTAAAAAAACACTGGAAACAAAGAGAAGATTCTAGAAGTTTCTGGAATAAGAGAAGCAAGTCCTACAAAGCAGCAGAAAACAGAATGACATTCGTCTTCTCAACAGTGGCTAGAAGACAATAGGTCAGAGCCTTAAAAAAAAAAATCTAAGATAAAATTATTTTCAAACTAGTATTCTATATCTAGTCAAAACATCAACCAAGTTTGAGGGTGGAATAAAGATGTTTTCCAGCACCATATTTTTACTCAAAAAACATGCCCCTTCTATGTTTGTTTGCCAACTGCTCCCTCCCCCCATGAGGTACTTTTGCAAGTGTGCTATGCTAATATTTTTAAAGCTACATGTGAAAAAAAAATTGGCATAGTGGCACTTAACGAAAATACCTCGAGGGGAAGGGAGCAGTTGGCAAATAAACATAGAAGTGGCACGCTGTTTGTGTAAAAATACTGTACTTAAATTCTCAAAGCATTTACCTCCCAATACAAGTTTTCTGAGGAAGTTACAAGTGAAGTACCCTAACAAAATGAGGGAGTGAAATGAGGAATAAGAGGGCATAAATTACAGGAAAGATGACCAAAAACAGGAAAGGAGGGAATGATATACTCAGTTTGACAACAAAGGATTGAGAACAAAGGGAAGTGGCTTTGCAGCAGACCTGGAAACTAACTGCCCACAATGGAGTGAAAGGATGCAGGGCTTCTGAAAAACACAACTGACATATTATCTGATAGGTACAACTGGATGAAAGGTTTGATTGAGAAGGTGTTAGAGCATATAGAATCACTGAGAAAATTAATAAAAGTAAGCACATGAAAAAAATGTTGTGTAAGAAAAGTAATATTATGATAGAACACATCATTGTACTCAGCAGAAAGCTATCAACCCGAATACTGACTTAGGGAGGACGGGAGAGGGGAAAGAGGCAGGAGATGGTGTATACCTGATGTGAATACTCATCTACCAAAATAGAAGCCCATCTATCACGTCTAAAATGGATAAATCGAGGAATAGCAGCATTATTTACAAGTCTGAAGATAAACACCAGAAGAGACAGATAAATGAACAGAAATTGGCTCCCTTTGGGGAATAGGATTAGGGGTATGCAGTGGATTACAGCACATAGTATTTGTATTTATAAACCCTTGGTGTTACTTGACTTTTTAAAAGTATATGCATGCATTTCTTTTTTTTAATTTTTATTACTTCTTGGTTTTTCTTGTATTGGTAAAAGAACAATGGGCAATCAAAAGGTATGATCATTTGGAAATTTTATTTTTTGTGCTTTAAGTGAAAGCTTACAGCTCAAGGTATTTTCTTATACAAAAACATATACACACATTGTAATGTGACCCTAGTTGCTCTCTCTATAATGTGACAGCACACTCCTCCTTTCCATCTCGGACTTGCTGTGTCCATTCAACCAGCTCCTGTTCTTTTCTGCCTTCTCCTCTTGCCTCTGGACACGAGCTGCCCATTTAGTCTCATGTATCTACTTGAACTAAGAAGAACACTCCTCACGAGTATCATTTTACATCTTACTGTGCAGTCTAATCTCTGTCTGAAGAGTTGGCTTTGGGAATGGTTTAGTTTTGGGCTGACAGAGAGTCCAGGGGCCGTGTCTTCCAGGCTTCCTCCAGTCTCAGTCAGACCATTAAGTCTGGTCTTTTTACTAGAATTTGAGTTCTGCATCCCACTGTATGTATGCATTTCTTTGCCAAAGTAAAAATTAATTTTAAAAATTCAGTAAATTGTCCTGTCTGCAAAATTCCCAGATGTCAGTGTAAAAAGCTAGTTATGGGGTGGGGAGGGCTAGTCCACATCCTTTACCAACTCCTGTCTTTAAAAAAAAGAAAAATTTTCTTTTTTTTTTTTTAGGACCTAAAATCTGGGCGATTTCTGAAAACCCTTCAGCCTGGTTTGTTACTTCAAGTAAAGTCAGTTACTTAAGTTGAAAAGGTGGTCCTTGGGCCTGGATGGCCATAAAAAACATAGATGACAGTAATTTATGAACTCAGGGTCACTTATGAAAGCAGCTCTGACTCCCAATGAAATTCGTTTTCTTGTACTTTTTCAGATGGTTCATCAGACTCTTCCTACCCTACACTTGATCTTTTGACATCTGGTCTGCTCTAAGTCTCGGAGAGGATCCAGATAAACCCTATCCTCTGTCCCTTTTCTGGTTTCCCACTTCCTGTCCTTCCATCTTGTCCTCTCTCACCTTCACACTCCTATCTTGATAGTGTTACTTTTCTTGCTATCTAGGTCCCACACACCTCCTCTTTCTACCTGTGCCATGTTACTATGTTCAGTGATATCAACATGGAAGAATATGGGTCAATAGATGGATGAGTGAGTATATGAATATACTCTATACATAAAGGAGCCCTGGTGGCAGAGGAAGCCTGGTGGTACAGTGGTTAAGCACTCGGCTGCTAACCAAAAGGTTGGCAGTTGGAACCCACCATCTGCTCTGTGAGAGAAAGATAAGGCAGTCGGCTTCCATAAAGATTTACAGCCTTCAAAACCTATAGGGCAGTTCTACTCTGTCCTACATGGTCACTGTAAGTCGTTATCAACTCAGCAGCAATGGGTTATATTACTATGTTCAATGATATCAACAAGGAAGAATATACTGCATTTTTATGCAAATAATATGCACCTTCTACATTTTTTTGCCAGCCACGCACTCCTCCTGCCTGGTATTTTCGTAAGTACTCTGTTAATTTTTTTTACAACATGTAAAAAAAAATTGGCATAGTGGTACATAAAAAAAATACCTTGCGGGGGAAGGGGAGGGCATGGTTGGTAAACAAATATAGGAAGTGTGCATCATTTGCATAAAAATATGGTGGGTCAATAGGTGGATGATTGAGCATATGATCTATGGATATACTCCTCTATACATAAAGCAATTTTGTAGTGTGTTCAAAGGTACACACCTCTTTTTACATCCACACAAAATATTTACATCCACCAAAATCTAAAATGGCATGTAAGAACATAATACACAGACCATTGCTGTGTTTCTTTATGCGCCAATATATTATGTTAATACCATATGCACCCTACACCTATAAAAAATAACCTATATTAAATGTAGTACATGTTTGCACACTTCCACATATGCACCCCAGAATAGAACAGCCTGAACAGACGCTGTTTTTCCTTCCTGACAAACGGGCATGAAATAGCAGGCTGACATCTGCCTCTGCAGGTCATTCAAGTCAGCCTGCTACACGTCAGAATCCAAACTGCTCCATCCATCAATGGCAGGCCCAAAATTAACGTAGCTTGGAAACTCTGCAGCAAGACAGTAACAGCCCAATTCAAAGTCTGACCTTCTAGGAATCGTGGGGTACGATGGAAAATTATTTCATGCCCTGCACCAAAGCCAACAATACAATTTGAAGAGATTTTCAGTTAAATTAATTTTAAGGAAAAATCCCCCAGTGTAGCAGTTTAACTCTTAGGGTCACATAAAAGGAGTGCTAAGCATAGAGATTTTGATATCCACAGGCTCTGCCAACACCTTTTGCAAAAGAACTAAAAACATTATTTTAGGCAAAACAATTTTAAGTCATCTGCACTGCAGCACATACTAAAAGTCTTTATCAGTAAATGAAGAAATCGTCAAGAAATTTAGGCCTTCATAGAATTTTTGGGGAATGGCTATTAGTTACAGTAGAATTATACATGAAATCAGTCCTTCTCATTACAAATACAAACAAAATCTTTTCTGGAGATATTTTTAAGGGTAATAATTTCCTTCTGTTCAATCCTAACAAAATTTATGCTATCAAATTTTATAACCAGTACCCAAAGACTACCCCCAACTTAACAAATGAACTGGACTCTGATGCATTATTTTACCTAGTTTAAAGCATAGTTCAATATGCTGCTGGTTACAAATGAATGGCATTTTAAAAAGTGTGTTGTGCTTTGGCTATGATGCAAAACACAACACACTTTTTAAAATGCCATTCATTTGTAACGAGCAACATATTGAACTATGCTTTAAATTCATTTTCCATTAAGGTGAAGTTATCTCTTTCTTCCTGCTGAAGACTGCTTGAAAACTCAATCCACCCTCATCCATTGCTGGTGGGAATGCAAACTGATATAGCTGCTGTGGAAAGCAGTTTGGCGGTTCATCAAAAGGTTGAACATGGAACTACCGTATGACCTAGCAATCCCCAATCCTCGGCATATACCCAGAAGTGAAAGCGGGAATGCAAACAAAAACCTGTATACCAATGTTCACTGCAGCATTTATCACATTAGCCAAAAGTTGGAAACAACCTAAATGTCCATCAATAGATGAATGGATAAAGAAAATGTAATACGTATATACAATGGATCATTATTCAACCATAAAGAGAAATGAAGTCCTGGTACTTGCCACACACAATGTGGGTGAACCTTGACTATATTATGCTAAATGAAAAAAGTCAGTCACAAAAGGACAAATACTATATGACCTCATTTATATGAAATAAGCAATATATATTTAAAAACAAACAAACCCAGTGCCATAACCCAAATTTACTCGTGGTTACCAGATGTGGCAGGGAAGGGGGAAAGGGGAAGTTTTTGCTCAGGGTGTACTGAGTTTACGTTAACGGTGGTAGAATAGGAAAAAGGGATAAGGGTTGAGCAACATGAAGAGTGTAATCAATGTCATTGAATTGTGCATGAAGAAACTGGTGAATTGGTAAATGTTTTGTTGTGCATATTTGCACCACAAAAAGAAAAACAAAACAAAACCCTCAATCCAAAAAGTTTCCCTAGTGTTCCTTTCTAGCAACTCTAGTGTTTCTGTTAACCTGGGATCCAGGGTAAAGCTGGGGGAATGTTTCATTTATTTGTCACATCTCCCTTTTATATTTCTTCATCATCTCTTTTCCATCTATTCCTTTGGCTAGAAACAAGCTAAGTTCCTCCTTAAAAAAAAAAACAAAAACAAAACTTCAATGGGTCTACTCTTCTCTTGACTTGGGCTTTCTTTCTGTTTTTACCTGCATACTTATAAAGAAAATAATCCACGGCGTCTTCCTCCAGGTCTCCTACTCAAAATTGTTTTGCTCAAAACCTGGATCCCAACAATATCATCACTGAAAATAGCAATCTCCTAAATGTCAAATTCAATGGTCTGCTTTCAGAGCTAAAGTTAATTGACCTTTCTACCAGCTGGACCACACACCCAACTCACGCATCATGTTTCTTCCTAAAACTCACCCTCAAGAACCATTTCTCTTTCTCTTTCTCTGCTTGGTCTTTGACATAGGTTGGTTCTGGGGTTCTGGTGTAATCTCCTTCTCTTCTCAGTGTACACCTACGCTCTTATTTAAAGTATTAAACTGCAAATACATATTGATGACTCTGAAATCTTATTTTCCTGAGACTCCAGACCTTCTTTCCAACTGTACATCTTCCTGTGGTTATCTCACAGGCACTGTATGTAAACTTAACATAGTTCCAAGCCTGCATTGCTCCTTCATCCCCTAATCACCAGTGAGCTAAAAGGAGAACAGTTTCCTACATAAGACACACCCTTTCACCTTTCTATGACTTTGCATGTTTTACTTCTTCTGACCATCTCTGTGAAACAACTCTCAATTCCCCCAGGAGTTAGAAGCTCCCTTCTGTGTTCCACAGCATCTCACACAAACCTGTTCAATAGCTGTTTATATACCACTGGAAGTAGTGTTTATATGTGTGTGACTCCCTCCTCAAGACTGCAATATATTTAATGCTGTTCTTCATAGAACCCACAGTAAGGCTTGGCATAAAGGTCATTGAGACTTATTTGATAAGGAATGAGTGGATTTATGACAAAAATATTGAATACCTGGCTTATTTTTCATGATAAATCAATTTTGATAAGAATTTGGGGAAAGTAGGAGTGCAGATCAGGGTCTACTGTTAACTTGTGTCAGTATCTCTCACATGAATAAGGAGATGGATTTTAGTCAAGCAGCTGGGTATTACCAGGGGACCTGTTAAACCTAAAAGCCAGCACTGCTAAAATCATGGTTCTTTCTTTATTATCAGGTAAAAAAAAATTTCTTGGAAATTCCAGTTGTAGCATTTAAACACCATCTTTGATCATAAATGTTTATTCTAAGCATTCATATCTTTTACCTACTTGTTGTTAGGTGCCGTCGAGTGGACTCCAACTCATAGCAACCCTGTGTACAACAGAATAAAACACTGCCCAGTCCTGTACCATCCTCACAATCATTGCTAGGTTTGAGCCCATTGTTGCAGCCGCTGTGTCAATCAATCTTATTGAGGGTCTTCCTCTTTTTCACTGACCCTCTACTTTATCAAGCATAATGTCCTTCTCCTGATAACATGTCCAAAGTATGTGAGATGAAGTCTCACCATTCTCGTTCCTAAGGAGCATTCTGGGTGTATTTCTTCCAAGACAGATTTGTTCTTTCTTCTGACAGTCCATGGTATATTCAATATTCTTTGCCAACACCATAATTCAAAGGCATCAATTCTTTGGTCTTCCTTATTCATTGCCCAGCTCGTGCATGCATATGAGGCTATTGAAAACACCATGGCTTGGGTCAGGCACACTTTAGCCCTCAAAGTGACACCTTCACTTTTTAACACTTTAAAGAGGTTTTTTTCCAGCAGATTTGCCCAATGCAATACACCATTTGATTTCCTGACTGCTGCTTCTGTGAGATTAAAGTAAAATGAAATCATCGACAACTTGAATATTTTCTCTGTTTATCATGGCGTTGCTAATTGGTCCAGTTGTGAGAATTTTTGTTATCTTTTTAGGTTGAGGTAGAAACCCTGGTGGGATAGTTAAGAACTACGGCTGCTAATCAAAAGATCAGCAGTTTGAATCTACCAGGTGCTCCTTGGAAACCCTATAGGGCAGTTCTATTCTGTCCTTTAGGGTTGCTATGAGCTGGAATTGACTCAATGGCAATGGGTTTGGTCTTTATTGGTTTTTATATTGAGGTATAATCCATACTGAAGGCTATAGTCTTTGGTCATCAGTAAATGCTTCAAGTCCTCCTCACTTTCAGCAAGCAAGTTTGTATTATCTGCATACTGCAGGTTGTTAATGAGTCTTCCTCCAATCCTGATGCTGCATTCTTTTGCATACAGTCCTGTTTCTTAGGTTATTTGCTCAGCATACAGATTGAATGAGCGGTGAAAGTATTCACCCCTCACGCACACCTTTCCTGACTTTAAGCCATGCAGTATTCCCTTGTTCTGTCTCTTGGTCCATGTACAAGTTTACCTACTTAGCACTCAATAAATGTGTGTTGACGATTCAGGATATATTCATATGTCATGTTTTACCTTCTTAAAAAAATAAATAACAAAGCTAACATAATAAGCATCAATTAATAATACTTTGAGAATACTTACATGAGAGTTTATATCTCTAATATAGAAAAAGGGGGGCGGGAAAGGCACCAAAAAGACATTTCGTTTGATTTCCTAATGCGTGAAAATAAAACGCGTATATGAAATGACTTTTCAGGTTCCTTCCAGATCCAACATTTTGGTCCTATGATTTTATTCCTCACTCTCTTACTCTTATCAGTTTTCGGAAGCAATGGCAACTCCGAAGTGATGGCTGTACCTTGACCTCTATGCAAGAAATTCTAACTTATTCTCTTAAAGTCTACAACCAGTAATTCTTAGGGTTGTTTTATTTGGGGGGAAATGAGTATGCTCATGCACTGCTGGTAAGACTTTGAAAACTGATGTGATCTTTCTGGTGGGTAGTTTTAACTGTGTATCAAAAGACTAAAAGTGTGGACATATACCTTGATTGAAATTCCATTCCTAAAATTGTATAGTAAATAAATAAATGAATTAGTGAATAACTACATGCATTGTAACATTGTTTATCATGGTGAAAAATTGGCAACAGCATAATTTTCTAAGACTAGGTGAAGGATTAAAAAAAGTATGGTGTGTCTTTAAAATGGGGAGCTATGAGAAAATTTAAAATTATGGAGCTAGACATTTACTGGTATACAAAATGTTTGTAATATCAAAACTGAATTTACAAACTAGAGTGAGACAATAAGAGTACACACCTCAAAATCTAAGAGATGTGACCAAAGTGGGACTGAGGGGAAAATATATAGCTTAAATTGTATTTCACAGAAAATAAGAAACATTGACAAGTTAACTGAACATTCAATTTAAAAAGCAAGAAAAAGAAGATAATGGTACAGTAATAGTCCAAAGAAATCAGAAATTGATGAAATACAAACCAAAAATTCACTAAATTTGATATACTAAATTAAAAATGGGCCTTCAAAAAAATCTACAAAATAGGCAAATATCTGGCAAGTCTGATTAGAAAAAAGAAGACATAATTAAAATTAGGAAATAGAAAATGGACATATCCGTAGATATGCAGGAGTCAAAATGAGATAATACTTACAAGGTGCTTGGAAGCAGATGCTCAAGTAATTATATACCAACAGATTTCAAAACGTAAGTGAAATGGGTGATTTACTAGGAAAATACGTAACTTTTCAATTTGGCTCAAAAGGAGATTAAACAAAAACATCTGAACAGGCAATAACTATAGGAAATATTTTAAAAATTGTGAAAGATCTACACCCCCAAATGCCTCAGGCTTAGTCACTTTTATAAGTGAGCTCATCCCAGAATGACCAATATAACTTATTGTTCAAACTGGAACACTTTGGAGAGTAAAAGATGATGCCGTTTGTAATTAAGCTGAGACAATATGTGGAGCAGGAACTGTTTCAGGAAAATCAGGACAAATGACCACCCTGTTTATATCAAAGAATAAATATTTCTAGCTATTGAAACTGCATCATAGTTTGGAAAAATATTAAAGGTTTCCCAGTTGACAGTCCAGAAAAGCAAAAAAGGGAGAAAAAAAGACAAGGGAGAAAGAAAACTCTAGGCCTATTGCCACACGCTCCTAAATAAACACAATGTGTGCATTGTATACACCCCTAAAAGATGCCCGTAAATAAGAAACAAACAACCCAACAGAAAAATAGTAAAATTATATAATATCAGTTCATAGAAAATCAATACAAGTAGACTATAAATATATATGAAAATAAGCTCAAACCTACTAGTAATCACTGAAACATAAAAAATAATGTGGTATTTTAACCCATCTGATTAAAAAAATTAAATGTCAATATTAAATTTCAAAAAGTATAACCTTTCATATACTCTTAAGAATGTAAATTGGTGCTGCCTTTTGGAGGATATTCTGGCAACTGTTTATCAAAATTTTAAATATGCATACCCTTTGTTTTTTGTTTTTTTTTTTTGACATAGTATTTTGCCTGATAGGAATCTATACTACAGGAACGCTCTATCAGTACAAAAAGATACACGTGTGAGGGTGCCCGCTGCCACACTGTTTTAATAATAACAAATAACTGGAAAATAACTGAAACTACTAATTTTTCGGGTAGTGAAACAGGCTCAGGGAGATTAAATGCCTTATCCGCATTCACACCCTTACAAATTAGCTATGTGGTTGTGTGTAAGAAAGGGCTTTAACACCACGGAGCAGTTCACTAATACAAAATGAGAATACTATAGTTTTAATTGTCTCATTGCTGGACAATTTCCATTCTGTTTTCCACTGTTGTTTTAACTCCTTGATTAGAAACATACTAATTTCTTTGCATCAATCAGCTCTTGCCCTCCAAAATCTCTTTCACCCTTGGGATAGGTAAGTTTGTCCTTCACCATTTTCCGATTTTCTAATGTTCAATGGAAATAAAGGCTAATATTCCTGGGCTTTTAAATGATACATTAAAAAGTACCCTAGATGCAAATACCTTTACATTTGGACATTATAGTTATCATTTTCAGTGTCGTATGCTTTGAAATAACTACTAAGAAGAAAAAGATCAATAGGAACAAAATATCACAATAGCCTTTAACCACATGGGACAATAGTTTCTATGTTAACCGCCGTAACTATCTCTACTTCAGAGAGAACAAGTGTTCTTTCTTTACCATGATGTTTCACAGGTAAGTAATGATTTACGGCATATTTTTTTTTATTAGAAAATAGGAAAATAAGTCATTTTATATTCTTTTTTCAAAGTGAAACTTGCAATATCTTAGAAAAGGCTTCTGGCCAGACTTCCTGTTGCTTTCTGGCTTTGGTCTCAATCTATACTGTTCCCAACTCAACATGTAATTATCATTAAGGCACATGACACAATACAGCCAAAACCTAGCTACAAAGCAGCATGCATGGCAGTATACCCTTTTAGAATATAAAAGTAAATGTAGAGTGTACGCATATGCATAGGGAGTTCGGGAGGATTTCCAAGTGATTGTCTTTGACTGGGTATGATTATAGCTATTCTCAATTTTTTTGGTTTTGTTCATTTATATATTCTGATTTTCTGTAATAAATATGTATGTATTTTATATCAATGAAAAGTCTTAATAAACTTGTTTTTATTTTATCTATGGACTTTAATGGTTACTCACAAACAGCCAGCAAATCTAGTCAGTACATTTTCTAACAAGTTAGACTCTTTATAATATCTTTGGAACATAAATGACCTTTCCTAATGGTTAGTACTCAGATTTCTGGGGCTAGAGGCACATAACTGGGCAAGCCCCAGCAACAAAACCCCAGACCAACTGGGGCTTTACGGAGAAATAATTCACAAGAGTCCAAAGGCCAAGTTATAGAGGTAAAAATAAAAGAGCAGTTAGAGTAATTTTGAACCTGGAAGAAGACATACATGTGTGGCTGAAAGCCCAACTGATGGTTCAGATATGTGTGGGTTTGAATCACAGCTCCATCACTTAAAAAAGTTGTGGGTGACGAGCAAGTTACTTATCTGTGCCTCAGTTTAATCATCTTTAAAATGAGGAATATAATGGTAAGCATACTTTGTGAGGACTAACAGATGCCATTCAGCTGGAATCAGGATCTTAAAATGGCAGGCTCAGATCATATATATTCTGTCCTTGATGCTGGATTTTCTCTCAAAGCTAAAGAATAGGGTTTGTTATTCAAAACCAGAATTGGTTATTCCTTAAAACAAAAAAAAATCAAGCTTGAAACCTCTCTTTCTAGGAAGATGGCAGGCAGATTATTTGGGCCAATCCACTGAAAATAATCACAAATGATGCTGGATTTTTTTTTTTAATAGTTTAATTCTTAAGATTATCAAAGATCTGACATGGTAGTAAAAAATTCTTAGTTCAAAACATCAGAGAAAGTGGAAACCCAGAGAGGAAAACACAGTGCTATGCTTTATTTTGCCCTAAAGGCATTTTCCAAAACAAGCAAACTTCTCCAAATTAAATTGGATTCCCAAAGTCTCAAGCCTCCTGAATAAGAGTAAGCCAGAAGTAAACCCACCTTTACTCTCAGAGGATTGAATTAAAATTTTCCAGGCACAAAGTAAAGCAGAGAGGAAAAAGCGACATTGAAAAATTGTGGCAAAAAATTATCCTCACTTGGATTACATACTGAATTCACATCGACTAAGTAATCCAAGTAAACACTAAAGGCAAGAATTCAGTTTACGTTAGTCTCGAAGGAAATTCTCCTAGGTGCCTGGTTGAAGCACACTCAAATCCTCTCTGGGAGGTGGGTCACTTTTACTAGGCCTTGAAAAATACCCACAAATAATTATCTTCAAGGACAATAAGCATCACAGAGTAAAAAATATTCAAATACACAAGGGGAGATGGCACCAGCAGCAAGAAAAAGGACAGATGACAAAAAAGATCTGCAAAATGAAATTATTAAACACAGATTATAAAATATCTATGCTTATCAAGATTAAAGAAACAAAAAATGAAGTTTGAAAATATACGCAGGAACTATAAAAATTCATCTTAACAGATTTGATAAATTAGAAACTTACTAAAATATGATTTCTATAAATAAAAACAATCATTGAAATTAAAAACACAAAAATGAGCATAACAGCAGATTAGACATAGCTGAAGAGAGGGTAAATAAATGGGAATATGGGTTGGATGAAATTATCCAGAGTACAGCATAGAGAGGGAAAAAAATGGAAAGTATAAAGGAGAAGTTAAAAGTCATAGAATGGTAGAGTAAGAAGGCCTAACATATATTTGTGGTAGTTCAAGAAAGAGGAGAGGAAGGATGGAAAAGAAAAAATATTTGAAGAGATAATGACAAAAGTGTTTTCCAGAAGTGATGAAATCAGCAGTCCATAGGTTCAAGAATCCTTTCAGATCTCAAACAGTATTAAAGAAAAAGGTAAGAAACACACCGAGAAACATTATAATGAAAGCACAGAACACCAGTGACAATGAAAACAATCTTAAGAGCAGACAGAGAAAAAATGAAGGCAAATTACATTCGAAGGAGGAACGCTTACATGAATATCTGACATCTCAATACCAACATCTGAAGCCAAGAAGACTACAGAATGATATTTCATTATGATGGAAAAAAAAAAAAAAATTGTAAAACTGAAATTCTATATCCAGAGAAATATCTTTTACAAGTGTAGCTACCTGAAGAAACAGAATGGACTCCCACCCAAACTTTGTTTAGGGTGTCTAGGCTGATGATGTGTGAAAAGGCTTATTACTTACATAACTGAGCTTTTCTTGGGAGAGCAGACAGGCAGACCTCCCAAGCTGGTCTGGAAATGGCTTCAGAGAGCAAGGAAAGGAGACTGGCTTGAGGCTTATTTTGTGGTTAGGGGCTGAGTTTGGGGGAGATTTCCCACACAAGGCAGGTGTTTGTACGGTTTGAATTTGCCACTGATGTCAAAGGAGAAAGTACGTGGGCTTTCTTATCAACTTGCTCACTTGTGGGGCCAAGAGAAAGAGGAAATAATGAGGCTTAAAAGTTGTCAGCAGTCAAACATCAAAAAAAAAAAAAAAAGTAGAGTCAGACTCCTTTTTATAAAAAGAAGGAAATAAAAGCATTTTTCAAACAAATAAAGACTGAGAGGATTTGCCATCAGAAGACCTTCATTAAAAACAAATGGTAGTTCAGAAGAAGGCAGAAGTAATCCCAGGAGGAAGTTATGAGATACAAGAAAAAAGAAAAGAAAAAGGTAAATAGGTAGATTAAATACGCATTGATCATAACATTAATAACAATTTTAAAAAAGATTTAAAATACATGCTAATAAAATTATCTAATTTTGAAAGAGAATAAATGGAGTTAAAATGTTCCGTTTTGTCTGGAGAAAGTATAAAGACACTGATTCACTTTAGATTTGGAGGCCTGGTGGCTCAGTAGTTAAGAGCTACAGCCGCTGACCAAAAGGTTGGCAGTACAAACCCACCAGCAGCTCCTTGGAAAACTTATGGGGCAGTTCTATCCTGTCCTACAGGGTTGTTTTGAGTTGGAATCAACTTGGTGGCAAATGGGTTTGGTTTTATACATGCTGCAATTTTTAAGAAAATAAAAATTGTATAATTTCCAAACTAATAAAACAAATAAATGTAATAATAATAATCAATCTTAAAGATGTCATGTCTTTTCATAGTTTGATAGCTCATTTCTTTTTATCACTGAATAATACTCCATAGAACAGATATACCCAGATTGTTTATCTATTCACCTATTGAAGGACCTAGTGGTTGTTACCAAGTTTTGGCGATTGTGAATAAAACTACTATAAACGTTTGTGTGCAGGTTTTTGTGTGGGCATAAGTTTTCAACTCATTTGCGTAAATACAAGTTTTGTTACTGGTTACTGGATCATATAGTGAGCCTGGGTCTTTTTACTGGGTATGTTGGGTGAGGTCAAGTCAATTCTGACTCAGGACAACCCCATGTATGCAGAGTAGTACTGCTCCATTGGGTTTTCAAGGCCGTGGCCTTTTAGAAGCAGATTGCCAGGCCTGTCTTCCAAGGCCCTCTGGTTAGATTCGAACCACCAACCTTTTGGCTAGTAGTCAAGTGCTTAACTGTGCACCCAGGGACTTCAGTTACAAAAAGGAGTAATTTTTTTTCTTTGCTCATTAGGAGTTAGAATATGAACACACAAATACCAGTCATAATATTTTTTATAATGTTTGAAATATTATCCACATAGCATACAATTTACCCATTTAAAGTGTATAATTTCAGTGACTTTTAGTATGCTCATGGAGCTTTGTAATCCGATTTTGAACATTTTCATCGCCTCAAAAAAAAAAAAAAACATACCTTTAACTATCACCCCTGAACTTCCACCCCCTCTTCCCCAGCCCTAGGCAACCACTAATCTATTTTCTGTTTCTATAGATTTGCCCGTTCCAGCTATTTCATAAAAGTAAAATCATATGATATGTGTACTTTTGTTACTCACTTCTTTCACTTAGCATGATGTTTTCAAGGCTCATCCACGGTAGTATGTATCAGTGCTTCATTCCTTTATATGATGAAATAATACTCCATTGTACGGGTATACCACATTTTGTTTAGCCCTGTATTAGTTAATGGATGTTTTGGTTATTTCTACCTTTGATTGTCACGAATAATGCTGCTATGAACATGCATGTACATGTTTTTATGTGGACATATGTTTTCATTTCTCATGGGTACATGCATACTTATGAGTGGAGTTAGTCTTAATATTTTACTTATACCAACTACAAAAAACTGTATAATAAAGAAGACAAATTATAGCACTTCTTTACTGTCTTTAAGAAGTAGGTTTTGTGAAATAAATTGTGTTTAGATTTTTTGTTTGTTTTTTTAAGGTGATTATTACGTTACCGAGAAATACATTTAACTTTTATTGTGCTAATACAAGTATAATCTTACAATTAATGTTGCATTTTTTGCCCGTGTAATTAGAACTATAATTGGAATTCTAACCTCTAGAACACGTGAAGTTTAAAAAATATTAGTATTTTACACTTGAAAATTTTGTAAAATATATTTCACAGTACATGAGACTAAATGGGCAGCTCCCATCCGGAGGCAAGATGAGAAGCCAAAAAGGGACAGGGATTGGTTGAATGAACGTGGGAAATCTGGGGTGGGAGGGAGGAGTGTCACATTATAGGGAGAACAACAAGGTCACATAACAATGTGTATAAATTTTTGTATGAGAAACTAACTTGAACTGCAAACTTTCCCTTAAAGCACAGGAAAAAATATATATATTTCACACAGTGAGAATCTTCTAGGCTAAAATGAAAATCCTTCAAAGCTTTCCTTATTTAAGAATCTTTTTTATGCCCACCATCCCACATAGATAAATCAGGACCCAACTGAATAGGCCCAAATATATTTACCATTTTTAATGATAGCAAATCTTCTGCAATTTAAAACTTCTTTAAAGAAAGGTAAAAAAAAAAAAAAGATTGTTTGAAAGTTCAGTATGAAAATATTAACAGATTTTAAAGAGAAGCACTACATACAACCACATCCTTGTTCCAGATTTTCCTACAAAGCTCCCGATTTTGGTATTACAGCTATAAGGAAGTAGTGAAAATAAATGAAGAATTCACTATCTTCCGTGATCTAATTTTTCTTCAGGCAGGTAGCACCAGTTTTTACCCAGAATGTACAAAGATTCTAAGACAGGTAAGCAAAGGAAATGGAAGAATTTTGAGCCTCTCTACTGCCTTCAAAATACAGATTTTAAAACTCATGGCTTTTAGTTAAAAACTCAAAGTGAAAAGGAAACGAACTATAACAAGAGAGAGAGAGCAAAACATGAGAGTTCAGGAGATTGAGAGTTAAGGAGCATGAAGGAAAGAAAGAAAAATAAAGGCACAAATAAAAACAAGGAAGTTTTGGTTAGATTTAGTTGATGGTAAGAACGTGCCCCCAGCGGCATGGTTATCACAGTGTGCACTTTTGACTGGATCTGCAATTAATGAACAAAACCCAGAGAGGTGATATGGCAAAAAAAAAAAAATAAAACAAAAAAACCGAGCATCATATTTGACCAATCGGCCTGATGACAGGCAAGCATTCACACACGCCCCGAAGCACCATCTTCTGCAGTCAGGAACGTGTGTGAGCGCAAAACAGCCCATCTGCCGCAGGCCTCGGGACGGAGAGGGACTCTGAAGCAGCTTCGAAGAAAATCAACTTCCTTCAGTCTAATTAAAATCCACTTTTATTTCATTTGTATAAGGGTGTCGGGTTCAATTAGAGGCCACGTACAATTTGGGTCTGAGAAGAATGGTGACTTTCTTTCATGAAGAAAAACGGGAAGAGAAGTAATTCCTAAATGTTATCAGAGGTTCTGAGGGCAACACACCTACTCACAAGGTCATTAATGTCCCTAGGGAGGGGACTAAAGGGCCTGTTGTCAGCGGTGTGACGGGACGTCAGGCTCCCCTGAAGTAGAAATATAATATTTTTAGTTAACTGGATACACAAATTCATTAGGCAAGCAAAGAATGGCAAATTCTATCCTCAGTTTGCAGTTCCCAGTGCCCCAATGGGAGACAATGTAACTGTACTCTCTAGGGGCGTGTGTTTATCTGTGTACGTTCATCTGGGTGTATATCATGTAACAGCGTTCTTATTGTACACCGTTCCAAAATACTTAATGTGAGTTTCCTTATTAGCAGCAAGTGGGTCTGTGGAAGCTTAAAAAAGCCATTTAATAAAAATAAAGCCACCCAAATGAACATGGATTGAAAAAAAATTTAGATTGATGGAGCTAGGTTGGTCACTGTAATTATGGAAGGTGTATCATTTCCTAAGCTCTCTTTGCTTTAAGTGTACGCCATACATTTATCAGAGATAATTAGCACTTTAGGTGACAATGATTTGATTTCTTTCCTTGTAATAAAAGCTCTCTGTGTTGGCATATACATTCAGAATGGGAAATTGAGCACTGTTGCTGTTTATTCCCCTGAGGCAAAATTTAGGACAAACCAGAAAATATGAAGAGGGCTTACAGAACAGCCCTTTGTGAATTTTTCAAACAGAAAAAGAAAATAGTTCGATAAAGGCTTTTAAAGATCACAGTCAAACCCGTGCTTTTGGAAACGTTTCTCTACTTTCAAAGTCAGCATTTCACTTTACTTTGGATATGAACAAACCCCCACTAAATTGATTCATAGGAACAACAGTAAAACTGGACACATTGAAATTACTGTGTCTGAACCAGAAAAGTGTTTGTGTTGCCTTCTCTGAGGGACTAGAAGAAAGGAACTGTTTTAAAATTATTTCAAATAAATATTGATCATTCCTGTTAATCCACTTTTCTGTGGGTTAAACTATTTATACAAACGTTAAGTTTTTTTTTTTTTTTTTTAATAAGGAAAGAGAAGAAACTGAAATGAAGTTGCTGGTCTCCTGGAGATGCAGCGTCCTCTCGAGATCTGTAGCCCAGTAAGAAACGCTGTGAAAACTTACATGCTTTTGCATTTAAATCTTGAAAACTCATTTCCTTTTTTTCATAAAAAATGAAATGTGATGAGTGGGTTAGTTGATTTCTTTAACTGTACAAATTAGTCATAATTAAGTCACCGATAATGGGAGTTAAAATAAGTAGTATTTCTAAAGTAAATTAATGTTAAATAAATTAACAATGCAAACATTCCCACTTATGTTAAACTTGCTGACTTTTTGTTTCATCTTAAAATTTATTCTGTGAAAGGTTGAGACACAGATGGATGCTTATTATTTGTTAGAAGGTGACTTGCAGGCTACCTTCTATTCCAATAATTCTGAAATTCTCACAATACCGAGCAAGTAGAATTTGAGAGACGCTCAAATTGAACATAACACACCTGGTCCTAAAGATCTTCATTTTATACTGTTTTAAACTTATTCAGGAAATAAAACGATTTTTATAAATTATGAGTAAATAATTTTTATTTACTGACCTAGATAAAAGTAGCTTTAAAGAAAGGATCATGGTTTTATGAGTTCCTATTTAAGCAATTTTTAATAATAAATCTGAAATATACATGACAGCCTTTGAAAAATTAGTGTAGAGAATAGATTGTAGCATATTTTGTCTATATTATAAAATATGAAGAAAAATGAAACTAGAGCTTTTCAGGATTAACTCATTATAATTTAGAAATGTATGAGCGTAAAAGATGCTCGACAGATACATCATATAGTTTTCTAAGCATAGGTTTAAATAAAGAATATGTGAGGCATTACTGGTAGTTCAAAAAATAATTTAGCTAGTTTTTAACTTGAGCCGAGTGGAGGTTAAGGCCACAGGAAAAAGTACCATTTATGTATTCTCCCAGATAGTGGTACGTTTTGTTTCCTCAACGTAAGAAAGATCTGGTTTAGAAACTCAAATCTGATTTCTGCAGGTTTGCACCTGTAGCCTAGGTTTTTTTGAGTATAGACACAAGGGACTGGAAATAAAAAATGAATGAATCATATTAAATGAAAATTCGGGGTTACCAGGCAAGGCTGTTCTTGGCCGAATACTGCTGTGGGTAACTGCCACGTTCAATCTCTCATCCCTACGTTCTCATATGAAAGAAAGAGTCGTACTAAAACAAAAACAACCGAACCCGTTGCCTCCAGTCGATTCCAACTCATAGTGACCCTATAGGACAGAGTAGAATTGCCCCCATAGGGTTTCCAAGCCTGCAAATCTTTACAGAAGTAGGCTGCCACATTTTTCTCCCTCGGAGCGGCTGGTGGGTTTGAACTGTGGCCTTTCGGGTTAACAGCACAATGCTTAACCACTGCGCCACCAGGGCTCCTTAATAGTCATACTAAACCCCCATAATCCCATAATTACAAGGGGGTTACACAGAAAAAAGTTTGTTACAGAAATAATGTTTGTGAAAATCAACTAGTAACTAAACAAGTATATAACCTATTTATTATTAGCACTTTTGTGCATAAGCAAATCCTTTCCCCAGATTTTTTTTTTTGCCTTTTACATATAATTTTGCATTAGTGACATGAGATTTTTTTCTCATGAAAATATTAAATTATACAACCATGACCTATGATCATGAACTTCCCGCTATGGTTTCTCATTAGATGGATGTCTTTTACCTTTGCAATAGGTGTGCACATACATACATAATGCACATATGCGACGGCGGAAAGCACTTTCGATTTTTCTTCTATACTCCCCTAGGATGATGTGGGGACCTCATGTCAAAAACCCTCACTTTAGAACAATAAATAAATAAACCAGCCACAGCCTTCCTGAGGCTGGCCAACTCTAGCATAAGTAATTCAAGAGGCTGAGAGATGCCAGATAAATTTGATTACTATAAAAGATGGGAATATGTTTCTTTCCTTTGAGAATTCACAAAAAGGGGTCAAAAACAAAGCAATGCTGAAAGTGAACAATTTCATTTTGCCTGCAATTCAAGGCGAAAATTCAAAGGCAATTTCGCAGGAACATTTTATCACAATTTTATAGACCCTCATTTCCTGCACACATCACAATCTTTAATTTCTGAAAGAGGAAAGCAAGAAAAGGGGAAGTAGGGGGGTGGAGAGGGTGAGGAGGCTGAGACCAACTGTGAGGGGCTTTTTCTTCTTCTTCTTTAAGATATAAATGCAGATATTTATAAAGCAGTGAGAGATTTGTAAATCTTTCTTCAAAGCTGAACCTACTGCTGGGATTGTGATTTGCTAAAAGCTACTATAGGCATACTCCAAAACCCAGCAGGGTCATCCCTCCCCTTCCAAAAAATAAAAAAGTAAGGGGAGAAAAAGCCACTCTGGTTAGTAGCGTCTTGACAGACATAAGAGCTTGAGAAAATTGTTTTCATTTTACATCTTTGCCCTGAAAAATATTTTTTTCCTTTCCAAGTACACAAAAAGAAAATATAAAATTCAATACCTTGCTTCCCATCTTTTTGTCTAATTGACTCTACTTGGGGTTATTTGAAAATGACAAAGACCAGCTGTTAGGTGGCCTGTAAGAAGGTCACAGTCCAAGGACAAATGCAACAGGCACCAATCCAAGGGTGCCTTGACCAACACCACTCCCCACCCTGCAAGTCTGTCTGGTATACCGAATGGTGCAGTCAGCTCGTGCACAAAGATCCGGTTTTAGTTTCAATCTTGCTAAGAATTTCATGTGTGATCTCAGAGGAAACTCTCAAACTCTCTCATTTCCTAGTGGGAATAATTAATAAAAGTTCTACTGGCGTCCCAGGGTTATCAGGATAACATTTTGTAGACTGATGCATTCCCAAGACCCAGAAACTCCCTGGACAATGGAGATGCTAAATAAATATTGTTAACAAAAGATGCCATGCATTTTGGGAAGCATACGCCATGAAAACCAGAGTGAAACAATATTAAAAAAAAAAAAAAAAAAAAAGCCAAACCTGTTGCCGTGGAGTTGATTCTGACTCATGGTGACCTTATAGGACAGAGTACAACTGCCCCATAGAGTTTCCAAGGAGCGCCTGGTGAATTCAAACTGCTGACGTCTTGGTTAACAGCCGTAGCACTTAACCACTATGCCGCCAGGGTTTCCAAAACTATAATACTAGATACTAAAGTGAAATCAACGACACATTGCGGTATGAACCTACTATCTCTAAAAGGGAACTGGGTTGGGTTCAGGATGTAACGGAAGTTTTATCTCATTGACCCAATTAACCCTAATTTACTCTAACTACCCTCATCCCAAACTCATGCCTGTACACACTTATTATCTGGACCTGAAAGACTTAACAGGCTTCCAAACCTAGGGGGACTCTGGGAAACAAGATCTGTTGGATATATGACATACTGATTTAAAATTTTTCTCTAAATACATAAGTTGTTTTCAGAGAGAACTGGAAAGAGGTTAAAAAAAGACGTATAAGAAAAAGAAAATCCTTTTGTAAGTCACTCTTTTCCAAACTGAACCAGGCACTATTGCCAACTTGGCGGTCTACATAGCTCTGCCAAACAGTATTGCTGTCCTTCTGCATGTCTGGTGCTCTTGTTTTCTGGGGGAAAATTCTTGGGATTCCCTGGCACCGTTCAATGCTGACCTAAATTCCTGTTAAGAACAAACACAGTAAATGGAGGAACTGGGTTTTGACAATTGTATCAGTATCTAATATAAAAATCTAAACAATGTACCAAAAAAATTTTTTTTTAACAAAACATTCCAATATACCAAAATAATAAAAAAAAAACATGATGGCAACAGCTTTGCCTTTCCATACCAGTAATTTTTTTTTTTTGCAGAACGAATTATACTTAGTTAAGCTATTTTCACAGAAATTTTACTTAATTTAAAATATAGAATGATATAAGCATGTAGTAAGCAGCAGCATCATTGTCTATTAGATACGGCAAGTACTATTTATTTATTCATTTATTGAAGAAATATTATGCTAGTTCCCCCCATCTGCTGAGGATAGCACAATGAATAAGAGGAGTATGGTCACCGCCCTCACAGAGCTTATAGTCTAATGTAGGAGATGAATAATAATTAAATACAGTGTGACCAATGCAATGAAAGGGGGTATAGCTGGTACTCGGAAACCAATGAGGGGATGATCTCTTAGAATTTTACCCCCTCACTTCTGAGAAGGAGAACCTGAGTCTCAGAAAAAAGGCTAATGGCTTGACCAAGGTGATACAGAGGCGTCGTTCTAACGAGTGAAGGATATACAAGTGGGATTGTGATCTAGCAATATAAATTTCAGAATATCGGTTTTAATAGAACAAGTTACCTCAAATACATTTTAGAAATAGATGAGATACAAATAACTTTCAAAACTATAGATAAATAGAGGGATTTTGGGGCATCATTAAAAACCAAGAGTTTTTATTCTACTAGTTTTGTGATTTTTCTTCAATAAGCTTTAAGCAGCCATAGTGGAACTTTGAAGAAGTGGAACTCTGGAAAGTTTACTCAAATCTGAAAAAGTGGATTTGCAAACTGACTTAAAGAATTCAAATCTTCATGTCCTATAAGTCTAGTAGATCCATTAGTCACATAGCAGAGAAGTTAAGAGGGATTCCAGCATGAAACATCCTTGTCTCCAAAGAGTCACCTATTCGTATGTAGAATAGTCAGTCCTTCTAAAGTGGTGCTTCTTTATTTGCATACAAAATATTTGTGTTTCAGGTAGAACTCTTACCATAAAATATTAGTTCTTTGGATATCTCCATAAAAATACTAAGGGATTTACAAAAATTCATTCAAGGGGTGAGGGAAGCTTATGAACAAAACTTTCCCAGAAGGGGAAAACGCTGCTATGTGAAGCATTGAAGATCCTGTTGTTGTTGTGTACTGTGGAGTTGATTCTGACTCCTAGCAACCCTATAAGACAGAGCAGAACTGCCTCAGAGGGTTTCCTAGGCTGATACCTTTACAGGAGCAGGTCGCCAAGTCTTTTCTCCTGCGGAGCAGCTCGTTAGTTTAAACTGTTGACCTTTTGGTATGCAGCCGAGTGTAACCATTGTGCCACCAGGGCTTCTTAAGATTCCACTACAGGGCACAAATATAATGTCATCATGTCAGATCTGTGAAAATCAGACTGCTGGACACTTTTGTAAAAGTCAAGCTTATTGAGGAGTACTTTATATTCAGTAAAATTCACCCTTATTAGTGTACAATTCTGAGAGTTTTGTCAAATGCATGTTGTTAGTGTTAGGTGCTGTCGAGTCAGTTCTGATTCATAGCAATCCTACGTACAACAGAATGAATGTCAAATGCATACAGTCATGTACCTACCCCCTTAGCCAGGATACAGAAAAGTTCTATCACTCCTTAAAATTTCCTGTACTTTTAGTTAACCTGCCTCTCCAGCCCTTGGCACCACTAATCTACAAAAATGTTAACACGAGGGCCTGAATGCTAAGAAAATGAAGAACACTGCCTACAGGTTTTATCTGCTTTTCTCTCCACTAGGTCTAGAGAAAGGAGCCTTGGGGGCACAGAGGTTAAGTTCTTGGCTGCTAAACAAAAGGCTGGCGATTCAAGCCCACCAGCTGCTCCTCAGGAGAAAGATGCGCCAGTCTGCTTCCATAAAGATTACAGCCTTGGAAACCCTCTGGAGCAGTTCGATCCTACAGGGTCACAATCAGCCAAAATTCACATGAGTTTTTAGGTCTATAGAAAAACATGCATTAACTACTTTCACTTTAGTTTTAACTGAGCTTGCTTCCTGGTCTCTCAGTTGCCAGCTCAATGTTGCTGAGCCTGTGGCAGAATTATTGGGAAATGTCATAGCCAAACCCCAAACAGCTTTGCTGAGATATTTTTTTAAACCTCACAGAATCACCTTTTATGCCTTTATTTAAAGCTGTGATCTTGAGCTAAGCTGCTGTACTTGACTGTGTCCCTTTAACCTAGGGAACTCGCTGCCAAAAAATATTATTGAGGCCAACAGCTTAATAAGTTTTATAGAAGATTAAATATTTATATGAATAAAAATAGCACCTGCAGTAACACCAGGAAGGATAAAATTACAAGGGCTATGAAATCTTCATGCTTCAGGGCATAAATTGCTTACCAGCTGGATGAGACGATTTCCCTCACGCAACAACACTGCACTGCTAAATGTGTCTTCCTGAGAAGTATCTCAATGCTAACCACTTTCAGGACCAAAGGCTATACCAGAAAGACTGTTAAGGTGTTGGTACACACCCAGGTCAAAGTAGTATAGGATTTAGGTGGTGAAGATGATGCCACACCAATCTAAAATACAAAAAGAAATGGCACAAGAGAAAAGCTAACAACATCACTCAAACTGAATGAAAGTAAAATGGAATAACATTCTGAAAGACAAAAGGGCTCAAGAGGGGAAATGGTTCCTAACTTTGTTGGTCATTATGGAATCTTTGCAGTAAAGGACTGAGGACCAGAAATCTTAGAGCAGTTAAGGTAAAACTGAAAAGGTGGCAATTAATCAACTGCTTAGGCTAAATCTTTTCTTTCCTTAACATTTTTCCTAAAGTAGAAATGGCACACGAAGGCTACCAATAAGACCTTGTTCTGCTAACCCTGCCTGAGCAAAGGAGGCCATTTGACTAGAGAGAAAAACAATAAAGGTGAGGAGAAAAAGCAGGCCCCAATTTTTAGATGCCAAATATAAGTTCTCCCAGCACGAAACTATATAGTCACATTTGCAAATGACTCATTTTTCTTTATGGATTGCATAAATAATAGTAAATATCAATCAATCCATTTTATAAATAAAATATTCAATAAAGTAAAGAGTAGAACCCAGCCAGGCAAAGTATGTTAATAAGGTTAATAACTTGTTAGCTTTTATTGCAAATTCACTCGACTGTGTAACTTTAGATAACTCAGTGTGCACAGACCTTCTACAGTTACTAATACTACCTGATGTTCAGCTGCATAGTTAGTTGCTTTCTCCAGAAGGATTATTTAACAAACAGCTATGTGCTCCAGGAGAATGCTCTTGTGCAAAATAGTGCATGGAAGTGCATGCTGGGTGGCCTTCGAAGTGACTAAATGAACAAAGGGCTCCTGTGGATTTTAATAACACTGATCCACTTATGAATCATAAATCAAATGGGAACCCTCTTACAGTTTGAAGATTTCCAAGAGTTCTGGGGAGAATGCTCCAGCCCAGCAGCATGTTATCAGCCAAGATTAACCACATTTGCTCACATTCTCTTAAAAATAGTGTTTTGCATCCTTGGATGGGTCCTGGCAGGGACTAGCAAAAGTGCAACAATAGGAAGGTGAGGAGAAGGGGGCAAAGGAAACACCAGGACCTGGGAAAGGGATTTTTTAGAATCCAGAACTTTGCACAGAGATGGCCAGAGCTGAAATGAGCAGAGAAATGCAGGCAGATGGAGGTGAGCCATCACAACCTAAGACAGAGAGACAAGTAAATGGTTGGTATCAACAGGAGCTGTTTCTTATTATTTAAAAAAAAAAAACAAAAACCTTTAATTTAATGCATATTTTCTTTGCTGAAAAGGAAATAGTGATATTAACAAATTGGTTTTATTTCTAACCTGGCAGGCTGCCTGCAGTGAAATGTAAATACATGTACATGGGAGCCAGGATTAGCATTTACTGAAGAAAAAGAGTAGTCAATATTTTAATGAGGAAGTCTAAGAAAGCAATTGCACTAAAACACAATCAGATGTCACAGGGGAGCTTTTTAAGTTAAGCCAACTAGTTCCAAATTACTACTTTTCTCAGCTTTCCTTTAAGGGAAGTTTCGACTTATTAAAAAAAAAAAATACAACCATGGCATTTAGGCTTAAATATCATAAAATAGCTGTATTATTCATCTCAATAAATACATACATTAACCTATATACATTTCTCTCATTTTATATATAGAAAAGGAATGTCTGACATGCCACTCTTCAGTTAAATGGCCCACTTAACAGTGTCATCCTACTTTTTTCAAAGACAGAAATACTAGGTGAAGAAAATTGATACTACCCAAGAATGGGGGATAGATGTGAGCAAAAAATCATAGAAGGAAACGTGTGTAACTGAAGCAAATAAAAATTAATGATAGTTTAAGGACAGAGTAATATTATAAGACATATCCAGATGGCAGATAAAATCAATTAGAAAAACACTGTCTATCATATAATCTCCACTGCGGCATCCCAGGAGACATCTTTCCATCTTAGATTCTGATTTTATCAAGACCTATGAAAAAAGGAAGAAACAAGAATATTCTGGGAACAAGGTGAGTGTGATGAGTCGAGGAGATAAATCAAGACCTACAATATCAGAAATTATTATTAACCCTAAAATGGAATAAAATGATTCTAAGGTTTTGATAATAATAAACACATTATTAAGGTTTTGAAGACATATTAACATTTCTAAACTTTAGGCTATCCAGTACAACTACTTTAACAACACACATTAAAACAGTATTTCATACATTCTGATGAATCTTATCAAGAATATTTTATGTCTGATAAATATTTAAAAATGAAAAAAAAAATTTTTTTTTTTTTATATTCTTAAATTGGGCAACTTCTACATGGCCCTCAAAACTCAGTACTGATATCGTCTATCTCTAAAGCCTTGCCTAATCCCCTCGAGGGAGAATTATTCATTTCCTCACCTCTGTTTCCATAGTCTGTTACGATTAAAAGTTATTAGCCTGTATGGTGCTTATTTATCTATCTCTCCTTCACAAGAATGCGAGTTAAGAGCACAAGTGGTTTTATAACTAAGGCTTTGCACTTAGGAGGTCCAGCACACACATGGCCTACAGTAAGCACTGAACAGTTAATAAAAACAAAAACTTAAATTGGCAATAAAATATTACAATATTACCAAAAACTCCACTATGAGAAAACTTGCTTTCCTGACACTATGACAGACTAGATAACTCTGAAATCCCTTCCTATTACTGAACAGCCAGATAATGCATAAAATGCATGGTCACAGTAAGTGAGGGAAAGCTGTAAAGACGGGAGTAGGGCAGGGGAGGTAAAAGCTAATAGGCTGAAACCAGAGCAATAAGTAATAAATGCAATGTAGAGTTGTCCTGAGGACATATGCCATTATCAGAACTGTGGGCCATAAATCTTGAAATATAGCTATGATGAGGGAATTAAGCCCAAAATTTAAGAAACTGGAAAAGGTTAAAGTGGTCCTAGGCCACTAATACCTCTGGATCTGTCTCAAGAAAAGGCAAATTCTCTCTGGACAAAAGTATTCTTCATTAAGGCCTCAAATTTTCACAGACTACAATTAAACAAGTATAGGCTCAAGGATCAAAACCTAACACTGTGAAAACAGTCAGCACACAATAAAATGGATTTATACCCTCAAGAGGTTAGACATTAGAATTATCAGATCCAGAATATAAAATAACAATGTGTGAAATATTTAAAAACAAAAGACAGAATCATAAAATAAGTAAGACAAAAGAAAATATCAAATATGACCATTGAGATTTGAAAAGGATCTGACTAGAACTTTGTGGAATAAAAAATATAATTGCCTCAGTTTTTTTAAAAAACCTCAGTGCTTGGGTTAAGCAGTAGACACGGCCAGAGAGAGACTTAATGAACTGGAAGCTAGATCTGAATGTAGCACAGAGAGAAAGAAAATATGAAAGGGGAGTTAAATATAGAAAGATCAAAATAAAAAGTTTAAAATATATCTAAACGGAGTCCAAGAAAGGGAGAAAAAAGGAAATAGAAGAGAGGTAATACTTAAGCAACCAATGACTTTGAATTTCCAGATCTGAAAGAATACAAATAGGGTCAAGAGAAGAAAAAAAAAAAAGGTAGATTTAAAAAAAATCATAATAAAGAAGAAAACAGGATAGAAAAATCAGGACAAATGAAAAGCAAAAAGATGGAAGAAACAAGTCCAGATATCTGTAACCATAAAAATGAAAAACAAAAACAAAAAACCTATACCCATTGCCATCAAGTGGATTCTGACTAACCACTAGTTAAAAAGACATACTATCATTAAGGATTTTTTTTTTTTAAGTATAGCAAATTCTATTTTGTTTTTTATGAGTAAAGAGAAAAAAAAAAAGGTAGATTTTTAAAAAATCATAATAAAGGAGAAAACAGAATAGAAAAATCAGGACCAATGAAAAGCAAAAAGATGGAAGAAACGAGTCCAGATATCCGTAACCATAAAAATGAAAAAATAAATAAATAAATAACCCATACCCATTGCCATCAAGTGGATTCTGACTAACCACTAGTTAAAAAGACATATTATCATTATGGATTTTTTTTTTTAAGTATAGCAAATTCTATTTACAACAGAAACATCTAAACTTAAAGACCTAGAAAGAAATATGGCAACGGATATGGGTGATGGTTGTACAATATGATTGATGTTATTATACCCACTCTTCACTTACTGACATGGTTAGGGTCCAAAGACCATGTCATTGTGCCATAATCAGCATTATGGGAAAATGGAGGATTTTTTTTTTCTGCTTTCATATTACCTATTTGTTGGATTTTTATTATTTAGAAAATATAATCAGAGAAATAGTAACAGCTAAGGTTTACTGAAGTGCTCATCACTGTGACGAGTCCAGTTATGGATTACTCCCCTGTGGAGAAGGTTTGGGGGAGACAAATGTGGATAAAGCTGGGCTGTGTGACTATAGGGCCCATGGCTTACCCACTTCACCTTAATCCTGTGCTGGGTCAGAGCTTCCCTCGAAAAAGAGCCTCCAGGGCTCCACTCCCACTCTTGCTTGACCTTCTGGGCCTGGCGAGTCACCAAGGCTCAGGACTTCCAGAGAGGGTGCTAGAAGCCAGGTTGCACCCTGGCCCTACCGAGGTGGAGCCTTCAGGCCCTGTTAAGCTGGCTCTGGGATGCCATTAAACTTGCAAGCATTTCTTCCAAACACCCTCTCCCATGCCTCTTCTTTCCTGCCTTTCTACCTCACAGCAATTTTGAACTGCAAGGCCTTAGGATGCCTAGGAGCTAGGAATACAGGAAAGGCTCCCGCTGGCTTGGTGCTGCCTACACCAAGAGGCCATGGCCACAGAGGAGGCCAGCCCAGCACAGGAACCTCAGATGCAGCACCCCACCTGGCAGGAGAGAGTAGAAGGCACGGGACAGCTCGGCCCAGCTTCTCAGAGGGTGCCCAGAGACCATCCTCGAGGGAAGGGACACTCAGCAGCCGTTACCATGCCCATTGTCTCCGTAATGTGCAAAATAACTGGACAGATTTTTTACTGTTGCTGTAAATGTGAAGTATTGGATAACGAGGTAATCGATAAGTAAGGTGTAGGTGTAGTGTCACTGAACTGTACACTTGAAAGAATATCAAATGGCAAATGTTGTGTTATCTATACTTTTACAGCAATTTAAAAAAACCTTTAGGGAAACATTTTTTAAAAAAGCAAAAGAATAATATAGATGTATTATATATGTTATATGCAATTATATATTTTATACATAATATTTATATATCCTACATAAATTATATATAAATAATATTTATGTATAGTATTATGTTATATATTTATATAATAAATATAACAATGTAAAATAATTTTTTAATATATAATATGTATTATACTACTTGTAATTGTGAGAATACAGTTATATAATATATAATTATATATATAACACAGATATACTAGCTAAATAATATATATACAATTATATATATTATAACACAGATATACTAGGTAAATCCCCCACGTGTCTGTCAGTTTGTCATACTGTGGGGGCTTGCGTGTTGCTGTGATGCTAGAAGCTATGCCACCAGTATTCAGATACCAGCAGGGTCACCCATGGAGGACAGGTTTCAGCTCAGCTTCCAGACTAAGACAGACTAGGAAGAAGCACCGGGCAGTCTACTTCTGAAAAGCATTAGCCAGTGAAAACCTTATGAATAGCAGCAGAACATTGTCTAATATAGTGCTGGAAGATGAGCCCCCCAGGTTGGAAGGCACTCAAAAGATGACTGGGGAAGAGCTGTCTCTTCAAAGTAGAGTCGACCTTAATGACGTGGATGGAGTAAAGCTTCCGGGACCTTCATTTGTTGATGTGGCATGACTCAAAATAAGAAGAAACAGCTGCAAACATCCATTAATAATTGGAACCTGAAATGTACGAAGTATGAATCTAGGAAAATTGGAAATCGTCAAAAATGAAATGGAATGAATAAACATCAATATCCTAGGCATTAGTGAGCTGAAATGGACTGGTACTGGCCATTTTGAATCGGACACTCATATAGTCTACAATGCTGGGAACAACAACTCGAAAAGGAATGGTGTTGCATTTACTGTCAAAAAGAACGTTTCAAAATCTATCCTGAAGTACAACGCTGTCGGTGATAGGATAATATTCATATGCCTACAAGGAAGACCAGTTAATACGACTATTATTCAAATTTATGCACCAACCACTAGGGCCAAAGATGAAGAAATAGAAGATTTTTTATCAGCTGCTACAGTCTGAAATTGATTGAACATGCAATCAAGATGCATTGATAATTACTGGCGATTGGAATGCAAAAGTTGGAAACAAAGAAGAAGGATCAGTAGTTGGAAAATATGACTTTGGTGATAGAAACAATGCCGGAGACCAAATGATAGAATTTTGCAAGACCAATGACTTCTTCATTGCAAATACCTTCTTTCACCAACGTAAAGGGTGATTACACACACGGACCTTGCCAGATGGAACATGCAGAAATCAAAATGACTACCTCTGTGGAAAGAGATGATGGAAAAGCTCAATATCATCAGTCAGAACAAGGCCAGGGGCCGGCTGTGGAACAGACCATCAATCGCTCGTATGCAAGTTCAAGCTGAAACTGAAGAAAATCAGAGCAAGTCCACAAGAGCCAAAATACGACCTTGAGTATATCCCACCTGAATTTAGAGACCATCTCAAGAATAGATTTGATGCATTGAACACTAGTGACCACAGACCAGACGAGTTGTGGAATGACATCAAGGACATCATCCATGAAGAAAGCAAGAGGTCACTGAAAAGACAGAAAAGAAAGAAAAAACCAAGATGGATGTCAGAGGAGACTCTGAAACTTGCTCTTGAGCCTCGAGCAGCTAAAGCTAAAGGAAGAATTGATGAAGTAAAAGAACTGAATAGAAGATTTCAAAGGACCTCTTGAGAAGACAAAGTAAAGTATTATAATGACATGTGCAAAGAGCTGAAGGTGGAAAACCGAAAGAGAAGAACACACTCAGCGTTTCTCAAGCTGAAAGAATTGAAAGAAAAAATTCAAGCCTCGAGTTGCAATAGTGAAGGATTCCATGGGGAAAATATTAAATGACACAGGAAGCATCAAAAGAAGATGGAAGGAATACACAGAGTCATTATACCAAAAAGAATTAGTAGATATTCAACCATTTCAAGAGGTGGCATATGATCAGGAACCGATGGTACTGAAGGAAGAAGTCCAAGCTGCTCTGAAGGCATTGGTGAAAAACAAGGCTCCAGGAATTGATGGAATATCAATTAAGATGTTTCAACAAACAGATGCAGCGCTGGAGGTGCTCACTAGTCAATGCCAAGAAATATGGAAGACAGCTTCCTGGCCAACTGACCGGAAGAGATCCATATTTATGCCTATTCCCAAGAAAGATGATCCAACCGAATGTGGAAATTATAGAAAAATATTGTTAATATCACACGCAAGCAAAATTTTGCTGGAGATCATTCAAAAATGGCTGCAGCAGTATATCGACAGGGAACTGCCAGAAATTCAGGCCAGTTTCAGAAGAGGACGTGGAACCAGGGATATCATTGCTGATGTCAGATGGATCCTGGCTGAAAGCAGAGAATACCAGAAGGATGTTTACCTGTGTTTTATTGACTATGCAAAGGCATTTGACTGTGTGGATCATAACAAACTATGGATAACACTGCGAAGAATGGGAATTCCAGAAGACTTAATGGTGCTCATGAGGAACCTTTACATGGATCAAGAGGCAGTTGTTTGGACAGAACAAGGGGATACTGATTGGTTTAAAGTCAGGAAAGGTGTGTGTCAGGGTTGTATTCTTTCACCATACCTATTTAATCTGTATCCTGAACAAATAATATGAGAAGCTGGACTATACGAAGAAGAATGGGGCATCAGGATTGGAGGAAGACTCATTAACAACCTGCGTTATGCAAAGGACACAACCTTCCTTGCTGAAAGTGAAGAGGACTTGAAGCACTTACTAATAAAGATCAAAGACCATGCCTTCAGTATGGATTACACCTCAACATAAAGAAAACAAAAATCCTCACAACTGGACCAATGAGCAGCATCATGATAAACGGAGAAAAGATTGAAGTTGTCAAGGATTTCATTTTACTTGGATCCAAAGTGTTGAAGAGCAAAGATGTCACCCTGAAGACTAAGGTGCACCTGACCCAAGCCATGGTATTTTCAATCATATCATATGCATGTGAAAGCTGGACAATGAATAAGGAAGACCGAAGAAGAGTTGACACCTTTGAATTGTGGTGTTGGCAAAGAATATTGACTATACCCATGGGCTGCCAAAAGAACGAACAAATCTGTCTTGGAAGAAGTGCGGCCAGAATGCTCCTTAGAGGCTAGGATGGCGAGACTGCGTCTTACACACTTTGGAAATGTTATCAGGAGGGATGAGTCCCTGGAGAAGGACATCATGCTTGGCAGAGTACAAGGTCAGTGGAAAAGAGGAAGATCCTCAAGAAGGTGGATTGACACAGTGGCTGTAACAATGAGCTCAAGCGTAACAATGATTGTGAAGATGGCGCAGGACCGGGCAGTGTTTCGTTCTGTTGTGCATAGGGTCACTATGAGTCGGAACCAACTCGACAGCACCTAAGAACAACAACAACATACTAGGTAAATACTAATCAAAAGAAAGCTGCAGTAGCTATAGTAATATAAAAATAGATTTTTACAAAATTAATAAGGAAAGTGAATATCATTAAGTGATGATAAAAAATTCAGTTCATCTAGAAGTTACAATTCTTAAATTTAAATGTGCGTAATAAAATAAATAAAGCAAAAACTGATAAATCCTACATTATACTGCATGATTTTAATATACTTCATTCAATTGCTTATGCCAAGCAGACAAAAGTTTAATAAATACATTTAATATTACAATATATAGTTAACACATTCCATCTGATAAGTATATAGATAACAGTGTACCCAGAAATAAGAGAATATACATTTTCTCTAGCAAACATGTTTTACTTTGGAAAAAAAAAATTAATCTGAGTACGAAACCATAAAGGAATCCTCAAAAAATTTCAAATGATAGTCTCTGACCATAGGAAAAAAAAATAATAATGTAGTTAAATTGGACATTTTTAACAGAAAGACAGGAAAATTTCACTACACAGTAAAAAATAATAATTCAAGGGTCAAAGAAGAGACCTAGCTATTTCACTCCTAAGGATATACCCAAAAGAACTGAAAGCAGGGACTCGAACAGATACTTATATGCCAGTGTTCCTTGCAGCATTACTCATAATAGCCAAAAGGTAGGTAGACACAACCCAAGTATCCATCAATAAATAAACAAAATGGTGTATACATACAATGAAATATTATTCAGCCATAATGAAGAATGAAGTTCTGATAAATGCTATGGCATGGATGAACCTTGAAAACATTCTGCTGAGTGAAATAAGTCAGACACAAAAGAACAAATATTATGTGATCCCTATTATGAAATATCTGTAATAGGCAAATGGATAGAAACAAAAGAAGTTAGTGGATTAAAGAGAATATCAAAATACCGTGCCTGATTATTAAACAATGAATAAAATAATATAACATATCAAAAGTTATGAGATGTGCTAAAATGGAGATCACAAGAAAATTAATAGTTTTCAGTGTTTTTATTAGTAACCCATTGCTTACTCGATTCTGACTCATAGCAACCTTATAGGACAAAGTAGAACTGCCCTATGGGATTTCCAAGGAGGAGCTGGTGGATTTGAACTGCTGATCTTTTGGTTAGCAGCCAAGCTCTTAACCACTACACCACCAGGGCTCCTTTATTAGTAAACAAACAAAAAAAAGTGACCCAAGCATGCACCTCAAGAAGCTAGTAAGAAAACAGAAAAACTATAGTAATAATAAGTAAATTGAAGAACTTCAAAACCACTTCTGGCAAAGCTAATCAAGAAAATGATATCTCATATTAAGAATGAGAAGAATAATTTAACAATAGATTTACTGAGTTATTTTTTTAATTGTAAAAGAATATTGCATATGAATCTGTCAAATTTTTAAATTCTATATGAATTGATATTTCAAAGGAAAATACAAATTACCAAAACTGACTCAATAAGAGATAGAAAACAACCTGAACAAATCAACAATCTTGCAAAAGGATTAAAAGTTTCAAAGAACTTCTCCCCCAAAATGAGCCAGATGTAGACACTAATCCCATCACATCTGAAGAAGAGGGGTCACTCCATGCTCCTTAAACTACTCCAGAGTATGGTGTGTGTGTGTGTATATGCATATGTGTTTTCTTGTTGATTAATATTATGAGGCTATAATTATTCTTTTTCAAAATACTGACAAAAAAAAGAACTATACAGATATAACTTACAGAGTATATGCAAAAATCTTAGATAAAATATTATCATGACTTCAGGAGGTTTATTTTTTGCAATACAAGGATAAATCCATATTAGAACATCTGCCAATAAATGGAGACACATGCTATGTCTCCAATGCAAGACTCAATATTACAGCTCTGCCAGTTCTATCTACTCCAATCATTTATAAAGATAGTCCAATCACCATCAAAATCCAACTGGGAAAACAAACACAACGGTCAAGAAAATTTTTAAACGGAAAACTAGAAGTAAATTTGATATTATCAAATACATCCTAAAATTACTAAAATCATGTAGCCATTACAGTACTGATATAGGAAATTATTTATATTAGCAAAATTATAAACAACCTAAGTATCCACTGTTCAGTGTTAGAAATGGGTAAGAGTCCTTTGTGCTATAGTCAGGCAATTGAACAGTGTGTGGTGATTAAAAATGGCATTGTAGAAGAGTGTAGAAAGATGTTCAAACCTTATTGGTAACTGGAAATAAAAATTACAAATAGACCAATAGGAACATTTTTTAAAAGAATGCAATATAAACGCAAGGAACAACAACAACAAAAAAAAACCTTAAAAAATATGTACTAAATGTAAACATAGAATATATTTTCACAGTGAGCTTAAATGATTTCTAATTTTACTATTTGTGCTCTTCAATATTTTCCAAACTATTTTTTTTTATTAAAAGCAAAGATACAGATATTGTTTTCATCTAATATTATTTTCAAAGGTCAAATCCTCTAAGATCCAGTATTCTATTAATTTAAATATACTTATATGACAGTGAAATTCATTTGAAATATATGTAAAGGAAATCTGTGCTATGTATGAATGGCAAGCATCTGGATATGCAGACTCACCAAAAAAATTACTGTATGTCTGAAGGAAATATTAAAACAAATAGCCCAGCACTAAAGTGATTGCATAGAACTGTATAGATTCGCTCTGTGCACTGGACAGGAATTTTTCATTTCATACATCATTTACAACTTGCTGCAGTGATTCTGCAAAATCAGTCCATACCATTAGCACACACAAAGAGAAATACCCAATGTTCTCATTGTTGAAAAATTCTAGTGTTTTTGGGCTCCAAGGTGCACAAATATCAGCACTCCATCTAAGCATATGTCATTCTGATAACCAGGATAGATCACCAGAGCACCAAGTAGGAATCCCAAGCCAAGCAGGTTGACTTTTTAAATCTGTAGTCCAAGCTTGGCTTGTCTCGCAGATAAACTTAATTTAAAAAACATATATTTGAAGTAAGTGAAAACAAAACAGCAAAAGTAATATTAATCATTCCAGAGAGGCTTTTTTTTTTTTTTTTTAATGAAAACTAGCTCTGATTTCTAAAATATTTACCAAGACATTTGATTCCAAGCATCTGATACACTCAACACTTCATCAAAATGAATGTCTGATACATTGACCACTGTACTTAAGCCCCTGCTCTTTCGTTGTTATTCTCAAATCAAAAAATGGGAAAGTATATTTCCAAGGTAGTACAAAGTCTTGAATTATGGAATTCAGGCCAAAGAGAAAGATGCTTTACTGGACAATGAAATGTTCTCACCAGCAGGAACTTCCTGTGTTCCTTCCTCTGGGGATAGGAAAGAGGCTCAAGAATGGCAAATGTCAACTTGGTTCTACCTCCAACATGCCTTAACACTCACACTCTCCTCTTTCCTTATTTTCCCTTATATAGGAAAATTGATACCACAAATTTCTAGTGAGTGGATTTGTCTATATCCTCAAAACTAGCTACAACCATGGAAATGAATTTCAACAAAAAACATCCCATTTCCTTACCACAGGGCTTCATTCCTTTCTAGAACAATGGGGATCCAGAGTTATGCTCAGTCTCAACAAGGAATGCAGTCACGAGCCATCCACATGGTACTCACCAAGGCTAGTTATAAGGAACCACTGAAATGATCAAGTTGACAACTTATAATGGTAGCACCTTCTTTAGAAAACGCAGATTATTCCTGCTTATCAACAGAAGCTTTAGCAACTAGATTCATTTTTTCAAGATCAAAAACTAAGTGGTGAATACAACATCATAGAGTGGAGAGGGCATGAAAACTCTGGTGACCAAAGTCAAATTCACGCCAGATTATCAGAAAAATATATAAGAGTTTTAGAAGTAACGCCATTCAAGCTAAGTTGCTTCTTTTTATGTCACACATATTCTAAATCATATTGTCTAAGAAATGAGAAAGTGAACATTCTCCTTTCCGGAACCAACCTTTAACTACATTCAATGAAAAAAAAAAATTCTGAAAAAGATTCCATAAGTAACTTCCGTGACATACCAACTGGGATATGTTTACATACCAATGTAAGAATTCTTCTTTGATTTAGTCTTCTTTTGGTCTCAGAAGAATTCAAGAAATCCAGAAGCCTGTAAATAAGAAAAAAAGAAAAGAAAAAGGTTTGGCTTAAGGAAAAGATAGAGAATACAACAATCTAAGTGATCAGGGATTATTGAGAGTGGTAGTATGTGTGTTAGCCTTAAAAAGAAAGAAAAGAGGCATTCTAAATAGGAAGTTGATAAAAATCTACAAAATCATGAGGGTCACAGTTAGAATGAACACTGGTTCATTCTCTGAGCCACAAAATGGAAGTACTGCTTCCAGGTGAAAAAGAAAGCCTGTGAAGTATTTATTAGCCCCCAAAAGATGGCAATAGAAATTCATTTTTAGATTAACATTTTAATTTATCAGTAGTTTAAACACTATTTAGGAAAGGATTGAAATGGATTTGTAATTTTCTTATTGATCTCCTTCAGGGAAAAATATAGAAAATAAGTGACAGGGAATTTCTTATTACTTCTCCAAAAATAGAGAAGAGCTCTAAGTAGAATATAAAACTCAGTGGCAGGCGTATATCACAGGCATTTGCCTAATCAAAAAAAAAAAAAAATTTTTTTTTTTTTTTAATAGGATCACTTTGAGGACTAAGGTACACCTGACCCGAGCCATGATATTTTCAATTGCCTCACATGCATGTGAAAGCTGGACAATGAATAAAGAAGAATGAAGGATTGATGGCTTTGAATCATGGTGTTGGTGAAAAATATGGAATATACCATGGACTGCTAGAAGAATGAACAAGTCTGTCTGAGTGCTCCTTGAAAGTGAGGATGGCGAGACTTCATCTTATGTACTTTGGACATGTTATCAGGAGGGACCAGTCCCTGGAGAAGGACATCGTGCTTGGCAAAGTAGAGGGTCAGCAAAAAAGAGGAAGACCTTCAGTGAGATGGATTGACACAGTGGCCGCAACAATGGGCTAAAGCATAACAACGATTGTGAGAATGGTGCAGGACCAGGCAGTGTTTCATTCTGTTGTACCTAGGGTCACTATGAGTCGAACCGGCTTAACAGCAATGAGTTTTGGCTTAACGCAACATTTTGATATAAAAATCACCAATCTGAAACTATATCCTTTTTGCAAATATCTGAATTTAAGTGTATCTTTGTTTCATGTGTTTCTATGTGGGGTTAATTGCCTCAGAGAATGTGTGGAAAATAGCTTGGCTCATGTATCATCACCAGTATCATGCAAGCAGGATCACACAGAGCACAGGTAAAAGCTATTGGGTGCAAAATGGAAGAAATTACAAAAATCTAGAAATTCAGCAAGAATATCACAAGCAGAAAATTACTAGAAAGGTTTTCATTATTTTGTACAATGTTAAACCATAATCAGGCCTCTCAGTGGATTTCTGGTCTTATGGGAGAGATTAATCTATTATTATTGATTTTTAAATAGGGAAATGAAAGTTGAGATGGTCAAGATGGTAGAAGATTGTTCCATAAGCATCTTGACATTATTCCCAGACTAACATGGGTATGTAAATTATAGAAGCATGGAAGAAAAAGGCATTTCAATAGGAGACAACTGTTGTTTAGAAGAGTGATCAATGAAAATCAATTACTGGTTACTCTACAAAGTGTTATTATTAAAGATCACTCTTCTGCTCATGCCCACAATTTCCACAATATCTGTAGTTTTGCCTATAAGAAAATAAGTGTTTTTAATTTAAAAATCATAATTCACAAAAGAATTTGCACATTTCAATGGAGATGTGGCATTACAGCCAAAGTTTAATGAGCTAGATAAATCAACACATTTAAAATGATTCCAGAAATACGTGCCAAATGTTTTGCTGGTTGTTCCAAGACGCTGTTCCATAAAACCTAGTAGACAAACTTAGGAGACTGTGATGGTTAAGGTTGTGAGAATCACGGCTAGGCCATGATTACATAGTTACTTATAAACTTTCAGGTTCTCTGGCTCGGTTATGCACACTACTGCTATCTCACATTATGCTATGGGCAGGGGATGATTTTGTTGTTGTTATTATGTGCCGTTAGGAACCCGTAAAATTTCTAAAGTTACTCAGGACCTCCCTGGGAAATAGCCACATGTTCCTTGGGTTGATTTTCTGGTGCTCACTGATTTTGCAGCATGTCTAAGCTACATGGTCAAGGTAAGGAGTGGCAGATAGGCACATTTTCTGACCCAAGTAAAGTAGCAGGCTAGATGGTGCATTGGCTATGCTAGAAATTAGAACTGTTTCCCCACTCCCTCCCACCGCCCCCATCTTGTTCAGCATCTAAGCAACTGCCTAGTTAGATGAAGAGCTGAGGGGATAGGAGTCAGAAGGAGATGGGCTCAGCACAGCATGGCAGCTCCCTAAGAAGGCTGTATCTGGAGTCCTGTGTTATAAGTCAGATGGAATAAATAAAATTTCTGAGAGTTTCCTGGGGTTTTTAATTCTCTTAAGAAACCATGGAAAACATGACTATCAGGTTTCATTAGCAAAGCTTATCCAGCTCTGGAGACACATAGTATTTAAGAAGCATAAACATGGCTTTTGCATCCACCCAAACAATCCCAAGCTGGATTTGCAGACTTGTAGGTCTGTTTGAATCTTAGCACCCATGTGCAGGGCATATGCATTACGGTTTCTGCGACAACCAGCTGCGACTATATTGTAACCTAGATGCCTGCTTGTAGAGACTACGTAAGAAGCACATTTCAAATCAATATTTATGCCAAGTATAATTCTGAGCTGCAAAACCTTCACGTTTTTTTTTAATATTTTATTGAAGTGAAATTCACGTAACAAAAAATTAATCATTCAGTGGTATTTAGTACATTCAAAATGTGATACAACTATCATCTCGGAAGATTTATGGGGACTTGCTTCACATCTTGCAGATTCAATCCTAAAACTATCTTTCACACTGTGGTAATTGTTTGCAAAGATGGCCTCAATCATCCCTGCTATCCTTCATGCCCACCCCTTTGCAATATGACTTGGCAGCTCTTGCACATCATGAATGAGCTGCTGTTTAGCCGATTCTCACTCATGGTGACCCCATGTGTGTCAGAGTAGAACTGTGCCCCACAGGGCTTTCAGTGGCTGATTTTTCAGAAGGAGATTGCTAGGCCTTTCTTCCGAGGTGCCTCTGAGTGGACTCGAACTTCCAGCCTTTCAGTTAGCAGCTGAGTGTATTAACTGCATGTGCCACCCAGGTACTCCCTCACATCATAAAAAAATAAGGTGGCTTTATTTCTCATTCTTTGAATCTGGGGTTGGCCGTGTGCTTGCTTTGACCACTGAGACATTAGCAAATGCGATGCAAGCAGAGGCTTGCAAAGGGCTTGTGCACTTGGACCTTTCCCCTTTTGGCTGCCAGTAGGAATTCTGAGGCCATAACGTGAATAAGCCCCTGCTACTTTTTTTTTTTTTTTTTTAACGTGCCAGATACCTGTGCTTCAGCTGACGGTCAGCACCAGCACCAGCCAGGTGAGCAAAACTATCTTAGACCATCTCTCCTCACTCAAGTCCTCAGCCCCAGGTGAGACCAGCAGCACTGCTCGGCTGATGCCAGCCGCAATTGCTGACTCAAAGGTTAGTCAGCAAATGAAATACTGATTGTTTTAAGCCCCTAAGTTTTGGGGTGGTTTGTTACTCATCAATAGAAAACTGACACAGACCTATGTTTCCCCCACCCCCACACACCAGTATAAGACTAGATATAGTAAAAAGAAGAGCACAAAAGGAAATGCTTTCCATAAGCCATGAAGGCTATAGGATTTCTTTGTTGTCAAACACATACTAAAGCAGGCTCTTCCTGCTGCTACCATTCTTATTGTATTGCAAAGCCAATCCAAAATGGTCTTGGTGGTGCTACATACTATTTTCTAGGAACTAGACCAGAAAAACTATTAAATTAACAAACCTCAAGAAACTACATGGTCTTCCTCCACAATTGAATAAAAAGCCCAAATTTGATAAAAAACAAACTATTCTAATACTTATACAAAAGTTAGTCAGCGAATTAAATGGTGATTCTATAAAAATTCTGATTGAAGTATTCTAAGAGCTTAAATATCACTACCCACGAACAAGTAATATTACCTCTAATCTTGAAGGTGCATATGGTAAGACTGCAGTCTTTAGAATAAAACAGATATAGATTCAAATCTTGGGTCTCATTCAATAGCTGGAGAATGTGAGCATTAACGATAGCTATAATACTAGCTAACATTTATTGAGTGTTTATTATATACCAAATACTCTGGTGGTGCAGTAGTTAAGAGCTTGGCTGCTAACCAAAAGATCTACAGTTCAAATCCACCAGCCACTTCTTGGAAACACTTTGGGGCACTTCTACTCTGTCCAGAAGGTCACTGTGAGTCAGAATCAACTTGACAGCAATGGGTTTGAAATACTCTGTCTAACAATAATTATCATGTAATCATTACAATAACTCTCTGGGGTAGGTTCTAGGAATAGTCCCTTTTTATGCTAAGACTTAGAGATTAAATAACTATCCAAGAAAAGACACAAAGTATGTAGTGAAGCCTGGATTTGAACCTAGGCAGTATTATTACAGGGAATATCTTCCTAACCATTTTTGACTTATCTCTCAAGTTATGTAACTCAGTCATTTATTCTTTATTGATTTTTCGTTTATTGAGTTACTGATTTACGATTCAGTTATTCTAAAAATAATTAAGGATTACCCCTTACATGCAAGGGATTTGCAGTGCTGGGGATCAATGGTGATACGGTCCCTCTTTAATGGGGCATACAGTTAATGAGGAAAGAAATAATTATATAAAAAAAAAACCCAGTCCCTCACAGAATGAACACACTCCGTACCATATTTCAGATCAAGCTTTTTCTATTGACGATCCATGTCACTTCTTTGCTGAAAATCCTTCTCCAGCATTCTTGAGTTTTAAAATATGTCCACAAATTATTTAATATTCCTGCCTTTAAGAGGCAGAACTTAATCGCCCTCCCTTTAAGTGTGGGCTGATCTTACTGACTTGTTTCTAACTATTAGTATGTTGTGAAGGGACAGTACATGAGAAGGAGAGGCAGAGACTGGGGGAGAAGAGGGATAGAGGTAGAAATTCTCTTCAGAAACTTGGAAGTTTCATTTTTTATTAGAATACCTGGAGATCAGTATGACCTTTAAATGGGAAGGTACAGAAGAGACCTCGTGGATCAGGCTGAGATTTGCATTACATTATTTTTATGATTAGATGAATGAATCCAGCCAAATGTATAGCTGGATCCCAAGTAAACTGGGCTTCCATTTCACTTCTTAATTACGGCATTTCTAGGGAGTATGGAGGAGAAGGGAGGGAACTGAAGGAAGATTTAAAGGAGGTAACTAGTTTTAAAGGGTCAGGAGATTTCAACACAGTAACGGTCGCCTCTGTATATTTTTAATTGCAAGAATTACTCTTCCCTGGGAAAAAGTAATTACTGTCATTTCTCAATTGAATTACAGTGTCATATCTTTGTCCAAGTGCAAATACTTCAGGATCTATATGTTGGAGTTCACAGTGAACACTTTACCCATTCGATTCTAAGGGGAAATGCGAATTAGAGTGGGTATTTTTGTAGATGAGAATTTCAGTGAAAACACGCCACTTCATTTCCCGAACATTAGCACTTAATTGTCTAATTATTCCTGGCATGAAAGAAACGAAGTTAACATACAATCGAGGCAGAAAGGCAAGCCGAATGTGCACCGAAAGAAAAAATGTTTTGAACTGTGTAAATAGTTTTGAACTATGCCGTTTTATTTTGGCTGGCAAACAATAAGATTCTTAACATGTGAAATTAGACCCATTGAAGAAACTAAAGAGGGTTGCAGATGAGTGCCAAGCTGTTCAGAAAGAAATAAGGAAAAATCTGGCAATAGCTACAACTCTCCTGAGGACTCCATAGGTCTCATAGAGGAAAGTCAGCAATGACTACTCAGCAATCAGGAAAAATAAGAAGGGCTTCTACTAGGACGGAGAGCCCTTGAGCTCTACCAGCTTATAATAAATAGCATTTCAAAAGAAGCACTTTTCAGAGATAATATATAAATATTTTAAGTAGAGAAACATAGGTGTGGATATTTTTTTCTCTACCACGTCCAGAAAATCTGCACCTACACATCAAATTCTCCATCTAGGGAATCTGTTTTATTGTGATGTTTGCATTTTTAAACAATGTGCTGACCTATTTTGGGGTTAATATAACTAAATGGAGCCTATTTGCTGTTTATTATTTATAGAAGTTTCACTTTGGATTAGGGCTTCTTGAGACATTTGTGTTTGAACTGTAAGGTGAAGTGTTCCTGGATAGCTCCCAGTACTATAAAGCAGGCAAGAAAATGACAAGTGAGAATATAGACCAACCTATAAAACATGAAAGTTGGGTTCTTTCCTCCTCATAAGGCCACAGGAATGGGTGGGGCGGGAGAGAGAAAGGCTCAGTCCAAGCCTCTGTCTAATAAGGACAATCTGGGGTTCTCAGAGTTACCTAAAGGAAAGCCCTGCAAGTCACTGCAAATGGTCTTCACTCTTCAGTGAGAGTCCCAACACAATACACACAACATGGCCATCTTCCACTAAGGGCACTGCCCTTAAAAACCCTTTGCCTGTCTCACAACTACTAAGGAAAGCAGGCTCTGAGTTTGTGTGTCTCGTGACAGATAACAAAACACCTACAAATGGCTATCAAATTGAAAAGAAACAAAAGAAAACTATAAAAGGATTAACACCAAAATGAGCTCTGCTATCAACCCTGCTAATTTTAGCAGCAAATTCTAGACAAAGTTTTATCTCCGGTTCTGCAGACCCAAATAACCATACTTAAAAAAAAAATATGTTTGCAGATTATTTTAGTTGAATGGGTAAGAGCTGAGAGCAAAGGTGGCCCCTCTGAGCAACTTTTCAAGTCTTTGTTTTGAGAATATGAACTTTTCTCAATGGAAATTGGCCCAAGCACCCGCTGCTTCTCTCCCTTTTTTTCATTATGGTAATGAATGTTAGAGGCTTTCCAAAACACAAAGGGAACTTGACAGTGACAAATATGAATCGAAAGGCCACATGATGATTAAGCCATTTACAAACCAGTGGAAAAAAGTGTGACTGACCCAAGACTCAAAAAGACAAGTACTCTCCTAAGCAGAGGCAGTTCAGAGCCATGGCATGGCCCCTTACGAGAGGCGAAGGCAGCTTTCTCAGATATACAACTCGGCCTCTTCACTGCTGAGCTATTTACACAGTGCTTATAAAAGAGCAGTATCTTTGAAGGTAAATTACTCCCTCACCCTCCCACATACATTGATCCCAGCTGGTAAATAAAGTCCATGAGTCAAAAGATATCTACACTAATTTTTTTGTCTGAAAATGATCTCAAAGCACTCAAATTGTTGAGACTAAATAAAGTGTTATATAATAATAAATAATCATCCCTTATTTATAACTTCCCATTATATAGATGAGAAAATTAGTTCAGGAATACAACACTACTTTCCCAAGGCTACACAACCAGCAAATAGAAGACCTGGGATTCAAACCCAGGCTTTCTGGCTTCTAGTTCAGTCTTTCTCTAGTAAAGCAACGGAGTGGGGAGTAAACGGCATAAGCTTGGGTTCCAAGCCTAATTCTGTTTATTAGCAATCTTGTGACCTTATGCACATTTCTTAAGCCCTCTGTGTATAGGTTTTCTTATCTCAAAAATAAGGATAATACCACCTACCCTTTCTCCTCCCGGGGTTGCAAAAGAATGAGACACCATTTGTAAAGCACCTAACACAGTCCAGTGCCTGGCACACAGCAAGTGTTCAAAAAAATATATGATTCCTCTTCTCTGTTCTCATTCTATGATTCCTAGTTTATACTCTCTGCCTTCTATCCTGTTCACCTGCTCATCCTCAAGCTCTCCCGGAAAGAATAAGCTAGATAACAGGCCAAAGGAACAAAGCAGCAAACAAAAAGAAATAAGGGGTTTTGGAAACTATCCTATTCCCAAAGATAATTTAGGCTTGGTCTGGCTATAGTTTGGTTCTCTCAAACTATTCTAATCCTGAGATAAGGATTAGAATAAAATAAAAAAAAGCTAGTTCCCATTGAATTAATTCTAACTCATGGGACCCCATGTGTGTCAGAGTAGAACCGTGCTCCATAGGGTTTTCAAAGGCTGAATTTTTTTTTTTTTTTTTAAATCACTAGGCCTCTATTCCAAGGCACCTCTGGGTGGACTTGAGCCTCCAACCTTTCAGTTCCCAGTTGAGGACATTAACCAATTGCAACTCCTGAAAACTAGAATACAAGTAGTTTATTTGGTATGTGACCCTGGGAAATGCCAGTAGGGGATTAGTAAGATATGAAAGGAGGCTAACAAAAGGTGTATTATCAAGTCAGTGGGCAACTGGGTCTTAAATTCACTGGGGATTCTGGGAGACAATGCATACAGTCCTCAGGGTTATTCCAACCAAGGGGAGAAGTAGGATGAATCCATCAAATTCTCAGCTGTCGTTGGTTGAGGGCATCAGCTCTCTGGCATTTCCCACTGGCCCTACATACTGGCCAAGCTGAACATGAAGCCAGGAAAAAAAAAATCCTTAGACAGAGCATCACAATTGTTCTATAAGCAGTCTTCAGTGTAGAAAGGTGAGTGCCCACTGGATATGGGCAGGTAGACCATCAAGGTCTGCCACTTTCTTGGCTTTCCATTTGTAGAGTAGTAAAAAAACCAAAAACCTGTTGCTGTCGAGTCAATTGCAACTCACAGCAACCCTACAGCACTGAGTAGAACTGTCCCATAGGGTTTCCAAGGAGCGGCTGGTGGATTTGAGCTGCAGATCTTTTAGTTATTCTTCCTGTAGCTGACATCGTGACACTTCTGTGGAGGCTGCTGGGATCACCATTAGCCAAGGAAACACCCAGTTGGGTCAAGGATTGTGAATTAAAGAGTATTGATAAAAGATACACTAAGCTATCTGAGCTCTAATCAACCATTCAGTCTGGAAAGCTCCTCATGATGTCATTTTTAAAACACACCAGCAGGAACTGGGAGTAGCACATTGCTCAGCTTTAAATCCATTGTTACCTTTTGTGTGAGTCTCTGTGTAATGTCAGCCCAATGAAACCATCAGTTTTGTGGCCATGGCTAGTGGCAGTCTGATTTAGTTTCTAGATCCTGTCCTTCTCCTACAGTAATCCCACGCAAAAGTCGTTTCCTTAATTTCCATTTATACACTTGGTATGTGGCTTTTATATCTTCAATCTTTCCAGAGACTTCCAGTGAAAGGATTATTTAAACATAGATTATAAGGGAGGAATAAAGAGTTGGTAAATTCCAAGCTTAAAGTGTACAATAATCAATAATGAGCATTATATATCTAGCATGAAGCAATTAATTCTAATAGCAGCTTATTGCCTATGAAAAAGGAACATAATATTTAATGTAAAAAAGGAGAAAAGAAAAACGTGTGTAGAAAAGATAAAGGAAAAACAAGGTTTAATCATGTATAAAAGGCTTCGTTGGGGGAAATAAGGGATTTTGTTTTTTTTTAAGTCTCTTAATTGAATTGACTTTTAGAAAACCTGATTCTGATATCATTTATTTCTGGTTTATTTCAAGACGTAGACTTATTCTGCAGGTTTACGAGAATGTCTATTTCTGAATTTTTACCTATTTTTTTTTAACACAAAGAAATAATGAGAAAGTAGAGATCATTTAAATGTCATGAGGCACACAAGGTGTTTAAAACATTTATGGAATAAATAAAGTTTGGGAAATACTGTTTTTGTTTCCCACAAATTCATGTATATTTGAACAGAAATGAACCATGGTTTCAAAAGGCAGATGGCAAAAGTTTTGTTGAGTACATATAAAAATGAAACTGTCACGCAATTATTAAAACATCCTCCCAATTATGTCTTAAATATTTGGTGGCTTAAATTGATGATTTGGCATTGTGTCCAAGTCGCCAAACACCTGACAAGTGAATTCAAGGTGAGTCATCACAGGCCCCCAAGTCACTGATGTGCAAAGATTGTGAGCAAGTTCTTGCCTCTGTTTCATAAACCAAAGAATTAAGACTGCCTAAAATCCTATACTACGTTCCCGGTCCTACCCTGGATACATGCTAAATTCCAGCTTTAAAGTAACACCCTGCTTACTCTTTCTACATATACAAACATAAAAATTGTCTTCTAAAATAGCATCCACCACTTTTATTCTGTAGTCATTAAATAAAAAAGAAAGAAACTAGAGATGACTCTGAATGACTTATGGATTCTTATGATGTGGTTACATGCAAGGTTAGTACATATACAAGTTCTGTCTGCTGACAGAGTCTGAAAGGAATGATATCACAGTAGCACTAAGCACCTCTAGAGTGTAGATCTTTGTTTCTAAATACTATTTCCCAATAAAAGGAACCTGGGCTCCTGGAATCCAAGATAAGCCTGGAACACCTGCTGGTGCTAGAAAGTAGCTGCTCAAAAACAGGATGAGGTCATTTTGAGAGAACATAGAAGCCAACCTGAAAGAGCTCCCAATGCCAAAACCGGAATAATCGGAGCAACAAAATAATGATAATATTGTGTCCTATAGATGTAATCCATAAAATAAAACAAATATCCATGAATTTATATTGGTACAAATAAATACCTGAATAAATGAAAGTTGGGGGAGAAAGGACAGCTCTCCCTTTCAGAAGAATTTCAGTTATTTAATGTGGAAGAAATGAGGGAAACAGAAAATCACAATTAAACACCACAGTAATAATCGCTTTTTTAAAAAAAAAAAAAAGATCCACTGATGGTTGCTAAAATTGGTGGGTGAAATTTTGACAAGGAATAGCTTATTTGCATAATGTCAAGGTGTCTCTGTTTATCAATTAAAAAAAAAAAATTGCCAAGGGAAAAATAGTAACTTTCCAGGGGAGAAGCTCAGCAGTCACCACTTTAACCAGACGATCAAGTAATCACCAGCAATAGACATTCCAGTGACATGTACTTCCTGATGGGATACACTGAGAAGGGCACATCTCCTCTGTGGCATTCTTGCCAAAATTGCAAGACCTCAATATAATCATGGAAAAAAAATCAGAAAAACTCGAAGTGAGGGATAGTCTATGAAATAACTGACCGGTACTCTTCAAAACTGTCAAGGTTGTTAAATATAAGGAAATCCAGAGAAATCTGTCACAAAACTGAGGAAACTAAGTAGACATGACAACTAAATTCAAAGTGGGATCCTGGATTGGATCCTGGAACAGAAAAAGAATATTAGTGGAGAAAACTGGTAAAATCAATAACAATAGTCTTAAACTCAGTAAATTGTATTATATCAATGTTAATTTTTTTAAGTTTTGATAATTGCACTGTAGCTATATGTTTACATTAGGGGAAGCTGTGTGGTGGATATAGGGAAACTATGATATTTTTGCAACTTTTCTGCAAGTCTAGAATCACCTCAAAGAAAAGTAAACAAAAACAAAAAAAGACATGAAGACATGATCACCCAACATTAAAATCACAGATAAACATATTTCATATGAATAAAAAAACATGCTTTGTGGATTGCCTTCTGTACCAGTCAGTTCCCCTAGTGGTGTGTGCTTCTTACTGGCTTCACTTTCAAAAGCTTTACATACGTAGGTCAAAATTTAGATTGCCAGGTTTTTTATTACAGGCCTTTAGTAAAAAATTTCTGTCATCATCTGTACAGTGAAGACAGTCTTTATCTATAATTATAAGGAAAAATATATACTCACTAACATTTATTAAATGCCAAAGGAGGGGCCTTGGTGGCAGAGTGGTTCAGCGCTCGACTGCTAACCAAAAGGTCAGTGGATTGAACCCACCAGCAGCTCTGCAGGAGAAAAATGTGGCAGTCTGCTTCCATAAAGTTGACAGCCTTGGAAACCCTGTGGATCACTGTAGGGTTGCTATGAGTCAGAATTCAACGTGACGACAATGGGTTTGATGTTTTGGTTATATGCCAAACAATGTGGTAAATGCTTTATGTGTATTAACTCATTTAATGTGCTCAGCAAACCTATGAGGCAGGTCCTATTATTATTGCTCTTTTTAAAGATGGGAAAGTGAGCTAAGTCCCTTGCTCAAGGTCATGCCACTAGCCAATGCTTTTAATCACCACTGAACTCTACCTCTAATGAAAGAGCCACTATAACATATCAAACCTGCCTGAAGTTTGGAGGACAGAGAAAGGCTGTAGGATACAAAACTTCTGATTAACATCAAAATGGTATTTAGAAGGTCATTACATAGCATCTATCGAAAATTAAAAAAGCATTTCTCTATTCTGAAAAGTTGATATTATTGAGGTAACTCCTTTCCCTAAAATTTTTATCTCCAAAGACTCTCAGACACATTTTAAGAAGTAAAAAAGACAAAAAATCATGATGTGATCAGAGACACAAGTTAAACCTTGATAGGTCCATGTGAGACATTAAGATCTTTCATACAACTATACATTCAGATAATTCCTCAAGTGTATATTATCCACCCAATGAATGATAACAATTTCTGCTCTGGGAGAAAATATATTTAAAAGAATTTGTAAAATACAAGTTGCTTTCATAAAACACCTAAAGGTCTCTTATGTAAATATAGACTGCATTTTTTAAACACACATAATTTACCCACTAGACTAGGTGTTTAGTGAAGAAGCTATTATAGACTATTGGATAAACAGATTTTTAGACCATTTTCAATTATTTAAAACACATGTCATTAAAAGTTTATTAGTGTGATAATTTTTAAAGAGCCACCATCAAGATCATTAAAGCAATCAAGGTTCTAAGGAGACAATTAAAATATAACAATAAATGAACAATCTGAATTACAATAAATGCAAGTATCGTATCACAAGTGCATGATGCACTTTTATTTTTTTAAAAAAACCTGCTCAACTGCTTACCCTCCTGGCTCAAAACACAAACGGAATTGGCCTTATCATGAGTCTAATCTCTGGTCAAAAGAATTCTGTAAAATTGCTGACTTCATACTAAAAGCTTGTAAAAGACTTTTTTTTTTTTTTTTTTTTTGGCCAAAGATTCTACTCTTTTACTTTTAAACTTGCCCACACTCTTTTATTTTACAACAGGAGAATGATCGTATTCTACCGCCTCCTATTTGTGTACTCGTATGTTCATCCCATAGATCAGGTTACAAACCTCATCCAAGGGAGACAGGAAGTTTAGATAGCAAGAAGAGTAATAATCAAACACCAGAAACCCACCTTTCATGGACATAAACCTCAATGCTAAACAAACAGAAGAAACTCATCTATTATTTTAAAATGAATCCTGGTGGGGTTTTTGTTGTTGTTGCTTTTGCTACACAAGCAGCCCTTCTTCAGATTAATAAGCTTTTAAGCAAACTGGCAAATGTTTCCCAATGTATTTGTACACACCAAGAAGACAAGCAAAAGATTTTAGCTGTATTTTTAAAGTCTTTAAAAATATTCTAAGACTCAAAATTCCTGTGCCATGTTTTATCCTGAAGAGAGAATTATGGTTAAATTAGAAATCCCTGAAAAACAGGATTGATACTGGAAATATCCACAGAAGGCAGGCTGCAATTGTTCTGCAGCTATAATACAATCTATTCCAGAATAATTTTTCTTTTTATTATTTCATTAAGTTGTATCTCACTAAAGTTCCTCTTAGGATCTCTCAGCAGCACCAAATTTTTCATTGAGAAAACGATAAATCACTGGCCTAAATTACAATTTAATTATAAACGCCTTTGCCTTCTAATGCTGCCTGGGACCTTTTACCCTGCTACATAATTCTAAAAAATGACCCCTGTCATAATTTCCTTCACTAGAATAATATGGAGAGATCTAATCCTGAATCCTGATGTCTTATAATTTAATATAAGAGGTAATTATTATTCAAAAGATAATGTTGCAGATATTGAAAATATTCTGAAGTTTGAGTATTAAAGAAAAAAAAAGTCTTAGGTATTCAAGAGCTTCCTATCACTGCACCTATCAAGAGAAGCAAGGAGAAAGAAGCAAAAAGGTTTTTAATGAAAAAATATTAGAGTTTATATACTTCTGGTGTTTTGTATTGTGTGAAATGCATTTATATAGTCTTCAAACCATGGTTAGAAATGAAATGCCTCATTTCCAAAACCAAGGAAGCAGAGAGAACAATGTTGCTGTAAGCAGCAATTTCTTTAAGTTTCGAGTCTGCTTCAGTGCTTAGGGTAATAAAAACCACAACCCCTCTGTTCACATCCGCAATAGGAGGATTTAGGTGAGGAAGTGCTGTAAAAGCAAGGGAGGAGAATGGACCTAAACCACCAAGTGGAAGAGTCCTGAGGTGCGATATTAGGATGGAACACAGAGAAAGGGCTTCTTTGGTGGTATATTTTATTGGGGACATCCTGGACGGGGTATATACCAAAGACAACTTTGACTAGCCTCTCCAGCAATATTTCAAAACTGTGGTGAATTGTGGGGTTTTCTCTTTCCTTTCAGGATTCAAAAACAGGTAAACCAAGAGCAAGAAACAGTTAACAGTAGGTTTGTGGAGCCTTCCTCCAAAGTAACCTGCTCTTTTACCCCTAATAGCAGGAATATAAGTAGCTTGAAGTTGGTGTCACTGAAACTTCTCACCTGTGCAGGTACCCGTCGCTCCACAATGAGCTCCAATGGCAATCGTGTTGTTGGCATATAGCTTTTTATTATATGGCCTGAGAAGATGGGACAAGACAGAATTTGGAGACTGGAAGATTGGTCAAATTTTCTACTAATTCCCCACAAAGAGGATGAAGGGAAAAAAAAACAACAACAACAACCAGTTGTGGTCAAGTTGATTGCAATTCATGGCAGCCCCATGTGTGTCAGAGTAGAACTGTGCCCCATAGGGTTTTCAGTGGCTGATTTTTTTAGAAGCAGATCACCAGGCTTTTCTTCTGAGGCACCTCTGAGTGAACTCGAACCTCTAACCTTTCAGTTAGCAGCCAAGCGCATTAACCATTTGCACCATCCAGACACACCTGTTCTTGAGATCATAAACTAAGAGCTTATTCCACTGAACCAAACTGTATGAAGTAAAGAGACCCCTCTTTCACCTTCTTTCCACCCAAAAATTCAAGTTATAGTGAAATGAACCATTGTAACTATCTAATTACATAGGTCTAATTATATGAGGTAACATTTAGATGGTTCAATAGTAGATGCAGCAGTGGGATGGTGGAGAAGGTGAAAAAGAAGAAATAACTAAGGGTAAGCAGAATACAAAAGAACAATTCAAAAGAAACTGTGACTTTTGCCTACCAATCTCAGACTGGTCAGCAAACCTTATACAGCTCAGTAAGCATCAAACTAAACAGTATACAGACACTGCTTTACTGCCTTTGTTTTTGTTGTTGTTGCTTTGGGAGTAGTTCATTTAAGACGTAATAAATTGGAAGCGTGCTTTGCCCCAGCCTTAGTCACTCCATAAATCTCAGAACAGTGCAAATTAGGTATGCGTCATTATGGACAGAAAGATAGGTCCTCCCCAAGCAGGGACATCCCTGACCACCATTAAAGCAATCATTAAAATAACAACTCACCTAAGGAAAAACAAAAAGAGCCATTCTTTTAAAAGACATATATTAATTAGCCAATAATATTAAAATAGGTTTTGTGAGTTCTTCTTGAAATCCAGAAGGCAAGAGAAGGAAGAAAAATTGATGTGGGAGGAGGAAGGGGGAAGTTTATAGGAGGGAGGTCTATAATTTCCAATAGCATGAGCAGAGAGAGCCATGAAATGGTGTCCACAATGAACTAGTAATAAAGAAGTGTGCAGAGATTGTTGGACTGTGCCTACCTGAATCGTTTCATGAGTAAGAAAGATTTAAGAGTCCCAGGAGGTTCAGGACAGACAGTGGACTGGACTTCCAATAACTAAACAAAAGTACATTAAGGTAGACATGCAGGTAGATGGATAGGAAAGCACAGACAGGCAATCTTCAGGTTTAAGATGCACTAAAATTTTTTTGCTTTACTGTGGTAAGTTTTCAAGGGTTCCCCATTGCAACAAGGGACAGTGAGTGAGTTAAGGGTAGGAAAATAAATAGCAAGATGAAAGAGAGCAGTAGGTGGCCCTACCAACAAAGGTGATTCTATCTGCATGACTCTCATCACTCCTGCCTACATTGACAAGTACTCAATGGAATTAAGATCATACTCTCCCTTACTCCCATTGCTGTCCAGTTGGTTCAGACTCACAGCAACCCTATAGGACAAAATAGAATCGCCCCATAGGGTTTCCAAGGTGCAGCTGGTAGATTCAAACTCTGACCTTTTGGTTAGCAGCCGTAGCTCGTCGTAGCTCTTAACCACTGTGCCACCAGGGCTCCTCGATCATACTAGAACATAGTAAATATCTGTAGATGCGAGCTCAGCACAAGCAATTTCATCTCCTACCCTCTCACCATTAGTCACAAAAGAAATGTTAACTATACATTTTCAGATTACACCGAAAAAGTGAGCACTGGTCACGTATACCATATGAATCTCAGTATTAAACAAAAAAAAGCACATGGAGTTATTAAGTGGGCTTCTTCCTGCAGCAGTACATGCTGGAGGCATTAGAATTCACAGTTCCTAAGAGTGAGGAATAATTTGTTCCCCATACTGTTTAAAGGAATTAAACAAGAAATTATACTTAAAAGAGTATGCCCAACCATAGAATATATAAGATTAACAAAAAATTGAGTGTGAAAGCTATTATGGATTGAACTGTGTCCTCAAAAGATATGTTGAAGTTCTCACTCCTGTAACTATAAACTGCACAGAAAAAACCCAGTGCCGTCGAGTCGATTCTGACTCATAGCGACCCTATAGGACAGAGTAGAACTGCCCCATAGAGTTTCCAAGGAGCGCCTGGCAGATTCGAACTGCTGACCCTTTGGTTAGCAGCCGGTCTTCAAAGTAAATATAGTAAATAACTATAAACTATATTTACTTTGAAGCCGTTATCAGTTAGGCTAACACGAGGTCATACTGGAATAGGATGGCTCCTAATTCTATATGGCTGGTGTCCTTATAAAAGAGAAGATACACAGAGACAGAGTGACAGAGGAAAGATGACATATGGTACTACAACTACAAGCCAATGAATATCAGAAGCTAGGAGAGAGGTACAGAACAGATTTTCCCTCAAAGGCTCAGAAGGAATCAACATGGCTGACATCCTGATCTCAGGCTCCCAGCCTCTAGAAATGTGAGATAATAAATTTCTGTTCTTATACACTACCCAGTTTATGGGATTTTGTTATGGTAGCCCTAGGAAACCAATATAGACCAATGTAGAAGCCAAATGTTTTAAAGTTATGATGACTATACTTCAGAGAGAGGAGAAATCTTTTGGCATTAATCCCCAGCACGTCACCCATATAATGCTGTATCCACATGCATGGCGCTCCCACCCACTGGGTCATATACATCTTTTGCCCTTGCCTTGTCATTTCCCTTCATCTGAAAGAGGAACCATTCTTGTTATTTGTCTTAGTTTGGGTTCTTCCAGAGTCAGACCTTGAAAGAAGGATTCAATTGTAAGTAGTTTATTTTAGAAGTGATCCAAGAATGATAGGCAGGACAAGGAGAAAGAGACAGAGGAGGCAGACAAAAATGATTTGTTAACAAGCAAGTTATGAGTGTGAGAAACGGGAATTTAATCCTGCTGGGGAACTGTGAGAGCCAGTGCAGAGCTGCACCTCAGAGTTTTCCCACTTGAGGGGTGAAGGAGCTGGGGTATTGATTTACCAATTCAGTAATGTCTAATAAATCTTTCACAACCATTTCTCTGGCGGGGGCGAGAGTGAGTTTGAGGGAGCCCAGATTTGTAGCATTTGCTGATTTCCGTGGTACAAATACTCCCGCAACGGCATTGGTAGCATGGATTTCAAGCTACCAACATGACACCATTGAATGCAGAGTTCGGAAGAGAAACGTAGTAGTCACCATTACACACTATTTAAAGATACGATAGACATAACCTCAAGACAAGAGCATAGGGGATAATAAAATGTAGTGAAATAATTAGAAAGTGATGGTTGATTACCTTTACTTTTAATATAACTTATTTAATTGAAGTGCATGTAATTTAATTTTTAATAAGAGCTGTGTTTTATAACTGGCTCACAAAATTCCTGAAAATTTAGCTATCAAGCTCTTGCAAGCCAGTATGAGCCAGCTCCCACTCACTACTTCACCAGCTCCACTTAGTCATCAGTCAAAGCTGCTCCCATTGGAGACTGGAAACATAGACTGCCCAAAGAATGGACATACCAGTCTTAGAAGAAATACAACCAGGATGTTCCTTAGAAGCAAGAGTGACAAGACTTTGGCTTGCTTTCTTTGGATAAATCAACAAAGACCAACCACTAGAAAAGGACATCATGTTCGGGAAAGTAGAGGGCCAATGAAAACGAGGGAAACGCCCAATGAAATGGATTGACACAACTGCCACACCAATGGGCTCAAACATACCAACCATCACGAAGACGGTGCAGGGCCGGGCAACGTTTCACTCTGTTATATATAGTTGCTGTGAGTTGGAGTCGACTTAATGGCAACTGACAACAACAGTGTTGTCACCAAGGCTGTGAGGTTGAGCTCGATCTCAGTTAACCAGTCATTCTTCAAAAATGAAGCCTATGCCTGTGCTGACAGCAACAACAACAACTTCCAGCGTGCAGTGTGGGCAGCAAAGTAGACTCCAGAGGCCTGACAAAGCAGATGCTAGCAGGTGGATGCTGGGCCAGCATGCAGTCAAGGAGTAAAGGTGAGAGGATGTGAACAGGGCGCCAACAATGTCTACTACTCCACTGAATCACAGACTGGCCATATTTCTTACAAGGCTTTGAAACTTTTCTTTATGGTTTTCTGTGGTGTTACTTCTTTTCACCTGGATCAATTGAACCCTTTGCTAGACACATATCTCCATGTTTACCAAGTTCTAAACCCATATTCTTCACTGAGTTGTCCTGCCTTGTGCTTTAAGACTGAGTGTGCCCAAAACAATTCCACCCACTCACCTCTCCCCATTCCACAAATAATTACTCCTCCTGCCTTCCCTGTTTAGGTTGAGGAGACTACTGTCCTCCTTGTAAACCCACCTCAGAACCTTTGACTTATAACTTTCTTAACCCATATCCTGTCAGCTGGAGTATACATTCTGTCCCCAAAGGTCCCCCTCAATTGCTCTCCAAAGTTCCTTTGACAATATAACAGTCCAGGTTCTTGCTATCTCTTACAGAGATTCTTCCAAATGTCTCATAAGTAGATTCACATCTTCCCATCTCTTCTGGTTCTAATCTACATAAAAATCACTTCTACATTAATCTTTTGTAGATGCCTTGAACAGTATCACCATGGCTGCCAAGGAGAAACTGAAATCCTAAGCCATCATTCAAGGTCCTCTGTGGTTCAGCCCAACCTCCCATTACAGCCCTACGTGACATAGTCCTCTCTCCCCCTTCTTCCATCCAAGATCTGACAAACTAAACTACGTGCTGGTCCCATATCAATGCCCAGAGTTTTTCTGCTTCTGTGCCTTTGCCTAAGCTGTTTTCTTCAAAATAAACATAGTTCTCCACCCTTCAAAGACTATCTCATACGCCGTATTTTCCATATACCATCTCCCATTCCCGGAATCTGACCCTTTTTTAACAACCTTTTTTTACCTACCTCTTTTATGGCGCTTTGGAGCCCTGGTGGTACAGTGGTTAAGGATGCTAACCAAAAGGTCAGCAGTTCAATCCACCAGCAGCTCCTTGGAAACCCTACAGGGCAGTTGTACTTCTGTCCTTTTGGGTTGCTATGAGTCAGAATTGACTCAATGACAATGGGTTTTGTTTTTTTTCAGGTTTATGGTGCTTATTCTGACTGGCATTTTAGTTACTTGTCTTATGCTACTCTTTCTTTATTAATTACTTTCTCTTCTGGGGCACCTAGCACAATGTATTGCAAATAACAACAACAAAAAAACCCACCAAACCACCTGCCATCGAGTCAATTCCGACTCATGGCAACCCATGTGTTTCAGAGTAGAACTGCACTCCATAAGTTTTTCGAAGGCTGTGATCTTTCAGAAGTAGATCACCAGGCTTTCTTTCAAGGCGCCTCTGGGTACACTCAAATCACCAACCTTTCGATCATTAGCCAAATGCTTAACCGACGGTGCCACCCAGGAACTCGTGTTTTGCTCATTGCCAAAGCTGAATTAATATGTGCAGAATTGAATTAATCTCTTATGTCTATTTTAATCCAAGTATACTGAATAATGTTGCAGTGATAGTAAACAACACAGCACAGAGGCCAATATATTTTATTATAAAGCTCAGTGTGTATTGAATTAACCACAGATTTAAAAAAAAATTTAATACAACTTATTTGAAGTTGTCAAGCTAATTTTTAAAAAACCGTTTCTGTTTAACTTCCTTGGTCTTTCTTTTTCCCTCATAACTTAAGCCATAACTTCTCCACCTAAAGTTGAAAAAAAATGGTCTGAAACAAATGTGGCAAAATGCTCAGATCAGAGAAAGGTGGATGGTTGGGGTACTAATCTCTGTGCTTTTTTTCCCCTATATTCCTGAAGTATTTCATAATTTGAAAAAAAAAATGTTTTTACTTATATCGGAGGGGCTTCCAAGTGGTTTCACATGAGATATTTAACTTAACAAAGAACTGTTGAGTGGCAAGGGGTAGGAGATATGAAAAGTAGAATTACAGTGGAAGTAATTGAAGTCTCAGTTTTATCAATACGTTTTGATCTTTTAATCTAACTAAATTGATTACAATCATCTTTTTCTGGTTGATTATTCAATTTTAGCCTTAACTAAATCACTCACCTCAATTAATAATATGTAGCTGATTTAAAGCAACAAAAACCCAGTGAATTGGGAGGTTAACAGCACAAAGCCCAAATGATGCTGGTGTAACACAGGTTCATTAAAGGAAATCAATTACTTCAGGCATAATAATTACAGGGGATTAAAAAAAAAAAAGATTTCTCACAAACTTTTCATTTATAGCATGTTCTTGTCCCAAGAATGTTCTAGTTCATCTCTCCTCAGTTGTAAAACTATCGGAACTACTATTACTTACTATTCCCTCAGTAAAATAATGATAGTACCCACCCCCACAGGGCTGCTGTTAGGATTAAATGAGTTAAGACACATTATGCGCTTAAATCAGAGCACATATTTCCTGCTGTTATTATTATTATTAATTACAATATAATTTATATGTTTATATAAATTTACAATGATAATAATTACATGATCACTTTAAATGGTATCTAAAGGTTTTAGAAAAAGCCATAGAGGTTTTTTTCAATCATTTATCAACTATTCTCAAAGCCTATAACAGAGATCAATATTCCTTCCCAAATCTACCTCTTAGGTTTCTAGTCTTTCTCACACATAGCTCCAACAATCGCCAAAACCAACTGTCAACTAGTGCCTAGCACGGAAGCAGGGAAAGGTTCCAAACAGCTCAGTTTTCACCCTCTCTGCTAAAACAAAAGGAAACTGGGCCATAAGAAGTGAGCTTTGTGACCTCTGGATCTACATTATTGTTGTTAGCTCTCATCATGTCCACCTGGGTTCATGGAACCCCATGCACAGCAGAACAAAACTCTGACTGGTCCTGTGCCATCCTCATGATTAATTGCACATTAGACCATTGTGATCCATAGGGTTTTCATTTGGCTGATTTTTGGACGTAGATCACCAGGCCTTTCTTCCGAGTCCATCTTAGTGTGTGAGCTTCATTGAAACCTGTTCAACATCCTAGAAACACGCAAGCCTCCACTGACAGACAGGTGTAGCTGTGCAAGGGGTGCATTGGCCACGAATCAAACACAAGACTTCCGCATGGAAGGCAAGAATTCTACCACTGAACCAGCCTTGCATGTCTGGACATATCATGAATGTAAAAAGAGCCCCCACGTCTCACTTCCTACACTGAGAAAGGTGGCTTTCCGGAGAGATCCAGGCCCATGTTGGCTTCCTGTCCTCTCCCTGCCACAGGCTCACAGCCTGCTCTGGTCCCTGTTCAGTAACTGGGCATCAAACAAGAGTAATTGACAGCTTCTCTCCCCTAGACTCCCCTCTCTGAGCAGGCGGTTTCCCCAGGAGCCGCCTTGTACAACCTCAAACACTTTATTACTGGTCAATTTGGGTTTTCTGCCCACTTTAAGTGGCAGTGCTGAGGGTCTCCAACTCTCTCTAGCCCTCAGTGATCAATATTAACAGTCAGTTCCACAGCATTTCCCTGCTACTCAGCCAGGCCAGGGACTAGCTGTAAATTAACACAGAACCTGGTCATTATGCTGAAAGAAATGCTGTAATTCAAAAGTTAGGGATAATTGTAAAAATAATTTCTTTCATGATTTTCAGTACCTAAATCTAAGAAGGCCAAGGAACACAGAGCTTGTCCATTTTTTGTTTGTTTAAGCAGAGGGTTTAACCATCTCCACCCCAAAGATATATTCTGTATCAGGTATTTAAGTGCATTGGTTCAAATTCTTTCAAGTCCTCACATAAAGAGGAACCTTCAGCTCTCAAAAAAAAGGGCGGCGCGGGGGAGGGGGGTGGGGAGGCACCTTCCTATAAAGTTTAAACCTTGGATTTATAGTCCATGAATTACAGGCATAAAAAAGAAGTCAGGATTAAACAATTATTGGCTGGGGCTCACATAGTATTATTTGTTTATGAGGTAAACTTTAACAAGAAACAAACAGTGAGTGCTGTTTATAAGCAAATGCGAGCAGTTAAAGGCATAGAGAGGCTTTGTGAGTGCAAATGTCTAAACCTGGCAAAGAAGTGAATGGAAATTCCCTGTTCCTGACAGCTGAACTCCAGCATGCTCCAGGTGACAGAGCAGAAGGCCACAGTGAGTCGGCCTTCTGAAGTGGGGGATACAGGAAGTACATCACGGGGCGAGGGAAAGGCTGAGCCCAGAAAACCATGCTAAATAGCAACCAAACTGCAGTGCAGAAGAAAGACTGAAGTGTGAGAACAGTAGAGAGAGAGAGAAAAAAAGAGGCTGACAAAAAGAAACAATAATTATTTTCAGTCCCAAGAGGGCCCTTCGCCTCCAAAGATGGATTAGATGTGTCACCTAGAACCACATCAGCGGAGTTGTTTTTCTGTTGCCTTCGAAGCACTGCCACGGAAGGCTCAGGAGAGAATCCTTACTTCCGCTAGAGGAAGAAATAACAGCAAATCTACAGGGGGGCTCTGAAGCAGCTCTGCTGTCTCAGGTCCATCCCCTGTGGTTGTGGCCTCGGCCACACCCTGTGGGAGACACTGAGTTCAGACAATGTAGGAAGGGAGAGAAGGGGAGGCAAGAGAAGGCAGGAACCTGTCAAGCATGTAAAATAATCAAGTTATTGAAAAAATAGTCATTCCGCTCTCTCCTTCTATACACGTGGCTTATGTCGGGGTGGAGAGATGAGGGAAGAGCGGTCAAGGCTGGTTCTGAGATACGGAAAATCTCTGGCTCATCCTAGGTCTCATTTTACAAGACCTGTGTTGGAAGCTATTCCACCAGTATTTCAAAGATCAGCAGTGTCACCAATGGTGGATAGGTTTCAGAAGAGTTTCCAGACTAAGACAGACTAGGAAGAAAGGCCTGGTGATCTAATTCTGAAAATTATCCAGTGAAAACCCTATGGATCACAACAGGATATTGCCCAAGATAGTGCTGGAAGATGAACCCTCTGGGTTGGAAGGCACTACACAGCAGTCACAACCATAGACTCAAACATACCAACAATCACGAAGATGGCACAGAACTGGGCAACATTTCATTCTGTTATACATAAGGTGGCTGTAAAGAGCCATCTCGACAGGAGCTAACAACAGTGCTGTCACCAGGATCGTGAGGTTTAACTTGAGCTCAACTAACCAGTCATCCTTCAAGATTGAGGCCTGTCCCTGTCCTGAGGGAGCCCATGGACTCCTCCTCAGGCATCATTCTATGCCTTGTGGTTGAAGGACCAAGCTGCCCCACTTCCTCAGAGTGCAAAGACGACCCTCCTTTTGGCCTTCTCCTTGGTGCATCATCAGGAAGAATTTCCACTCAAACACAGACCCCTGAAATCTCCTGCCGTTCACTAGATTGCTGTCTAGGTTGCAGGCTGAAGTTACCGTTCTTGGTCTCAAGTGTTTACCGATCTGTGCAGCCGCAAGCCCTTTCTGACTCTTGACTATCAGGAACATGCCATCCTTTCACCATCTTCTCTCAATACCCAGTTGGGCTCTTTGATCACGAGAATCCAGTTACCAGCGGGGCCTAGCTGAGTGCTGGTAGACAGCTGGCTCTCTTACAAGACCTGCCCTCCCAACCGCATTGTGGTTGGAAACCAGTTCAGGGAACCAGAGTCTGCGATCCCCAAACTTTGCTTAATTTTCTCCAGGTAGGTTTTTTCTTTGTTTTCACCACAAGAGGGAAGGAAAAGGAATCTTGGCTGCTCAGAAAACACAACATGAAGGACGCTCCAGTTCGCAGGCCAGCAATAGGCAACAAATTTCCCCAATGAGGGAAAGATGATGAACCATTCAGGTGACCTTGTGTGGCCAAAAGGCTGATGGGCTGGCTGCTGACAAGGGCTCCACAGTTGTCCAGAGGCCTGTACTTTGCCCAGATACAGGGACGAGCCCACCAGCCTGGTGACGGGCTGATCTACCAGCTCCAGGACCTGGAGGGGAATTATACACCAGCCACCCCATGCTCTCTTTTGTTTAGAAAAAGGAGCGAAAGAGAGAGAGAGTGAAAAATAAAATCCTCAATCGTTTAGTACAAGTCATTTTACATGCTGGGATAATGAAGTATAAAAATGCCTTCAAAGAACTGATTTCCTACTTTTAACTCACTGCCAGCCAAGCTCTTTGTGAGGCCTCTCTGGAACACACATTCCCGCCCCACTCAAACAAAAGAGCTGCGAATTCATTAAACTATTTAATTATGCCTTTTTATTTTTCTCCATTAGCAAGTCCTACCAGCACAAAGTAAATAAAGCCACCGTGGTCTTTCCCCAGCAGACACACTGACTGTTTTTATTCTTTATTCAGTTTACAATATAAAGGGCTATTTTTCTCCCTCCTCCTATTCTTGGCGAGTTTCCTAGTATAAACCCTGCAAATAGAAGCACCCAACTGTACATGCAATGCATGAAGCTGGGGCAGCAGCATTCAGCATTGCAAGCACATACCCTAGACAGCTTTCAAAGTACCCGAGCCAACAGAAGCCAAACAGCACTTCACAGCCAGGCACGGAAAAGATATTAGCTTTTTTTTTTTTATATATACTCTAGTAAATTTGCTTTTTACATCTATTTCTTTTTAGAAGGGCTTGTTATTGAGCTTACTGTCCACAAATTCCATTGATCTCAGGCTGTGACTCAATCCATACGCTCACGCTTTGACACCAGCACAGCAAGCGAGCGATACAAATCCTGTTCAGGCTACAAACTTATTGATTTTATAGATTTCCCCCAAAGTTGTGATAATGATATATCATTGTTAAATTTGGTAGAACAAACTGCTTTCCCAATCTGTCAATGCGAGCATGAAAACCAATTCACAGCCTTGTTTAGAAGGCTTTCCCATCAAAAGAATAAGTACAGCTAGAGGAAGCAGATCACCAATACCCAGCCGCTGGCATCAGCTTGATGTATGATACCTTCCTCGCTGCCCTTCTGTGACCTGCAGCACACTGGGCTGCCAGACTTGTACTTACTGCCTACAATTATCCACTGTGATCCCTCCCCAGGATGCTTGGTATTAATTATTAACAACTGGGAACATGCTGCTTGGGTGACCCACATCAGTAGGTTTTAAAAGACAATTTTGGTAATTTTAATATGCTATTCAGATGCAGTTGGATACATTAGGATCCTGGGATTGTTGACTTTAATAGGTCAATTTTTTTTTTTTTTCCTGCAGTTCCTTCCTCCTCCACCACCCCCAAGCCATCCCCTTAGGAGACAAGGCAGATGCTTCCAGCAGGGGGCAGACAGAAGGCAACACTTCCTTTGAAAGGGTGCACCTTCGCTTCTATTGATTCCTGGGGTTGCACGATCCCATTTGCCTCAGCTCTGCACTCATTTCCGACAGTAATTGGTTGCATCTTAGAGCTGTACCAGCCTGAAAGGGTTCCCTTAACTTTATTCCTTTCTTACTCCTTTCTAAGGTATCTGTGACTGTTTCTCAAATTATCTCCCAAGTATTCCTCCGTCCACTTACCCTCCAAATCACCCTGCATTTTGATTCACCCTCCGCATGTGTGTTCAAATTCTTTATTACATGGAAATGTCTACCTAACTCACTTTAACATGTATGCTAACCTCTATTCCCAACTTCCTGATCAACTGGAATATGTTTTCAAACATTACGGGGTTATGTCTTTGGGTCATGATGACTGCTATTATTTCTGATGCTTTCCAAAGCGTCTACTTGTCCCGATTTCTGAAACTAGTTTTTGTAAAGTCTTTGAAAAGTTTCTTTTTTCTCCCTTGTCTTACCATCTGTTCTTTGCTATGTTTACTTCCTTACTCAGGGATTCATACTGACTTTTCTCACACACTGATCCATGAGTCCCCTTCCCGCTAATTTAGTAAAACAGCTTAACAAAACAGTCAGTAACTGCCAGAGTCTTGTTTCCTCAGATGAAATCCAGCTAGCTCTGTCTCCCTCTCTTTCTAAGACTTTTTTCAACACCTTTTTTAAAGAGTATCTTCTGTTCTTCTGTCCCTCACTGAAGTTGCAGCGACTTCTCACTTGAGGATATAGTGCCAACCACCAATCTACCTGCTTTACTTAAGTTTGATGCCACAGAGAGTGTGGTTTTCTCAGATTGTAGTATTCAGCTAAAATTCCAACTATGTGCATCTCCACAATTTCATTTCCTCTTCACATACATGCTCAATTCCAACATAGTTTGAAACCCATTGTGTACTACAACTACACAATGATATATCATTACCACAAATCCAAGGATCTTTCCAGTAGAACGGATTGCCTCTATATCTTAGTCATTTAAATAAGAGCCTGCATGAAACCTTTGCATTCCAGGTACTTCACTTCCCAATCCAACGAATCTGTTGAAAAAACTATATTATGGACATCTTTTGTCTTTTTTTTTTTTTTTTGGTCTATTTCTGGAGCCCTGGTGGCACAGTAGATAAGAGATTGGCTGCTAATCAAAAGGTCAGCAATTCGAATCCACCAGATGCTCCTTGGAAACCCTATGGGGCAGTTCTACTCTGTTCTACAGGGTCGCTATGACTCAGGATTGACTCTATGGCAATGGGTTGGTGTAGGCTGTCTATTTCCATCAACTGGTATTTCATGGCATAATTAATTTTTAGGCTTCTCTTACTAAGAAAAAATAAATACAGTGGAGTCCCAAAAGAATCATCATTTTGAAATGATATTGAAATGACTCTAAACCCCTTCTGCAATTTGGGGGTGGGGTGAGCTAAACTGGGAGGCAGTCATAATCCTATAGAAAAAAATAGCCCTTAAAGGAACTTGTGATACATTATCTTTTCAAAGATCACTAAAACAAGAGATTTGGAACTAACGATAATTCCAGCAGAGCCCAATCATACAAGATCGCTTAGTCTTAGATCCAGTATGGAATTCCCACAGCCACCGCAAGAGAATTTGCAGAAAAGCACCAGAACAATACGTCCCCAGACAGGAAATCAACAATTAAATAGGCTATTCTCCTTAATCCATTCATGGCAACTTTCAAAGGGCTTCCTGGGGTGACTCAGGCTCTCCCACCTTGGAAAGACAGGCAAAAGGATGCACCTTTCCTTTCCTGGAGAAGAGGTCAGCAATTAAAATTTTATGACGAATAAGTTGCCCCCCTCCCCTAGAATTCTTATTCTGAAAACACACACACACACCAAAATCGCCCTCCTGTTCATAATTGCACTGGTCCAAGTGTGTGGAGCCTTCACACAGAATGATGGCTTCCCCTGTCTCCTGCATTTGTTTGGCTCCTTTGGGAGGAGCAATTTACAGAAAGCATTATCGATTTTTGCCATAATAGGTACAGAGATGCCTCACCGTCCCTACTCAGCCAGCTCGCTCTCTGCATCACAACTGTCAGGCCAGTTTGTGAAGCCCCGTCATTATTTTTTTTCAAGTAAATCCATCACAAGGTTGGGGTGGGAAGAGGTGAGGGGAAGTGATGAAAATAAAATTATTTTCACCTTGCCATACGATAGAACGTTCACGTCCTTCGTTGGAAATGAGTGCAAGCACCATAGACCAGTAGAAAAAAAAAAAGAAGGGAAGGGAAATTCGTAGCATCTCAGAAAGAAAACCAGATAAAAGACAAGGAGATCTAGTTGGGACCTATTTAAAATATTTTTTAATGCAATTATACCTGGGCTCCAGCTTACTGTCATTCCTCACCAGGGGGCTGAGGCACATGCAGGCATTGCCTTTAGTATGAAATAAAAAAGAATGTATTTGTTTGTGTATTTATTTATTTATTAACATGTGTGCATCACTGGATGGGATGGAATCTGCTTTGAAATTCCTTTCTGAATAGACCACCAACCTTTAGCAAAGATTACCAGTCCCCACTACCTCTTCCTTTGTACCCAGAGGTTTCCCTATTCCACTGTTTTCCAGAGGTGGAGGCCACCACCCATCTGGTTCCTGACCAGCATGTGAATATACATTCTCTTTATTTCAAATATTTCTTAAAATGAGAAAGAGCCCCTTAGACCTCACATGGAAAACAAACAGAGGGAAAAACACACTAAATGCATTACTGACGCTCAAACAAGCCTTTTGATATTCATGCCCATCCTTGATTGGTCATTGGGGTGCTCTTCAAGCAGGTCTCTAGGCTCAGTGAGGAAGGTTGGAGTTTACAGTCCTCCATCAGAGGGTTGGGGCCTCCCCCTTCCCAGTTCCTAAACACAGCCTTGTTACAGCCTCAGAAGATTTAATCCAAGAATTGGCTCTGGATCTCATTCCCAGTTCCTCAGTTCATTAGTCATGAAAAGTGATAGCTGCTTAAGATTTTTATGAGACATTGTTCCAATGGTGGACCACAGAAAACTGCACAATTACACAGCACTTTGCATACAGTCTGCCCGCCTCTGGCTCAGCCATAAGTAGCTCAACAGCCATCAAACAGCAGAATGAAAAGCGGCCAGTTTGCTCTTAGTAAAAGGCAAGGATTTGGTGATGTTTTGTTACAAGTGGTGCTTTCTTGAAAAGACACTTATTCTGATATAAATTTTGACACCTAACATGTTATCCTGTTTTCACTCCCCCTCCCCTCCAACCTCTCCATCCTCCAACTCTAAGAACCAACCCTTAGAAGAACACTAATCCTTCTCCTCCCTCCTTTCTCCCTCCCTCCCCTTCTCCTCTTTGGCAGGCATGTTTGCAAATGGACACATTTTGAAGGACTGGGGTAGAGCTGAAATCAGCAGACCAGGAATTTACTTAGAAACTGGCCTTTTGTGACTAGGCCATGAACTGAATTGTGTTTAAAAACAAAAGCCAGCTGTAAATTAAAAAGGAACACTCCTTTCATTTTTTTATCAGACCATGCAGAAAACACATTGAAATCAGGGTAAGGGGTGGGATTAGTCCCACAAAACCTATAATTCAGAGTTAAGCCTGCCTTGGTTCTTTGTCATCCTTGACGCCACATGCTCAATTACAACATGGCAGTGTGCACTACATTAAAAAATCCCTGTGTGTTGAAAAGGAAAAACAAGAATCTTAGTAATTTTGAACTTTCTCTTTTTAGCCCTATTTTCACAATCCCACTTGAACATGAGGTTTGAGTAACGCTACTGACGGCACACGACAACAGCAGCATTCAAGCTTTCGATTATCTATCCCACCCAGAGTAGAACTGTGAAGCCTTGAAGCTTAAGCTTCTGGGCCCCTCACTTTCCAAGGCCCTGGGAAAGATCATGTAAAAAGTTACATGTTCTTGCAAAATTTGCAAAAATAAGAATGTTAAGCAATCACTTAAGGCTGCTGTCTTTTTTCACTTTGGCTCTGTTATACTTCCTCTCACAGCAGGTGGCACTGGAGTGGCCATGGGCATTTTGGGATCTGGTTACATTTAGTTTGGCTTTAGATAAAAAATATTTGTGGGAGGTTCACAGTCATGAACAGCTAAGTCATTTCTAGCCAACTCAAAGATTCCAGAAATACTCGGTTCCCAAAACGGTAGCTGATACTACCAGTACCAAGACTATTACAACCACACCAAGAGTGGCTGGATAACTTACTGAAGTTTTCTACGAATAAGACAGTACTGTGCTAAGGCTGGCACAGTGGTTAAGCTTTTGGCTGCCTATCAAAAGGTTGGCAGTTCGAATTCACCAGCTGCTCCTTGGAAATGTTATGGGGCAATTTTACTCTGTCCTATAGGGTCAACTCGAAGTCAGGGGTTTTTTTTTTTTTTTTTTTTTGTGCTAAGGTTCTACTCTTTTAGGGTTGCTATGAGTCAGAATTGAGTCGATGGCAATGGGTTTTAAGGTTATCACAGACATTATTTAATTCTTATAACAGATTATTGCAGTTTACTACTCTTTCTGCAGTGACTGTGACAGTGGCACATAGCTGGTGTATAACAAATATTTGTAGAATTAATGAATAACCCATAGAATAATGGGCAATGACATTAAAATAAGATTCGCAAAGGAGAAATACAATGAATCAATAAATAGTAATAATCAATGAAAAATAAGAAGATAACAGTTTCCACCTAATACTATGGTAAAGTTTGCTTTGTTGAATTTTTTCATGACAACCCCTAGTGTGGAAAAGGAGCCCTGGTGGTGCAGTGGTTAACTGCTCAGCTACTAACCAAAAAGTCAGCAACTTGAATCCATCAGCCACTCTGTAGAAGAAAAGACCTAGTGATCTGCTCCCGTAAAGATTATAGCCTAGAAAACCATATGGGACAGTTCTATTCTGTCCAATAGCGTCACTATGAGTTGGAATCAACACAACAACAACAACAACATGGAAAAGAGCCATAGATGTGAGTTGCAGGAGTATAAACTGGTACAGCCTTTCTAAGTAACAAATTGGCACTATTTATCTATACTTTAAAAATATTCATACCTTTTGGTCACAAACTTTAATATTTGGGAAACTGATATTAAAGGACCAGAGAATGACAAAGAGATGTATGTATGAAGATTTTTATCACAATACTACTTAGGAGAGTAAGAATATATATATGTATATATGATCTAAATGTCCATTTCAGTGGTTAAATGTTAAACGGTGAAATAAAATTTGATATAATCATATGGTAGAATGTCATGTAGCTATCTAATGACATAAGAAAATACACTATGATGTTGAATTAAACAAAACAAACCACATGGCATGATCTCAACTTTGTAAAATTCTCTATGATATGTATAAGATTATATTGATGTACCCAAAATACTCTAGGAGGCTATACGTAAGATATAAAGAGGAATTATCTCTGTGTGACAGTACTACCATTTGTTTTCTCCCATATACTTTCCCATTTTTTCCCAAATTTTCTATAATGAGTCTTTTCTTTCAATGAGTATTTATTATTTTTAACATTGCAAAAAATACAAAAACCATATGAGAAATCTGGAGTACAGGGTTTATTTTTTATTCTGATTGTTCAGAGAACAGATAATATCTCTGTTATCCTCAGTAAATATTTAAAATTTTCTTATCAGAAAAGTAAAGGCACTAGGTTAATTCTTTTGCTGCAGATTGATGGTCTAGGGGCTGCATGTAGCACACACAGACATGTGTGCCAGATGGCACAGATGACATTTTTTATTTGAATTTGAATGGTTGTGGCAGGGGCTACCCTTCCCAGTTTACCACAGTCCCCACCCCTCCCTATTGCTTACATCATCTTGCCTGATGCCTGTATTGGCTCTTGAATTTATAATCCTTGGGTTTGCTGATATCTAAAGTGTTTGTCTAATTAGTGAACTAAGATCAGGAGTGGGATAAAAATTCCTTAAAAAAATCTCTTATGAGCCATTTTCTTAATTGATGCATCTATCTGGGCACTATTTACTCCTCACTTGTATATACTCTGTATCCTGTTTAAATCAGGGCCTTGCAGAAATTTTAGAAAAGCTCTCTTGAGTATTATAAGGAGCATGGTAAACATAGCATGTGATTGTTTTTATCACTTATCGAATGCCTGGAATGTGTCAGAAAAATATGATAAGTATTTTTAATCCTCTTGACAATCCTGGAAAGTTTGTACTATTCCCATTGCATAGATGTTCAAACAAGCACAAAAAGATTAAATAATTCAAATTAACACATATTTACTGAACACCTAGGACGTGCCATGCTCTGGGCTAAGGTGTTCAATGCCAAAGCCTTCTTATTTTCTCCATACCACACTGCTGGGCCTATAATCTATTTAAATCACATACAAGGGTCCTCTAGTTTATGCTTTCTCATCTCTCCCAATAAGGGTACTCCTGTTCAAGGGATGGCTCAATAAACTATTATTCAATTTTAATTTAATTATTATAATTAATCTTAATTACCAAATAAGTCTGAATGAAGAAGAATGACAGGGGAATCAGCCAGTTAGGGATAAACTCTGGATACACTGCCTCTGTTGTACAACACTGCCAAGACAAAGAAGCATCACTTTTCTTTTTATTTTTTTCCCTTCTTTTTCTAGCTACTAACCCCATGATCATGGGGAAAGATGTGGCAGCCTCCTTCTGTAGAGAATTATAGCCTTGACAACCCTATCTGTGGGGTCACTATGAGTCAGGTTCAACCCAACAGCAATTTTTTTTTGGAACCTCACAATACAAGCCTCAAGGAACTTAGAAAGGAAGCCAAATGATCATAGGTGGCTATTTTACCACTAGTATGATACAGAAAATATTCTATGAAAAGGAAATAACTCTAGAAATCATAAAGATAATGGATTCATCTGATATGAAGCCTGCCAGTATAAATGCACCTGAGTATACTGGCACAGAGTAGGCATCCTCAAGGCAGAAATAATAGTAGGCAGCCTGGTGTTTTATTACGGAACATGGTTTCCTTTCAAGCCATACCTGGGCAAGTTGTTCTCATTACCCATTCTAGAACTTCTGGGATTTCCTTACGGTCCTGAAGATGAATGTAAGGGGGTACTCCTTTGTTCTTCTGCTATAGACTCAATCTTTATAAGAACAATATCTCAGTTCTAGAAAACTATGCATGGCCAAGGGAAAGTATCATTGGCCGGTGTGAATAACGCTACTAAAAAATAACCCAATTTTGATTGTTCAATTCATTTGGTCATTTAATAAATATTAAGTGCTTTATATGTACTTAGGGCTCAACTAGGCACCAGGTCCACCACTGTTAACAAAATGGATAAAGTCCCTGCCCTCATGAAGTGTACATGCTAGTGGAAACAGGCAATGAACAAGTATTCACATTCCAGACAAAGATAATCATTCCGTGAAACCAGGAGGTTGATGTGACAGTCAACTGGTTGATACAGCCTTGGAGAATTGCTCACTGGAGCTTTAAAAAATGTAAAGTGAATTAAATTCCAACTATTGAAGTTCAGTTTTAAGCTACCTGGAATACCATTATCATTTTCCTAAAATTAACTTTGACTTTATGAACCAAGAAATCCTCTCATATCTGGCTCTGACTCTTCAGGAGCAAAAATAAACTTCTTTCAAATGCGGAAGCTCTTTTCTTCTACCTCCCACTCAGAGAAGATAGTTCAAAATGCAATAGGCAGCATACTCTATGAAATACAACATCACAAAAATTAGATATGCCCAAATCTCCAGAAAAGTGTATATTCTTAAAAAAAACAAAACCAAACCTATTGCCGTTGAGTCAATTCTGATCTGTAGTGACCCTATAAGACAGAGTAGAACTGCCCTGTGGACTTTCCAAGGAGCGCCTGGTGGATCTGAATTGCCAAACTTTATAGTTAACAGCTGTAGCACTTAACCACTATGCCACCAGGGTTTCTGTTTTCTTATACGGAAGGACTAAGTTGTAAAGGTGAGCTGGATGGTGAAAACATTCTGAATGGGGTTATAAGCCATGACACATTTAATGAAATTGGCTCCAAAAATCTAAATAAGAGGGCTCACAAGGAAAATTTACAACATTTCTGTACAAACTGGATCTAACGCAAAAAAAATTCAAGAGCTCCCTGAGAAGGGTACATTTTACCAATATTTTTTAGAATCTATTTAACACCTGAGGATGCAACCATGTAAGAGAGCTAAGCATTTCCCATCTCTTTCTAAATGCAATGGTTGACTTGGAGGGCCATTTTCCAAACTCTGCCCTTACATTTCCAACTGTCTCCTTATTGAACTCATCAATACTCACATGGCTTCCTGACAAGCATGTGGCCGTAAAGCTAAATGCTGAGACCAGATGATATGGTGCAAATGCTCTCCCGTCCATTGGCAGGACCAGCATTTGTCATTCACGTTACCAAAGTGGCCCCATATTGCTTCAGATTGATTATCTAATAACACCCTCACTGTGAGAAACACAGCCCCAACTGGCCGCGGGATTATCTTTTGCTTTTGATTACCTAACACTTTACAAATGGTTTAAACTTGGGCTACAGACGAACTCAACTTTATGTGAATGGAGTTACTAGAGATCCAGGGAAGTATAAAAAGAGTAATAAGGAAAATCAGGTATTCAGAAGGTAAGTTCTAAAGCTATAACGATATTCATTCTAGTGCTGTTGGGAAAAATCAAAATGATGAATAATGTAAATATCTAACACTAACATTAAATTATGCCGTAAAATGTAATGCTGCTCAGCTATTAAAAAAGTGTTGCTAAATATTACTGAGTAAGAAAGATGTTTAAGATGTATTGCTGAAAATACAGATTATGAAACAGTATACATAGTAAAAATTAAAAAAAAAAAAAAAAAAACCTGTTTCTGTCCAGTCGATTCCGACTCATAGTAACCCTGTAGGACAGAGTAGAATTGCCCCCTAGGGTTTCCAAGGAGTGACTGGTGGATTTGAACTGCTGGCTATTTGGTTAGCAGCCAAGCTCTTAACTACTGCACCATCAGGGCTCCGCATACACAGTAAAAAAAACAGTAGGATCCAAAAAAAAAAATACCATTGGAAAAAGGATGGGAAGGGTACACACTAAGTTGTTTATAGTCATTATTACATAAGACTAAAATCTTCTTCTATTTTTGCTTATTTATTTTTATAGTTTAAAAATAATCATATTTCTCCCATGTATGATTTAAATAGTTTATAGGCTCAGTTATTAAGCCAATGAGCTATGTATCCCATGAAATAATTTCTTCATATGGAGGGTAAATTAGGTGAATGAAGTGATCTTAGGGGTTCCTCCAGTTCTAATAATCTATGCTTCTAAGGGTCAAAAGCCACAGACAGATGGAAGGGCAAGGAAGCTGGCGAAACCCAAGAACAACCTGATGGTATAGCTGTTAAAAAAAAAAATCTGTACTAGCATCACCAGTGAGGTAATCTTGGTCAGTGATGAAGTGCTCATTAGAAAATTAGAAAAAGAAAGGAGAATTTTATGATTTTTTTTTCTGTAAAAATAAAGTTATTTATCTTAAAGGGCTGTTCTTTAGACTGAGATGTCTCCTTCTTGCTCTTTTATTTGCGGGGGGGGGAGGTGAGTATTAAAATGTCATTTCTTTTATGAAACATGTTGGTGATATTAAATAATTGTGTTTATCCTTATATAACAAAATAAAAGGTTATCAACACCTGTGTCAGCTTCCAAAGTATAAATTATTTTCACTAGTCCTGGTAATTCAAATTTTGGGACTACTAATTTTTTTTTTTTAATCTATATATGATGCATTTCCATTCACACACATTTTACTTGAACGAGATTTACAAACCCGTTGTACTTAGGAGTAATAGATGAATTTTGTTTGCCAACAATTGGGAAATTTCTCACAAATAACCCTTTATGGGCTCACATTCCCAGATGACAACAAAGTGCTGTAGCTGAGGAATCTCTGTTCCTTTGTGGGGCTTGGGGTTCTCCAGTTTGCCACAGTGGAGTGTCTAGCCTACTTTTACCATTTATACTGTCTGCCCGGCCCTTGTAGGCATTTGAGTTTGCCACCCTTTTGAGAAAGACACTAATGTTCTCTTTAGTGAGGGTGGAGAGGAACTAGTTCCAAATTCCTCTGCATAGTAACTTCCTGGGCTTTGGTCCAAAAGTTTGAGCATCACTGATCAAAGTTCTGGCAGTGGTTTTTCAGCTTTAGCCAGTAGCCAGGACTGGAAAGCAAACCAAATAGGGAGAATCCTTAAAAGTACAATTCCAAGAGTGTTCAACGACTCTCAGTCCTTCCAAGAACCTCTCCCCATCACCCCTTCCCCACTAGCTGCCCTTTGGGGATGTCTAATTTAAATATTTTCCTGTCTTGGCTCTCTCCTTCCAGAATCACTCATACCATAAAAATAAAGCAAGAAAAACACCAAGAATTTTAAACACCTCAGTCTGTAATGGGATTACAGCATCTGTAAGGTGTAAAAATGATTTCATTGTTTCCTATAAACTGGCTCCTTCCTCACTAGAAAGGGCCTCAGTCAAGATGTAGAAAGCAACTTTTTAAACAGCATGTATTAAATCTGACAAACATCTGCTCAATCAAATTTACAGCAATACAAAAGGTCTAATAAAGGTTTATTTCTTCTTGAAGAACACATTTAAAGATTTTTAAAAAGGTTTTTATATATAAAAAGAAAAGTAGACCTGCATTTCTTGGCCCAGCCTGATTTTAAATGCTCCAGGCTTTGCCAAGCCCTGGCCACAAGGGGTTTTGTTTCCTCAAGGCAGCAGCAAAACCGACATGGTGCTTAGGCTTGTAGGCCAACAGTTCTCCTGCATCATTCTGCCAAAGGAAAAACACCAATGACGGCCAGGAGGTGATATATTTGGAGCTGTATGTGCTCTTCAGTAGGGTAGAGGCCAATGTGGCAACAGGGAGTTCCCAAGGAGGCAGAGGTCTTCCTCCTATCAGCACCATTCTCAATGTTGTACCTCCCGTGTGTGTGTTGTGGGTAGTTCTCAGGAGATGTGGGTGGAGAAGAGCCTGCTTAGGGCTAGGGAGGAGAGGAAAAAATGGAGAAGCATTGATGAGCTACCTTAGTCTTCTTCCTTCCTCCCTTACAATAATTTACTTAAATAATCATCTATCAGGAGCATGGTTAGGGACATGACTTAAGGCAGTTGGAAGTAGGAATGGTAGTGTTGCTGAAAATGAAACTGGAGCTCCCCCTTAAACCATGACAATTGGATTACAAAACAGGACATCTGCTCAGACTCCAAATCTTTATGCCAGCCTGACACAACCTTGCGCTATAAGCACCAGCCAACTCTGTAACAACATGAGGCACGATATAATGGAGGTGATATTTTGAAAACAATAAACCATTTACTTTTTTTCCTTAAATGGATTCTGCTCACCATCCGTTAAATAAATGTATTTCATTGTTTCAAGGGAAAGGGGGATAGTAAAAGGTCCTCTTGACAGAGCCAAGCCTGGGACATCCAAATTGATTAGCCATGGAACAGAGTAAATGTAGGATCTAATGCAGGGAAAGAGAGGAACAGATCAGGCACAAGTGTCCTGATTTCAACATTGAGTTAAAACTTCTGAGAAACACTGGGAGCAGGAGCGATAGAAACCTTCACATAAGTATGTGTTCCTTCCAGTGTGGGTGTGCTTGGCTCTTTGATTCTCAAGATAAAGGTAAGGCAAATTGCAAGTCTCCTGAAGTAGTACCTACTTTAAGCATGGTGCCCAGAGGACAAGTTACTGCCAAAGCATTGCTTAAAAATGGTTGAAAGAGATGTCTAAAAGAATGGAATACAACAAGGTTTCTCAACTTCAGCACTATTGACATTTTGGGCCAGATAATTCTTTGTTGTGTGAGTTGTCCTGTACACTGCAGGATATTTAGCAGCATCCTCGACCTCTAGGCACTTCAGACAGTGCCAACGCCCCCTGGGTGAGAGGAAAATCTCCCCCTGTTGAAAACCACTGGACAAAAGGCGGCACCCTTGTCCTCAAAGCCAGAGCATAGGCAATCAAGGAGGATTAAATGCCTCCAAAGAGGTGGACATGCAAGTAATTGGTGAGAAAGCCAATGGACCAGAAGATGCAACACATAGAAGGAAATAGACGCAATGACCAGAGCAACACGGAAACCAGAAAGACCAACAAGGACTAGCCAGACCAGTGTGTACCAGCACTGAATGCTAGCAGCCTGCCCAAGCCACTCATGCCATAGAGTAGAACAGAGGACAGCATGCATATCAGGGCTCCCTCTCCTGTCAGCTGCCACTGAGAACAAATGTGTTTCCACTGTACCCAGAGGCTACTAGGAGAGAAGGTGAGGATGGGATTAGATGCTTAAAGAGGAGAGAGACAACCCTCCCTGAAAGGGGATTTGAATCTTTCATTAACCCAATACTTATCCTAAACAGAATGAATATAACCCCAGAGACTGTTAAAGAGGCAGAATTATCTTTTTAGCTAACAAGTTTCAGTTTTCTTCCACCATCAAAAGTTGAATGAGACGAGGCCAGGTAAAAATGGAGTTGTAGCCAGTATTCAGGACCTCTGCACTTTATTCCAGATTTTCTTCTGCTCCCACCCAGGTTCTGGGTTTCTGTTCCTTTGCTCTGTCTCTGGCTGGTGGCTCTACTCTTGACCATCAACCTCAAGAACAACTTTTGTGTCTCTCCCAGCCTTGAATGTCACTGTTTCTCAGAAGGCTCTGGCACTTTCTGATGTGTATAACCCTCAGGACACAATGGTTTGCCAGGTGTTACCGTTGGCCCAGCCCTTTGATGGTCATGGAAGAGTCTCCTTGCTGTTAACTTCTCTGGATTCAAAAGAGAAAAGCTAAAAGATAAATATTCTAGTGCTGTACTGTCTGATATAGTAACCACTAGCCACATGCACCCATGTGAACTTCAGTGAAATTAAATAAAGTTAGAAACTTAGCTCCTCTGTCACACTTGACTCATCTCAGGTGCTCGATAGCCACATGTTACTAGTGGCTGATGTATCTAAAAAAAAAAAACCCCACTGTCGTCAAGTCTATTCCAACTCATTGCAACTATATAGGGCAGAGGAGAACTGCCCCAAACGGTTTCCAAGAAGCAGCTGGTAGATTTGAACTGTCAACCTTTTGGTTAGCAGAATGATTAACCACTGGGCCACCTGGGCTCCTACCATATCAAACAGCCCATATAGAGAACATTTCCATCTTTGTAGAAAGCTCTACTGGACAGTGCTGTTCTAGAGCTAATAGTAGCTGAAATAAAGAAAAAACTTAATTTGTTGTGATCTACAGCTCATTCTTCTACATAACCCTTGGATTTATTGGCAGTCGTGTTGTCCCTTTAATGAGTCTCTTCGAGTTGAAATTGACTCGATGGCAACGGGTTTGTTTTGTTTTGTTTTTAAATCTAAAAAAGCCAAGCATAGGACTTGGGAATCTAGCTCTTTCATACTGCTTGTGACAATTTTCCCTCTACATCTCACAAGATCCCAAAGCACCTCCTTGAGAGCCACAGTAGTACTCACTGACCATCACACATAAATACATATATTATCTTTACGCTAAGAAGAATAATCCCCCCATACATACACACTCACACAAAGTTATAACTGTACTTAGTTCTCTAAGTCATGAGTACCTACCAGCAGTTGTTGGTGCTTCCCCCATATCACCTCAGGCCACCCCAGAAGTCACCTGCAGAAGCGCCCATATACATTGCCTTCCCGAATCTCTCTAGCTGAAGGGATGCCTTGGCCAGGGCAGAAGAGAGGCCTTAAATTCTGGGAAATTCAACACCCAGGAATGGCTCTCAACCAACAGGGTTTAAGAGTTGGGGATAAATACCCAATTTCTTGTCCCTCAGTAGGCCCATTCTGAAAGGCGCTCCACACAGTCTCTGAGAGGATACTCAACAGGAAGATGCTCCACTTGCCCACAGTGCTAACCTGCATTACCCCATTCCTCGTGGGTTGTCTTTCCTTCCCTTTCTTTCCCCACTTTCTAACTGCACACTGGGACCACCTCTCAAATAAACTACTTGCATCAACCCCTTGCTCTGGAGTCTTCTTTTGGGGTAACTCAAACTAAGACTCCATAACATATTTGACAGCTTCTTCCCTCTCCCATGATCTTGACACACATAAAGGGTAGGAATTAAGACTTCCACACATTACTTTTTAAAAGTTTTCCAATGCCTTTTAGACCTGAAAACCTGAGGGTGGTCTTCTTACCACAGACATTACTGGGCCCCTCTTCTCAAGAGAAAATAAATTTAGAATGGCTTCCATGGTATAATCTGTAGGCTACCTTGACCATGTGTCCTACCTGGTTTCTTTCAGGACAACCAGAGAAATACAAATGGTGTCATTTCTGAAGACCGACTGGACAGATCAGTATCTATGCAGAGGCTGATTCTTAGGCATGGTTAATGTAGAAGGCTGCCATGAATGAACTGCTATCCTTCTGACTCTCCACAACAACAACGTGGAAAATTTGATGACGGTTTTAAAAAGCCTCACCAGTAAAACAGTTGCCATTGAGTCAACTCATGGCAACCCCACGTGTGTCAGAGTAGAAATCCACTCCACAAGGGTTCTCAGTGGTTGATTTTTTGGAAGTAGATTGACAGGTCTTTCTTCTGAGGCATCTCTGGGTGAACTTGAACCTCCAACCTTTTGGTTAGCAGCCAACCACGTTAATCATTTGTACCACCCAGGAACTCCTGAAGGATCCTTGCTTGGTGATAAATGCAGAGGAGAGAATGTTCAGTATGGAAATGGGAACAGGAATTAACTTTGCCTGCACTATAGCAAATGATTCCATTTGTGGCTTTGCTACAGATCAAATCCCATTACAACAAAAACTTCATCATTAATTGTTGTTAAATAACCTCCTCTCTCAAAAAAATTTGCATTTCAGTGGCCAGTTTGCTTATGTCGCATAAAAATCTAGTACATCATACATAAGGAATCAAATACTTCCTTTTAAGAGGTTTGACTCATGGAAGCTGAAGAGAGTGGGTAAGTACCTACAGGCATCCAAATTCCATATGGTTCCCGTCTGTCTCTGAAAGTTGGCATCAGGTTCCTAAGCGTACTCTTCCCAAGAGGCCCACTTCAAGAAGAACTGAAAGGAACTTAAGCCTTATTCATGTTAATGAGGTTCTTTATTAGTCCAACAAGACAGAAAGAACTCTAAAGCTTGATGTTTCCAGGCATTTTTTTTTTTTAAACAGAGAAACCAAGTGTCAGTTAGTGTGAAGCCCAAGGACAACTTCCATGGCCAACATTTTTGCTCCAAGAGAGCAAATAAGACAGAGGAATTCCAAGGAACAAGGTACAAGCTCTATACAAGACTCAGACAAGGCCCTGGACTCCCTCCATAGGTGTCGCTGTGGTCCTGTCCAGGGCTCAGCAGAACATTTCATATCTGAGAGGAAAGGCAGCCAGGGAAGAAGAGCGAATACTTGAAAATTAATGATGTCAGTCTGTCTTCATATATCAAGTTAATTTGAAAGGGCTTTAATTTTCTTAAAGGATAAAAAAAGGTTTCTTTGCTAGATTAAACTTGCGATTGTCATTCATATATTGTTTATAAGGTAGTCATCTCTTCGCTCTGTATTTTTTTGTTTTTGATTTTGTATACTAGTTAGCAGTGAAGACTTGTCTGCGTGTATCAGAAGGAATAAAGAGAGAAACGTCCTTAACTGTCAGTTTTAATAAGAGGAGTCAACATGCCTCTATTCAGGTTAAATATTGTCCTGTCACATTTCAATAGAGTCAACAGTTTTTTTTTAAAAGAAAAGTCAAAAGCACTGTGTATGCAAAAAAACCCTCCCTGTCATAGAATGTCAAAGCCCTTCTTTATCTGGGGGAGGGGCGTGGAGGTAGGACAGAAAAATCTTTTGTAAAATGTGAAAAATTACCACTCATAATTGGCGCTGACATAAAAAGGTTTTTTTTTTTGTTAGAAAAACAAAGAAATCTCTAATTTAATAATCACCTGTAAAGTGTTATTGTGATGGGAACAAAAAACACACAATCAAAGTCATCTTTTTAAAGTAACTGCAGTGTTTTTAAGCAATCACTGTACTTTATAGCACCTCATACACATAAACCAATGATGTTCAGGGTAGGGGGGAAAGCTGCTCTAAACTCACAGAAAGTTCCTGAAATAACAAGTGGCACGCTACAATAAGAAAATGCAAATGGGGCAGTAAGTTCAAAATAAAACCAAACAATATATATATATTTTTTAACCCAAAACATACTCCTGCAAGCAGGCATCATTTAGGCTTAAATTGCAAGAAAAGAAATCCTTTCTTCATAAGGGCACTTAAGAGTTAAAGATACACATTTTGGAAAGATGGACTAGAGAGAACGCGGCGTATTTCGAATGGATAACAGTTTGCAAACTAAACTAGCAAGATAAAGTCATTTTTCTGTTTCAAGTGTCTGCTCATTTGTTAAAATTGTGAGCCCTAGTTGGAGTTTTCAGGATTTGATACGTTTTTATTTGCAGCAAACACTAAAATTTTAGAAATTTTTCTAACTCTGAATGAAACAACTTCTATTTAATAGCCATCCCAACCAATTGTTGTTGTCCTTGTTGTTAGGTGCCGTTCAGTCGGTTCCGAGTCACAGCGACCCTTCGTACCAAAGAATGAAACACTGCCCTGTCCTGTGCCATGCCCACAATCATTGTTATGCTTGAGCCCATTGTTGCTGCCACTGTGTCAATCCATCTCGTTGAGGGTCTTCCTCTTTTTTGTTGACCCTCTACTTTATGAAGCATGATGTCCTTCTCCAGAGACTGATCACGCGTGATAACTCTGCGAAAGTACGTAAGATGTAGTCTCACCGTCCTTGCTTCTAAGGAGCATCCTGGTTGTACTTCTTCCAAGACAGATTTGTTTGTTCTTTTGGCAGTCCATGGTATATTCAATATTCTTCACCAACACCACAATTCAAAGGCGTGAATTCTTTTTCTGTCTTCCTTATTCGTTGTCCAGCTTTTGCATGCATATGATGTGACTGAAAACACCATGGCTTGGGTCAGACGCACCTTAGTCTTCAAGGTGACATCTTTGCTTCTCAATACTTTAAAGAGGTCTTTTGCAGCAGATTTGCCCAATGCAATGGGTCTTTTGATTTCTTGACTGCTGCTTACATGGGTGCTGATTGTGGACCCAAGTAAAATGAAATCCTTAACAACTTCAATCTTTTCTCCATTTATCATGAAGTTGCTTATTGGTCCAGTTATGGGGATTTTTATTTTCTTTATGTTGAGGTGTAATCCCCACTGAAGGCTGTGATCTTTGATCTTCATCAGTAAGTGCTTCAAGTCCTCTTCACTTTCAGCAAGCAAGGTTGTGTCATCTGCATAATGCAGGTTGTTAATAAGTCTTCCACCAATCCTGATGCCCCCTTTTTCTTCATATAGTTCAATTTCTCTGCTGGGTTATTTGTTCAGCATACAGATTGAACAGGTGTGGTCAAAGGATACAACCCTAACGCACATCTTTTCTGACTTTAAACCACACAGTATCCCCTTGTTCTGTCTGAACAGCTGCCTCTTGATCTATGTATACGTTCCTCATGAGCACAATTAAGTGGTCTGGAATTTCCATTCTTCACAATATTATCCATAATTTGTTATGATCCATACGATCAAATGCCTTTGCATAGTCAATAAAACACAGGTAAACATCTTTCTGGTATTCTCTGCTTTCAGCCAGGATCCATCTGACATCAGCAATGATATTCCTTGTTCCACATCCTCTTCTGAATCTGACTTGAATTTCTGGGTGAACATATGCCTTGGCTTTCCCAGGAAAATTCCAGGTTATTCACTTGTTCTGTTTTAGTATTTGCCTTGGAATCATCATTTTATTAATGAAGTATTATTAGGAATAGCTGCATTCAAAAATAATTTATATTAGCTCTAGTAGACCTGCACGTTGTAATTCCAGCTTCTGCCATGGCATTGTCTAGTTGTGCATGGGAGGCATGTGTAGTAACAGAATTCTCACACTAACACATGGTTAAATCTGAAAGATGACCGGTGTTAGTCCATATCTCTTTTCCAGATCCTTTCCAGGGGCAAATCGAACATCCTTTTTAAGGATGGCTCGCAGGGCATTCATTGATAAAATGAGCACTTAGGGAGAGCTAATTCTCTGATCTTTGGTGGTGGGAAGGAAAAGTGTTTGTTCCTGTGGCCTTCATTGGCTTCTTGTACCATGACCCACGCCTATAAGATGCACAAAGATGGTGAGGCCAGCAGAAAAAGTGTCCTATTCTGTCATGGATGACATAGAGAGCAATCTTTGTGTTCTCACTATTGGATTTTATCATTTAATGTATGGTGAAAATCTACAACTATTTATTGATTTTAATTTTCAAAAATGATTTTTTTAATTTTGCAATTAACTCTTTAGGAAGCAATGAGCTCAAAACTACAAAAGTACACAGTTAAAGAAAAAATAAGTTCTGAAGATCTATTTCTCAACAAAGTTGATGAGAGTGTATAACTTGTACAAAATGTGTGCTCATATTTACCATCCATCATGGAGGGATCATAATGATATCAGTGACTACATGAAAGGCAGAAGACACAAATCTGCTTGAAGAACCATCAGCTTCTACTTAAAAAGCTAGTAGTTACTCTACAAAGACTATGCCAAAAATTTATTATTTAATACTTAAAGCTGTAGAAAGTGCATTTCCATATCACTCTGTCAACCATGACTTTTCATTTAGATCAAATGAGTTTTTCTAAATTAATTTTACTCATATTAAATCCCAGTTTAAATAGATGTTGAAATTTACATCTTTATATACCCAAAATTAAATTAATTAAAGAACAAAGGTTTTGTGACTAAGCTGAAGTTAATAAAGAAATACTTTTTAGCATAATTGTATTATTTTTCTCTCTTTGCTGCTGGTCATTGAGTACTTCCTTTCCTTTACCAATTAAGTTTTAGAGTTGAAACTTTGAAGAAATACATTATAGACCAAATTAAAACAGTATTACTTTTTTTAAATAAATAAGTCCTCTAAATGTTGGTTGCATTTAGTTCAAGATCAATTAGAAATATTTGATCAAAGTATTCCATAAATAAGAATGAATATGAAATACTTAACACACTGCAATTACAAAAGAAAGAAAAACAGATTTGATGATCTACTCCATTTAGTAGAACTTTCTCTGAATTTACCAGATGTTCTAGCACTTGTAGAAACAGTAATTTCTCACTTAAGAGTATCATGGATTACAAAGATCAGTCAACTGAATGTGTCAAATTTTCAACCAAAAAAAATACAACTTTGAAAATTGAAGACAATTTTATGAAATAATATCATAGTAAAAAAGTAAATTCTTAAAAATACTAGTGGCACTTAGAAACTTGACTGAGAAACTTACTACAGTATATGAATAAGAATAATAATTCTATGTTTTTTTAATGTTAAGATAATGAACACAAAAAGTTGTTTTTATTTTGCTATACTACATATTGATATGTGCTACTTTAGTTTTTAAGAAAGAATTATATTTGAAAAATAGTTTTTGGATAGAACCATTAATTAGACCACCAATACAAAAAATATTTTGATGAATAAATAAATAGGTCAAATATAGCTCTCTCTCCTGCTCAAAAAATATTCCAGTTAAGACTACAATTATGTGGTCATTGTATCTTTGAGTGATATCACTAGACACCTTGCTATTCACCAAGAAGTAACACTCCTGAAAATGTGGTTTCCTTAAAGTGTAAAGGCTCCATTACATATTACTGCACCCAAAAACATTCCCTTCCTTGTATAGTTTCCAGGTAGCATTGCCCATAAGCAATACTTTGTGTGAGATTTGAAGGCAGAAGTAAAGCAGCAGCCTTTTTTTTTAATGCTCTGATAGTTGGTACACTTGGTTGGGCACCAGGCAACATGGTAGCTTACACACATTGTTAGGGATCTGCTCACCCAGTTGATGTGCAGCAGCACTTGGACCTGTAGCTCCTCTAGCACCTACTGATGCTGCTACTGCAGCTCTCAGTTCTTAGGCAGGTACATTCACAGCTCCTTGAAGGGTGCCATTTCTTTCTTGCCAGTCACCCATGGCACTGAGGTTGGAAGTGGTCAGAGACAGGGATTCCAGCTTGTGCTAACGGATTCAGTTATCCTCTTTGATTTCTAGGTCACCCTTGTTCTTCTCCACTTCCATCTTTCTTCCCAACTGCTGGTCGGACTCAGTAATGGCAATTTCAGATTCATCACTAGATGTGGAGGCCTGCATAGAATGATACCAGTTCCCATAATTGTGTAAGGTGTACACCCTACAACAAATTCCTTATTCTAATCACTTATGATGGTTCTGCTTCTAGAATTGAACCATGATAAACCAAAACCCAAACCCACTGCCTTCAAGTCGATTCCAACTCATAGCGGCCCTATAGGACAGAGTAGAACTGCCCTGTAGAGTTTCAAAGGAGCACCTGGTGGATTTGAACTGCCGACCTTTTGGTTAGCAGCTGTAGCCCTTGGCCACTACGCCAACAGGATTTCCATGATATATCATCTTCATTCCTCAAATCCAGGTGGTTCCTGAGTTTGATTTTATAAGCCACCTGCCAGATACAAACATTAAATTTCATAGCCACTTTGATGTTTATGAAATCACTTTCAAATAATATCTGGCAAACTGAAATAAAAACCACTAAAAGAAATACTGGGAGAAAAAGTAGAAAACACACTGTCTTTCTTCTTCAGAAATAGGAAACCTCATCCCTCCATGGAGAGTAAAGAGCTTTACAGATGACTTTATCACGGACCAAGGGGAAGGGCCTCTGGCTCCCTTGCAGGGAGTAAGTCGGTTACATGCCTATTCCTTTTCCCTCCTTACAGGAACCTCTCACCTCATCTCACTTTTGTATACTTTGTCAGCCTTTTCGTTCATTTAGGGGCACACTCTGGCACAATGGGAAGAGAAGTGCTCATCTTTAGCAGACACCAGACCTAAACAGGGTATTATTCCAGGTCTTGAAGAATAATACAAATTGAGACTTATAAAAGATTTCACGTCTGCATCAATATATGCTTTGTTCATTGTCAATTCTACCAGATTCCTAAAGCGTGGTGATGGGTGGGGGTTATGGGGAAGGGTGGGCAGTTATACAGCCAAGGACAGTCTGGATTTTTCTTCTGTGGTATCAGCCATTTTGGATATTGAATAAATACGTTTGACAAGCAAGGAAAACACTTTAACTTGGTCCCCAAGCTCTTTCTTGTCCATCATCCCTAGTGGGATTAAGACAAACATCACCACCCATATTCTCAGCTGTCCTGAAGTTATTTAAGAAAATGGGTGTGCATTTTACAGCATAAGGAGTAAAATCGATGCCATTTATAATGATTAGCAATTAAAAATCTTTGCCTAGAAAATGAATACCAGACAAAAACTATTCAGAACTTCAAACTAAGGGTCCTGGCTGTGAAGGCCCCATATACTTGGCCCATTTAGTTATTTCAATTTACTTCAGAAAAAAAGGGAAAAAAAATTCCACAAAGCTGACATTATACAGTAAAGTTTCAGGGGATATGGGAACTATTTAATCATTTTTTTGTGTTACCCTGGCTTTTCTCCAGTCTCTTTCTCCTGTGGTTTTGTTCTTTTACTGCTCATTAGCACCTCCCCCAGAGAGTGGGCAGGAGAAAGAAAAAAGAGATAAAACTCAAATCAGACAATTTTATCAGTCAGCCTGTCAACAAGTTGAATATACTGAGAGCCCAGGGGGTGCAGAGGCACTTTTTAGCAGCTCCAATAAAGGGTTTGGTGGGGGAGGAGGTCAAAACTAACGGCAGCATTGAGATTTTTTTGGATTATCAAGGGATTTTATTGATTTCTACCTTCCACATCTCCCTTAGTGTAGATAATCAAAACTGGGGTACAAATAATTAAGCATCTGTAAAACTTTCTTAAAGAAGACACTCTTGAATGTCTATCACTTTCATCCCTGTGAGTTTGGGGACCTACTGGACAGTTCAAATAGAAAACAAACGAATCAATTTCCTTTGCTTTGCCTTAAAAAAAAAAAAAAAAATTTGCCTAGACTCTTAAAATTGTGCTATGAAGAAAAACAAAGCCCATCACATCAGGTTCTCCAGCTTAGAGAGAGGCATGACCCATGGAAAGGGTACATCTAGGTAAAGCAAGATCACGGCCACCAAAATAAACCAAAGCTTGACAATGTGGGAATGAATTTGCCATAAGTATGGTATAGGGTCGTTATGAGTCAGAATCAACTCGACAGCAACAGGTTTTTTTTTTTTTTTTTTTTATGGTAAAATTAAAAATATGTGCTCTGATCTGAATTTCCATTGGGCCTTGCTATCTGCACAGAGACATAAAACTCTGTATCATGTCATAAGGCCACTCATCACATGAAGTTTGCCAGCTCTAAGGCTGAATTAAAAAAGAAGCAATCGGGGATCTGCCCTCTCTATCTCATGGGCTAGGACATTATTTTCAGCCTAGAGTTCCAATGCATAAGGAAAAACGATGTTCCATGATAGAACAGTAACATGCTTAGGGGGCATGGAAAACAAGGATAAATGTGTAGCCTTGGCAGTCTCTCCTATATAGTGACTCCCAGGGATTCTCTGGCGGGGATGGAGAAAACGTAACACAGTCATCGTAAAGACCCTGGGCCATATTGACTCTGAAGTCTAAAGAATCAGTTTCCTTTCCCACTGGGAAAAACAACTGGCTAAGGAGTCCCTGGTTGGTGCGAACAGTTAATAAACTCAACTGTTGGAGGTTAGAGACCACCCAGAGGTACCTCCGAAGAAAAGCCTGGTTATCTACTTCCAAGAAATCAGCCATTGAAAACCCTATGGAGCACTGTTCTACTCTGACACACATGGGTCACCACAAGCTGGAGCTGGCTCAGTAGCAACTGGTTTGGTTTAGGCTGGGCTGTAGCTGTAAAAAGGCCAAGGGGTTCTCACTCACTATTTCTCCTCCTTAAGGCCATTTTGAAAATGTAGAGGTTGGAGCCTCCAGGTATGAAGTCTCTTCTCCATAAGTTTTTGTTTTTCTGCTTTCCAATCTGCATTTTTTAAGTGCAAACCAGTCAACTTTTGTGCCTGGCCCTTGTGCTCTTGGTGGTCATCTGAGTTTCCTTCTCCCGGTCCCCTGCGGGGATATTGCCATCTGATTGTCACTCATTCAGGAGGGGCACAAAGGTATTGCCAGCACTGTATGCACAGTGTGCCATCCTGGTTCCTTGTAACCTGGAGGTAGCACTGTAATTTAATTAAATGTCAACCCCCAGGTATTATATTTCAAATGCAAATAACTTTGGTAATGCAATATTGTGGCTGAGACTTTAAACTCAAGAAAATCAAGTTATGGTCGCTCCTAGAATTAACATTCCTCTACACATTCCTTAGGCACTAGGTTTGTTTTGTGTTACTAAAAAAAAAAAGAACCAAACTCACTGCCATCAAGTCGATTCCTACTCATAGCAACCAACTACTCTCAGATGCACACCAAAGTGACAGAATGTTTAATGGGCAGATTGGGGAAGCCTGGCTCTCTAAAGGTTGAGATTCTCCTGATTAAAATAATGCCCTTTAAACTGGACTTCTGATTCTCCAGTGGGGGCTGCTTCTCAGAGTTAAGAATGACAGATGGGGAGTTTTATTCAATTCTCAGATGCCATTTCTGGCCAATTGTGCCATGTCTCTCCTGGGCTTCCCAAACCATAAGAAGAAAACAATTGCCACGGACTTCCTTCAGCAAGATGCTGTATATACTAGTGTAGTCGGGGCAGATTATCCAACAAGTAAGGTAAGCACAGTGCTTACCTTACACATTTTTTCACCACATCAGACTCTACTTCTAGGTATGGCTGGCATCTGTCTCTCTCCCAACCCCACAACAGCTTCCTACAGAATCAAAGCATCTTTTCAAATTCATAATACCTGACAGGGGCAGATAACCCAGTAATCAAGGTAAGCACCGGCTTACTTGTGCCTACTTACTAACCTGTAGTGAACAAGTTCACGTGGGTTTCACCACATCTGTGAAATTGTTCACTACAGATTAGGAAGTAAGCACAAGTAAGCCCGTGCTTACCTTGCTTATTGGATAGTCTGTCCTTGAGTGTGGCAGTCATTTGACCATGCTTTGAATGCCTCAAAAAAAAAGCAGAATATAAATGCAAAATACTTTAAAGGTTACTTTACCTTAAAGATTAAACAACATATATCTGTTACTCTCCTCTCGGGGCCCAATTCCAGTGAGATTGTATTCTGTGGACAAAGAGTTGCAAAGCTCCAGATTCTTAGCCCACAGTAAATTACTGAAGAAAAGGAGCCCCCTGCCTTCAATCATCCCTTCGTTATGGAATACAAGAGTTGGAAGTCAAATAATTGGAGAGAAAGAAGCCCTCACTTGAAGGACACCCTGAGGATGCCTCTTCATGTGCCTAGTTGATTAGGAGATAGCCAGTGTGTCTGTGTGTTTGGGCCATTGCCCCTATTTTTTTTTTAAGTGGGAAACTAAATGGGGTTTCAATTATACTGGTGACTAAGATGTTCTTGTATATAGGGTGTGAAAGAGAGAAAATGAGGCACCTCTGAATCAGGTTATTTAGGAAGTGACCACATACAGTAATGCTGACTTTATAAAAATATCTACTTCACAAGTAAGTCAAGACAAAAGTGGACAGTAAGTGGCAATTAGGAAAATGCTAAGACTTGAGTTCTTTTGACTCTCTGAATCCTGGGAGTCCATGTTCCCCCAGAAGCTCCACTTCCTCCCTGCCCCAAAAGTAGGTCTATAATTTCTCTCACAGAGAGAGTCTCCATAGCTTCCTCCCTTTTCATGCTGTGCACATGTATAAGATGTGGGTGAAAAAGATGGAAGAAACTGTTCGGATGCTCCCAATTGCATCACAACCAACTCCGGACAGCCTTTTGCAATTAGGGAGCTTTGTTTCTTACAACAGCCCTGTACTTTCCAGTGAACCCCAGAGAAGCTTGACCATTGAGCGTTATCAAGTGGTAGACAAAATACCATCATTTCCTCAACTATCTGAAGTTATTTATTTATCTATATATTTACATCCTGCACTAGTCTTAAAAAAAAAAAAAAATTGAAGCTGCTTCAAAATAACACAAAACCAAACCAAAAAAACCCATGGCCCTCAAGTTGATTCCGACTCATAGTGAGCCTATAGGACAGAGTAGAACTGCCCCATGAGTCTCCAAGGAGCTCCTGGTGGATTTGAACTGCCAACCTTTTGGTTAGCGGCTGTAGCATTTAACCACTATGCTACTGGGGTTTCCCAAAATAACACAAGGTAACATAAATTAGAAATCTGGGTGAAGCAGGAAGAAAGAAAACCACAGGGTAGGGGTTTAACATGGATCTAGAAATAGTTAATGCAAAATGGAACCAAGCCTCGTGTACTTTCTCCAGAGGGATGACTGATTTGGTTCCAAGGCATTCTAGCAACAAGGCCAAATAGGGAAAACAATCATGCACAAAGTTCCTAGCATCCACAAGATGAAAACGAAACAGGGGAAGCCCAGCTACGCTTGATACTAAAGTTACACAGATTTCTCCTGCAGAGCCACATTTAGAGGGCGTATATCACCAGTGGAAACCCTGGTGGCATAGTGGTTAAGTGCTGCCTCCGCTAACCAAAGGGTCGGTAGTTTGAATCCGCCAGGTGCTCCTTGGAAACTCTGTGGGGCAGTTTTACTCTGTCCTATAGGGTCGTTATGAGTCAGAATCGACTCGACAGTACTGGGTTTGGTTTTCTTTTGGTTTATCACCAATACAGTGGCCATTAATCCATAACCACCTCAAGTTTCCAATGCATAAACTTAGAATGGTGTTTCCTATTAAAATCTTAGAAGAAAGCTACCTCTTAAGATGTTCTTCACATTGAAGTTACAGCCACCTTTAAATGTGCATACCCAAAAAACCCACTGCCGTCAAGTCGATTCTGACTCATAGCGACCCTATAGGACAGAGTAGAACTGCCCAGTAGCGTTTCAAAGGATCGCCTGGCAGATTCGAACTGCTGACCTCTTGGTTAGCAGCCATAGCACTTAACCACTACACCACCAGGGTTTCCTAAATGTGCATATGAACACAAATATATATTAGTTTCTATCATACTTTCTCCAGTTCAACCAATTTTAAATACCTACAAAAACAGTTTCTTAATGGAATGTCTTTAAAAGGGCATAAGCCAAAACCAAACCCGTTGCCACTGAGTCGATGCTGATTCATAGCGACTCTACAAAACAGAATAGAACCACCCCATAGGGTTTCCAAGGCTGTAAATCTTTACAGAATCAGACTGCCACATCTTTCTCCCATGGAGTGACCAGCGTGTCCAAACTGCCAACTTTTCAGTTAGCAGCCAAGTGCTTAACCACTGACCCACCAGGGCTCCTTTAAAAGGGCATAAAATCCAAACCCATTGCCATCAAGTCGATTACGACTCATAGTGACCCTACAGGACAGAGTAGAACTGCCCTATAGGGTTTCCAAGGAAACGCTGATGGATTCAAACGGCTGATCTTTTGGTTAGCAGTTGACCTCTTAAACCACTGTGCTATCAGAGCTCCTTAAAAGGGCATAGAGCCAATTGGAAAAATAATTCTATTATGAAAACATTCTGCATCCCACTTTGAAATGTGGCGTCTGGGGTCTTAAATGCTAACAAGCAGCCATCTAAGATGCATCAATTGGTCTCAACCCACCTGGATCAAAGGAGAATGAAGAACACCAAGGTCACACGATAACTATGAGCCCAAGAGACAGAAAGGGCCACATGAACCAGAGACTTACATCATCCTGAGACCAGAAGAACTAGTTGGTGCCTGGCCACAATCGATGACTGCCCTGACAAGGAGCACAACAGGGAACCCCTGAGGGAGCAGGAGATCAGTGGGGTGCAGACCCCAAATTCTCACAAAAAGACCATACTTAATGGTCTGTCTGAGACTAGAAGAATCCTGGCAGTCATGGTCCCCAAACCTTCTGTTGGCCCAGGACAGGAACCATTCCCGAAGACAACTCATCAGACATGAAAGGGACTGGACAGTGGGTAGGAGAGAGATGCTGATGAAGAGTGAGCTATTTGTATCAGGTGGACACTTGAGACTGTGTTGGCATCTCCTGTCTGGAGGGGGGATGGGAGAATAGAGAGAGTTGGAAGCTGGCAAAATTGTCACGAGAGACTGGAAGGGCTGACTCATTAGGGGGAGAGCAAGTGGGAGTACGGAGTAAGGTGTATATAAACTTATATGTGACAGTTTGACTTGATTTGTAAACGTTCACTTGAAGCTCAAAAAAAGTTAATTAAAAAAAAAAAGGGGGGCATAGAGCCCTGAAAACTATGTACAAAATCATATTTGAAGAGGATGTGTGGGTAGATTATTTTTTTCATAGCTTTCATTAGATTCTCAAGCATCTAACAACCAAAATGGTTAACAACTCTCTTCTACAGCCACCAGCACTTAGAAGACAACTGGACGGAATTTGGTCTTCTATCACACTAAGGCAAAATACTCAATATTGCATTATTTTGGTCCATCAGTGACACACGAAAATTATAAAGACTTCATAGCAGTCAACCTGGTTTATGACTATTTGACATGTCAGTCCCAGGCAATGTATACAGCAGCGCCTCATTGAAAGTTGACTTAAAACATGAAGAACAAGTAATCACTGCAAGAGACTGTGGTCACCATTACCAGGGAAGCAACAGTTTTCCTTTCTTTCTAGAAAGCCAATAATCGGCTCTAAGCTGGTCTCAGCATGCACTCTAAGGCTGTTATCTCTTTGCCTAGGGGATACGCATTACCATGAGCATTCTGTATCCTGAAGATGACCATGAAAACCCCCCAAATGCACTCTCAAACAGAAGCTAGCAGGGGTTTTTTCCACCCAATTACAAATGCAATGATCGTCAATTTTTTTTAATACAGAAATATTTGTCATAGGAAATGAGAGTCCTTTATAATCTCATCCTCTGGAGATAATCACAGGTAACAATTCAGTACCTATTTTTACAAAATTGCTTCCATATACATATTTACATGCGCATAGATATAAATGTGTATGTGTGTAATTTTTATATAAATGGGGTCATACTCTACGTACCACATGTGTTGCTGGGTGGCGTCGAGTTGATTCTGACTCACAGTTACCCCATGTGACACAGTAGAACTGCCCGCTAGGGTTTTCTTGGCTGTAATATTTAGAGAAGCTGATCACCAGCTCTTTCACCTGTGGAGTAACTGTGTGGGTTTGAAACACCAACTTTCAGTTAGCAAGAGAGTGCTTAACCATTGCACCACCAGAGCTCCTACATAACTCACTACAGCTTGTTTTTTTGCCACTTAATGAGATATGTTGTATTTCTTTTAGCTCAGTTCTTACAAACAAGGCTGCCACATATGGTTGCATGCTGTACAACCAGTTGATCTGCTTCATTCTTTCCCATTCCACTGATAGGCATTCTGTAGTTGATTTATTCAAATTCCCACTTTGAGATATGTTTATCTGTCTGTCACTACAAACTACAATATTTATACATATATTTGTACTCTTGTGAGAGTATTTCTGTTAGATTCCTAAAAACGGGATTCATTGGTCAAATGATTTCTTAATAGCTGTTTACTAATTTCCCTAAAAATCAAATATCTCTACTGATTTAAGATACCAACTAACAAGTTAAGAGAATGCCTATTTCCCTGTTCCCTAGCCCATACTGAAAATTATATATACTTTTAATACATGGAAACCTGACAGTTAAAAATAATATCTAACTTTTTTTATTGGAAAATGTACAAATGTACATATAGCTCCCATACATAACAACAAAAGGAGCCCTAGTGGCACCATGGTCAAAAGCTTGGCTGTTAACCAAAAGTCGAGCAGTTCAAATCCACCAGCTGCTCCTTGGAAACCATATGGGGCAGTTGTACTCTGTCCTGCAGGGTGTCTATGAGTCAGAAATGACTTGACAGCAATGGGTTTGGGTTTTGGGTTATAACAATTAAAAAGGGTCGTTGTGTCCCTAATCAGAATGATTAGAAACTTTTGTTGTCAAGTATTAAATTCTTGTTAATCTAGTGGGATAATACACTCATCATTAGTATGACACACTGTCACACAGAAAGAAACAATGGGCAGTCATGAGCAGTTATCAGGGCCACTGCAAACAGCTGCACTAGCTGTGCACACACAACTCCAGGAGCACCATTTATCTAGGAAAATTCTATGTATTATAATAATATTGTTTGTGCATGGGGTCACCATGAGTCAGGGGCCAACTCAATGGCAGCTAACAAGGCTATATAAATAAGAGTACAGCCAGTACAGCCATATACAGTGATGCTATAAGAAGCTGCTGTATTGAGAATCCAGAACAACGTCCTCTTTAAATAAAAGTCTTAGAGTGTAAAGTCAAAACTTATTTTTTTCTTAGTTCCACAGAGTCAACTCCCACCATAGGCCCAACAAATCACACCAGGTTGCATGTGATGTCAACTCAGTAAAAGTTGGACAAATGAATCTTTGTAAGACACTATTCATTATTATCTAAAACATCTTTGTCCCATTTGTTCACCCAAAGGGCATAACATTAAAACGGCATGATCCCTTGTGACGTACAAAAGTAGTTATTAATTTGCACTCATTATCTAAAGATGTTTGCCAGTAGCCTTTGGATATGTCTCTAGTGTGCACATATGGTGCTTGACAGAAAAGATCCAGGGAGTTGTCAATGACTACAGGTGACACCATTTAATCAGAACAACTCATCTATAGATGGAGTTTACTCAGGGCTTCAGATGCAATTATCCAGCTGGCAAAACTGACAGCCTAGAAGTGGAGCTTTCAATTATCTATTTCAGTAAACATTCTATCCTACCTTACCCTGGCATTTCTGAAATGCTATCATTCAGGCCAGATTATGTACATGGTCTAGACAGGTATAATAGTGTGGTGTCTCGTATGAGAGTGACTACCCAAAGAATGAATGCATGTTCATTTTTCTTATTTTGCTTTATTATACATATCTGGTTGGCATCTATGCTGACCCTGTTTTCTGGAACCTTAGTTTATATTTTGCATCAATCTGGAGGACTTCATTGTCTCACTACCACCTTGATTCACAAAAGCAAAACCCATTTGCTTCAAGATCAGTCTGTATTTCTAACAGGTTTTGCATTCCCAGTGTTGCTATTTCTTTTATCCCCCCTTCTGTTATTTCTTCTTTGTGATAGAATATTTGGTATTGATCTGTAAAATAGTGTAGCAAGAACTCAATTTTTCAAGGACTGCCCAAACAGGTTGGATTAAACCTTGCAATTAGCCCACAATTTGCATCTCACAACAGGAAATTCACTGCTGCAACCGCAACTTCAGTGGACTCAGGAGACTAAGCTATTGTTGAAGTAATTCCTGTAAAAAGTCATATATTTAAACCCTTCAATTTTTTTTGACAGCCTCTCAGAAATGAGTGATACAGTTGCTCCAGTGTCCAAAAAAGCAATAATGTCCATACCACTTTTCTTTATTGGCAGGGTAGAATATCATTATCCCATTCATCACAGACTATTCTGGTTATAAAGTATGTTTCTTGACATTTGAGAGACCTTTTTCTTTCACTGTCTTGAAAAGGCTGAAGGTCTCCTGCACTGGGTGTCAGTCCAGGTAGTTTCCTTGTAATATGTTAACTTCTTTAGTTTCTCCTGAACAATGGTGACATTTAGCAATTCCCACTGAATCCCATTCTCTGAAGAGCAGAGAAAGAGGAGGCTAGTTTAAGAGTCCCACTTCTTTTCAACTGGGAGCCACTCCTTGGTCCTCCCAGTAGCAAGGTATGGATCTAGACGTCAAATATACAGGCCTTCATGAGCCAAGAGTAATGTACATATGAGTAGAACAGGTGGAAGACAAAAGGAAGGAGGAGGATCTGTGAACCAGACTATGAAAACCTCCCCTGAAGGCCTTAAAACTCAATTTTACAAAATAGTGCTGGCCAAACCAAACAAGTGAACAGTCAGATTCAGCCTTCTGGTGGCCATTTTAAGGCTCTAGAATAGGTGAGTTCCTTAAATCTTTGCTTTTACAGTGAGCATGCCCTATGGATTCCACAGTTGCCAAAGCACAGTGTGGTTTGTTTCCAGTGCCTATATTTCTGTCTTCTTGCCAACTCCAACCCATTGATATTGGCTCAACTCAAGATATTGATATCCTTTGATCATCACACCCCTTGAGTCCCAATAATTCAGGGTTGGCCCAAGAGTGAGGAAGCAGAATAGGCTTCTCCATCTGCATCTTAGGCAACCTGGATCCAAACCAAAAATTCAGTCGGAACATGTTTATGACCATGCTCCTTATTTTCATTTAACTTTTTGGTACAGACTTCTCATACTTTCTGAGTGAAAGCTGCTTGTGGAAATTGGGAGTCTACCCCTGCCAACCTATTTGGTTTCAAATTTCCTCTATTTAATTCTCCTTAGGCACAGGCAGGAGGAAGAGAGGGAGGGAAGGGAAATAGAGGATGGGATGGGAAGAGAGAAACAGGGAGAGTCCAAATCAAGCATGTCATTTGATTACTGTGTCAGTCCTCTGCTGTTGCTCCACAGTCGAATAAACATTAGTGGCCCGGAGTTACTCAGCTGAGCAGTATGTTACTCTTACCGTTATCTAGGGGAGGATTTGTCAGATTCATAAATTGTTCTATCACTGAACAGGGAAAGGCAGGCAGAAGAAAAAAGAAACTTCAGAGTTCCTTTGTCTCTTATTTATGATTTTTATTATAAATCTTTTTTCTTATATACAGAGCAAAAGCAGGCTTGCGCACTTAGTTTTAAACCATTCCCAGCTATGATATATAAATGCAGCACCTTTGTAATCTCCTGATGGAATACTAAATACAGACTCATCTTTCAGGGCCAAAAGGTTAGAAAAGGCCCTCCAGGGAGCATGATGGCTTATTTCCAGCCCCCTGAAATTTAGGTCCTATGCTGATTGGGGTTTCATTGACGAGACTACTTCCTCTATGTAAGGCCAATTTTCTTAAAATACTCAGATAAGAAGAGGCAGCCTCCTAGATAACGGCATGATTTTGTTTTGGCTCCCCCAACATCAAAGTTAAACTAACAAAATTTTTCAACTCTAAATTATTCCTGAGGAAAGATAACAAATGCCCTGAAATGATCACTTATGGAAAAACAAAGCGTAACAAAACCCCTCTCATATCTAATTAGCCAGAGTCGAAGCTCACCTACTACTAACAGACTAGCCTTTTGTTAATTACCCAAGTATATAGTTTTCAAGGATAGGGCTGTGCTTTTTATACTATTAACTTTCAATGAATTCTAAACTTTTTAAAAAATTATTTTAATTACAAGCATAGTTGGACCAGTAGAAAACAAATGGAATGCCTTGGTTTCACAAATAGGGGTGTCTGAGTAAATCCTGGCCCTGCTGCTGACAGACTAACACAGTGGAAGAAGCTTGAATTCCTGAGATCTTTGCTCAGAGGACAGCCACCTGCCCAGAGACATCTGTATCTGGCTCTGAGTAAGCAAGAAATAAACCTTCCCATGTTAAGTCAGTGAGAGTTCCAAAGTTTTTTTTGGTTTCTACAGCAGAACCTAGTACACCCTGACTAATACATTAGTTTAACCAGTTCAAGCATTTTATTTTTTAAGTTACTATGAAAGGAGCCCTGATGGCTCACTGTTAGCTGACCAGTTGCTAACCACTCGGTTAGCAGTTCAAAGCCACCCAGCAGCTCTGCAAGAGAAAAGACCTGGCAATCTGCTGCCATAGAGATTACAATCTAGAAAACCCTATGGTGCAGTTCTACTCTGTCACATGGGGTCACTATGAGTTGGAAGTGATTTGACGGCACCCAACAACAACAAGTGAAAAATAACATGTTATTATGAAATATTTAAAGTATTCAAAAAGTAATTATAGAATAACTATAAAAACGTCATGGCGGCAGTGTCTGACCTCCTCCAACCCCACAAGGGTGAAGGAGAACCAAGATCAACAGCACAAGGCTGGTTACCATGAGGTGGAGGTCAGACAAGCCTCCTCTCTCCACCATCTTTACTAATTCTGACACCAACTATCCCTCACACAGCATCTCTACTTCCCTGCTGGGTTTGATAATTCATTGCAATGACTATATAGAACTCACAGACCATACTCACAATTATGGAGTTTATTAGGGAAGTAACAGTTATAATTTAGGCTCAGGAACACTCGATGTACAGTTCTTCCATCAGGACAGCTTCTTCCCAACTGTGCTCAGAGGCATGCCTCTTCCTGACCCTAGGCCTCTCCCCAAAGGCACCCAGCTTTCTCTCTCCGTGGACCAGGAAGGTTACCGCACTGCTGGCTCTCTTTTAAGGCAAAATTGACCAAACTCCTTGGTGCGCTGCTATTACCATATCACACAGTCTCACCTAATGCCCTGGATGGGAGTTATAAGACCATGGCTAGAAAGGCCACACGAAAGTAATCAATTACACCACCATAACACAAAGACCAACAAGCTGGAGAGATAAAGCATTGCCAATACAGTTGAAATATTCTGTGTAACCCTTCCTAATACTATACTGTGTGTGACTATGGGTGACAATCCCAGGAAAGAGATGCAGATCGTAAGGCAGGGCATCAATGCCATGTGCACTAGAATGCATATCAAAATACAATACTTGACTTCTACCAGCAGTGGATAAACGCAAGGGCTGAGTTAAAAGCAGAACTACAAGGTTTCATTCTTTGGTCTAGAAGATGGCAGAAGCTCCCTGACACAGATGTAGACTGGACTGCCCTACAAAATACTATAATTTACGTAAAACCAATGGGAAGTATCCTCTCCTTGTCTTTCCAAGCCACCTCCATTAGCAAAAGGGCAGTAAGCAGTCTAATGCCTGAGTATCTTATTAATCACATCCATTGAAGAGTTAACAATCTACAATCTCCTTTGCGGGGTCAGAGTTGAACCTTACTTCTGAAATGGAACTGGAGGGGAAGAAACTCAACATAGGGAATGAAATCAAGGATAACAGCTTCCTCTAGGTTTGGCAAATTTCATTTGAAGAGCATGTTTATAAAGGGAAGTCTACGTGGATCCTTGAGCACTGTCATGGGAAGTAAAAAGAGGCCCTGAGCTCAGCCATGCAAAGAGCAGAAATTAACAGGTATGAGAAGGGGGTCTGGAGTGTGAGATCTGAAAGATACACAGCTTTACTTTACCAACGTTATTAAGAATCAAGAAAGAGAAGGAACTATCTTATTACTATTATCATGATAATCACATTTGCAGACGACACTAAACTGGGAGGTGTTCCTAATAGCAGTTGAAGACTGGCACACAATACCAAGCTATGTGTGGATGTTAGCAATAGATGTCAAAAGTTACACAATAAGGCACCGGTTGGAAAAATGCAGATCATCTATCTGGAGATGAATAAATGTAAAGATGGAATTTAACTTGAAGGGGATTCCTACACGGCAGTAAAAGAGAAAGCAACAAAACAGGGAGCTAGTGGTAAAGAGCAATCAGGAGGTAAGGCAAACACTGCAGTTCAGCAATTCTCTGAGCTAGTAAAACTCTCAGCCAAGCACACAGGGGCATCCCAAACCATGGCTAAGAGAGTCTGTCTCTGTGTGTCAGCAGTGAGACCAGACTTGGAACACTGCAGGCAATTAGAGGTAATGTGATGCTTCAATGGGAATTTAGAAAAGAAAAGAAAAACAAATCAAGGGGAGTGAAATATGAGGACAGGCATAGGCGATAAAACGAACATAATTTGACTAAATAACAACCTAGGGGACCATGATAACCATCTACAGAGTGTAAAAATCCAAAATGGGGCCTAGAGGTCTACTGGCCTGGGTGTTCGTCGTTCTTAGAAATATCTATAGTTGCATCCATTAGAAACTCAATAGGAAGGCATCGTTTTGCATCTATCTAAATGAAGCACAGGAGCTCTGTTGCAGCTAATAAACAGACTTTTCCCAGAATCTATGTATGCCTCAAAACCATTTTTCAAAATTTGTGGACAGAGGACCACTGAGAGGAACTTAGAAGCTATGGCAGGAAGGTCCTCAAATCCATGTGCACAAAGTCATTCATTCAGGTATTTAACGCACATTTGTTAATACTCTATGCCCATACTGTACTTGGCACTGAATGCAATGTTCTGAATAAATAATACTTGACTAATAGTTATAAAGTTATAAAGTAGATTACAGCTAGAAAGGGGAAAAATAGGTTATAATGGAAAATCATTGAATGGTTTTAAGTAATAGAAGAAAAAAAAAAAAGCCCGATTCCCATCGAGCCAGTTCTGACTCACAGCAACCCTATAGTACAGAGTAGAACTGCCCCATAGGGTTTCCAAGGAGCACCTGATGGATTTGAACTGCTGTCCTTTCGGTTGGCAGCTGAGCTCATATCCACTGAACCAGCAGGGCATAATAGGATAGGATGTCATAATTTGTTCTATTTAAAAAATACACATATGTACTCTTGATCAGTAGGTAACATTGCATATCAGCTTTCAGAATGTCTGTCCTTATACCTACAAAAATTGGAAACTAATGCCTAACTACATAGGTATAGAGAGATTTAAAATAATTATCTTACCATAAAAGGTATATTTTTGTAGCCTATTCTTCTCACGCCCAAAACAGGAAGTTAGGAGTCCTGAGATAAAGATAAAGATTGAATTTTCTTCCGAGATTTCTGGCTTCTTACTGCCATGGTCTCAGGTACAAACACCTTCACGTAACTTTTCAACCCTTCTCACACCTGGCCTCATTTGTATTAGAGATGCCTGTAACTGTGTCTATCCAGCCACTACCCCTGAAGTTTAACAGCAGTTGGACCTGCGGAGGGTACCGCTTTGTCTTTTGAAACTGGGATCCTGAGGAACTGGGTGGTTAAGACACTGGGAACAATGTGAAAAGTCAAGGCCACCATGATCAAAATGATCAACAACTGTAAGTAGAGAAAAAAGGGAAGGAGGATGGAACAGGGACTCACAGAAAAACCATGAGTGAGTCCATGTGGACCTTGATACATGGGAATAATCCTAATTCCTGAGTGTAATTAATTAAATTGTGTCCCTCCAAAATAATAAAAAAAAAACAAAAAACCAACTCTTTGCTGTTGAGTCAATTCCAACTCATAGTGACCCTACAGACAGAGTAGAATTGCCCCATAGGGTTTCCAAGGAGCAGCTAGTGGATTTGAACTGCCAACCTTTTGGTTAGCAGCCATAGCTCTTAACAACTATGCCACCAAGATTTCTTCCCCTAGGGCCAGCACCCTGAATTTGGACTTCTAGCCAATTTCTATTTGTTAAAGCAACCCATGTGTGGTATTTCTGTTATACCAGCACTATATAACTAAGATATAACTAAGATGGAGTTTGGTAAGGGAAGATTGAGGTACTGCTCTAGCAGGTACCTAAATGTGGAGCTGTTTTGGAATTGGGTAATGGGTAGAGGCTGGACAGGTTTTAAGCTTAGATCGCCTTGAAGAGCCTGTTGGTAGAATTATGGACACCAAAGGCAATTTTGGTGAGGGCTCAGAAGGAAGTGAGGGGAGCTATAAAGTCCCTGTTGTCTTAGAGAACACATACGGCACTGGCAACAGATTGTTGCTAGAAATGTGGGTGTTAAACGCACCTCTGGTGGGCTTTAAAAGAAAATGGTGAACCTGTGATTGGACAATGTGATTTGAACAATGAATTATGTTCAAATGTTTGGTGGAAGGTAGAACTCGTAAGTGACAAACTTGGATATCTGGCTGAGGAGATTTCTAAGCAAGATCTTAAAAGGGCTGTGTGGTTTCTCCTTGCTGCAATAGTAAAATGTGAGAGGAAAGACTTAAAAATGAGCTGTGCAAAATGAAAACAAAACTTAAAAGATTTGGAAAACTCTACTGTACAAACTAAGGACACATGTCCCAGAATCTTCACCAAGAAGGTGGCTATACAATCTTCTGTTAAAGAGATTAAGCCTGGGACTGATGGACCTAACCAACTACCACAGCAGAAAACCCATCAGCTCAGACTGAAGGGACAAAGAACAAAAGGAAAAAAGTCTGCCTCTTGGAGTTCTACAGGCAGGAAACAGGCCAAAGGAGCTAAATCTGTTGTCCTCCAAGAAAATAAAGGACCACACCTGGACTTGGAGATCAGCAGAACTGTTGGAAGAAGTATGGGAAACAGGGCTTTCTCAGTTTCAAGGAGTTGGGCCATGGTCTTCTGGATCTCAAAGGGTGGGCCTACAGCCTCCTACGTTTCAAAGAGTCAGGTCTTCACCAACTTGGTTCCAGAGTGTGGAGCTGCCTTTAAGGTGTGCCGGGGGATGAGACTGCCACCTAAAGCTGAGGGGGCAGGGCTGCCATGCCCAAGGGTCAGAAAAATGGGGCCTGCTTGGGCCAAGAATGCAGGGTTGCCACTCAGATGGCTTAGGAGAATGGGGAGGACCAAAGCCAAAGGAGCGGAGTTGCCATCTCTGTGGGCCTGGAAGACAGCACTAAAGCCCAGAGTTGAGGGGCCTCCACCCAGAATCCAGGGGCGTGGCCAACACCCAGTGTCTGCAGGGCAGGGCCGTTGCCCAGATAGTCTCAGAGAACATAAGATTATTTTCAAGACTTGAGAGCTAATGTAAATTGTTCTCCTAGGTTTTGGACTTTCTCAATGCCTATTATCCCTTCTTTTCCTCCAGTTTTTCCCATTTGTAATAGAAATGCCTAACTTGTGCGTGTTCTATCATCATACTTTGCAAGTAGATAACTTGTATTCTAGATTTCACAGGTTTATAGATGAAGAGGAATTTTGTCCTAGGATGGAATAAAGTCTCACCCATATTTGATTTAGATGATTCAGAAGATGAGATTTTGGACTTGTAGTTGATTTAAGGCTTTTGGGATAATGTGATAGGGTGAGTGTGCTTTGTATGTGACAAGGACATGAGTTTTGAGAGGCCAAAGGACAGAATGTGGTGGATTGAATTGTGTGCCCCCAAAATATGTGTTGTAAATCCTAATCTCTAAACCTGTGGTTACAATCCCATTTGAGAATAGGTAGTCTTTATTATGTTAATGAGACAAGATTAGTATAGGGTGTGTTTTAAGTCAATCTCTTTTGAGAGATAAAAGGGATTAAACAAGCCAGAGATGGGGGAAGAGAGAGGCCAAGCCACATGAAGATTACCCAAGAACAGAAGCCTAGAAGAGACAAGGACCTTCCTCCAGAGTCAAGAGAGAAAGCCTTTCCCTAGGGCTGACACCTTGAATTTGGACTTCTAGCCTGCTAAATTGTTAGAAAATAAATTTGTGTTTGTTAAAGTCACCCATCTGTGGTATTTCTGTTATAGCAGCTCTAAATAACAAAAGACACTGAGCTTTAAGTTTCTAAATCCCACTTGCCTGAGGCTGAGTTATATTTCTTGTGCTTAAACTCCATGGCTTGTATCAACCTCCTTTTTGATTTAAGCCAACGTGAGAGGGTTTCTATTCCTTGTACTTAAAAATCCCTTGACCAGGACACCTACTTAGTACTGGCCTTTTGGCAGTAAAACATAGAAACCCACCTCAACTATCTGAAAATGGATTGGCTTATGCAATCAGAAAGTCCAAGAACAAAATTTCCTTCATACATGGTTGGGTTTCGGTTCTTTTAACAGTGATATCCAGACTCATTCTCTCTGTCTCTGTTTTCTCTCTTTTTCTCCACCCTCTTTTCACTATGTGTAGGCTTTATTCTCAGATGGACTTTCTCTAACTGGTAGTCCCCAACAGCTCCAAACCTCATCTTCTTTGCAACAATCAAGCCCAGCAGAAAAAGACTGCAGAACTGAGTCACATTGGCCAAGTCTGGGCCATATGCCAACTCTTGAACCAACCACTATGACCAATTGGACAAAACACCATGATTGGACAAGTATGGGTCATAGTCCATCCCTGAAGCCAGTGGGAGGCAATCAACATCATTCAAATCATAGAGACTGAGGGGGAAGAGTTGTTTCCTAGAGGAAGATTGAGAACAAGGGGAAATGGATGATGCTGGAAAGGCAAAAGTAACCAAGGTCCACTACTCCACTCCAAGCTCATCTCCCACTACTCCTCTATGTGGACACATTTTTTTTTTTTTTTTTATTGTACTTTAGGTGAAAGTTTACAGCTCTAAAATTTACACACATTTTGTTTCATGACATTGGTTGCAATCCAAGCAATGTGACAGTACTCTCCCCCATTCTATACCAGGTTTCCCCTGTCCATTTGTCCAGTTCTCTTGTCCCTTCCTGACTTCTTAACTTGCTTTTGGGCAGGAATTGCCCATTTGGTCTCATATATTTGACTGGACTAAGAAGCACATTCCTTACCTGTGTTATTGTTTTGTAGGCCTGTCTAATCTTTGTTTGAAAAGTAGGCTTTGGCAGTAGCTTCAGTTCTGAGTTAGCAGGCTGTCCTGGGGCCATAGTCTTGGGAGTTCTTCCAATCTCTGTCAGACCAGTAAGCCTGGACTTTTTTTGTGAATTTGAATTTTGTTCTATGTTTTTCTCTTGTTCTGTCCAGGACTCTCTATTGTGATCCCTGTCAGAGAAGTCGGTGGTGATAGTCAGGCACCATCTAGTTCTGTGCTCAGGTTGGTGCAGGCTGTGGTTCATGTGGTCCTTTAGTCTTGTGGGCTGATATTTTTCTCATATCTTTGGTTTTCTTCATTCTCATTTGCTCCGGACAGGATGGGACCAATAGACATAACTTAGATGGCCACTTGAAAGCTTTTAAGAACCTAGACTCTAGTGACCAAAGTAGGACGTAGAAATTTTTCTTTATGGGCTATGTTACACAATTGACCTAGATGTCCTCTGAGACTATGGTGCCCAGCCCATCAGCCCAGCTATTCAGTCCCACAAATTGTTTGGATGTGTCTAGGAAACTTCTATGACCTTCCCTTGATAAAGTTGTGATGACTTCACCTAATTATGTGTTGTCTTTCCCATCACCAAAGTTGACACTTGTCTACTATCTAGTTAGTAATCCCCCCATCCCTCTCCACCCTCATAACCACCAAAGAATGTTTTTTTCTGTGTGTAAATCTTTTCTTGAGTTCTTATAATTGTGATCTCAAGCAATATTTGTCCTTTTGTGACTGACTTATTTCACTCAGCATAATGCCCTCCAGAGTCATCCATATTGTGAGATGTTTTGTGGATTCCTCATTGTTCTTTATTGTTATGTAGTATTCCACTGTAAGTATGTGCCATAATTTGTTTATCCATTCATCTGTTGATGGGCATTTAGGTTGTTTCCATCTTTTTGCTATTGTGAATAGCGTAGCAATGAACTCGGGGGTGTATATGTCTACTCGCATGATAGCTCTTATTTCTCTAGGACATACTTCTAGGAGTGGGATTGCTGGATCATATGGTATTTCTATTTCCAGCTTTTTAAGGAGGTTTCATATCGATTTTCATAGTGGTCGTACCAGTTTACATTTAAGAGTTCCAAGCTCCCCACAACCTCTCCAACATTTATTATTTTCTCTCTTTTTTTTTTTTTATCAGTACCAGTATTGTCAGCTAAGATGGTATCTCATTGTAGTTTTGATTTGCATCTCCCTAATGGCTAATATCACGAGCATTTCTTCATGTGTCTGATAGCCACTTGAGTGTCTTCTTTGCTGAAGTCAATGTGGACACTTTTGAAGGCTAGGTAAATCTCCTCACATCCCCACTAACATAAGCTCATTCCTATTTCTGCCTATTCTGAAAATTTTATATCTCATTTATCCTTTAAAGTTCAATTCAAGTCCTAACTTCTCCATAAAATTTTTTCTTATTCCAGCTAGCCGTCACTGGTTTCTTCCTTCTCTCATTCTCCACAGCACATGCAGCTGCACGGAACCTCCAATAATAGGAAATAACGTGTGTGGAACTTTGCAGAGATCTATCAGTTGATCAATCTATCTAATCTCATTCAATTTTATACTGTCTTGGACTGCTCCCCCAAATATTTCATGTACTTTTTCTTTTTCCAACCACATTGTGAACTCCTTTAGAACTGAGACCCTGTGTATTCTGCATACAGTTAAGCTCTTAGTAAGTACCTCAAAACTTATTGATTCATAGATATATTGATCAGTTACAGAACCCAGCTACCATTATATCAACCCAGCTACAAGTGTTTCCATTTAAAAAACTGCTAGAGCTTAATCTATTTTATTTCTTAAAGTCTTTCCCCTTAGGGTGTACTGTAGGCCTATTAAAATATGCTATCAGCCCAAAACCATTTTCCTTTATAATGGAAAAGGGGAGCGAAGGAGGCAAGAGAATTCTGTACTAAAACCAAGTTTTCACTCTTGGTAGAGTTTGCATGTTTTATGCCCCAATGGCCACAGGCCATTATTACTGAGCAGACATCTCCCTGGTGCCCTTGAGAACCATCTCAGATACTAGTACCCTGTGGTTTATCATTCTCTTTTGGCAGACCTTGCTGCACCAGGTGTCACCCACTCCCCTATGCACCAAAATCTTGTTTGCAATAAGACAGATATATCTTATGAAACAAGCAAATGTTTCCTAGATCTGAGGTCTGTGCTCATGTGAGAGGCTGCTTTGCTTTTCAAACTTTCACTTCTTGTTAATTTTGGCTTTATGAAGCAGAATATGCCCTCTTTCAAGGATGAGGGAAACTTGATATCAGAAGAAAAAGTAAAAGTGAGAGGGAGCAGTGACAGTGTTTCTGAAAATTAGGTAACACATGTAATCTACTTAAGAAAATCTTCACCTGGGTCTTTTCTTTCTGTAGCTCTGAGCTCCTAGACAAATTTAGTAGACTTCTCAGAACTCCAGTTTCCCTTCCAAAATAACCAGGAGTTTAGACTAGATGAGGATAATAATAATGATGTTATTGTTATTATTATATTGTTTATAACTTGTATTGAATGTTTACTATGTAGAAACTTCATATATACAATTTTATTTAATCATTAAAATACCTTTATGAAGTATATTATCATCTTCATTTTGCATATGAGGAAACTGAAATCCAGAAAGTTGAAGTAACTCATCCATAGTAACACAACTACTAAGTCACGGTTAGCATCCAGCAAACCAGACTCCCCACCACCCGTCTGTCAGTTTGTGGTACTATAGTGCCTTGCATGTTGCTATGATGCTGGAAGCTATGTCATGTGTATTTCACATACCATCAGGGTCACCTGTGGTGGACAGATTTTTCAGAGCTTCCAGACTAAGATAGACTAGGAAGAAAGGCCTGGTGATCTGCTTTTGAAAAATTAGCCAGTGAAAACCCTATGGATCACAAGAGAATATAGTCCCATATATTGCTGGAAAATGAGCCCCCTGGTTTGGAAGGCACTCAGATACACAGTGGGTGCACCAATGGATTTAAGCATACCTATGATCATGAAGATAGTATAGGGCCGGGTGATGTTTGATTTTGTTGTACACATGTCACTATGAATCGAGTCAACTTGACAGCAATTAACGACAATCAGACTCCGATCCCACTTGCTGAACCATTCTTCTATACTGCCTGATCAATCTCTAAGTCCCCTTTCTACTCAAATATACTATGTTATTTTCCAGTATTTCTCCCTTTCACCAACCAAAGTCCAATGTCTAAGACCCTGGTCTATTTAAGTTGTAAAAAACGATGTGTATAAATTAGAATTGTAGAAAAGGGAGTAAAGGAGAAAAAAAGGTAGGAAAATTCTGGAGCTCAAACACCCTAATGGTTTCAGAAACTCTGTAATCCATTCTACTAACCCAGTTTTAATTATATCAGTAAGTAGATAGGGCCTGGACGATTTTTCAAGACAGAGCATAATGTGCGAGTAATTCTTTATGCTGCTTCTTCTTTTAAAAAATACTACAAGAACTTCTGGAACTTATTGGTATAAACAAATCAAACCATTTAATTTCTTTCTAGTAATGCAGTATCCTTATAACAAGATTTAGAGGGTTAGTCTGCAAAAGGCAAGGAATTCAGCCGTCAGGTACTAGAAATTGTCCTGATGGCTCACAGCCTGCCCGAGCCCCTGACTTCAGTCAAAGGCGAAGAATCAAACCCCTCACGAAGAAGAGTAGGGGCTTGGCACTCAGCTGTTTATCAAAATGTGGCACAGCATCCCCCACCTATGACATCAGAAAGAGAGGAATCCATAAATCAGAAACAATGTTATTTTGTTTTAAATCAAGAAAGAAAGACCTACTGGTAGCTGACAAGCCACCTCATCATAAAAATTATGGCAGAATCTGTCACCAGTGATGGTTCCCACCCTGATGGCAGGATGAAATTGGCCAGCTCCTGTTGGGTCCTGTTAGCACACACCAAGATGAACTTCTGACCACTGTCCACTGCTTTAGACGAGCTCTCCGGCAACTAAAATTAGATCAGCTTCTATTCTAAGCCCGGAGCTCCTTCGTGGCTTACCTTTCTTTTGTAAGAGTCTGTGATGGTGGCTTGTTTGATTTAAAGAAAATCAATGAAGAGTTACATGAGAAGGAAGGAAACAGAAGACCAGGTATTCCCAGGTTAAGATCAAAGTCCACATAAAGGGCACCGCACACATACTCTCTCACTCACTCTTTCTCTTTCCCTCAAAGCAAAGAGAATGAGAGGCCTTTGAGGTAATGTGGAAACTGTTTTGTTGGAGGAGTAGCATTTTCCTCATCTTTAGAGAATAATCTGATAGGCCTAATCCGGTAAAAATTGCAATCACCCTTCAAGGGATGACTGACATAGACTGGAACAAAAGGGAAAATATGTGATCACAAACTGGGGCTCTCGGTCCTTGAAAGGCTCTGCTCTTTCACTCTGGAATGCCCTATATTCATACAATATGGATTTACTTCTGCCCTCTTCCTTTCTCTGGCAATAACAGGGCAGGGAGAGTGCAGGACATGAAAAATATACAAGAGGATGGCTCCACCCTCATTACATTCCTTTGCTAGTTAGGGAAACCGAGCCTACCTTGGCCTCTGACCAGGTATGAGCCCCGTGACTGCACGGTTAGGTTAGCTACATCTGAAAGGTTTTCACAGACATGGTGACATTCCTAGCTAAGGCTGGGCCCTGAAATCCCACCCACTCCTCTGTGCTACATCAGAACCCCTCTTCTCCCCCAGAGCACTTTCAGGAGCCCTCAAACCCCTATTGTGGGTATTATTTATGAGCTTGGTGCCTTTTCTTTTCAGGGTGTTGGTCCATAATAGTGTCGTCTATTTTATTTACGACACAAGGAATAACTTAAGCCACATTAGGAACCTCAACATTATAGGGACTTTAGAGAGCTACATTTTTCTAGTTACGATTAAACTACTGCAGTGATAAATCCAATCGTAAGAGTACAAGAGGGAATCCACAGGACAGGTGTTACCCATTAGTCACCATAAGGAAATTCAGGAACAAATGCTGGCTTACAGATGCTTCAGTGTCTCTTCCTAACAGCAGTGGTGGAAATCCGAAATGGGGAGGGGGTGGGGGTTCTGGAGTTCCCGGGTGATACAAATGGTTAACACGCTCATCTGTTAACTGAAAAGTTGGAGATTCAAGTCTATCTAGAGATGCCTCAGAAGACATCCCTGGCAATCTACTTCCCAAAAATCACCACTGAAAACCCTTTGGAGCACAGTTCTTCTCTGCCACACATGGGAGCGGACTGGAAGGCAACTGATTAGGGACGTTCCGAAAGCCAGTAACGAGAAAAGATGAGTAAGATGGGGTGGTGACAGAGACAATGACAGTGTGCAATGTACAGGGGACAGAAAAACAAAGTGCTGGATGTTGTTGTTAGGTGTTGTTGAGTTGCTTCCAACTCATAACAACCCTATGTACAACAGAACGAAACACTGCCTGGTCCTGCACCATCCTCACAATCATTGTTATGCTTCAGCCCATTGTTGCAACTACTATGTCACCCCATCTCACTGAGGGTCTTCCTCTTTTTCACTGACCCTTTACTAACTATAGTGTCCTTCTCCAGGAACTGATCCCTCTTAATAACATGTCCAAAGTATGTGAGACAAAGTCTTGCCATCCTTGCTTCTAAGGAGCATTCTGGCTGTACTTCGTCCAAGACAGATTTGTTCATTCTTTTGGCAGTCCATGGTGTAGTCAATATTCTTCGCCAATACCATAAATCAAAGGCGTCAATCTTCTTTGGCCTTCCTTATTCATTGCCCAGCTTTTACGTGCATATGAGGTGATTGAAAAGTGATGTATGAGTGTGTCTATTTCACACCCTCATCTCACAGGAGTTTCATGGCATTCCCTTTGTGTCTGAGGAAAAGCTTCCAGTGTAGACTGGAAATCAATCCTGTGCCCTAAGTACCACTAACTATTAGGGGCATGGACCTACTCAGCTGCCAAAAGAGAGCCATGCCAGAAGCAAACTACCCAAAACACCAGCTATGGAAGTCAGCATTGGAGCAATTCATTCTTTTTCTAAAATTCCATTTCTTTTTCCATGAAAATCACGTAAATAGTTCTCCTATCTCTGCAGGAGGACAGTAGAGAATTTTTCAAAAATATAATAAATATTTATTGAGCACCCACCAAGGCTGGGCATGGTATTAAGCATTGAAATTATATATATATATATATGACACAATTGATGCTCCCACAATGAAGTCATATTTTAGTGGTGGATATAAACATCAAAAGAAATCATTACAGTATAATGTGGAAATTTTCATGACAGAAATATGTAAAGGCTATTAATGGAGCACAGAGGTGGAAAGTCAGTGCAGGACACACTGGCACCGACTGATAGCACCTAGACCAGGATCCTTGTCTCTGTTCTCCAGGTAGATTTGACAGCTTACATCTGCTTCCTTGTGTACAAGAAGCACAGGATAACACATTGCCATTAAGGATATTGCACTCACTGGGACAAAGTCAAGCTTCAATTTAATCTTATACTCCATAAAGAATTGTTTAAGCAACCTCACACTATAGAGATTATTTCAATAAAAATGTAAAACTCCTTCATACTAAGTTGTTTTCAGGTATCTCAGGTACAAACTACACATGTATTTAGAGAACACATACTTTCAGGATTGACCAGCACTCAGAAGACACACCTCCTCACCCTGTTCACAGAGTGTAATGTCCTCTCCAACATCCTGAAAAATTCCCCAGCTTTCTCTTGAACACCTCTGACAACAGGGAGCTCAATGCTTCTCAAAGTGCCTCGTTCCACTTTTGGACATCCCTGATTGCTAGACTGTTCATTGTGTTGAGATTTCTAACTGTGAGAACTGAAGTATTACTAGAAAATCATTTATTCATTCAACAGATAGTCAAAAAACACTCATTCTATGCCATATTGGAGCACTTACTGATTAAGATCAAAGACCACAGCCTTCAGTATGGATTACACCTCAACATAAAGAAAACAAAAACCCTTACAACTGGACCAATAAATAACATCATGGTACATGGAGAAAAGATTGAAGTTGTCAAGGATTTCATTTTACTTGGATCCACAATCAACACCCATGGAAGTAGCAGTCAAGAAATCAAACAACACATTGCATTGGGTGAATCTGTTGTAAAAGACCTCTTTAAAGAGTCAAAAAGCAAAGGTGTACTTTGAAGATTAAGGTATGCCTGACTCAAGTCATGGTATTTTCGATCGCCTCATATGCATGCAAAGAAACCCTGGTGGTGTAGTGGTTAAGAGCTATGACTGCTAACAAAAATGTCATCAGTTCAAATCCACCAGGCACTCCTTGGAAACACTATGGGGCAGTTCTACCCTGTCCAATAGGGTCACTATGAGTCAGAATCAACTGGACGGCAACGGGTATATGCATGCAAAAGATGGGCAATGAATAAGGAAGACCAGAGAATTGATACCTTTGAATTACGGTTTGGCAAAGAATATTGAATGTACTATGAACTGCCAGAAGAACAACCAAGTCTGTCTTGGAAGAAGTATAGCCAGAATGCTCCCAGAAGCAAGGATGGAGAGACTTCGTCTCATGCATTTTAGACATATTATCAAGAGGGACCAGTCCCTGGAGAAGGACATCATGCTTGGTAAAGTAGAGGGTCAGTGAAACAGAGGAAGGCCCTCAATGAGATGGATTGACACGGTGGCTGCAACAATGGGCTCAAACATAGCAACAGTTGCAAGGATGGCACAGGGCCAGGCAGTGTTTCATTATGTTGTATATAGGGTTGCTGTGAGTCCATACTGACTTGATGGCACCTAACAACAACAACATCTATGCCATGCACTGCGCTAAGTGCTAAGAAGTCAGTACCCATTGCCACAGAGTTGATTCCGACTCATAGCAACCCTGCAGGACAGAGTGGAACTGCCCCATAGGGTTTTGTAGGTTGTAAATCTTTATGGAAGCAGATTGCCACATCTTTTTCCTGCAGCGTAGCTGGTGGGTTCGAACCACAAACTTTTCAGTTAGCAACCGCACACTTAACCATTGCGCCACCAGGGCTCCAAAAAGTCAGTAGTAAATACTAATCATAAAAAGTAATGTCACCACAGAGTTCTCAGAGATAACATTAGCTCCAATCCAGTCTCCTTTGAAGAAGATACAACTAAATCTTTTTTTAAAAGATAGATAATTCAGACTTTGATCATTTAATCATTCTTCCTTCAGCTAATAACAGGGTGCCTCATGTTTATAGCAATGAGCAAGACAAATATGGACACTGCCTTCATGGGGCATACAGTCTAGTCAGCAGAGACAGTCCAACCTAAAATTTAAATCAGTGTTTCATTGCAGTGTTGTCAAGAGCCAGGAGAACAGTAAGTGATCTCTTACCGATTTGGACTTGTGTATGCACAGCCGCTTCCTTCCCATTCCCGTCCTCTGAGGGCGCCCCTGCTCATTATTCTCCTTTGCTTCTCCATAGCACTTCTCACAATTTGGAATTACGTATTTTCTGTCTTACCTATCTCCCCCTCTAGACCTCGAGTTCTTTGAGAGCATGGACCATATCTATTTTGTACAATATTGAATTTTCATCCTCTGGTTCTACAGAATATGCTGGGAGGCAGTTGCTTTTACAGAAGAGGAAACTGGGATTCAGTTACAGATGTGGGTGATCGAGTGGAGCTAAAAGTTAATCTAGGTCCTCCTGATACCAAAGCCTGTGCTTTCGACCACTATGCTGTCAGCCAACACCACTGATGATTCACATTCTTTGAACTGGTGTTTTGTTAGAGTATCAGTTAGGCTACATGTAACCAAGATAAGAGCTCTCTTTCTCTCTCATGTGAAAGTTCAGGGTGGCTACAGTGATTCCATGTTTGTTGGGACCTAGCCTCCTTTTCTCTTGTTGCTTTGTCATCCATAATACATCGTTTCTATCACATGAGCCAAAATGGATGAACCCATTCCCATCCTCACTTCATGCTGAACCAGTAAAAAAAAAAAAAAAAAACATTAGGAAGGAAAAAAAAAAAAAGGAAAGGAGAGGGGATATCCCTTTCCTTTAAGGACATGACTGGAAGTTACATACATCACTTCTACTCACATTTCATTGGCCAGCTCTTAGTCACATGGCTATATCTAGCTGCAAGGGAAGCTGGTAAACGCATAGTAGGAGGTCACGTATATAACCGAAAATTCTTGTTAAATAGGAAGGGCAGAATGGCTATAACCCAAACCAGGCTTTAGAAATTATGAGTTTCAGTTGAAAAAGCAGTGGGAGGAGTTACAAAAAAGTTGAAAGGATGAAAGAATGAAAAGAGAAGAGAAGAGACAGAAGTATAAACTAGTATAGATTAGACTACTCCTATTCCAGGACTCTGTCCACTTTGGTCTTCTCACTCCTTCCTCTGAGGCTTTATTTCTGGAATGGGATCCCCAACTCTCATAAACTCAAACTGTAGGATACTACGGTTTCCTGTATCACATGTCCAATTCTCCTCTAGGTTATGCCCTCCAAGTTTTGTGAATGAAGGAAGAACACCAGGGGAAGAAAGAATCCACACTATGAATGCAGAATGATCTTGAGGGCTTCAATTGCCAAAAACAATTGATATTTGATATTGTCTTTGTCTTGTAGGAAAAAAGGAGGTAGAAAGTGGACCTTGCTCCCCTAAATATTTCCCCCTCCCCAAATGTATTGGAAATGAAATGTCCCTTAATTTTTTTTAATCTCTTTACCTTGTCTTGGGTTTTCATAAATTAAGACTTTACAAAAAAACTAGAAGTCTTCATTGTACAAGGTACAATGTTTTTAAACATAATTTCTTAATTACAAAAAAATTACTATTTGAAATTGATTTATCATATGCTAAAGACCTTAAAAAAATTTTTTTTAGAAGGCTGATATTAAACCTTATCAAATCTTTAAGTCTGAGGCAATCATAAAATGAAAGCAATTAAAAAAAAAAGAGAGCGTAACTAATGGGCTTGAGTGAGGTGTGTAATTATAAACAAATTATAATTCATTCCTATTTCTTGGTTATTATCCACATGAACCCATTTATATGAACTCAAAAAATGATTCTGCTAAGCAAGAAGGGAAGCAGCTTATTCTGAAAGAGATTTCTTTTCCTGATCCTGTGACCACATTTGGTTGCTTAACGTAATAGGGTGGTGTTTAGTGTGAGAATTGGGGGACACTTAGCATCTTGGAGGGTTAACAAGGTTTGGAGGACACACTCTTAGGTGACCCCCAATGAGTCACACCTTCATATAATTCCCTCCCTTTGAGTGAGCGTGAACACCGTTACTTCCTTCTAACTAAAAGAATATGGCCATGGTGAAGGAATTTTGCAGATGTCGTTAAAATCTCTCAGCAGTTGACTTTAAGTTTATCAAAAGGGAGGTTATTCTGGGTGGGCCTGACCTAATTAAGTGAGTCCTTTAAAAGAGGATCTAGAGGTCAGAGGCCGTAAGTAGCAAAGATTTTCTCTCTTCCTTGCTGGCTTCGAAGAAGCAAGCTCCCATGAATTCTGTAGCCACAAGCAAATGAATTCTGTGAACAACCTGGGGGAGATTAGAAGCAGAGACTTCCCTAGCTGTACCTCCAAATGAGAATACAGCCCAGCCAACACTTTGATTTCATCTCATCAGGCCCTGAGCAGAGAATCCAGTTAAGCTGTGCCAGGCTTCTGACTTATAGAAAATGTAAGACAATAAAGGGATGTTGTTTTAACCCACTAAGTTTGTGGTAATTCATTACACAGTGTTATGGATTGAAATTTGTCCCCACCCCCCCCACCCCCAAATGTATATCAACTTGGCTAGGCCGTGATTCCCAGTATTGTGTGATTGTCCACCATTTTGTGATCTGATGTGATTATCCTATGTGTTGTAAATCCTAACATCTACGACGTTAATGAGGCAGGATAATGGGCAGGATTACAGGCAGTTATATTAATGAGGCAGGACTCAGTCTACAGAATTATGTTGTACCTTGAGTCAATCTCTTCTGAGATATAAAAGAGAAAATCAAGCAGAGAGGAGAGGGACTTCATTACCACCAAGCGAGAAGAGCCAGGAGTGGAGGGTGTCCTTTGGACCTCAGGGTGCCTGCACTAAGAAGATCCTATACCAGGGGAAGATTGATGACAAGGACCTTCCCCCAGAGAAGACAGAGAAAAAGCCTTCCCCTGGAGCTGGTGCCCTGAATTTAGACTTCTAGCCTCCTAAACTGTGAGATAAAAAAAAAATCCTGTTTGTTAAAGTCACCCACTTGTGATATTTCTGTTATAGCAGCACTGGATGACTAAGACACACAGTAATAGCAAACTAATACACAAGCTGTGCACTCATACACATGCACCATTGTGCCGTGAGGAGAGAAATGCAGAGCTCTTTGGAAGCAAATTTTCAATCCCTTCTCACTTTCCACCCCCAAAGCTTTTGCTCTTTGACATCGCTTGCTGCCATCCTGCCTTAGACCTCAAATCAGGTTTCTGCCTGTGATTCAATCTTTGGCTCCCTGTAAGGGAGCTTTTTTATATAAAATTAATATATAAATAAATTTGCTTTTAGAGCGATGCAGCGGGGAACAGAAACTTCCATCACAAAGAAAGATTGCAGAGGGAGGGGGAAGGCAGAGCTTTGTCCTCCATGGGGAGGCAGAGAATTTACAGTGATCTTATCGCAAATGTCAAATTAGGTCAGGCATCCTATAAACTGATTAAAGCTAATGCTTCACGCTTCCGAGGAGAACGACTGATGCAAAAGTGAATGATCCCCAGTTCGGGACAAGAAAACGAGAAGGAGAGCATTCTCTGTTTATAGGCAGTCCAGCCACGTGATATCCTTGGCCAAAACGAGGATACAGGAAAGAACATTGTCCAAAAAGCAGACAGAAAAACTTCTAAAGCAAACCTCCATCTCTCAGGTGTCTATGGTAGACAGCCTATGAAACACTGGAATATACACATGAACCTGGATGGTCCCAGAGTCCAAGAACTCCGAATCACCTGCTCTCCCCTGAATTAATCTCTATCTACTGCTCTTATCCCTCTGGTACCGAAGTGTCTCTAATTTTACAGGCAGCTAGATTTTAAATACTCTATCCAGTGTCTCCCAGAAGTCAACTTTTTGCCAGTTGAGGATAAGCTCAATGTTTGCATCAGAAAGCACAACCACCACAGTTCTATCCCCAAGACTGTTTTCATTCCCATTTTTCTCTAGGTCCTACCCCCAACTTCAAGAAGCTCCGGTGTCACTCACAGTGGTCAAAGAGCTTGACTGTTAACCAAGAGGTCGCAGTTTGAATCCACCAAATGCTCTACAGGAGAAAGATATGGCAATCTGCTTCCATAGAGGTTTCATCCCTGGAAATCCTACGGGGATTTCACCCCTGGAAACCCTACTCTGCCCTGTAGAGCCACTGTAAGTCCGAACTGGCTCGACAGCAATGGGTTTGGTTTTTTGTATCCCCAATTTGCTTTATTTCTTCCTCTTTCTTCTTCCCTGATATTCCCTTCCTCTTTATTCCCTTCTCAAAGTTACAGAAAAGCCACTTCTATTTCCCTTAAATCCTAGCCTTCCCTGCCTCCTGTTCCTTGAGAAATGCTTTAAAACACACACACACACACACACACACACACAATCAGATCCACATTCTTGGATTTGTCTATGGGTTCCCCGAACAACCTAAGTCACTAAAAAAAAAAAAAGTCACTACCTAGGGTTAAAATGACAGATACTCTATAGCAAGAGAGTAGTGGCAGCTTTTGCAATACAAATTTGTCTGATTGGAATGGGAAACATTTCACCAAGCTCCTAAAAATTTCTTTCCTTTTTTTTTTTTTTTTTAAATATGTGTAAGGAGAAATATCAGCTTGATAAAGAGCACAGCAATTCTAAATATCAATATAACGACCCATGGAGAAAATCACTCGGTTTACATATTTGATTTACTGAAAAGATGAATTGTTAACCTGGGTAAGGCTGAAGGTCACCTGTTGATAGCTACTGGGCCAAATGCCTCAATCTTAGACTTTAAATTCAGACCTGAAGAGAGGACACCTGGGCCTTAAATCAGTTACATTTTCATTTCAATCATGACCAGTCATGCAATTCACTTTTGGTTGAAAGTCAGCTACCAGTACAAGCCGCTCAAATTGTCTGGCAAACCGAAAAACAAGAGGGCTAGTTTGAATTCCATCAAAAATAATGGGTTTAGTTTTGGTACAGCTCTCCCTGAGTGAAGCTCAATGCCAACTAAAGGTTGTTTTCCTGGAGGTGGACGAATGTTCAGAAGCCTGGTTTGTGTGTCTCCATCCCATCCCTTGGCCGTGCTATGGGCTCCAGCCTGGAGGGTCATATAAAATTGGCTGGTGTGGCAGATCCTTATGGATGGTACTTAGAATGAAGCCCTAGGGCTACTCTTTGTTCATTTCAGGGCGACTTGAGTTTCCAGGAATTGGGGAGAAAAATAAAAATCAAAGCTCCTGACCAACCATTAAATCTAGTCTCTATAGCAGAATTTTTTCACACAGATGCATCATATGACATTGGAAAAAGCTCCCCCAATCCTGCACCCCCAAGAAAATCCTTTAAAGAAAAAGCATATATTTTCAATGTCACTTTAGTCCTCTAGAATCATGTCCAGCATGAATAAAATCTAGCTTTATAAAATTAGCGAAAATAAAAGCATGAGGCAGCTACTTTTCAGTTAATCAAAACCCCTAGCTCTTCTTAGAAATCTGTTGGGCTTGTTGTATCACTGTTTTAAGATATAAAAACTGCTCAAACTATTTTAAGATATAAAAACTGCCCAAAGGAATGGCTCACCTAATGCACCCAGATGACTGGCTATGCCTCCTGGCATTTCAGAACATGTTGGATCTGTTTGGGCACCACCATATCCTCCTCCATCCAGGAACAAGAGATAACATCCTCTTGACATCTGTACTGCATTCCCACTTTGTCAGTATTACCTGTGCTTCTTGAAGCCATCAGTGGGTGCCAACACTTTATATCAAGTACCAATGAGAATAAAGCGGGGAGTCAGAAGTTGACATAAATCAAGAATAGCTTGAGCATGAGGCAAGCTGAAGCTTTGGAAGGATGTGTCTGGTGGGAAAAGAGAGCAAAATGGAGTGAGCTCAGAATGTATGAAAGGGCAAATGGAAACAGAATGGCTGTCCAAAGCATGTATCACTCAGGAGGGGACTACAGCTTTGGAGCATCCTGAGTGCCCAGGACTTACCCTACTACCGTGCTCAGGTTAGCTAACAGCAAAAGAAGCTCATGGGAAATAGTCTTATCCAAAAAAGGTGACTTAATTCCAAGCCATTCATAATCATTACTTCAAATACAGGAGGCATGTGGTATTAAGTATACCATGTTACTTTTTAGAAACGAATACTGTGCCAAGAATCCCTTCACACTCAGCAGAAAGAGCTTTCTTTTTGGACCTCAGGAAAAGTGATGTAGATAGGCAGAAGGCATCAGGACCAGTATGTTTTTAGAGTGCAGAGCACTAGACTGAGAATCATGAAATTTGGCGATTGTCTTTGCTTTTTTGGTTTGTTTCTCAACTTTTTGAAATATTAAGACAGAATAAGCAAGTGAGAGGCATTCTTATTCTCACTTTTCTAAAATGGAAAAGAGAGACATAATAGGTGATGATATAGGTGTGTTTCCTAGAATATTTTCCAGGGCAATTAAGAAATATATACTTAACATTTCCAGACTATCACCAGATTTCCAATGGGTCTTCCGACATACTTTCTCTTCTCTCTTACTTCTTTGAGATTCACTTGCAGATATTGGGTGTGAGGCCCAGCTCTACCACTTATAAGTTATCTTGGACGAGTGGCTTAACTTTTGTGAGCCCTTACTCTCATATAATAAGCTAATAACAGTATCTACCTTACAAGTCAGAGTCCCAGGAGGAAGCAGATGGCACACTCAAAATGAGTAATTGAGAAGAGTTTAATAAAGAGACTAATTAAAAAGGTGAGAGCACAGTTTAGGGAAACAAGAAAGGGCACAGCACCTTAGGACTAGCAACAACAGGAAGCCATTACCACCCCTAAACCTGAAAGGGCAGAGGGCAGGAGTAATTCCTGTAGCCTGGGAAGAGTAACTATTTGAGGAATGTGCCAGAAAAGATCTGGCATCTTTTATAAAGGGATGCCAACAACCCATGGCCACTTACTATGGAATAAGTACCCTCAACTGCACTCTCTTCCCATTCTTTAATCTCCTGATGGGACCTCTTTCTTATTTCCAAACCTAACTGGAAGCCAGACAGCAAGGGATCCCATTGATATAATTCATGCAGGCTGGCCTCCTGGGACACAAAACAGAGTGAAGAAGGGAAGGAAGTCGATATGGATGGATGAAGGGAAAATGTCTAACAGAACCTCTCCTAAATGTTACTTTTATATTATTACTCAGTATTTACTCAGCCCAACCTCTCTGATGGTTCTCCACTGTATCGTTCTTCAAATCCAAGCTATACATGAAACCTTACCTTCAGTTTCAAGCTATTACCTTACAACAGGAAAACAGAAATATTGAGTGTACCTTAACCTTCCTTGTATTGACATTCAGGCCAATCTCTCTACAGCTTTCAGATAACCTTGTGCTTGTCTGTATTAATATGTACCTGTTGTTTGTCTTTATTTTTGTCTACACTATGTAAATGTTATAGAATCACCGAACTTCAGAAATAGAATGAAGATAACAGATTAAATTAGGGACACCAAATATTCTTTCATTCCACAAATATTTATTGAGCCAGGATTTTATCATCAATGCCAACTCTAAGTGATTGGTAGTGGCTACCTGGAGTATTGCATTGAAAGGAATCAAAAGCTGAACCCACACACAACAGGAAATTTGTCTCTTGCAGCTAAGGGAAGGGAATAGCGACAGCATGCATACCTCAAGCTGTGTTATCTGGCCAAATGCAAAGACAGGATGCCTAGTTACATTTGAATTTCAGACAAACAGTAAATAATTTTTAGTATCAGCACACCCCATACCATATTTAGGACATACACTAAAAATTTATTTGTGGTTTATCTAAATTCAAATTTATTTGGGAATCCGATATTTTTATTTGTTCAACCTGGCAACTCTACCCCTGCCTTCAGATGAGATTCTTGCTTGGTAGACTAAGAACATGAGGCCCATAGACACTGAGGAACTTATTCAATGTTACACAGCTAGTTAAAACATAATCAGGACTAGAAGCAGAATTTCTATTATCCCATGATGTGTCCTATCTGTCTTAGATCATAAACTTTATGAGACCATAAGTAAACCTGTAAGCCACCTACCCAAGTATCCCAAGCAGCTAGGCACCTAACAAGCTCTTTTAGATTGATTGAAAATATGACCTGGAAAATGTCACAATGACATCTCATAATAGTGTTATATTAGTTTATAATGTAAAGTATTCATTACATAAATTCATCAAATGTTTAAAGAATTAATAGGGCCATGCTACCATTCATATCAAATTTTAATGGACATGAGCATCTATATTTATACTCAGAAGTTCCAGATCAGGCAGGTATTTGGTTTCTATAAATATGTAAAATTAATGACAATCCAGATATCTATTACAGCTGAACAATGACTTAAAATGTAAAAATAAGAATTTCTACATTTTCATCAACTGAAACTGCTTCTTTGCTGAAGTTGTAATATATTTAAATGGGAAAATATTTTTGCTTGACATTTTCTGATATATGAACAAACCAGTTATCCAACAGTATATACCCAGGGCTCAGGAAATGCAAGAACACTAGAGTCATTGTCCACGACCCAATTCCACAGGCTTACTCATTCTTGAACCATTTATTTGTCTCCCTAGTGTGTGGCTACAGCTCCAAAGGCAAGAGATGGCTTAGGTATATGAATAAAGAAAGTAGTTGTACCATACTGTTCACAAGAATGATGCACTCAGATATTATGATGGTAAGCAGAATAATGGTCCCCCTGATCCCTGGAATCTGTGAGTATGTTATATTACATGGCATGGTGTGTGGATTCTTCTCCCTCCATTGGAAACTCTCCATCTCCTCTCCCTCATCTACTTTACCAAATGCTATTCTTTCCAAGTACAGTTCCAATGTCACCTCCCCTTTGAGTCAGGACTAAATCCCACCACGTCCTTCCTCTGAGTCCCCAGTTATCTGTCAATAATTTATCATGGTATATCATCATTTCACCTGCCATTGTAGTTACATGAATAAACCTTGCTGCTCCCATTCTAAATCAGTTTATTTAGAAGTTCGATGGTTCATTCCCAATAAATGTATATTTATTTTGTTTATAAATTACATACATTGCCCAGTGTAGCAATATTTACACAATACAAACTATACCTTCAATGGACGATTGCCTTGTACATGCCTTGAGGTAGGCACATTTGGCTTTGGAAACCATCTCTGAAGCTAGAACCTGTATCTAATCCATATTGAAAACTCCACCCCACCCAATATAACTGCTGAATCTAACACAGTGCTGTAGGGGGCAACATTTATTTATTCAGTGGATGGATGGATGCTTCATTTTCTCCCCTTGCAAGGCAGGCCAGTGTAAAAAGGAAGACGAAGGACTGGGAGTCAAGAGTCTTTTTTGGTCCCCAACTAGCTGTGTGACCTGGAGAAAGTCACTTGATATTTCTGGGCTTAGGTGTTTTCCATTGTGAAAAAAATGTAAGACGATGATAGGGTCTCTAAAGTTCCTTCGAACTAATTCTAAGAGATTGGGGTGACAATTGAAGATCTTGATTTTAGGGTCAAGTTCATGATTGACTTTATGATCATGTCATAAAGTCTTCAGAAGAAAGGTGATGGAAGAATTCAAGTATTTTGATCACAACTGTGACCACAGCCCAGCTTTGTCTGCATGGATAGGGAAGAGCCAGGATTTATGCTGGAAGGTTCCAAGTGGTGCTTCAGGATCCTCTGCCTAAATAAGAGGCCCGAGGACAGTGCCCTGGCAGTGGCACCAGAGACCCTCTCAGCCAAACTCCCACAGCAAAGTCTGTTAAATAAACTAAGAATCTAGATTAGCAGGATGTGGGCAAATGAGGTTACACTGCACAAAACTTCAAACTCAGGGTCTATTTAAAGCAATTGTCAGGAGGGAATTTTGCTCATTTACCTTGCTTCGGCATGTCTGGAGAAATGACACTCAGAGATTTTACCTTTCTCTGAGGCCTCATGCATGGGCCACAGCCAAAGGCAGATTTCCGGGCCTATCAGACCAATTATTTCACAGGACATAATAAGTCCCTCATCTGATGTTCCTTTTTTCCATTACTATCTTATTCGATCAGCTTCTGAGCGTAGTGATAGGACTGGGCTTTTTCCCTTGAGAGCGCTGCCCACTGTCCAGTCCTTCTTGCCTTTAAGATATTTTTTACTAATGGCTACAATACTTTTTCTTTCTTAGCTCTAGGCTCCTGGTCCTGCCATGCTGCAAAATGGTGACTAATCCCTTTCTCTCATTTATATGGTTACCTTGAAGGTATTTATAGACTGCAATCACTTCCCCTTAGAGGCTTTTCTGTTGGGATGATATAAATTACTTCTTCAATCAGTCTGCACAACTTTGCTCTTCCAACATTCGTATCATTTTTGTGGCCTTCTTGATATTTCCTCTACATTTTATTTCCTCTTTAAACTGTGCTAACTTTCCAGATGTGGCTAGAATCTTTTAGGGCTAGACAGAACAACACAATCCCCCACCTCCACCCCCTTTGCCACATAACCATCATTTGAAAATGAGATTGGCATTGCCGTGCAAATCCCTATTTAGTTAATCATCAACTCCTTGACTTTTTTCAGACCCACCAGCTCTGCAGTTAGCTAGTCTTGTTCCATTTGGATCTGGGCTGTTTGCATCCCTGCCTAAGCATGGAACTTTGTATTTATTACGACTGCACCTCCTCCTTTGCCTGCTACCCCTATTTCTAACTGGTGTAGGCCATCTGGCCAGTTGGTTCTAACCACACATGGTTGCATGTGTGTGTACAAATGTGTATGTGTTTCTGACTTCTTTAGAGTCTATCACTAAAAATATATAATATCAGACACTGTTCTTAGAAAGTTGGTGCTTTTTGAGAATCTCAAAGGATCTTGAAAAACACACACTGGTGCTGTGAGAGGATCTTGGAGCAGTGTCCCAAATCAGGAGCTTTGTTTTTGGTCTCAGGCTGTATCATGCTATCCTAGATAGACTCTTGGTCACTAGCTCTGCATGGTTCAGTGTGGTAGTCATCAACCACACATGGTGTTTAAAGTTAATAAAATTAACTAAAATTTAAAATTCATTTCCTTAGTTTCACCAGCTACACTTCAAGTGCTCGACAGCTACATGTGGCTCATGGCTACCATATTGGACAGTGCAAACAAATATGGAACATTTCCATCATCACACAAAGTTCTAGAGAACAATGCTGATCCAGCCCATTGGGCCCCTTTTCATCTCCTTTATTTCCCACAGAACTCACCACTGGGCAATAGTTCTTTCTATCCCTTGTGCTATATTTTCAGTCTCATCAAACTCTTTTTGTGTCAGCAAGGATGGAGAACAGCTAGTCCCCACTTTCTTTCATTCATTGAACAAACACTACAGGCCAGGTCCTGGTTCCAGCTCTGAGATAAGCAGTAAATAAGGCAAAGTCCCCATCCACATGGAGCTTTCATTGTAGTAGATGAGATAAAAAAAATAAACAGGTAAGTGTATAACAGTGTACCAGTGAAAAGTGCTAGAGTGGAGAGAGGGATAGAGCATGGAGGCAGAGAGAGGGCTATCAGGGAAGGCCCCTCTCAGAAGAAGATATTTGAGCAGGAATTTAAACTGAATGAGTGAACGAGCCATATGATACTTCAGAGTGCAAAGGCCCTGAGATAGAAATGAGATTGGTATGCCTGAAAAACATAAAGAAGGTCAATGTGGCTGGAAAGCTGTAAGAAAGAGAGAGAGTGGTGAACCCAGGGTTCATGGGGCTTGAAGCTTATGCCATTTGAGGGCCCTCATTAAGACAAAGAAAATAAAATTTAAAATTACTTAGGGGCCCTCCCAAATCTCAGGAAGAGCCTATGCAACTGAGGGGCTCTGAAGCTGAAACTTCACCCACTTCACACTAAAGCCACCTATAGTTAAAGATGATGTCAAAGAGGTAGGCGGGACCCAGATCTTGCAGGCCTCAGAGACCATGGTAAGGATGAGAAGTCACAGAGGGGGTATGAGTAAAGAAGAACTAGTCTGATTTACGTTGTACATGCTGCCTCTACGACAGCCATACCCATGACACATGGTGAGTTTGGTCGCCCAGAGTTGTTCTAATGAAGAGTCATATGATCTGTTCTTCCTAAGTATAAGCCCCTTACTCACCACTGTACAGAACCTTCTTTAAACCACTGCATCCATTAGTGACTCTGAATATCAAAGGTGCTGGTCTATACCTAACCCCTAAAGTAGGTGCCATTTGTGAGGGGAATAGTTATGCACTATTGAACTCCAAAGCTTGAGGCATCCATTATGTAAAGAGCAGCTGGGCAACATTTCTGAGCCACAGATGGTGTCTGAGTACAATTTCAAGGCGGGGCGGATGACTCAGTAAGCAAGGTAAGCGTAGGCTTACTTGTGCTTACTAATCCGTAGTAAACAGTTTCACATGGGTTTCACCACGGCCACATCAAAGTGAAACCTATGTGAAATTGTTTACTACGGATTAGTAAGTAAGCACAAGAAGGCCTGTGCTTGCCTTGCTTACTGAGTCATTCGTCCCTGTCAGGGACTATAAATCTGAAAACGGGCTTTGATTCTGTAGGAAGGTGCTGTGGGATTCGGAGAGAGACAGATGCCAGCCATATCTAGAAGCAGAATCTTTGATGTGGTGAAAAAAAAAAAATGTGGAATTGTTGACTATACAAAAAAAAAAAAAAGATTAGTAAATAAACACAAGTAAACCCCTGCTTACTTTGCTTATTGGGTAATCCGCCCATGCCTTATACAACTGAGCTTTTCTTAGTTGGAATGGTTTTTAAACTCTGTAGCATTTGGAACTCTAAGTAAAAAGTATATTTGAGTGGATACCTTTGCTCCCAGAAGTAGTTTCTTTCACTGCTTCCAGGACCTGAACCCCATATTATTTGTTCCTGGTCATATTCAACCCATAAGTATGTCTCATAGACTCTATCTCCAAAATGTACCATTTACTTCTCTCCATTTCAACTGCCAGCACCTTCTAAATGGTCTCCCTACTTCCATTCTTTCCTGTCTCCCGTGCCATTCCTTTAATGTAGACACAGTAAGGGGACAAACAAGAAGATTTAAGACATGGGATTTCCAAGTTAATTTTAAAGGTGCTTCTATGGGAAAGGGCAATTGAGTACATCCTTTTCAAGTTTAGCATGGTTCCTTAAGTTAAGCGCCTTCGACCATGCTTTGACTGCAAAGAGTTCTTTAAGGAGGCTCGACCTGAGGTGTCTTTGCTTTTCCTTCTTCCTATTAAAAAATGGCTCTTGGATGCTTTTACTTTTAGTGATGCCATTCTATTGTAGTACCAATATAGTTATATAAGCACACCGTTTCATGCTCTATTCACCCTCTGAATCTTTTAACCTGACCGCTCTCAGCTGGGAAAAGAAATACTATGGGTTTAAATCTATTTGCTATCAGCTGCAGCAGGGTAATTCTTACCCTAGGGCCCCAAACCCTCATTTCAGACTGACTAATCTGAACCTCTTTTGGAGGCAATGTTATTTCCTTCACTACCTGGTTTGGCTGAGTGCTGAGCCCCAGTTATATTTAGGCAGTGGAGGGGAAAAATAGGGATATTAACCTCTAACACTGATGAAAATAATAGCCACAATAAAATCGGGATGAAAAACGCAGGGGTAGTAATTATTCTGCTCTACCTTACCCCAGAGGAAATAGTTTTCAGATAGAGTCTTAGGAATTTGTAAAATGTCCCTCCATTTGGGATTTTATAAGGCAGGTGCAAAGGCTATCTGGAGGCAGGGGGAGTTTGACAGAGACTCAGACAATGTGGCATTAAGTGATGGAGCCCCACTAGAATCCTGCTCCTCTCCCTCAATTCTGCAGTGGTTGAAAAATCTGAGGACGCAGGCTCTTGGAGCCACTTCCCTCCTCTGATCTATCTGGCAGCAGCCTAGTGTGGAAAATATACTAGGCTATATTTCAAATAACCTAAACCAACTGGCAAAAAGTACTAAATTCTTGCTTTTGTGTCTGGCTCTTAAATTCCTGCAGACCTGACTTAACAGACAAGAGAGGGTCATAAAACTGAACCTGTGAAACAAAAATAGACCTTTCGGGACTTCTCATACACACACAGCAGGGGTGCCAAAATCGCTTTTATTTTTTCATGTTTCAAATCGTGTTGTGCTTCCTCCGCAGACCCGTTTGTCTGAGTAGGCATGGGGGGAGAGCAGGCATCTTTCTAAACGTGGCATGTCTATCGCTACAGTGTGTGGGACCGCAAGAGCTTAAGCTCTTAGGGTCCCATCCTTTATGTAAAACAACAACTCCACCTTTATACAACCTCTCCATTTCCGTAATTAATTTCAGACACCTAGAGAAGCACATCTTGCTTCTGTGTGCTACTCTAACGGCTGTGGTTTTAAAAGGCTTTATGCTTTGAGGTCTGCTCATTCAGAAATCAAATAATTTAGATCTAAAAAAAAAAATGATAATACACAAGTGCCTTCTGGCTACCGATGACAGGGAGTAGCAATAATAAAAAATAATAATAGTAAAAATATGCAACCGCGTTAATGCCAGGGACCTGGGGATGCAATAGACAGAAATGAAATTAGAGGGGGAAATCATGATATTGCTGAAGTGCTGGATTGCTGCCCTCACACTAAGACCAGGGGGATTGGGATAAGGTAAAGTTAATTGCATTTCCAGATGACAAACCTCTCACCTCTGAACTGAATGGCTCTTTATAAAAGCTATCAGTAATAAACTGTAAATCTCAGCCATGATTGCAAATAAAGGTCATCCCTTTCATGCTGCCACTTTCCTGGGCCTTATTACATTCCCGCCTGAACCATTCTCACTTCTTGAGGTGTGCCAGCTGTCCATATAAGCAATCAGCACGGCTTTCTTTATTTTTTTAAGGCACAACATTATCGGATTTACATCCGTGCACAGTGTGCAGCTGAATTGGGCCAATCCCCTACTCCTGGAAGGGAAGGCAGCAACTGAAGGTAGAATTACTCCTCATCTTCTCCCACGAATGTAAAGGTGGTCTTGCATTTCCATTTCGCTCCTGGCATTGCCAGGTTTTGTAAGAAGCAACATATACCATCTAATACTTCGGTCTTAGTGGCTGGGGCCCTGCTACCATTTTCCTTTCTCGTACATGCCAGTCAAGGATTCCTACTCATCACCACTCCCTAGATCGACGGGCCTCCTTTAGAAAGCTGAGTTAAATTTGATTTAATCCAATTAAGCAAGTATTTATCAATTTCCACTATATGAACGGCGCTGTCCCAAAGTTCTGTTTCTCGGCACATCTCTCCAACTGTAATAAATGATGATTAATATTTAGTGAGCACTTACTATATGGAAGGAGGGCTAATTCTCACACCTGCTATGGTTGCCTGCTATTTTCTCTCTATTTTGCTTATAAGGAGAGTGAGGCTCAGGAAGTTCGCTGCCCTGGGTTTCCTACCTAGTGCAAATGGCAGAGCTGGGGTTTAAACTCATGCTAATCCTAACCCACGCTTAGGCCCTTTATAACTCTTCACTCCTCTTACACTTCTCTGTACTCCTTTGTTTTATTTTTATTTTTTTAGCTTAAGGGACCCAAAAGCATCCTGGAAGGAACTGAGAAAGATGGAATGTTACAAAATGGCAAAGCCAATCATTGGATGCAAAGCTGTCATCAGAAGCTCATTCCAAGGAGATAGAGCAGTCCCTGGAAGTGACTAGTACTGGGGAAGAGAAATGGTTACAAACCACTCCAGTACAACAACTCTGGTCTAAGAGATACTGCGCTAACCACTGCCCAGGTTGTTAAAGAGAGTTGAAAAAAGAAAAAAGATTAACCTCAAAGTCAAAAGGAAATAGTTCTAGTTCTGACTCTATTTTGATGTCATTCACCCATTCAGTCATTCAATCACCATGTGACAGGCAAGACACTTAATCGGTCTGTGAGACTTTAGTCTCTCTGTTAATTGGCATCCCTGGGTAGGGTAAATAGTTAATGTTCTCAGCTGCTAGCAGAAAGGTTGGAGATTTGAGTCTAATCAGATGTACCTCAGAAGAAAGCCCTGGCAATCAACTTCTGAAAACTGAGTAATTGAAAACCCTATGGAGCACAGTTGTAGTCTAACACACTTTTGGTCACCATGAGTTGGAATCAACTGGATGGCAACTGGCTTGGTAAGATTTGTCTGTAAATTATGGAACAATTTCACCTTGTCTACAAAGGTTGCTGTGAGTGTTAAACGGTGAAATACTCTGGAAAATATAGAGTACTCTACAAATACTCGTTTAAAATTTCATCACAATAATCCTCTGAAAGGCAGCACCAATTTATATTCTTCTGTTTTAAGCTGGAAAGCCTGGTGATGTAGTGGTTAAGTGCTATGGCTGCTAATCAAAAGGTCGGCAGTTCGAATCCTCCAGGCGCTCCTTGGAAACTCCATGGGGCAGTTCTACTTGGTCCTATAGGGCCGCTATGAGTTGGAATCGACGTGATGGCGCTGGGTTTGGTTTTTTTTTTTTTTTTTTGGTTTGTTTTAAGCTGGTCTGTAACTATTTTCAAAAGCCAGACTTAAAGAAAATATTAATATGTGAGAAGGACCACTGAGCATTCACTTATTGCCTAGTCAGAGTGACAGTCATTTGCCAAGCATGTGCCTTTGTGCCGTGTTAAATGTGGAAGGGTTTACAAAGATGTTAAACACACTATTCTTGCCTTCCAAGAGCTTACACCTTCACCTAATTAGTGAAAATAAAATGGCAATGTAGGATTTAATCAATGATTCAAAATAATGCTAGAAACCAGGTCAATACAAAAACAATGACCAATAATTTGTACCTGAGCTCAATGACAATCAAGATCATTTCAAACTGGGAAGCTCATGGGGAGATATTTTGCCGGATCTTGAATAAGGTAGAGAATCTCGATTAATGAAAGGACATTCTAATATCAATAAATGAAAATGTAACATACATGGTGTCATGGATTGAATTGTGTGCCCCCAAAATTATCTGTCAACTTGGTTAGGTCATGATTCTCAGTATTGTATGATTATTTAGTATTTTGTAATCTGATGTGATTTCCATATGTGTTATAAATTAAATGTCTATGACGTTAATGAGATAGATTATTGGCAGTTATATTGATGAGATCTACAAGATTAGATAGTATCTTAAGCCAATCTCTTTTGAGATATAAAAGAAAGAAGTGAGCAGAGAGACAAGGGAACCTCATACCACCAAGAAAGCAGTGCCGGGAGTAGAACATGTCCTCTGGAACTGAGGTTCCTGCTCTGAGATACTCCCAGACCGAGAAAAGACTGATGATAAGGACCTTCCTCTAGAGCCAACAGAGCGAGAAAGTCTTCCCCTGGAGCCAGCACCCTGAATTCGGACTTCTAGCCTACGGGACTGTGAGAGAATAAACTTCTCTTTGTTAAAGGCATTCACTTGTAGTATTACTATTATAGCAGCACTAGATGATTAAGACACATGGGAAAGCACCTCTGCTCCTAAAAGGAGGCATTATTTTTCATCTGTGAAGTATAGTCATAAAGTTTCTAAATGGAAAATTCACAGGTGAATGGGAAATGAACAAAGCTACCAGCAAGCTCTGGGAAGATAAGGTGGAACTAAATGGTTCCTCTGAACATCTTAAGACATCTATTCTGTAATAGCCCTGACTGTGTGCAGACCTGCCCTGGGACAGGATCTGGCTGGAATTCCCAGGAGATGGCTACACAGAGTAAAATGCAGTAATCCATATCTTATATTTTTAAGTCAGAAACTGACATATGACTATAGTATTTCTGAGTCTATCAAAATTTGCAAAAATGTATCTTGGGAATTCTAAGAGTCACTTTTTTTTAAATTGACTGAGTTCAAATTCACATATTCAAAGACGACTAGAGTAAAATCAGTGAACCTAACAATACCATATTGGAATGACACATGATCTAATTATGACAACTGTCCAGAAGTTAATTTTTAAGTTAGTGGTGTATATAATTCGCCAGAAGGAAGAGAAAGAGGAGGGAGAAAAGGAGGAGATTCACTTCGGGATTGAAAAGAAACGCCAAAAAACGAGGTTGACTTTCCTGGCTTCTAAAATCCTTCACAACACCCATTGTTTCATTTACCAAATCCATTCAGAGTATCTGCCATGTGTAAGTGTGTGAGACCCTTAAACCAAATAGATCTACAAATGAAAATGTAAGGCAGAGAGGCATGCGTCAACAGCAAAAGCAGAGCTGGAGCTACACTCGTATTATACAGCCACAAATATCACCCCTGATGAAACAATTATCCCAAGACTTCCTAAGACTTTCTTGTCTCCCTTCATGAACCCTAGATCTCCAAATTAGCCACTATGGACACCTATGAGCCAGCAAGACTCATTCTGGTTGAATTGTGATGCTGACTCGTTCTAACTTTGCTAATTTCTTTCAATTTACAAATAACTTCATATTTTAAAAAGTGGATATACTTGTAGACTGCCTCCCATGAAAGTGCAACATAACTGCTAAGGATTATTACTATTCAAAGAGTGCTTATTTTAGACACCTATTTGCTATTCCCTGGGAAGTCCCTGGGTACACATGAGAGTAATATCAGTTACTCAACAACAATAATGAAGAAGACTTGTATGTAAAAATAACAGCTTTCTCTTCTTCAATATTTAAAACCTTATCAGTGATTTTGATCAGTAAAACAATAAGGGATGATTTGCTTGGGAAAATAACAGGGTTAAATGTAAGCTGGGGGCTTTGAAGGAGGTGAGAGTGTTAAAGCCAGCTATTTTATTTAACACTTGCTGCCTTGTTACCTGAGAAAGAGAGCATGATATCTAAATAAATCTCAGAATCATTAAACATTTTCTTTCTTTAACTGAGATCAGAGGTTCTCAAACATCAGCATTCCTTAGAATTTTATCTGAAGAGCTTCTTAAGGCCCCACCCCCAAAGATTTTGATTCAGCAGGTCTGTTGTGGAGCCTAACATTTGCATTTCTGACAAGTTCCTAGGTGATGCTTGTCTTAGTTATCTAGTGCTGCTGTAACAGAAATACCACAAGTGGATAGCTTCAACAAGCAGGAGCTTATTCTCTCAGTCTATTAGGCCAGAAGTCCGAATTCAGGGCGTCAGATCTAGTGAAAGTCTTTCTCTCTTTGTTAGCTCTGGAAGAAGGTCCTCGTCATGAATCTTACCCTGGTCTAGGAGCTTCTCAGTGCAGGGACCCTGGATCCAAAGGACACACTCTGCTCCCGGTACTACTTACTTGGTGGTACGAGGTCTCCCTCTCTCTCTCCTTGCTTCTGTCTTTTATATTTCAAAAGAAAATGACGTAAGGCACAAATTAATCTTTCAGATTGAGTCCTGCCTCATTAACATAACTGCCTCTAATCCTGCTTCATTAACATCATAGAAGTAGGATTTACAAACACATAGGAAAATCACATCAAACGACCAAATAGTTGTCAATTACACAATACTGGGGATCATGGCCTAGCCAAGTTGACATACATTTTAGGGGCACACAATTCAATTTATAACAATACTCTTGCTGTTAGATCCACTGCTGTAGATCAAGGTTCAGCAAACTATAGCCCAAAGCCCATTTTTGTAAGTGAAGTTTGATTGGAGCATAGCCATGCACATTGATTTACCTATTATCTACAGCTGTCTCACACTACAATAGCAGAGTAGAGTAATTGTAACAGAGACCATATGGCCTACAGAGTTGAAAATATTTACTGTCTGGTCCTTTATAGAAAATATTTTCCAATTCCAGGTATAGATTATAACCAGAATCATAGAAGCTTAGAGCTGGAAGAGGCCTTCTCTAACCTAATCTCCTATTTAATAAATGAGGAAACCTTCCCATGAAGTCAGTAAAAGCTCAGACTGCAGCCCTGACAGGCCCTGCCTTAGCCAATGCAGGCTTCTTGTCACTATAGAATGACTTCCTTTGGCTAGAAACCATGCTTCAGATTCTGGGTGGTCTGCTGCAAAATGGTAGACTTGAAAGCCTGGGTCCGTGAATTACTATGTAGAATAGACTAATTCCACCACCACCACCACCAACAACAAAAAAACCATTGCCGTTGCGTCGATTTCGACTCATAGCCACCCTATAGGGCAGAGTAGAACTGCCCCATAGGGTTTCCAAGGAGCAGCTGGTGGATTCAAACTACCGATCTTTTGGTTAGCAGATGAGCTCTTTAACCACTGCTCCACCGAGGCTGCACTGAGCTGAATTAGATACATGTCATAAATTAGGAATAAATCTTTGTTGTGTTAAACCACTGCAAACTGGGAATTAATTTGTTACCACGGAATACACAAACCTACTCTAAGGTTGTTGTTAGTTGTTCCATCCAACTTAGGGTGATCTTGTAATAGAATGAAATGGTGCCCGGCCCTGTGCCAACTTCAGGATCACTGGCATGTTTGAATCCATTGTTGTGGCTATTCTGTCAATCCATCTCATTGAGGGTTTCTCTTATTTTTGCTGACCCTCTACTTCACCAAGCATGATGTCCTTTTCTAGGAATTGGTCTTTCCTGATAATGTGTCCAAAGTAAGGGAGCTGAAGTCTCACCACCTTCATTTCTAAGGAGCATTCTGGTTGTATTACTTCTATGTCTGACTAAGGGGGTAAAAGTTTTAGAGTATATGAGTTTATGAGATCACCTTCTTTGCCAACTTTAGATGTTGTAGCAGCATGCAAGTGCTAGATGCTGTTGTTGTTGTTGTTGTTTTCATTGTTAGGTACATACAGTTGATTCTGACTCATAGTGACCCTATGTACAACAGAGCAAAACACTGCAGGGTCTGCCTCCATTTTCACAATCATTGCTATGATCGAGCCCATTGTTGCAGCCACTGTGTCAATCCATCTCACTGAGGGTCTTACTCATTTTCTCTGACCCTCTACTTTATCAAGCATGATGTCCTTCTCCAGGGACTGGTCCCTCCTGATAACATGTTCAAAGTACCTGAGACAAAGTCTCGCCATCTTCGCATCTAAGGAGTTTTCTGTTTGTAATTCTTCCAAGACAGACTTGTTCATTCTTCTGGCAGTCCATGGTATATTCAACATTCTTTGCCAACATCATAAGTCAAAGGCTTCAATTCTTCTTCAGTCTTCCTTATTCATTTTCCAGATTTCACATGCATATGAGGCAATTGAAAATACCATGGCTTGGGTCAGGCCCACCTTAATCTTTAGGCAATGAAAGGAATGCCAGTGGTGAGCAGCCCAGATTCCCCTTCAGATCAGCAGCACTCATTCCCCCAGCTTCCAGAGAAATGGATGCTAGTAGCTCACAGCTGAATCCCTCCTAGGCATTTCCCTGGCTGAAGAGGGCAACCACATCCAAGGTTAGCCTCCTACAGGTAACAGCCTGCAGCCAATGACTGATTAATGTAGAGATATAAATGCCCAGCTCTCTTGCTCCTATTTAAGACTGGCATGAGCAAAGCCTCACTAAAAAATTGTGGGGGAGCAAATCACAGGAAGATGATAAATCACAGAAGATATTTGTCTATCTTGGAGAGACAGCAGATAAAGACAAGTAAACATTCAGGCTCTGGAATCATACAGAACTAAGTGACTTGAACAAACTGCTTAACCTTTCTGAACTTTAATTTCCCCTCATGTAAAATGGGAAGAACCAACATCTCAGGATTGTCAAGGTAATTAAGAGAGAAAATATGTGTCATGTATTTGCCCAGTGCCTAGCACCTAGAAAGCATTATCAATGCAAGATAAATGTGGGTTTTTTTTTTTTTGCTTACCCATAACCAAAATGGGGGGAGGGTAAAGGCTACAGATTTTTCCAGAAGGATTTTTTAAAATTTACTTTAAACAAAATAATGCATGTACATAGTTTGAAAAAGCCAAATAATTCCATGAGACCTCTAACAAGGAATAATTGTCCCATGCTTTACCCCTTTCCCACTTCTGATTCCTGTTCCTCATAAGAAATCACTTATAACACTTCTAGTTGTTTCTTCGGGTATTCACCTCCATGATCCTATTGCTTTTATTGATGTTTCTTGATTTTGGGGGGTTTTAGAAAATATTACCTATTGATTTCATACTAAAGAAAATTAGGATTTAGACCTTTTACAACCCCTAAATATACACAAACACACACACAGTCTCCTACTACAGTTATATAACAATTTTTGTTAAGGCAATACTTATTATCTAAATTATAATTTTATGACTATACAAGTTTTGTTTACACATAAGTTATATGATTTATTGTAATTACATTTCATTTCTTATACAGCTTTTTGTTTTTCCAGGAGTTAATAATGTCCTTGTTTTTTCACTGTTTTTTTTTTTTTTTTCCCATTTATTTGGCTTTCCATGTATCTACCATTTATTTCTAAATTCTCTACCAAACTTAAGAATGTCCTTTGAATATGTTTAAACACATCAAGTAATCTATCCTATTCATTTTTTTTCTTAGAGACTTCCTTCCAGGAGCTGTATGTCTTATTGCTCCAAGCTATCTGGGCTTCTGTTTAAGCATTCTGCTCAGCAGTCATCCTGAGATGTCTCTTCGTCATCACCCCAAGAATTCATTTTGCCTCCTTGTAGTGTTGAATCATCTGTTTCCTGGACTTTTAATATCCTTTCTTAGATCCTTTCATCTTTATTGGTGAAGCACATCCTTCAATAACTTTCTAAGATAATTACAGGAGTGGTAAATCCTACCTACCATCATCCTTAAGCAAAAGGTTCACTGAGTATTAAATTCTACACTGTAATTAATTTTTACTCACATTTTAGACATTACTTCATTGTGTACTAGTTTCCGGAATTTCTATTGAGAAATCTGATGTTATGGAGATTGGGACTGTTTTTACCTTTGAAATTTCTATTCCTCGTTTATATGAAATTTTGCACTGTTCACTTGCTGCCTGAGTACCTGGAGTCCATTTTTGGTCATGAATGATCCTTTTTAATAGCATCCTAATCTTATTTCATGGATGTGCCATTTTCTCTTTTGTCCCTGAGTATCTTAGTTTTGTTTTTATGCTTCTGCTTTCTGCACTGTTTCTGTTTCCCCTCAGCGCCTTTCAAAATTTGTTTGTTCCTATCTTTATGGTAAATGTGCCCTCAAATATCCAAGGGAATGTTGTCTGTTAATTTATATTTAAGAATTGTTGTTGTTAGGTGCCATCAAGTCAGTTCCGACTCATAGCAACCCTATGCACAACAGAACAAAACACTGCCCGGTGCTGCACCATCCCCACAATCATTGTTCATTGTTGCAGCCACTGTGTCAATCCACCTTTTGAGGGTCTTCCTCTTTTCTGCGTGACCCTCTACTTTGCCAACCATGATGTCCTTCTCCAGGGACTGATCCCTCCTGACAACATGTCCAAAGTATTTAAGAATTAGACACTTTAAAAAAATCTGTTGGAAGCTCTGTGTGGGATTGGGGTCTCGGTGTTTAGAAGGGGACCTAGTTGTTTCTTTGGGATCCCAACCGATACTATCTGTAGATCTTTTCTCGTGGGCTGGTCAATGTCCTCAGAAAGAAATCCTCCAATTTCTAGCCAGTCTGTTAAGCCTAGCTGATCACATTCTCTGAGCCAAGTGGCAGAAGTGGCAAGAAGGTCTCACCATTCAGGACACAGACTTCCACTTAATCCCCACATGCACAGAATAGCCTTCTTCTTTTAGCTGTGCATGATGGTCCCCAAGTCAGAGCCTGTCCAACCTCTCCAGAGCTCCAGGCTTCTGATGAAGTTGGAGAAAGGCAAGTGTCTAGAGGATCAATAGTCTTTTATGCAACTTCTAACCACTTCTCCTGTTCACAGCCCTGTCCACACCCACACCCACACCAGTACCCACTGCCTCCAATAGCCAAGTCTTTCATGGTTTAGCACCATAGACTGGCTCAGTTCTTGACTTTGCCTTTAGCAGGCATGTAGTTTCATCTTCCTGTTATCCACTCAGTCAGTTACCATCAGTCCAGTTGTTTTTTAGCTTCCTAAATTGTGTTGACATTTCTTATCTGGCACCACTTCCTCTTCTATTCTTTTCATCCTTATGATTTTATGTTTTTATATCTTAACTGCCATTTTAGTAAAGTACTGAGAACAAGCAGAGATAAACACATGTGTTCAAGGTGCCATGCTTCTGAAGTATGGCTTCTGAGGAAACATCTTCTGGCTAACCACCTCCATACTGTCATTGGGATAGTTCCTCTCTGGAATGCTAAGGAACAATCACCACTGATTTATCCAGTGCAATATCAGAGGGAAAAGCAACCCAACAGTGTGAACCCTTCAATAAAGCACAAGACACACTATGATTAAAATGCACTCAGGATTCTGTATGGTGGGTGCAAGCAATGATCAACCTTAGCAAGAGGTCTCATGTGTCCCATTTTGGATGATTGAAGAAAATTGATGGCAGCAATATAAGTACTGTTCAGTTACTCAGGATGTTCCATGGAGTGGTATGCTCAGTAGCTCCTGGTTTCATTCTCTTCAACATCCTCATACCAGTATTACCAATTTTGGTGAGACCTGGGTTCATTAAGTATTCCAGCAGCATTTGTTTAGTCCTGGGAATGAAGGGGGTAGGTTTCATGTAGCTTCATCTTAATGAAAGTTTATGATGTTGTAAATCTGATGTAATTTCAGTGGCTTGCTGCCTTGCATGATGAATGCATTATCTGGCCTAGGAATCAAAAGTGACTTCATAATGTACTCACCACAAATCCCTACATTGGACTAGACCTACTGGTATAAATTTTCTGCCGAAACACTGTCACTGATTTCTTAAAGCGTGTGTGTGTGTGCGTGTTTGTGTGCACTGTATAGCTTTTTATAAGCTCAGGACCCAGCAGGAAACAAATGACTCTCTCAAATGTGATAACTTAGGAGAGTTTAATAAAGGGACTACTTGCAGAGGTGTGAGTAGGGTTTAGAGAAACCCAGAAGAGATACTGAAGCACCCTGGGTCTAGCAACAGCAGAAAGCTGTTACCACCCCTAGGACTGAAGGTGCAAAGGGAGGGAAGATTATCAGGAGCTAAAGGAGAGGGCTGCAGACAGGAGCTGTGATATTCAGTAAAGAAATGCAAACAATTCCGACCTAGGGAGGGAGGGAGCCAGAGGAATAAATACTCCTCCTTCCCCTCATCCTTTTACTGAGCCCTCCTATTGGTCAAACGTAAACAGAGACTCTACGGCAAGGGAGGGAAGGGTCGCCCTCTTGGGTACAGAGAGAAAGACAGTCTTAAATGCCCAACACAGGTGTACCCAAGAGATTTCGTATCCTTAGACCACTCTGAAGAAATAAGAATGATGAAGTCAGGGATGTGGGTAGGCAAATGCCCATGTTGTGAAGTGACTTTACAACAGGCTTCTATTATTAAACAGTTTTACACATCATTCTTTCCTTGTTTATATTCTTGCCTTCCTCATTAGCCTGTGAATTTATAAAGAACAGGATTCGAGTTGTTTATTATTTCCAGACTAGTGCTTCTCATGCAGAGATCCATTAAGGGTTGAGTTGAATTTATAGAAATTACACTGGTACCTAACCACCTCAGTTTCTTTATTCACAGAATGGGAATTCTGTGGGAATTCACATATGGAAAATGCAGAAAGATGCTACACTACGTGACATAATTAACTTCAAAGGCTGTAATCCATGTGTTCAAAACACATTAATGTTTGGAATAAAAAGTGCTAGAAGGCATTTAAATATTATTATTATTTTTACTGCTACTGTTACAGACATGTCAAAATAGGATCATATGTGTGGGGCTCTTTTGGATCACAGCAGAGTAGCAGATCTGTTCTGTAATAAATACACTGCAAAGCAGCAACTGTGCAGTCAAAACATAATCAGTCAACAGAATATGCGTCAACAGAATATGCTTCTTTGGGCTTCAAAAATTTCTCTCTCTCTCTGCTTCTCTAAAATGGACGCTCAAGCTCTAGGCAATATCACCACTGAGGTTTTATTATAAAATGCATTTCAAAATAATGGTTGCAAGTCCTAGAAGCAGAGAAGAAGATGAAAAAGAAGAAGTAAACAAGGCCTTTTTCTCCTACTAAATGATAAATTAAAAGCAGCACTTTGCTGTTCTGCCTCATTTATTATCGCATTGCACTCTTGCCGCTAGAGTTAAGGTTGTGTCAGCGTTTCCATTATAAACCCCTATTTTCAAGGGTTTATAATTCAGCCATAAAAATTTGCTCCAGGCTGAAACTTGCCATGCAAAAGGTCTCATTGTAGGATCAAACTTAGGAACAAATTTAGAGGAGGGAGAAATGAGTTGGCTGTTCTCCGGTTAAAAATTGGAACAAAATATTGCCGTATTTGTTGGCCCGTTTCTCAAATTCAGTTTATGCCCTGGATCTTATGACTATCTCAAACACGAAAAGAAGATAAGAAAGGGAGTATGGCTTTGTTTTTGTTTTTTCTTTCATGAAAATTGTCATTATAGGTGTAAAGGAGTACTAAATCCAGATATGCCCTAAAAGCCAATTTACAGCATATTTTCCTGCATTTACAACTCATACATTGCCTACTGATTTACAAAACCAGATGACGTACCTGGGTATCCATTCTGTAGTTTGTTTTTATTTTACAAAAATTCTTGTAAAATGTGAAAGGATGGATGCTATGAGTCAGCCACAAGATCTCAGTAATTCTAACCCTAAATATTATTTTCCACGTTTCTTCCTCTCTTTTCACCTCAAAGGGTACAATGCGCAAAGTAACTATCTTCATTTTAGTGTCCCAACTCCAGGGAAGTTCTTGCTGCCTTCTAAGCATCATTCGCCTCTGTGTATGTTTGGGTTCCAAATGTAAGCTTCCTA